>NW_024704742.1:78055868-78655868 GCF_018977255.1 Callorhinchus milii | reverse complement strand
AAATATTTAGTATTTTAAACATAACTACATTTTCAGGAAATACATACCTATAGTTTTAATAGGAGTTGTTTCACTTTTAGGTTGTACAATACAAAAAATTGTACTCTATCCAGATGACCTTGATGAAGAGGGGGGGCAGTTATTTTGCCACGTTTGCTGTCACACAATTGACCATGTTCGCAAGTACACCATTGATGAGCACATGAAATCTCGGAAATATTAAAGTGAAATCAACTAATAATACATTTTTATTCAATATTATGTACTTCAAAAGTATTTTACCTTTTTCTTTCTTTATTGCCACTGCCTTGCTGGGGCAATAAAGAAAAAAAAGAAGTTAAAGTACTTTTGATATATATAATATTAAATAAAAATGTATTATTATTACTTGCTTTCATTTTAATTTGAAAGAAGATCTTAATTTGTATGATTACAAAAGTTAACCTCCCTCCTTTTTGACTTAATTTTAAAAGAACATAAAACAACCACAACAAACAAAAACAATAGACAGAACATTTCTGATGACAAATGCATTATGAAGATCAATTTTTATTTTTTCCTTTCCAGGTGATTCTGAACCTCAAAGACAACTTGCTCTGACAACCTTCTTCTCTGGAGCCACTGCATCATCTATGGAGAGGAAAGAATTCTTATTGGACATTGTGCGGTGTTTGACTGGAGCAGACATACCACTTGAAAAAGCTTCTGCCTTCCAGGAGTTTCTATGCAAGTACACAAAACAAGGAGTTCTGTTTTTGTTAAAGAAAACATTAATAAATAGATTTTTTCCAATAATCTATGATGTTGTTATTTCTTCTTGTTTAGTTTTTAAAAATGAAAAAGAGAAAAAATGTAGGTTAGCAGCAAAATGCATCTCTCAATAGCATCAATCAACCCCCGCAACTTCCCCACAGAATTTAACAAAAGACCTCCACAATTTCCTGCAACCTTCACACAACGCTCCCAAATTTTTTGCAAATATTTCCACACTTTTCTATTGGCCCAGGTCATCAGCAATGCCTTGCAGTACTGCTATACAGCAAGTACTTGAAATAGAACAAATGCTTCAAGATGTGAAAGGCAACATAGAAGTGCAAAGTGCATCAAGATATCTCAAAGCGTTTCACAGAATTTTACCGTAAAGAATAGTGACTATATTTGCAGGCAAAAAAGTAAATTTGCGCTCAACAATGTCCCAAAAAAACCATAAAGTGAATGACCAATTTTATTTGGGGATTTTTGGAAAAGAACACAGGAAACTTCTTTTTTTAATAGTGCCAATGGGATCTTTTACGTCCATCTAATCAGGCAGATGGGACCTCGGTTTAGTGTTTCATCCGGAGGACAGTACCTTCAACAATACAGCACACCCCCAGTACTGCATTGGAATATCAGGCGAAATTGTGAGTTCAAAGTCCTGCCATGGGGCTTGAACCCACAATTTTCTCAGAGGAAGAGTGCTACCAACTGAGCAAAAGTGACACCTATTCTATTTTGAAATATTAATAAAAATAATTAGGTCCCTCATTTTACGACTGTTTCTGGGACACTGCTGTGCACAATTGTTTGCAGCATTTCACCCCAAAAACAGTTAATTCACTGTATAGTATATTCAGTGAGGTACATTTGAGATGTCTCGAAGACATGATACAGTGATATATCAAAAAATGCAAGGATTATTAGGAAATTGGGCCAAAGTCTCATTTGGATCCAGTCCACACTAAATATATTTTGTAGAATTATTTCATGCTGATAGTGGTGAGTAATGTTAGCATTTAAAAAGCTGCTAATGTAAGCATATTGTCCACCTGGTCACTAAAATTGTGACCAGGTACTCTTCTACAGAAAGATTT
Organism: Callorhinchus milii; assembly: GCF_018977255.1. NCBI lineage: Eukaryota > Metazoa > Chordata > Chondrichthyes > Chimaeriformes > Callorhinchidae > Callorhinchus > Callorhinchus milii. The sequence goes on along the minus strand of NW_024704742.1, from coordinate 78,654,015 downwards.
ATGCCATTACTTCTGCTTGGAAATAGTGATGTATTATTACATTTCAAATCTGATACCGTTTGAGCTTTATTAAGGCTCTATTTAAATATCTGTTTAAAACACATGAAAACAAATTTATTTTAAAAAGACATTTCATGTTTGCATGAGCTGCTAATCCAAGCATTTTACATTGATGTATTATGACCTGTGTATGAACCTTGTGTTAAGAACAGCTAAGCTTGCGTACAAAAACAGAAGTCGCTGGGAACGCTTAGCAGGTCAGGCAGCATCTATGGAGAAAGGAAAGTGGATCAACGTGTCGGATCCATGACCCTTCATCAGAACTGGGGCACGTTGGGAAAGAGAGGCTTTTAAGGACGAATAGAGAGGGGGGGAGGTAGGGCAAGGAAGACAAAGAAGAAAATGAGGTAGAGGACAGGGGATGATGGGTTAAAGAGGTGTTAATGATACAACCAAAGGTGGGGGGGGTTTGCAACAAAGGTTAAAACACCTCTATTTATAGTATAATAGGTGTTAAAATATACGTATATTAGAGGTGTTTCCAGTGACTCCTGTTCTTGTTTTCAGATTTCGAGCATCTGCAGTTTTTTTGCGCATTTTTAGGTAAGCTTGCATATTTTGCAGTACAAAATACCTCAAAATACAGTCGCTACACTTTACTGTGTATCCTGTGAAGTGCTTTGAGATGCCATCCCAATGTTGAAAGGCACTATATAAATTTAAGAATTATTTTTATCATTACAATTAATCATTAAAAATTATTTAAGAATTATGCATTTGACAATTAAATATTTGCAGTAGCTATGACTTACATAATTAAGGCCTTCTGTAATTAGCCTCTCAACGCATGAATTATCATATGGTGTTTTATAAATATCCTTGTCTTTCTTGTAAATCATTCCATGCCCTCACTTTAATCAATTTTACGCCGTTCTCGCTTGCTCAGGATGGGACCTGTTCTTATGAAGCACTCTGACATTATCATTGTATCATTATATCTCTCTAACCTCCTCTCCTCATAGCACTACCCACTGCCTCCACTCAACTGGCTCCGGTCTTCTCTTTGTCGCTCAAATCCTCCGCTCCACCATCAGTGGTCGTGCCTTCCACTACATCTCGAAGCTATGGAACTCTCTCCTTCATTCCCTTCACCTTGTCCCCTTTCCCCATTTCCAGGTTGCGCCTGATGACCTTCTTCTTCGAGGCGCCTCGTCACCTTCCCCTTCCCCCTGGTTCGGCATCGGGCTCCACCATTGTTAAGCGCTCCAGGACGCCACCCGACATGGAGGGCGTTATGTAAATGCAAGGTGTTGTTGGTGCCCATCCCTTCAGCTCTTCCTTTATTACATTGACAGATTATGTGTCAATTTAGTCTAACACGCTTTCCCTAATTCTATAATACATGGTGCCATTGAACTTGGTCAGTCTTGACAAGTATAAATTTCCTAAGTGTGCAAAAGGCAAAAGATCAACTGAGATAAATGCCTGGCTGCGTATGTCTAGAACAGGTTGTAAACCTCATCTCATCCATTTCTTGACCAGGAACAATCTCCCTGATGTCAGCAGAAAGCTGAATCTCATGATTGATAATAAAGAAATTAAATAGATCAAATGAGAAGATACATTTTTGTTTAAATGTACACATGGCTATTGGATGTCATCCAAAACTGTGGAATTATCTCCATTAGTGAATGGTGTTAATTCTTTTAAATGGGCGTAAGGTCCAAGCAAATTTACAGAATTAATGCATCGTATTAGATTAATTATACAAATTTGATGGTACTCAAATAGATTTACCTGCAAGATAATGATGAGATCTGAGAATGGACAATATATCAATACATTATATTCTACCAAGCTGCAGTTGGTGCAGGCGGGAGATTTTGAAGAGTCTCAGCACCTGGACCAACCGAAGGAGACTACTCCCGCTGGTCCCGTTCATCGTTAGGCCTCGAGTCCTGCGCCGGTCCCACTCACATATAGAGATTCTGATTCTATTCCTGTTTGTTGATATGCAACAAGGCAACAATAGGATGAATCCTCATCTCCCAAGGATTTAAAAGAAGGGAAGGGGAATAAAATCTGTGAGGATTGCTGCGACTGACTAATTGCCATCCAGTGTTGCCAGATTCATCTTCCATCTTGAAGACAAGGTACACAAGTTACAAGTCCTCAGTCACCACTACTTTTTTTGTATTTTATTTTAAAACAGAGCGGAGTAATAAAAATGTAAAAAACAGGATCCCATCAACATCCTGCATGCTGATACATTAGTCATACTGCACCTAATATTTATACATTATATAACAATGTTAATTTGTTTGAAAAATCTGGGAATACACATACACACACACAAATACACATCCACACTCATAAAATGCAATCTTCAGCAAAACAGAAGGATCAATACTTTTGCAAAATTGTACAACAAGTTATGGTTTTACAATAAAACTATACCTTAAATGGTATTGCCTGTCCCAAACATGCTCACAATTATTTTGCAAAAACAACAGAATTATTCACACTAATATAGTTCCAGCTAGACAAGTAGTCAATTTGGTTCAAAAACAAACCACTTGGTGAGGACACAAGTTTAGGAAGTCATTTAGCCCATCAAGCTTGCCCCACCACTAATAGTTATCCAGTCTAAAGAATTACATTTTAAAAACATTACTGCATGTCCTCTGCTCAACTTATCTTCATTTTCTCTTCTATTTCTGTTCAGCTTTATTGTATTTATATCATAATCTTCATGTTTTCTTCGATAATTATTTTGATACGTGTCATTTTTTTTTGTGCGGAATCACTGAATCCAAAAAGGCCTCTGACTGAATACTAGCTCCAAAGACGTTTGCGTAAGCCGATTAAGACTCAGCAATGTGAATTTGACACAATTGCATCAGGAGGTAATTTTAACATTTTTGAAAACGTCCTCTTATATAATCCACAACATTGGAAATGTTCATTCATGTTACGGAACACTTCTTGTATCTGTGTATAGCTGCCTCAGTTACACCCAGGCTCACTTGGAAAATACCATTCGATACTAGGGGAGCAATAGCCTTTATTTTCATTTCACATTTTTCATTTTCACCAGTGATGCCGGGCAAAGAAATATCCTCAACGACAATGTCAAAATCTTTCACTGGGTCTGAACAAAGCTTCGTTGATAATCTATCAGTGTCCTTTGCAGCAGAAAGTTCTGTTTGGTCACACTTTTGGTTCCTCGACTTGAACCACCTCTGCATTTCCAAAGACAGCTCTTGACTAAGTAAAAGCAAAAGAGTCCCACCTACACGAAGAACCCTATAAAACAAATGGTTGTTATAGAGAAGGTCTTACTCTGCAGTCATATAGGATTCCAATTAAGCCTTTAAAAATTCTGAGAGAATTTTTTTTAACATAATCTGAATTACTCAATACAGTAAGGAAATCCTCTTCACAGCAGTTTTACAATGATCAAATTGTGATACTTTCCCCTCCCCTTTAAAATTTCAATCAAACATTTTTAACAATATATGAGACTGACATTTAGATTGAGAAAGAGCACTGGTACTTGATGTGACTTACCTCACCATCTCTCTGATAATATGTGGCATTGCGGTCTTTGAGTCTTGTGAAATTTTAAACTTTTTTCCAAATGGAACATCACAAATGACTACATCCACACTTTCAGAAAGAAGAGGCAGTTCTGCAATGTACAACGCAGTAATTAAATGTTTATCGTAAAAAATACACATTTTAAAATTAAGCAAGGAATTGAATTGTTCCACAAGCTTCTCATGAGACATCCAGTGAACCAAATAATGAAAACATTGATTAGATTGGGGGCCATGAAGTTATGGTTCCACAATACCCTATGTACACATGAATACATTGTTTATGGGGTCCAAAACGCTACTCTATAATATTCACCATGTATTAAATCCATTTGACCAAATTTAAAACGCTGAGAAATTAAATTTACTCACAAAATAGTCATTACATTTTACAGTATATCCTTTTAAGACGTCCTCCCAACATGAAAGTTAACTAATTATTAATTAGTCTAGTTACACACAGCAATGACCACAAAAAGCCATGAAATGATTGGCCATTTTTAAAAAAAATCTATGGAATTACTGGCACTGTTTCCTTTTCAAATAATGTCATGGGATTTTTATCATCCCCTTGAACATGCAGATGGGACTTCAATTTAATGTGTCATTGAAGGATGGAATCTCTGACGAAGCATTCCCCCATCACTGCTCTGAGTTTCAGCCTGGACTGGGAGCTCAAAGTCCCAAAATTAGGTTTGAACTCACAGACGTCTGACTCAGAGGCAACAGTGCTATTAACTAAAGTTCTAAACTTGAAAACTAAAACTAATTTGAAACACACATTATTAACTGAAAGTTTGGTACAGCTAAATCATTGAAAAGTATAAATCTTGCATTTGACAGAGTACATAGAATTCACCAATACCTGTGACAGAAGCTCTCATTAGATCAATGTTGCCAGCTAGCTTTGCAAAGCATACATTGGTGGATGCTATCTTTAACTGTGAGGTATTGTTGTCAATCCCTTGGTAATAGGCATTCTGTAAAAGGGGTGGGGGGGGAGGAGTAAACGTAACAAAATAGTCAATTTCATCATGCTACAACTAAGAGGATAGAGTTTTCCTATAAATACAGAAATTTTCATTCAGTCATCTGGAATAGTTTCCTTTCCTGAATTTCCAGTATTCAATAACAAAGCAAAACATTGTTTCATACAAACCCATGGTCATATATCCAGGGATTGGTGTCTACCTTCATCGGTACACAGATCAGTAAAGAGCTGCTGCTAAACTTCTGAATCCCCAGCTGGTTGAACCATCTCTCAATGGTTGGTGTAAGAAAACAGGCTTTGTGGGGGAGCAGAAGAATGGTAGCAATACTCTCACTCGTTTTCTGCTGAGTGGCTCCCAAAGTGTTATTGGTACCTGCTATCCACTCAATGAGGGCTCAAAACTGGTGTTTATCAGATTTGATTGATCAACCTCCGGGCGATAAGAAAGGAGACCAGCTTAGAAATTGTAAGATCAGAATACAATTGATTCTCTATGGCAGTCTCAGTAGTCTGATACCCAACCTTAGGTCCTCGGTATCCCAAAACACTGGTGATGATGAAACAACCAGCCTGGCTCATTATTCAAACTCGGAGGAGCACACCAGGAGTCATTGGGATGGAATTTTTCCCATTCAATGCTGTTAACACTGCAAGCCAAAGCCCTAAAGAGCAAGGTGGTTCTAAATGGACATGCATGCCTGCCTTCATTTTCAATGGTTGCCTGTGGGGTTTTAGTTAATCTCCTGCAGCACCCCAATGTACGCTCTGGTATCTTTAAGTTATGGTTGTTGCCAACCGGCACCTAATTCTCTGGGAGTGTTCCTATGGGGAAGAGAGTACTCACTCTATACCAGATAAACGGAAACCATACATATGTGGAACTCTCAATATTTTGGTTTGGACTCTTATGTATGGGATTTTTATGTACATCAGATAACTGGCTGCCCCCACCCTCCAAAAAAAATCCAGATCAAGAAACCATATATCATATCAAAATTATTTGGAGGTAAACTTGTAAATTTTACATGGAATAATGGACAGGATAATGCAGGAAGATCAGGGACTTTTTCTGTCAAAACTGAGAAAGCAAAGCAGAACATTGTGATCGGCAAATAAATGCGACAGCAACTTTCTTTCTTTTGCATTTCTCACCACAATTTTTTTACCATCTTGATAACTGCTTCATTCTCCAGTAGTAAACTGTCTTCTTCAAAGCAAAAACTGAAGCAGTTATTAAGACGATAAAAAAATTGTGGTAAGAAATACGGAATGGTGAAAATATAGTAAGTTCTGAGTGCAGCTTTTCTTTTAAATGTTGCTGTCTTCTGAGTTTACTAAAAAAAAACTATTTTAACTGATCATATCAGCAATTTGTACAAGTAGGCCCAAACTTTATCAATGTCCTACCAGACATATTTGGCTACTGCTGCCCACCCGTACAGTAATTTAATATGAATTTAAACGAGGCAGTTCAGTAATGCCTCAGCTTTAATATTATGCAATGTTCAAAAAACAACTTGCCCTGCTCGCTCGACATGCAGAATGTTCTGATTCATTACTTACAGGCCATTCTTTGGCAGCTTCCACCAAGATGGTTCCCATTCCACACATTGGATCCAAGACAAATGAACCAGTCTAGAAACAGGGGGAAATAGTCCTATGTTTTATAGTTGCATGATGCAATTTAAAAATTATCACAGTATAGTATACAGTACTTACCACCATCAACATCACAGCTCAGTAAATATACATTAGATACATAATGCAGGATACCACCAAGTTGAAAAAAATAGGGTAGAAGAGATAAATTCAGAAGTAACGACAAGCCAAACTATGTTTAGCTTTGAGAGGCTTCATTATTGCAGAAAGAAGAGGATACCGAAGGAGATTAGAAGTTTCAGTTTGAGGTCCTGGGAAAAACAGAGTGAAAAATTATGTAATTGATCTCAGTTAAGTGGCTGCAGGGAAGCGCAATACTTTATGTAGTTAATAAGCAAAAATCCCATATTCAATCACAAATATTATTAAAACATTGATGCCTACCTTGATGTCAGCGAGATATGCCATTGCCCAAGCTACAGTAGATCTTAATCCAACGGTTTTAATATAATCTCTGCTAGCTAAAGGGAGCCTAGGACATATACAAGAACACATGCTAGTTAGAATGCGTGTACAATGTGTAATAACGTGCTAGCAATTAAGAAAAAAAGTCAAGCAAAATAATTATAAAGATTGATACCTCACAATAGGAATTCCAACCACACAATGAATGTCACTTAAATGAATAAAGACCTGCAAAGAAGGCATTGAATTAAATCTAATTGGTATCACATACGTTAGAAAAGTAGTTTATAAATGATAACTATTTAATAGTACAGGCATGCACAGGATATGCATAGAACTCGAGATTTAAATAATTCAGTAGCTGGACTAAATGACAAAAATATTTTCCATTCAAAGTAAATCTCTCTTTAAAAGTAAAAAACCATCAAAATGCTGTTTACTACCTTATAGAAAACCTTGGCAATTTTGACTAGTTATTTTTAGTCTTGTATACCATCTGATGTTCCAGATCCACTTCCCCCTCAGCTGTTCTATTGAAGTAGATCTCAGACACAACCTGGCGCCACTAAATTAATTTCAATCAGAATCACTAGGCAAAAAAATCAGAGATTTAACCCTGGTAGCTGCTGGAAGCAAGTTGAGAAGGTTTTACTTAGGTAACAACAGGGTTAGATATCCTTTGCCCAAAACATCCTGCAACCTTGGCAAGCAAACAATAGGTAAACAGAAAGGTTTCTATTAGCTCCAACTGAATGTATCTCATTAAGAAATAAAGGTCTTTCCTTATGACAGGTGTGATGACTAAATTAAAGTCAGGCATAGTGATTTTGGTCCAGCTTCAGTAGCTGCAGATTTGTTCATAAATCAATTTAAAATGCTGTTTCCGACTGAAGTTAACAGAGCCATTTTGGGATGTACAGAGGTTGTCCCCGAAACCACCATAGTGACTGAGGTAGGACTGTTTAAAAGTATTTCATTAAGGTTTATGAAGCTTTGCCAGTAGTACTCAGTGTTGGCTTCTTGGATTGATGTACAATTTTAAAATGCAAATGTGGTGATTCATAAATTTGCAGAACTGGCTTAAGCATCATATATTATGCTGATATTTTTGGCCCATGTGGCAAGATGTGAAGTGAATTTGGCAGCATAGCACAAGATCATGTGAAATTAAGCAGAAACCTTTCTATAAGATAAATCACTAACATCATGGGCACATAATAAAATAAGGCTCCAAGCACAGGGTACAAAACTCAGGATATTGACTACATTTTCTGTGGCTGACATGAAGGTAAGGACAAATCTGAATGCAGGTACCCAATTGCTATGCTCTTACCTCGAGTGTAGGGTTTCTCAACTCTGCTTTCCAGCCCATTTCCTTGGCAAGTGCAACCCCAATTGCTCTTCCCAACTCCTGTGAAGGAATAATATCTGCAGGATCAGTACATTCACAATCAAGGCCTTATGATCTTCAACAAAAAAACTGCAAATTCACATTCTGCGTCTGTGAAAACCTGGCCAGGAAGAGTTGAAAATTTATGATATAGTAGAAGACAGTATGCTGGAGTTATTTAAGAAATAGTTTGATGGTTTAATGACATGATGGTAAGATGAATATTCTAGAAAGAATCAAATCAAAGGATTCTTCATCAGTACCTGTCTGAATAATAATTTTTTCATTTGTTGCATTTTTTTAGCACACTATAGCAATCAGTGGATTTCACATCTCATCATCGAAACGTCACAAAATTTACTGTAAATTGTAGTGTCCATGGATTTTATGGGCTACCACTTTTAGCACTTCCAAAATTGCCCCTGGCAATAATGTTTCCACCCAACACATCTTGTAATATAAATTTACAGTGACAATGTGCAATTTGAAAATCAGGAGTAAAATCAGCAAAAGGAGTACTGTATTGTAGAAATACACTTAGTCCAAATACAAGTTAGGAACAATCTCAAATGTGATCTTGTGAGTCACATTGTAACTCAATGCAAATCTAAAGATGATCAACAACAACAAGATTACAACAAGATTTGTATAGTGCCTTTCACATCGGGAGTAAGTCCCAAGGCACTGGGACTGGCACTGTGCAGCATTTCAGACCCGAGCTCCGGTCAGGGGGGAGAAGGGAGGGGAGGGGAAGGGGGGTGACCAATGACATAGTCGAAGAGGAGGGTCTTGAGAAGGGACTTGAAAGAGGCTAAGGAGGGGGGTGAGGCGGTTTGATTGGAGGATGGAGTTCCAGAGGTTGGGGGCAGTGTGGCTGAAGGCTCTCCTGCCAATGATGGGCGGGTGGGTCTGGGGACATGGAGCAGGCCGGAGATGGCTGAGTGGAGCGAGTGGGTGGGTTGGTAGGGGGTTAGGAGGTCACAGAGATAGGGTGGGGCGAGGTCATGGAGGGCTTTGTAGGTGAGGTCCAGGATTTTGAACTGGATCCTTTGAAGGATAGGGAGCCAATGGAGTCGGGCGAGGGTGGGGGAGATGGGATCACGGAGATTGGTGCGGGAGAGGACACGGGCTGCAGAGTTCTGGATTATCTGCAGCCTGTGGAGGGAGGAGTTGGGAAGGCTGACAAGCAGGACATTTGCATAGTCGAGCCTGGAGGTGATGAAGGCATGAACAAGAGTTTCAGCGGCCTGAGGGGTGAGGTAGTGGCGGAGTCGGGCGATGTGTTACGGAGGTGAGGGAAGGCAGAGCGGGTCATTGGTTGAATGTGAGGGAGAAAAGACAGTTGAGGGTCGAACAAGACCCCTAGGTCTGTCTTGGTGAGTTGCAGTGTGCAACCATGGAGGTTGATGTTGCCAGAGCCTGAGGTGCTGAGGCGCTGGTGTGAGCCAATCAGGAGGGCCTCAGTCTTGTTCACATTCAACTGTAGGAAATTTGCCCTCATCCAGGACTTGATGTCCGACAGACAGTCTGTCAGGACAGCAGTGGTACTGGAGTTGAGGGTGGAGGCAGAAAGATAGAGTTGGGTGTCATCTGCACACATGTGGAAGTTGACCCCATGTCTGCGGATGATGTCACCAAGGGGGAGCATGTAGATATTAAAGAGGAGAGGGCCAAGGACAGAGCACTGGGGGACACGACAGTGTGGGGGCTGGAGAAGAATGCTTTAAGCAACCAGGCGTCTCAAACAGAAACGTGATCTGCATTGTTTTTTAAGCAAACACTATAGCAGTGGAAAAGTGGCCTTTTTAAAAACCTGTACATTAGTTTTTTAAATTTACACAATATTCTTGAAGCGCAGAATTAATGCCAGCTCAGCAACCAGTCACACTATTTCATTAACCACTGACTTCTGGTACATTTGCAATAGGCTTTATTATACTGCAGTGTTTCAATAATAATAAAAATAATCATCCTTGTATTTGATATAGCGCTTTTCACATCTTCTGGACGTCTCAAAGCGCTTCACAGAATATACTGTAAAGTGAATTGACTGTATATTTGTGGGCGAAACTCGGCAGCCAATTGTGCACAGCAGTGTCCCAAAAACAGTCGTGGATTGAAGTGACCAATTTATTATGTGTTTTTTCTTGAGGGATTATTTTCAGGCATGTGGAGTAAGGAGACTTGCCCAGGGTTTTGTCCTGCCGGAAACCGAACCCAGGTCTCTCGCTTGCCAGACGAGTGCTCTAACCACCGAGCTCCAAACCTCCAAATTCCCTCCCTCCTTAAAGGAGCAGATAAGGACTTACAGGAAAATATGCAACAATCCTACCATTTGATGCAGCACCTGGAAAATTAAAACATCCCAAAGTGTTTTACAGGGAAGGGAAAACAGCCTACAAATTATAAATCTGCCTTGGTTTTCTCCAATTACAGAGTAAAAAAATCATTTTGTTTCAGAACTTCTCTGTTCTGCTCAAAGTTCCTGCAATATTAATTCCCTGTGCATTATGCAGTATTATGCAGTATTATGGAGTCCTGTAGCTCAGTGGTTAGAGCACTCGCTTTGTAAGCGAGAGACCTGAGTTCAATTCCAGGCAGAGGGCGAAACCTTAGTCAAGTTTCCTTACTCCACACAGAGCCTAATAATAATCCCTCCAAAAAACAAAACAATAATAAATTGATCATTTTCAATCTACGATTGTTTGTGGGACATTGCTGTGCGCAATTGGCTGCCGCGTTCGCCCAGAAATATAGTCAATTCACTTTACAGTATATTCTGTGAAGCGCTTTGAGACGTCGAGAAGACGTGAAAAGCGCTATATCAAATGCAAGGATTATTATTATTACATAATACATTTGAAAATAATTACCTGTGCAGTAAACCTTTTAGCCATTTTGCCACTGCAACGACAGGAGACTCTGAAACTCATTCTGGTGGTATCACTTTCATTCGTAGGCTTACATGGCTCATCAGGGGGCAGTGTGCTCTGTGATGCTGTAACACTTTCCTGGCGGTTTCCTTGAGTTTTTGAAAGGAGATCAGATTGTCCGGTTGGACTTTTATCCGGGGCTGTAACTGCGGCTTCATCTAGGTCACTGTCTAACTTTTCTCTTTTAGTCTTTGTCTCATTGCTTTCTTCCTGGGATGGCCGTTTTAGCCCGTTTTCAGTCACACCTAAAGTTTGTTCTTCTGGTTTATGAAAGTCCTGAAGATTTTCCCATGTGGAAACACTGTTCAACCATTGGCTAGGTTCTCCAATCACACATTTCTGAAGAACATAAATTCCTTTTCCTTGGAATTTAAAACAAAGAAAAAACTTGAGTTTTGCTGTAAAAATAGAAGCAGCTAAAGTACTGCTGAATCAACAACAGACAACCTATAAGTGGAATGTAAAAAAGCCTACGTTCAGACTATTAGAGGAGGTGTATGTGCTTCACTTATTTCGAAGGATGCTCATTTGGGGTTTCGCTGATGCAACCAGTTTGAATATAACTGCAAACAAAGCTACAGGAAATAAATACTTTATTTCCATCTTTGTACAAGAGAATATAAGGTCTAATAGTCAAATACATGGTAAACATATTTATTAATAGTAATCCTTACATTTGGTAGAACGCCTTTAACGTCAGGAGGACGTCCCGAAGTGCTTCACTAAATATACTGAAAAGTGTTGTGTGTTATGTAAACCAATACAGCAAATTTGTACACAATTTTCCATGAAGCAATGAACAATTTTATTTGGAGAATTGTTGGCCAGGGCACCATGAGAATCTTCCCTCTCTTTTTGAATAGCGCCATGGGATCTTTAACATGCATCTGAAAACGCAGACGGGACCTGGGCTTAATGTCTCATCTGAAACACGGCTCTTCCAACAATGCAGCGTTCTTAAGCACTGCATTGGAGTGTCAGCTTAGACGAGGTGACTTCCAAGGCTTGGGGCTTGAACCCACAGCCTTCTGTCTCAGAGGTGAAAGTGCTACCAACTGAGACAAGCTGACATTTACTGCTGTAGTTACACACCAGCATTGAAATTGAAGATGTGCTATAGTTAAATACCTTAAGAGCTGGCCATTTTTTTTGAAAACAAATGTCATACCTCTATATCCAGGAATCTGAAGTGGAGGTAACTTTTTCACAAGTAGAAACAGTCTTTCTGCGCATTTCAGACTCTTCAGTTTTTTCAAATCTGCTTCAGATGTAAAGAACACTTTTCCAGAGATTTGTTCCACCTGACAAGAAAGAAGGAATAATACAATTTCCACTTTATTTATCAAATACGATGCCTGTCAGTGGAATTAATGCTAAAAATAACTATCAATTCATAAAATGTTACAGCCAATCTAGAAACCATATGAAGCTACATAGCTCATTTCTATGAATGAGAAGGCTGGTAAATTAAACCAATTACCAAATTAAAACTTAAATTAATGTTGTCTTAAACCTTAAAATTGTGCAGAATTAAATTCTTGAATTCATTTGAATTTCTTTTTAATAACCGCAGAAGAAACAGATTCCAAATTAAGAACGAATCAATCTGCACAATTTTAAAGCTTAAGACAAAATGGTCTTTCAGGCTCAGATCAGGAGAATTTAGGGTCTTATGTTTGATCTTTTTGAAGCTTCTAAACTTTTTATTTTATAGACAGTGTAACATAGTTGCATGTAAAAATTAAATATACTGTCTAAATAACATAGGGTAGCATTCTGCTACACAAATCCATCCCTTTCTTGGTTAAAGCGTCTGAATGCCTTTGAAATACACAGAGTGAAGATCCAGAGTTTTGAGTCCTTAACCGATTTTCAAAGGGATATTATAATTAGACACTAGCATTTCCTCAAAGGAATGGAAGAGGTGAGGAGAAAATTAAATATTATCCCATTATATTGGCATTCAAATTTGCAGCGACAGGCAGGGCCTAGAGGGCAATCTGAGCCCTAGCACAGTGTGGGGAAGAGCTGCTATGACAAAACAAATAAAAAGAATGTAATTTTGATTGAAAGTAGCAAACCTTCATAAAATGTTAAAAACAAAATAGCGCTCCTCCTACCACATCATATTTTCTATTTGGATAGGCTAAAAGATCCCCAAATTATAAGACACATCATTGTATTGTGAGTGATTTAACATAATCATAATATCCTCCATCTACCTAATCCACATAGAATAAATGCCTCTGTTTAACAGACCCTGGCCATTCCCTCCAGATCCCAGCCTCTCTTTACAGTCCTCCCCAAGCCCCAATAAAGGGGTTTGGAGCGGCTCGAAACAGGAGCAAGGAGTTTTGAGGAGCTGGAGAGATTAGGGGTTTGAATTTGAGAGACAGGACAGCTAGTCCTTTATTACTGTAGTGCTTTATTTACTCACATTAGAGGCAGACAGTTTCAGACACACTTCTTCCGCCAGGAATCTCTCCGTGCCTCTGCTGGCTGTGCAGAAATATCGGTTCCCGGGAGGCACCATCACTCCAGACATATCTTCTGCTAAACAGCTTGAGCGAGGTAAGCATTATAATAAATGTAGACAGAGCCTGGGGAGAATGCTATAACTGTGGACAGAATCCGGGGCGGGGCAGGGGTAGTAATTCCCTTGTCTTCCTGAAATCTAAAGCCATCTCCAAACCCACTTGCTCACCCTGATATAACAGCCACCTCTGCTCCCTCAAATTCCAAACCCAGATGCTCGAGCGCAATTGGCACAAACCCGGCCTCAAGATTCACCGCCAAATGTGGCTCAAGCATCTGAGTTCCTATTGCCTCTCCCTCTCTCAGGCCAAATCTGCCTTTTACTCCAAGGCCATTCTGGAGGCTGAAATAATCTTAAACGTGTTGTTCTCCACCACTCACCACCTTTGTGCGCCCTCAAGCACCCTCGATCCTTGCCTTGAAGTGCGAAGAGCTCCTGGACTTCTTCATTTCCAAGATAGTTAACACCCGGATTCTGAAGGACTGTCTCCCTCCTCCTCCCCATCACGTGTGTGTCTGGAGACGCTCCGACCACAGTAGCGTCAGGTAAACAATCGGCAACAGAGTGCTGAGACCAGGTGTCAAAAATTGTGGCTGCACCTCTCTATTGGCCCAGTACATCACCTACTCTTCCACTCTACTCTCCTTTGCCCCATTTCTCCTTCCTCCCTCTCAACCACCATCACAACAACAACTTGCATTTAAATAGCCCTCCTCACGCAGGGTAGTGTGCCAAAATGCCTGACAGTGGCGAAGCACAATGCTGAGCTGAGATTACCATAGAAGAGGAAGGTCTTCAGACGCAATCTGAAGATGGGGAAGGATGGGGCAAGGCAGAGGGATTGACAGAGTGTTCAAGAGTTTTGGAGCAGTGGCTGAAAGCACAGCCACCGATGGTGGAATAGAGGCCACGAGGGACAAGCAAGAAGCAGACAATCGAGCGCAGGCAACGGGAAAACGGGAAGCGTTGCTGGGGAGTAAGCAGGTCAGTGAGGTAGGGAGGTGCCAGGGCATGAAGTGATTTGGAAACACGTGTGAGGAGCTTGAAATCAATCCGTTCACCAACACAACACGATCCTCAAAAAAAAATACCCTTGATCCCTCAAACCTACTGACTTGCCTTTCCTTGCTAAAGTTCTGGAACATGTTGTTGCAAATCAACTTCGCTCTCACCTCTCCCTCCACTCCCTTCTCGAGCTCCTCCAGTCTGGTTCAAGATGCTCACTCAAGTGTATAAATCCCTCAATTTCTTGGTACCCCCATATCTCTGTAACCTCCTCTCTTCCCACAGCAGTATCCGCTGCCTCCGTTCTACTGGGTCCGGCCTCCTCCGTGTCCCCCGAATCTTCTGCTCCACTATCGGCGGCCGTGCGTTCAGCCACTACGCCCCAAAACTTTGGAACTCCCTCCCTCAATTGCCTCGCTCCCTCCTTCCCCATCTTCAGGTCGGGACTGAAGACCTTGCTCTTCGACCACTCCCATAGTCACTTTCACCCTCCCCCTGGCTCTGCCTCGGGCTCTGCCATTGTTAAGTGCTCTGAGACACCGCCGGGCATGGAGGGCACTATATAAATGCGAGTTGTTCTTGTTTCCGCCCAGCTCACAGCGGAGAGACACGAATCAAAGCCACTAATGACATCCTCTCTCTCGGTGACCAGGGCTCTGCCTCCTTGTCCTCCTGGACCGCTCTGCCCATTCTACAGTCAATCACGCTATCCTCCTCCACTCATCCACTGCCACGGGAGCGTACTTACTTGGTTCAAGTCCTACTTAACCAACTACCATCACTTAATCTCCACAAACGTTTTTTTTCCTTCTGCCCCAGCACAGTCACCTGCTCTATCCTTGCTCTGAACTCCTCAACATCTCCAGCCTATCCCTAAGATTTACCGGAACCGGACTTAACCTGGGCTTCAGGTTTACCCCAGTTGTCCCTTCTCCCCCACATTCGGTCCCCAACCAATAATAATAATAATAATAATCCTTGCATTTGATATAGCGCTTTTCACGTCAGGAGGACGTCCCAAAGCGCTTCACAGAACACATTGTAAACTGAATTGACTGTATATTGTGGGCGAACGTGGCAGCCAATTGCGCACAGCAATGTCCCACAAACAGTCGTAGATTGAAAATGACCAATTTATTATTGTTTTGGTTTTGGAGGGATTATTATTAGGCTCTGTGTGGAGTAAGGAAACTTGCCCAAGGGTTCGCCCTCTGCCTGGAATTGAACTCAGGTCTCTCACTTACAAAGCGAGTGCTCTAACCAAGACCGCTTTCCTCCACCTCTTTCACACTGCCCACCTCCAACCGTGTCTCACTTCAAACACAGCCAAAATGATCCTCCACGTCTTCATTACCTCCCTCCCCGACTGACACCCCAGCTCCACAACCCACAGACTACAACTGATCTCTATCAGCTCTGCCCATATTCTCATCCACACTAAGCTCTGTGCCCCCATCACACCAGTCCTCCCCACAGGGTCCCACTGACTCCCTAACACAGAACGGATCGGTGTCGAGATTCTCTCACTCGTGCACCAATCCCTCCCTAACCTTTCCGACCTGCTTTCTCCCCTCTGTGGCACCAGCTGCCTCGACTGGCCCTGCGAGGCGCCCTGACTGTGCGTCGCGCCTTCCACTCCACCACAGGCCGCCCGCCGCGCACGCTGCCAGCCACTGCGCCCCGAAACTCTGGGGCGCTCGTCTCTCTCCCTCCCGCCGCGTGGCCCTCTCCCCCTCCCGCCGCGTGGCCCTCTCCCTCCCGCCGCGTGGCCCTCTCCCTCCCGCCGCGTGGCCCTCTCCCCCTCCCGCCGCGTGGCCCTCTCCCTCCCGCCGCGTGGCCCTCTCCCTCCCGCCGCGTGGCCCTCTCCCTCCCGCCGCGTGGCCCTCTCCCTCCCGCCGCGTGGCCCTCTCCCTCCCGCCGCGTGGCCCTCTCCCCCTCCCGCCGCGTGGCCCTCTCCCCCTCCCGCCGCGTGGCCCTCTCCCTCCCGCCGCGTGGCCCTCTCCTTCCCCCCCCTTTTCGGTGTCACCTGAAGACCTTCCTCTTCGACCTCTGGTGCTAACGCTCACCTCCTCCCCCCCCCACTCCGGGTCAGGCTCCCACACTGCCCTGTGCTGAGAGACGCCGAGTGTTATAATAGCCCTTCGCGTGTGACATAGCGCTCGTCACGTCTTCTCCACGTCTCAAAAAGCGCTTCACAGAACAGACTGTACAGTGAATTGGACCGTATATTTGTGGGCGAAACCCGGCGGCCAATTGCGCAGAGCAGTGTCCCACAAACGGTGGTGGATTGAAGTGACCAATTTATTATTATTATTTATATGAACAGCAGTAGTTGGTGTTGGATGTCGCTGACAGTCCTGGGGGGGGGGGGGGGGGAGGGGGAGAGACGGGACTGTGTGTGTGTGTGTGTGTGTGGGGACTGATCGCCACTGACCTGCTCCCTGTCTGTAAGCGCCAGGCCGGCCGGCCGGAAGTGACAACATTCTATGCGACGCGGTGGTTTGAAATTTGACCGTTACATCGTCACGTCCGGTGTCAGGAAACGCCTCCTTTTATGGGCAAGTGAGTGAGCGCCGCCTGTCCTGCCTCGCGGCCCCGCCCTCAATCCCCCCATCACCACCACCACCACCGTGACCAGGTCGGGGCGGGTTTGGGTTGTTTTGGGGCGTTTTGGGGTTGTTTTGGAGCGTTTTTTGTGGTTGTTTTGGGGCGTTTTTGGGTTGTTTTGGGGCGTTTTTGGGTTGTTTTGGGGCGGATTTGGGTTGTTTTGGGGCGGTTTTGGGGCGTTTTTGGGTTGTTTTGGGGCGGGTTTGGGTTGTTTTGGGGCGGGTTTGGGTTGTTTTGGAGCGTTTTTTGTGGTTGTTTTGGGGCGTTTTTGGGTTGTTTTGGAGCGGGTTTGGGTTGTTTTGGGGCGGGTTTGGGTTGTTTTGGGGCGGGTTTGGGTTGTTTTGGGGCGGTTTGGTTGTTTTGGGGCGGGTTTGGGTTGTTTTGGGGCGTTTTTGGGTTGTTTTGGGGCGTTTTTGGGTTGTTTTGGGGCGGATTTGGGTTGTTTTGGGGCGGTTTTGGGTTGTTTTGGGGCGGTTTTGGGTTGTTTTGGGGCGTTTTTGGGTTGTTTTGGAGCGTTTTTGGGTTGTTTTGGGGCGTTTTTGGGTTGTTTTGGGGCGGTTTTGGGTTGTTTTGGGGCGTTTTTGGGTTGTTTTGGGGCGGATTTGGGGCGGTTTTGGGGCGGGTTTGGGTTGTTTTGGGGCGGGTTTGGGTTGGTTTGGGCGGGTTTTGGGTTGTTTTGGGGCGGGTTTGGGTTGTTTTGGGCGGGTTTGGGTTGTCTTGGGCAGGTTTGGGTTATTTTGGGGCGGGTTCGTGTCCTTTTTGGGCGATTTTTTTTGGTGTGGGCGGGGGGGGGGGGGTTTCTTCTGTGGCGGGGGTGAGAAAAACGGCTTTTTTTAAAACCAATAAAAAAATTAAAACATTAAAAAAAATTAAAACCTGCAAAAGTATATCTGCCCCCCACCCCCACCCCCAAGAAGAGCTTTTGTTACCCAGTTTGGAAAGGGCTCCCCACTTGTGCCAATGCCCTGCAAGGATTATTATTATTATTATTATTATTATTATCTGGGGGGTGGGGAGGGGTGGGGGTTCTTCTCTCTCAGCTCCTGTCACTCTGCAGCCGTCACCTGAACCGCTTCACTGCAAACAGACGCCAACGGTTTCAAAAATCGAGGTGCGGTGCAGCTCAGGGGTGAGAGCGAGAGGACCCGGGTTCGATTCCCGGGCGGGCGAAGCGTTAGGCAAGTTTCCTTACTCCCCGCGCCTCTGCTTACCCAGCAATCGCTTTTCCGGGGGTAATAATCTTAAAAAGAATAATAATTTTGTCCCGTAACCCATGACTGCTTCAATCATAATAATAATAATAATAATAATCCTTGCATTTATTGTAGGACCTTATAATAATAATAATAATAATCCTTGCATTTGATATAGCGCTTTTCACGTCGGGAGGACGTCCCAAAGCGCTTCACAGAACACACTGTAAAGTGAATTGACTGTATATTTGTGGGCGAACGCGCAGCCAATTGCGCACAGCAATGTCCCACAAACGGTCGTAGATTGAGAATGACCAATTTATTATTGTTTTTGGTTTTGGAGGGATTATTATTAGGCTCTGTGTGGAGTAAGGAAACTTGCCCAAGGTTTCGCCCTCTGCCTGGAGCTGAACTCAGGTCTCTCACTTGCAAAGCGAGTGCTCTAAGCACTGAGCTACAGGACTCCATATTCTTAGCGTTCCCCCCCAAGCCTTAGCTCTTGCCAATCTCCACCTAAATTTTCCAGGATTAGGTAAGTAGGGTACGTGATTGAGGAGAGGGTGTGCTGCATCAGAACTAAACCAGGATGAAGCCTAAACCTCGAAGTGTCCTTAGAACAAATCTATGAATTTGTATGAAATATTAAAAAAATGCGCTTGAGTCCAGTTTTCAATAATTTACTCGTTTCATGAATTCATTACAGTCAATTGTACTCCGAGCGCTCGAGAGAGTCAATTAAATATGATAAACTCTTAAGTGTCACTCTTCTTTATCTTCTGAGTACTGGGCAGCAGCTGTGACAGGAGATGGACTTCGAGTGCTGCCAATGGCATGAATGTTTCTCCAAAGAGGCGATCCACTCTGTTCAAATGATGATCATGAAAAGAAACAAAAGCTATCTCCACCTTCCTGCATGTCTCTACCACAAAAAGCTACCCCATACCACACATCCCACTCTTACAGAAGTGTTGATATCCGCAACCCCCAGTAATGTGCATAAGGAAGATGGCATTCTTTTGAGCTGAATTGCTTGATTTAATCTAAATTTTCTGATACATTTCTCAAGGTTAACATTTCATTCCTCTTTTCCCCAACTGTACACACTAAGAACCCAAACTCCAATGAATATTTGCAGGCACAACAAAAATGCAGCCCAGTTGGTCTCATTGTAAAAGCACTAACTCAATTGAAAAGCAGACTTGATGATTTCTTGTTCAAATTCCATTTCAAGGCTATGGTATCTGATCTCAGCCAGAGCAGCAGTTGGAATGCAAATAATTGGCCTTGGGAGAGAAAGCATTGGAGGTTGGGTTCTTGCTTCTGATTCCTATCCAAAGATGACTGCTAGAAGGCATGTGTTTGTGTGTATGTGTGAGTATAAGTATCGAGTGAGAACGGAATCAAATTTGGTTGAAACACCCATCGCATCAAATATCGTGTCAACGATCAGCATCAAGTCATGAATAATAGTCACTTGGGCATCCACAAGAGGGTGACTGATGGCCTGGAAACATACCCCAGAAAATGTATCAAAAGCACCATCACAATGACATCCCCAGTCTCTTGCATTCATAAGCTGGGCACCAGTTTTCTGTACCACAGCAACACTTCCATGAGTAAAAAGACACTTCAGGTGACATGAATGCATCAACCTGGGCATCTTAGGTCACAGGCATAAAAATAAATGTGTTTTGTTAAGCGTATATAATTGTTTTCTCGTGTGTGAAAGTATGGGAATAAATAGCATGAAATATTCATGTCAATGCAGAGTGGATGAGAAGGGTGACACTTCTGCGCAGTGAAGTGTTCTTGAAAAGCTGAAAATGAAATATTTATGTTTTAATCTTGTTTTATAAGGATTTATCATTTGCAGAATACAGGCATTTTTGACCCATAAGAAATAAAATAGTTCATAAGAAGTTTGCAAGTTCTTTTGCCTATTTTTAAATAGGTTAGCGGCTGGCTGAGAGTGAATTTTATGATCAGAAACAATCCTTCTCTGATCTGCTGCAGAGGAAAGTCAATGACAGTAACCCGCCCTGCTGCACAGCATTTCAACAACAACAACTTGCACTTATATAGCGCCCTCCATGCATGGTAGAGTCTCAGATCGCTAAACAGTGGTAGAGTCTGACTCTGAGCCAGGGGGAGGCAGGAGGTGGCCGTAAGTACGGCCGAAGAGGAAAGTTTTCAGGCGGGATTTGAAAGGGGAGAGAGGGAGCAAGGCGGAAGGATTGAGGAAGAGCGTTCCAGAGTTTTGGGGGCAGTGGCTGAAAGCGCGACCTCCGATGGTGAGGCGGAGGGTGCAAAGGATGAGCAGGAAGCCGGTGCCAGTTGAGCGGAGGCGCCGGGTGCTGGTTTGGGGAGTGAGGAGATCGGAGAGGTAGGGAGGTGCCAGGGAGTGAAGGATTTGAACATGAGTGTGAGGATCTTGAAGTCAATCCGTTCAGTGATGGGGAGCCAGTGGAGCCTGACCAGAACTTCTGAGATGTGGGTATGGAGTTTGGTCCGGATCAGCACGTGGGCAGCAGAGTTTTGAATGAGCTGGATCTTGTGAATGGTGGAGCTGGCGAGGAGTGCGTTGGAGTAATCCAAGCGTGAGGTGACGCATGCACGAGGGTTTCAGCTGCATTTGGGGTAAGGTACACTCGGAGGCGGGCAATATATTGAGAGGCAATATTGGTTTTGTTGTTCTTATTCCAACAAGTCATCGCTCATTCCCCTCTCGCATTGTTAAAAAAAAGAAAAAAACTTGTATGTGGTAGCGTTACAATGATAATTCTTGCTTTTGCTACAGCATCTTTCACATCAGGAGGACATCTCAAAGCACTTCACAGAACTTACTGCAAAGTGACTGTGTATTTTGTGAATGAACACAGCAGTCCATTTGAGCACAACAGTGTCCCACAAACAGCCATGAAGTGAATGACCAATTATATTTGGAAGATTGTTGGCCAGGACACTGAAAGAAACCCCCTCCCCTTGTCGAGTAACGCTATGTGGGATCATAATATGCACTTGAGCAGGCAGATTGGACCTTGGGTTAACATCTCATCCAAAGGGCAGCATCCTGACAATGCAGGACTCCCCCAGCACTGAATTGGAGACTCAGTGTGCACTATGTGAGTTCAAAGTTCTGATGTGGGACTAGAACCCACAATCTTCTTATTCAGATGAGTGCTTCCTACCAACTGAGGTAGACTGATACGTCCCAAATTCTGGATTAGCTCTGAAATGGTAAGAACATAGAGTAAATTTACAGCTCCACTCCCCATTATCACCACTACCACCACCACTACCCTCATCATAAAACACCTACAAGTGCTGCTCGCTGCTTTGAGGAGGAACCTCACCACCCGCCCCCCCCCCCCCCCCCCATACGCCAACCGGAACACTCCAAAAAATAACCAATTTGGGGAGGGGAGAAAATTACTGGGGAAATTCATGGCTTTGGAGGGCATCAAGTGAGTACAAGGAGTGCAGTTTTCCAGAAGTGCCTGTCGAATGCACTATTCGAACTCCAACAGCACTGAGGCTGACTTCAAATCGGGGCACCTCAGAAGCATCAAAATCTGCATTTATGTGTGTTGCTCCTGACAACTGCCTGACAACCTGTCAATCAGATATTTAATTGTCAACATCTCCGCTATCATTTTAATAATCTAGTTTTATCAGCATATTGTAGAGGGTTTTCATTACATTCACACACTAATAATATGCTGTGTTTTGCTTCCACCTTCATTCGCCATCTTAAACAGTATATTTAAGACAAACATCACACTGTCTGCTGTGCTCAGACACCAGTGCCTGCAAATCAAATGAAAATACCTGCTACTTGAAAGGAAGCTGATTTGGAATCCCTCCTGTAAAATGTGTTTTCCACACAAGGCAGCTTTAAATATAATTCCTTCTAGACAAACTTTAGATTGTAGCCCAGTGTACTCTGACATACCGCTCAATGTACCACATTGTATTCTGACATATCTAACAATGTATCCTACTGTAGTCTGACATACCTCTCAATGTAGCCCATTGGATTCTGATAAACTGCTAAACATACTCCTCACATACTCCTGGGAAATTCTGGCGTTCATTGCTGCTGTTTTGTGATGCTCAGTCAACAACACCAGGACATTGAAAGCATGATAATGTATCAAAGTGTGCAAGATTCAGTCTGACACTTTCCTCCTGGTAATCATTGAAACAACTTCTTTCTGAATGATTTCTTTCCCTCTGTGCTTTTTATTCAATCTCAGTGCACAGTGCATGGACACATTATAACCTGAACATCAGCTTTCGTACACTTGTTTGCGCAACACAGAGACAATTATTTTGTTCTGTATAAATAATGTTCATGTATAGTTCATGTATCTCACAAGGCAAATTAGCAATGTAAAAGCAATATGAGAAGCATCCAGACCCTCAATTAGCTTATTTTTTCTTATTACTTGCAAACATTTTATATTTTATTAAACAAAACAATTTGCTCCCAACTCTAATCTATTCAACAGAAAATACTGAGGCTAAATACTTTTTAATTAACCATATTGAAACTGCAATACATTTTATCCTGTAAAATCTATTTGATTACAACATTGTTAGAACCCCCCCCCCCCACCCAACACCAGCCTTACAGTCTGATATAGACAGATATAGCCTCTGTATCATAACGGATGCATCCACTTATGGGAACTGCCATCTCCCTGATAATCCAGACTGAAATCAGTGTAAGTGAGCTCCATACTGTAGTGTATTAATTATTAAAGCTGTGAGCCCACTGTATATCCATGAATACTTAGCAGTGCTGCACATGGTCTGCTCGCTAAAGCACGTGTATGGCCTGCTTTCCCTTGTGTTTTAAGTAAGCCATTTTTGCAGAGAATTTATGCCCTACGCTAGTGTGGCCAACCTTTTCGGTCAGCCAACCAACCAAATACATTTTTCTTTGTTGAATTTTCTTAATTTATGACCACGCTATGGGTATCGCGCCTTGGTAGATGCTGGAAACAGGATATCGATTTGGTGCAGACTTGGCTGGACTGGGCAGGTATTGGGCAGGCTATTTCTTGATGCCCCAAAATTCAATAAAGAAAGATGTATTTGGTTGGATGACCAAAAAGGTTGGCCACCGCTGCCCTACACTCTATTTGAATCTGGCAGGGAAGAAAACTGTGAAGCTGAGCACTGCAGTGAGCACGTCATCTCTGGAACAGAAAGCAATCCTCCCCAATTACAGATGTACCAAAGTCCTTAGGAAAAATGGTTCTATTTAACAGGTATTCCCAAGATTATTGATTTTTCTTTTAGCACATCAAACTTATTTACAGCAACCAGCGACATGAAGGTTGCATTTTTACTGGATTTATGTTCCTTTTGAAATGCTGCCTTATTCTTTCCCCTCCCGATGGACATAACCATGGCAGGTTATTAACGATAGAACTCAACTTGTGCAATTCTTGCAATAATAAATTGGCAGGATTGCAGCAGTTGTGTTTGGTGGTGATGAAAGCTTGCCAAAGGGGGAAAAGGGCAGATGGATAAATGGCAAGTGAGAATAATGGATATGGTTAACAACATATTCCACAATAACAATCCTCAGAGCACTGTGGCACTGTAGACCTGCATCCTCGACCTAAAATTCCAACCAATCTTAGCCTGTGTGACTATTTTGTTTTTCATCACACAGAATAATGGAAAATTCATTCTCAATTTGGAAGCCCTGTTTCCGCAGTTCTTAAAATGAACTGGCTTCCAAAATGTTTAAGAATTCAACAATTTTGCGTAAATTTTAAGCCAAATGGTCTAACAGGCTAAGACTAGGTGGAATTTCAGGCCTCATATTCCTGAATATTCCCGTATTTGAGTTTACTGAGATTTGATATTTGCATTTCAGCTTTCCGCATCTGTAGGACATGCAGTTTTAATTTTTAATTTTTTTATAAATAAGATTAAAATAATTATAATTTTTGCATTTGATAAAGCACTTTATTCCATCATTAAAATTATTTATCTATGAGTACAGTACTCCCCCTGACCAAACTGCTGTCATAATTCTCTTCTCAAGTAACCCCCATTCTACTCTTCCATGCTGTAGCCTTTTTCCAATCTACCCTTTCTTCCCAGTTCCGAGAACAAATCGTTGCCTTCCAAGCTCATCCCTTCCTCTCCAAAGTCTCCCTC
The DNA here is from genome assembly GCF_018977255.1 of Callorhinchus milii. Classification (NCBI taxonomy): domain Eukaryota; kingdom Metazoa; phylum Chordata; class Chondrichthyes; order Chimaeriformes; family Callorhinchidae; genus Callorhinchus; species Callorhinchus milii. Next base: position 78,629,517 of record NW_024704742.1, on the reverse strand, counting down.
TTCGATGCCCCTCCAAATCATTGCATTCCATCATCATCTTCAGGCAGGATAGCTTGGGTCCAATGAGAAAATTAACCCTATGTGTCACTTCCAACTATCCATTTCTCCTTTGTCCAAAAATATATAATTATTGAGATTTCAGAGATAATTGCCCCTGGAGCTCAGACTCCTCCTTCACCACACTCCTTATGAAACCACGGTCTTCACATTTCCTTTTCCCACTGTAAGTGAAGCTAATATAAGTTGTCCTCCATGGTCAGAAGATCTCCGTATTGTGCTTGTTGAACCAGCATCAAAGCCTTTTTCTGAAAACAGCTCGATTGGCTCCGGATGGTGTTGTCTTCTAAGTTTCACCCTGCCAGAGTCTTCACATATTAACCATCTGCCACCATAAATTACTGTACACAGAACCACCATCAAAACCATTTTACTAAAGTAATAATGATTTATAATACGAATTCTTGCATTTATTATAGCACCATATCACATTATTGAGATGTCTCATGTCGGGAGGATGTCCCAAGGGATTGGCACCCAAGTAGGGGGCTGGGAATGGGATGGAGGGCAGGGAGGGTGTGAGGGTGGCCGAAGGCGCAGTCTAAGAGGAGGGATTGAGATGTGTCTTGAAGCTGGCAAGGGAAGGAGCGAGGTGAAGGGACTGTGGGATGGAGTTCCAACAGGTGGGGGCAGAGAGGCTGAAGGCCCAAACACCAATGGTGGAGTGGGCCAGGCGGGCGATGTGGAGCAGGCCAGAGCCTACTGAGTGGAGGTAAAGGACAGGTTGATATGGTAAGCAGGTCACGGAGGTAGGAAGGAGCAAGGTCGTGGAGGGCCTTGAAGGAGAGGACGAGGATTTTGAACTCTATCTTCTGGGGGATGGCAAGTGGAGCTGGGAGAGGGTGGGGTAATAGGGTCACGGTGTCTGGTGCGGGATAGGACATGAGCTGCAGAGTTCTGGATGATCTGCAACTTGTAGAGAGAAGAGTTGGGAGGTCCAACAAGCAGAGAACTCACTTTACTTTTCCTTCTCACATACTGAAAATAAAATACAGACATTAGAAACTTTCACTTGTACAAATACCCTGAACAGTACACTGTCATCCTTAATGATTAATACTTAATACTGCAAATCTCTGGTGGCAGCTTAAATCAACTGGTTTAGCAGAGCTAGAGGATAGTTGATACAATTTCTTTGATCTTCTATTTCTTAACATTTATGGTTTAAGTGTTTCTGAATAGATCAGATAACACTTGCAGTGTAGAGTAAATTAATTTCCGATATGGGATCTCAATTGGGAAGCTGGTTTTCCCCAGTTTTTAAAAAGAACTGGCTTCCAAATTTGGACTGAATTTAAGAATTCAACAATTCTGCGTACATTTTTATTTTAATAAATTAAAATTACCTTAAAATTGGACGATTTGCAAGAAGATGTGTGCTCATTGCAGGATGTGGTTAATCAAAAGTGAAATACACCACAATTAAATAATAAAGACTATTTCAATCTCAGCTACTTATCCTTCACCAATAAAATACACAGGCACTATTCTTTATAGTAAATCCTGTGAAGCGTTTTGAGGCATCCTCTCGATGTGAAAGGTGCTATACCAAATGTAAAGATTGTTGTCACAATTTAAGACTTTGATGTGAAAATTGCAATATTCCTAAACACCTTTCATTCCTTAATGAATTTCAGGGCTATTTAAGGAATGGTCCAGATATGGCAGTTAAACATGTCTGCCCACAATCCTGTCTTTAATGACAGGTATGAGACTAAATACCAACCCCCAACCCATTACAAATCAAACCCTGACCTTCTGGATCAGGGATTACACGTTATGCATGCTTAAAATAGTCACAAGGGCCATTTGGTCATCATTGTTTTGGACAATGCTTTCTCTCCCAGTTTTTCAGCCAAGTTTTGGGTGTTCTCCCACAAAACATACAACCATATTTATCTACCAATATGTAATATTGCAATTTTCATCCCACAATTTCTACTACACTGCCATTAAGTGTTAATTGCTTAACCTTAGATACTCTGTCTTATCATATTGAAGTATACTCTGTGAAGATGGGATCTTCAGCAGCAAGAACAGCTTCAAATCTCAGGGGATCAAATCAGCAGCTAAATTATAGTGCAGTGTAATGATTGTTTAATTGATTGGTTTCTGTGTTGTTCGCCCCTGTATGAACAGACAAGTCAGCACCTCTTGTTAAACCTCATTACCAAGTTATTTGGAGAATACTTAAAAGTGATTACACTGTAGCAGTCTGAACAAGAGCTTGATATAATTTTATAAGACGCAGTTGCAATGATCATCAGAGGAACCTAAACCTTGTTGAAAATCACTTTGCCATAATTATCATAGTTCTTTTAAGGTTTAAAATGTATATAAAATATGCAGAACAATTTGTTATTTTGATAACATATAATCTTCCCTTCTCCCTATATTGCACAGAATTTTGAACCTCAACCAGTCTTAATAGGAACTAATTATTTAATCTTCTCTCCTGGTCTTTGATCTTGATTGTGCAGCCTTGACCCTTCACCCTCAAGTGTCTCAGTAAATTGGCAACAACATAGGACATATCCACCGCCAGCCTATTCTGCATCATTGGTGTATTAAGGCTTTCATATTCAAGGATTAAAATAATAATAATCCTTGCATTTTTATGGGTGCTTTTCACATTGGATGTCTCAAAGTGCTTCACAGCACTTACTGTAGAGTGTAATGACTGTATATTTTGTAGGTGAGTATGGCAGTGAATTTGTGCATAACAACGTCCCACAGCTAGTAAAGAGACTTTTAAGATCTGTCTCACAAATCAAGACTGAAGTTAATACTTTTCAAAAATGTTATATGATCTTATTTTTAAGCCTAAAACCATGACAAATTTCAGGTCTTAGTTTCGTTGTCAAAGTCTCTGTGGTCGAGACATAAAACCTTGCTTCTCTGGAAGAATGTGACCAGAATAATTTCACACAATTGTATTTGAAATCATTTATACTATTAAGCCATAAAGCATACCTTAAAAGTGTTTTACAACAGGAACACATTTCCAAGTGTGGAGTCACAATTACAGACAAAATATGAAATGCATAATAAAGAATCTTGCAACTTAGACATCCTTAAGGTATTAGATTTGCTCGTCCTTCAAAAATGTTGTATTTCCCACTCAGTCAGTTCCATTCCTGGTACATCTGATTTAATTACGCTTAGTGGTTTCACAATTGTGAAAGCATACTCCAGGCATCTATCTCAAATGTCATTAAACAGCAATGCTAAGTTATCTGTAAATTCCCTCCAAGTGTTTAATACCATGCTTCAGCATTAAAGGTGACTTTGTTAAATAATCCATGACTCTCTGCTCCATCATGTGCAAATATTAATGCCAGTGAGGTAAAGCCCAGATTCTTTCATTAAATCCCCGGTGCCAGTTACCTCCAATATTTCATTCACACATATAATTAAATACATAGAATTTACAACACAAAACATGCCTTTGCTGGCAAACCACATAAGCTTCCATCCATCCTATTTCTTAGCCTCCCCACCCCAAATCTCTCTGTTCCCTTCTTTCATGATTACATGTATTGAATATCCTCTTAAGATGCATTGATACTTTCTTCCTGATGTGAAAGGTGCTATACAAATTTAATTTGTTGTTGTTGTTGCTTCAATCACATCACTTGATCATGAGTTCCACAGTGTCACCACCCTCTATGTAAAGAAAATCCACCAGAGAAGCTCTATTAAATCCAGTGGGTTGAAATTTGCCCATAAAACACACAGTAACTGCACTTTACACTAAATCCCGCAAAGTAATTTGGAACGTCCTCCTCACTTGAAAGGAGATATACCAAAATGCAAATATTATTATTTATTAATTTAGGGTTCTTGAGTATTAAAAGAGATGTCTTAGAGGGGATCTTATAGAGGCAACATTTTTAAATGGAATTGAGAAAGTAAATCAAACAATTCTTTAGGATGCAGCAAAACAGCAGAAAAAGAGGACACAGATTTAGCTTTGCAAAGTCAATATCAGGACAGACACCAGGAATTTTTTTATCCAGAAGGTAATTAACGAGTGTCACGTGTTATTAGTTAGGGTGATTAAGGTCAGGATACTGGACTGATTTAAAAAACAGCTTGATGTTCTGATGAGAAGAAGGTCGGGGAGATGAGATCGGATGAGCGTTCTTTATCCAAACCAGTCTTGTCGTTTTGTGATCATATTTCTCGCCCTAAAGTGAAATGATCCAAGCCATGTATTTTCCTGGACATGAGAGATAAAGATCACTTAGCCAGCGCCTCGAGTCAGCCATATGTTTGCAATGCCCAATATCCCAACTACATTGTGTGTAGTTGCAGATTAAATAAAGCCACTCTCAGAACACTATAGATAGAATGACTCTGTGTGACTCTGTGCCCAGTCTAATCCACAGGAAAACATGAAATCAGAAGTTCCATTCTGTTTGCTGTCAAGTTAATTACCTTCGACAAGCACAGACACCAGATCAAAAAGGTAACTTTGAAATAAGTACTGGACTTTTTAAAAAACAAAATAAAAGCAATTTGGAGACACAGTTTGCAAGGACAGCCTGGTGCCAGCTGAAAAGTTGTAAATATATCTGTAAGAGATCAGAATACAAGTACAATGTCTATCAGGTCTGGTACATTGCCTCACACAGTATTTATCTGTATTAAAAATTCCTTCTCCAATTCCTTAACCCATCTGCTTAAATTGTTCAGACCCTTTGAATCCTGTTGACTTCCCTTATGTTTGTCACAGGCCATCATATATGGCACCAGCAGATGTTGTAAACATCCCCTCACATATTATTTACCAATAGTGTGACCAGCTTAAAACAGGTATTGTAGCACACACTGGCTTAATTTTTCTTTTTTAAACAGTGCATTTTCACTGCTCTATACACATCTGTAACCTGTCTCCTATCCATCTTCAGAGATTTTGCAGATTTCCCTCTATTCATGCAAACAGTGTTAACAGGGCTTTGGCTGTTTACCCTGAAGTGTTTTTATATTGATCTAGGATATCTCATAGGAGCCCTTGAGAGAATAAAATCTTCCATCTTATATCTGACTTGCTATTTTTCTCGCCTCTTGCACTTTTGTACTTCGACATGTCTGATAAAATGTTATATTCTATCACAAGTCTAACATTTCATGCAACTGATGGGCAATAAAGAATCAGTAGCAACAAAGAGGAGAATAACAGAGAGAGAATCAGAGCAAGATGTAAGAGAACACCTTGTGAAATGCCATTACATATTCTATAATGTGAGAGGGACATCTGAGTTAAAGTTTTATCAGTTCATGTTAAACACATAGCAGTATTTATCTTACTGCATCTGAAAAATACACTCAGATTCACATTTATATAGTGTCTTTCACATCAGGAGGACACCTTAAAGTGTTTTAAAGAGCAAACTAGTTTTCAGAAACACAAGTTCTCTATAGATAGTTTCAGATTGCAGTGCTATTGTTTTTCTTCTTGTTTCCTGTATTGTTTTGCCGACTCAAAGATTGTCCTATTCACTATAATTTGTCCCATGGAACCATAGAAATGCATGACACAGTAGGAGGCCATTCAGCCTCTTTTTTGTGTTGCTGTTTGCTCCTTCAAGAATCCATCTTTCCTAATCTCAATTCTCTCCTCTCTTCCCCTGCACCTTCTGCATGTGCTGATCCAATTCGATTATTAAGTGCCCCCAATAAGCTCATCCATCGATCATGGTGTGGAGAGGGCATGGGAATGGATAGCAGAACTGTTAGCCAAGTTAAGGAGAACTCTCAAAATGCTCAGTTTTGAGATTTCTGAATAAACAATTGCTTTGTTATAGCACACAAGACAGTAGAACAAGAGGACATACGTTTAGACCTGTGAAGAGCAATTTCAATAAAGCTACCAGGAAGCTCTTCTTTACTCAAAGAGAAATCAATGACTGGAACAGGTTGCCAGGAAAGGACGCAGAAACCAGAACACCTGACACATTTAGAAAAAAACTGTTTGATGCTGTGATGGGAGGATGGCAGGGTAGTTGCTCCACAAGGATGAGATTAGATGGACCGAAGGACCTTCTTCATCCAAACCAATCTGGTCATCCCATGATCCTTCATTGATCAGTGAGTCAGTAAGTAACTGATTTAAAAGTGAGGATGAAGATTTTGAACTCGATCTTCTGGAGCCAGTGGAGCCGGGCGAGGATGAGCGTCATAGCAACCCCAGCTCGGGTGAAAATCCCTGTCTAGCGCCTGGGACATCCTCCTGACGTGAAAGAAGTTATACAAATGTTGTTGTTGTTGTTGATAGGCTCACAGAGTCTAGATTTCAAGACTTTTGATGTAATAGGCACTATAAAATTGCAAGATGCTCTGCCCCTCAGATCATACTCCCTCAGTGCAGTCTTCCTCCCTCTCAAACTTCAATACCAAAATCAATAAACTTTTATCTCCTTTGTGAGGCACAAACAATCATTCATAATTCCTCAAAGGCATGTCTCTTGCAAGTCCAACAAACAGCTGCCGCCTCTTCCTTTCCCTGACTCCACTGATAATCTTCCTTCCATCAACTCCTCTGATCTTAAGCAGCATTCTAGCTTCTCCCTTGCTGATGCAGCCTCCAAAAAGTTCAGTTTCCTATGCAAAATGTGTTTTCTTCTCAACAATTCTGTCTCCTCGTTGACGTGTTTACACTTTAACACTGTTGACCACTCTATCCTCCTCCACCACCTCTCCTCTCACTCAACCTTCACAGTGCTGTCCTTGATTGGTTTTGCAATGTCAAAATAATTTGTCAGAAAATAACTGAAAAGAAACAAAGACGCTCATTTATTTGTCCAGATGTTCAGAAAGATAAACACGAACGGTTCTGACGAAGGGTCGTGGAAACCAAAACGTTGACTCACTTTCCTTTCTCTATAGATGCTGCCTGACCTGCTGAGCGTTCCCAGCGACTTCTGTTTTTGTCTCAGATTTCCAGCATCTGCAGTATTTTGCGTTTTACAAATATTTTATCACTGAATCGTTTAAATAGCAAATAAATCATGCAAAAGTGTGTCACTGCACAGAGAAAAACATAATCTTTATTTCAATAATTGTGCATATTTATATGTTTAACTTACATATTTTACTTTCTCTCTTCAATGCTTTTCTCCTCCCAAAATAATTGTCTAACTTATCTGCGATACACTGCGATGGTCCAGTTGCTCTTTGACAACATATGAAGCCTGACAGAATGAGTACAATGGGAACATTACAAATGACGTTAAATGTTATTGCATGTCATCTATGAACACTTAGTTATCAATATCTGGACTCTGTCATTACGAAAAGAAACCTTAGCTGTTCTTCACTTGTTGTACCCAATAATGCTGAAGTTAACTGAAATACTTCCTCCCCAGTTTCAGCAACACTGCTTGGCTAACTCACCACAAGCCAGGAATCTAACCAGAAGCCTGATATTTCTACTGGACTTAACTTTCAGATCATTGCCTTGAAATTTAAAATTTAAGATCGGATCAAATTTTGGAAATGTCTTGAAAACATTATTAAATTTTGAACTGCAGAAAACAAAATTCTGGATTAAGATTGAATTTAGGAATTTTGCAAAATTCTGTTCTTGCTTACATTTTAACAACAACAAATTACATTTGTATAGTGCCTTTCACGTCAGGAGGATGTCCTGGATGGTGGTTTTAAGGCTAACACTATGAGAGATTCTGAGCCTCAGGCAACATAATGAATTTAATAATCCTTGCATTTAATATAGCATCTTTCAATTCTCAAAGTGCTCCACAACATGTACTGTAATATAAAGATTGTATTTTGGAGGTAAATACAGAAAACAATTTGCACACAACAATATCTCACCAACAGCCATCAAGTAAATGACCTATTTAGCCAGACCACTGGAAAAAAAATATCTATTTTGAAGCACCGTGGAATTTTTAACACTCATCTGAACAGGCAAACAATTGGAAGATGTCTCAAAGTACTTCAGGGCTATATTGGAAGGTGTAGTGGACTGTGTACTTTGTGTGTCAGCCTGGCACAATCGGTCGTGCTCTCGTGTCTGAGTCAGAATGTTGTGGAGTCAAGCCCATATCAAGATTTTAATTCATATGTACCATCATAGTCTAACACTCCAATGCACTGCTGTCTGTCCAGGCAGATGTTAAAGATCCCACGACACTGCTCAAAAAGTGAAGAGAGTTTGTCCCTGTATCGTGGCCAACAATTCCCTAAAATAAAATTGGTCATTCATTTCATGGAATTCTCAGTTTGGTTTTGATACTCTTAAGCATGGGTTTCTGCATGTGTTAGACACCCGGCTGATCAAATAAAAATGTCATATATTTTGTAGGCAAGCATGGCAGCCAATTTGGGCATAGCAATATCCCACAAATAATCATTGCAGTGAATGATCATTTTTTAATAGGGGGATTGTTGGCCAGGACATATTTATCATTGCACAGAATTGTGCACAATCGGCTTCGATTTCACCTACAAAATGCAAAGTCAATCCACTTTACAGTATATTCTGTGAAGCGCTTTCAGGCATCTCAACGACGTCATAAGGTGCTACATCAAATGCAACGATTATTGTTATTATACACATGTACCATCATGAGCTTCAAGACTCAGTTCCCCTTGCACATCGCCTTTATGAAGTGACGCATTAGTAAGCTTTTATATCAGTAATATAAAGGGAAATAATTAAAGGAAATAAGGGAATCATAATAAAGGGAAAATAAGTCTGAATGAAAATTGAATTGTGTCAGGATTCAGAAATATTTGTGTGATTTATTTCCACTTTTATTTCTCAGACGTAAATATTGCATACATTGTTACATTGAAGGCAATTGAATAACTGGTCACATTAGTATATATTGAGTAAAATTTGAAAAAATTGAATCATTTTTAGATGGCTGTCATTTGCAGAGCCAATCAGGCCACTTTAAGTAATATTGTATTGTTACTTAGAATGCCAGAGATTCCTGGAAACATCAGTCACACTGCATTAAATGTCACTCAGTAGCTTATGATCTGCAGTATTTTAGCTTGTAATTACGAGAAGGTTGTGCTAATGTACAGGGGAAGAAAGATGTAGCCGTAGCCAATTATATAGTTCTGATGTTGCAAACCAAGAGCTTCAGGATTGACATGTAACTTTCTGATAGGCATTGAAATCTTGCTATTAATTAAACCTTCCCCTTCGATCGTGCTTAGGGCCACCCAACACGCCGCCCCCCCCGACTCCCACCGGCTGAGATACAGGTGATAAGGCAGTATATCAAAAGCAAGGTTTATTGTTGAATTATTATTATTAGATCACGACTGAAGACCTTCCTCTTTGTCTGTGCTTACAGTAACCTCCCCCTACTCCTGGCGTTGAGCTCCGCCACTGTTAAGCACTCCGAGATGCTATTTTAATAATAATAATAATAATAATCCTTGCATTTGATATAGCGCTTTTCACGTCGGGAGGACGTCCCAAAGCGCTTCACAGAACACACTGTAAAGTGAATTTTGCATGAAGGGTGCTATATAAATGCAAGGTGTTGTTATTAATATCTTGAGTTCAGTTGTGTTGAATTTCATTTACAATCATAAACTCAACTGTGCACACTATTGAGCTCTCTTTGTAAGATTTTGATTGCTTTATCTGATTCATAGCTCTTGACCCCTCCCCTCCCAGCTTGCTGTAATGTGCAAATCTGATCCCCAATATCATGCATTACATTGACCCTGGCTGTCTCTCAGCATGACAGCAAAACAAAGAGTTCTGTCTTCACATTGTATTTAATTTTTTTATAAAACCCTCTTTGGCTCCCCCATCATATATATTGCAGTGATTTATATGGTTGAATTTTTATATGATTGCAGTTTTTAAATGGTTGAATTATTATGGTCCAAAGGAAACAATTATGTGAGTTGTGTAAGCCATGTTTACACACCATAGACATTGGAAATTTACATGTAGCCCTAATAATACCATTAACACCTAATGACCAAGATTCCAGGTAATTCTGCAAATCTTATACATTGATGGTTTTATATCAATTTAGGATATCTGTATTTCCTCTGTATACGTTTCTTTACACATGGTTAACACAATCTGCAAATTAGACCCCATTGATTAAACCAAGTAGTGGGTTCGTTGCCAGTAACACTGGCACCAAATCCGCTGGTGCTCACCAACACAAGGAGCAAGCACAGCTGACCATGTGAAAAACTGTCTGCTTCCAAACACTGCAGAAAATGTAGACTTAACAACCCACCTTAAACGACCTTCCGCCACTCTGCCCCCATCCTCTGGAACTCCATCCCGCAGTATCTCCGTCTCGCCCCCTCCCTCGCCACCTTCAAGACCCACCTCAAGACCCTCCTCTTTGACCATGCTTTCAATCTCCCTTCTTCCCCGCCACCCTCCACCCAACACCCAGCTCAGGTCCGTAACTCTGTCTGTCCAGCGTCTTGGGACATCCTCCCGATGTGAAAAGCGCTATACAAATGTAATTTTGTTGTCGTTAATTCTTATTATCTTTAAGACTTATTTTGCTTCGCCATTGCCAAAATTATCTGCATTATGTTGGTTCAGGTGTTGCTTTCACGAAACCTGCATTTATCCTATTACACTTGAATGCTTTGAGCTTTGTCTGGTGCTGTGAGAGATTTGCTTAAATGACCATTTGCTTAAACGGATATAGCTCTCTATTCAGGCAGCTATGCTTGGCTTGGTGAAGCATCACCAGAACCCACATCTCAATGTAGAGCAGCACATTACTGCTTTTTCAGGAAACTGTGGATCAGGATCAGATTTGCCTTGAGATGTCAGTTGATTGTTTATGAAACAAAATGTTGACCTTCTTACACCCCAACTTATTTAAAAATCCTCTCTGTAAAAGAATTACAAACTATCCCAATGTAGCTTATGGTGAAACCTATTGAGGCAGTGCCAAGTTCATTATACATCTGAAGATCACTGGAGAGCTTTGGATGAAGAAAGTCTTCTGGTCCATTAGATCTCAAGCTTCAAGAACATGCACCTTACCATCTTTCCACTAAAATACCTTGAATGAATCCAGCATCCTGCCCTTCACAACTTGTTAAATACCTTCTGTGTGTGAAATACGTCTTTCCTAAACTTGCCCTTCACAACTCTGAATGTTTCACCCACAATTTCAGTCACTCCGCTTTACAATTTATTCTGTGAAGTGCTTTGAGATGTCTCAGTGACATCGTAAGGCGCTATATCAAATGCAAGGATTATTACTGTTATTATAATCTGTGCTCCCATGTCCTACTACCCTGATATGTCTGAGAGTATTCTTCTGGGTTGTCTTACCCTTGCCATTTAGCAAATTATATACTTCTATAAGGTCCCCTATGAGATGTTTCCTTTCAACTTTCAAAGGCCCTCTTTTCTCTAACCAAAGCTCGTAACATATTGAGGATCATCCTTTTTCCTCTTCTCTGCATGCATGAGGATAATAGGTGCACAGTATTTGCGAACTATCAAATGGTAGTGGAAAGTAGGGTATCAGTAAAGAATTGGAGAGAGGTGCACACTCACACACGTACAGATAATTAGAGAAAGGAAAATAAAGAGAGAACAAGAGAGAGAGAGAAGGCGTAACAGAAACTTTTTGTTAGTGCTGCACATTGTATTTTGAATAATGATCTGTTATCCATGTATGCACAATGGGGTTGGTTACAGTTCGTGTGAATATTAGTCTCTCTGCTGTACTGTCATGAAAATTCTAATGTCCAATGAACAGACAACAACAACAACTTGCATTTATATAGCGCCCTCCACGCCAGGCGACATCCCAGAGCACTTAACAATAGTGGAGCCCAATGCCGAGCCAGGGGGAAGGGGAAGGTGACTAGGCGCAGTCGAAGAGGAAGGTCATTAGGCACAACCTGAAAATGGGGAAAGAGGGGGCAAGACGAAGGGATTCAGGGAGTGAGTTCCATAGCTTTGAGGCAGACATAGCAACACAATTTTTGCTTACTATGAACAGGCAATGCAAGAATTGGAGAGGGAGGTACACTCACACACAAATACACATAGATAGGATGTGTCAAACAGTGTACCTTCAAATAGTGAACCAGGCAAGATTTTTATTGCCCTTTAAAAGGCGTGGATGAGATGAAGATTTCATGTTCCCACCATTGCAGGACTAAATGAGTGAATGCTGTCATAGAATCATAGAATTATACAGCACAGAAGGAGACCATTTGGCCCATCGTGTCTGTGCCGGCTCTTTGAAAAGAACTATCCAGATCAATCCCACTCTTACACTCTCTCCCCATAGCCCTGCAAACTTGTCCTCCCGAATAATTATTCATTTCTCTCTTAAAGTTGTTATTGAATCGGCTTCCACCACCCTTTCAGGCAATGCATTCCAGATCCGAACAACTCGTTGTGTGAAAAAATTTCACCTCTGTTTCTTTTAACAACTATTTTAAATCTGTGTCCTTGGGTGGAAATTATTTTTCCAACCAATGGAAATAATTTCTCCTTGATCACCCTATCAAATCCCCCCATAATTTTGAAAATTTCTATTAAGTCTCCTCTTAATCTTCTCTGCTCCCAGAAGAATAATCCTAGCTTCTCTAGCCTCTCTTGATAAGTGAAGTCCCTTATTCTTGGTATCATCCTGGAAAATCTCCATTGCACCCTCTCCAACGCCTTGACATCCTTCCTAAAGTGTAGTGCCCAGAACTGAACACAGTACTCCGGCTGAAGCCTAACCAGTGTTTTACAAAGGTTCATCATAACTTCCTGACTTTTGGGTTCTATGCCCCTATTTATAAATCTTAGTATCCCATGTGTTTTTTTAAGAGCTTTATCTATTTATCTTGCCACCTTCGGATATTTATTTTATATGAACCCCCATGTCTCTCTGTTCCTTCATCCCCTTTAAGCTTGTGTGAAATCTGAAGGAAGTTAATGAATGTAGAGTGGAATCGTTGGTGAAAGATTGGATGGTATTGATCAATGAGCAGAGGGCTCATTGATATGGAAAATGTTTGTGCTCTCAGATGGATTAATTAGTTACACTGCTGATGTGCAGTATTAATACCACATTGAATATCACAGAGAAGAAAACCTCAGTAAGTCTCAGAAACAGTCAATTCTGACAGCTACCCCACACTACCAATGAGATTCAACTGCAGCCCATCTCTTATCTGTGTGCAGTGCTACTTAATATATTCATACAGTTTTACATTTAATGGAGAAGTTACACATTAAACATATATAACAGATTGGTTATTACATTTGTTGTTATATGGCTGTTATATATGTTTAGGATCATCTTTTATTGAGCTGCTTTTTGTATGCTGTTTAGCATTTTAAAGAGTTGTTCACTTCAATCTTCTGCATTCTAATGAGCTCAGCACTGCAAGCCTCTCCTCATAACTTAGATTTTCTAGACTGGGAACCAATTGTTATGTTTCTCTGAATCCTCTGCAGCTTGGGATGTAATGACCTATGAGTGTCAAAGGATTTCTGAGATGACAGTCCTGGACTTTAAAGCTCTTTTAAAAAGCATAGCGCGTCTTAGCCTCTAAAATTCCAAAGTAAATTCATATATTGCAACAATGTTCTTTGCAATTCATATTGTGCCTTATGTTAAAATGCTCAAAGTGCTTAACAATGTATTTGAGGCATGAAAGACGCTATACAAATGTAATTTATTGTTGTAGGCAAATACAGTAGCCAATTTGTACACATTAATATCCCACAAACATCTAGGAGATGAATGAACAAAATAACTGGAGGATTGTTAGCCAGAAAACTGGGAGAAACTCCCTTCTCTTCTTCAATAGTGATACAGGAACTTTAACATCCATCTGAATAGGCAGTCAAGAACATGATTTAACATCTCATCTGAACGACAGCATATATCCTGAACAATTCCACTGCAGGCATTTGCATTAGAAGCAAACATACTTCAGTATGAATTATTACCTTCATGAGAGGAGGAGAGAAAATCAGGCAACAGTAAAACTGTGGAAAACGCATTTTGCTAAATAACATTTTTGTGCAGTCCCACTCCTACATGCGACTTATCGTTTGGAAATTCTATTTTATTTAAAGTAGCCAAATGGCTGGAGGGCTGCTTTTGTTAATTCTACACTAAAGCTAAATCTTAATCATTAACTGGTTTCTGTAATTAATTTATTGTGTATGGATTCAAGTGCTTTCTCTATGTTGCCTCAGAGGTATATATCATTTTACATAACATTGAAAAATGTGTTCAACCAGGGATTAGAATTGAAGAAGGTCTTTATTTTTTTCTTCTATTTAAGCTTCAAAGCTTGTGTTGTCTCTGCTCTGACATGTACAGCCTCACATTCTTTTTTGTAAGGTGGGAATATGTCAATGACCAAAATGGTATGGTTCATGTGTTGTGTTGGTGCTAGTACAATGTCCTTTGTGAATATTTTTACCCATGGCACATTTTGTATTCCTGAGATTTAGAAAAAATTGCGAGTGCTGTGAGTGTTATGTGATGTACCTGAATATAATAATAATAATAATCCTTGCATTTTCTATATAGCATCTTAGAGATGTCTCAAAGCACTTAACAGAATATACTGTAAAATTAATTGCCTATATTTTGTGGGACAAATGTGTATATGATATCAACATGTCAACCGGCTTAGTTGGTAGCACTCTCACCTATGACTTGGAAGGTTTGGGGTTCAAACTCCGCATCGGACCCACATTTCTTTCCACTTCACACCCATTAAACCTGCAAGCCAAACCCTAATGGGTAGGGAGGTCCTAGTTGGACAAACAGTGAAAAGCTTGCCAGATAGTGATCTCAATGGCAAGCCATATGGTGTTAGCTGCTTAATTTCCAGTGGTATCCCAACAAATTCTGTAAGGTCCCCAATTTCTGGTTCTTACCAACCTGTGCCTAATACTTTCTGGAATTCCTTCAGGTTCAGAGTGCAAATTTCCATATGTGGGTAGCATACATTTGTGGATATTCTTAAGCATCGTGACTTATCGGACCCCTCCATTCATTGGGCTCCGGTCTACTCCATGTCTCCCGCCCGACCTACCCTACCATCAGTGACCGGGTTTTCAGCCTCTCCGCCCCCACACTCTGGAAGTCCATCCCATGATCTCTTCTCCTCTCTTCTTCCCGTATCTCCTTCAAGGCCGGTCTCAAGACCCTTCTCTTCGACTGTGCCTCTGGTCTCCCTCCCACCTCTCTGCCTTCCCTCACCCCTATACCATCCCTCCCCCATGCTCGAGCCCGACACCTGACTGTTCAGCGCTTTGGGACATCCTCCCGACATGAAAGGCGCTCTATAAGTCTAATTTTGTTGTTGTTCTTGTGTTTATGGGTTTCCCCATAAGTTCAACACTGTTTGACCAGAACAAGTCTTCAGGAGAAGGGTTAAACTCAGATTCCACCTAGGTCAGGTGGAGTATTCCCATATCCTCTTCTATTTTGGATATGGATAGGCAATGCCATGTGTTTTAATTACTCTAAGGATACTCCTTGCTATTTGATTTGACCTTAACCAGTTTTCCTTTCAACATGACACTGTAGCATTGTTTATTCATTAAGAAAGTGAACCGCAGTAAAATAACCATGATTATCCAAATAAAAGCCTGAAACGTATAAATAAAGTCAAGTTCTCTTTAGCCAACATATCCTGAAGACGTGAAACAAAAAGTGTCCAAGCATTAGCTTTCTTTGACTACACGTACTGCAGAACATTGAAGATAATTGAACTGATTGTATGTGATATGGCATCAGTGTCCTACTCTTAACATTTCCTAATGGGACTTGACAATATAATGTTTGAAGGTCAAAGAGTTGTTAAATTGATCAGTTCATTATGTTGATCTTTATACTATCAAATAAAGTGTTTTTAATTAAAGGATACGGCTACTGTAATATCTTTTACTCTAGGTAACATAATAACATTTGCATCTCTCGATTTAACTATTGTGCCATGTTATAACTGTAACATCATTAATGCCAGCCCTCCATATTTGTAACATAAGAACATAAGAAATAGGAGCAGGAGTAGGCCATTCGGCCCCTCGAGCCTGCCCCGCCATTTAATAAGATCATGGCTGATCTACTAATCTAATTCCATTTACCCACCCTTTCCCCATATCCCTTAAGTTTTTAAAAATCTATCGATCTCAGTCTTGAATATGTTCAATGACTGAGCATCCACAGCCTTCTGGGGTAGAGAATTCCATAAATTCACTGAGTGAAGAAATGTTTTCTCAACTCAGTTCTAAAGGGCTGACCTTTAATCTGAGACTATGAGCCCTAGTTTTAGATTCTCCAACCAGGAACACAAAGCTTCACATTTTGAATCAGTTCAAAGCTTCTGTTCACAAAAATGCTAATGAATTTTCATCCCATGCTTGTGGTGCTTTCTCAAAGATTTGGAGTTCTGTTCTTTGTATGAAGTTCAAAAACAAAGTTATCCCCTTCAGAACAAGGCTTGCTGGGGAATGCACTAGGCTTTGAGAATGCCTTGTCCATGATAATCTAACTAACTTCTCTACGTTTTTCTGTGTTCACAGCAAGCACGATAGTCCAATCTGAGAGACATATGACCTTGTTACAGATGTTAATTTGACTCAGTTGGTAGCACTCTCGCCTCGTGAGTGAGTTAAAAGGCTGTGAGTTAAAGCCCTTAGTTTAGACATTAGCATCTTTCCTAGACTACAGGGCAGTACTGGGGGAGCTCTGTATTGCTGCAGCTACTGTCCTTTGATGAGATATTAAGTTGATAATCTGTTCAAGTGGATGTTAACGTGGGTATTTAAGTGCATGCCTTTGTTTTGTCTGGTACCCTGTATAGCCCTTTTCATAAAGAAAAGGGAACTTCATACAATATCCTGGCTAACAATCTTCCAAATAAATTTGTTATTGCACTTCAGGGCTGTATGTGGGACCTTGCTATGCACAAATTGGCTGCCTACATAATATATAGTGTTGACAGCATATACTATGAAGCACTTTGAGACATTTCAATCTCAGAGACATTTTACTGAATGCAGAGATTGTGATTATGTCTCCAGCGGGTCAATGTAGTTAATGTACACATGCACATTTAAAATGTGACGATAAGTATTTGTGGTGAGACTGGCAGCTTTTCATATTTAAAGATACGCATGCTTAAAGTTATGTTGTCTTGTAATTATCCTTTCATGTTGTGGTTCAGTTGGCTAATGAACCAACTTCATAATGCATTGAAATCAAGTACCTTATCAGCGCAGTCTGGTTATGCTTGGGTTCCATCTATACCACTCTGAATTTCAGGATTAGTAACTGTCAAACATTACCTAAGCACTGCACTTCTAAACATGGGCTAACAGTCTCAGTTATATCTGTTATTGTACTTTGTTTCAATCAAATGGTCACATATCTCAGGTTAATTTAAAGTTAAAGAACTATTTTAATACAATTACTATCACTTTAATGTACTATTGTTTTAATTGGGAGGCCCATTATCAGACGTACCTGGTTTCCTGGTGCTTGTACCAACCTGATTCCTGCCCTACCGAAATGCAAGCCATTGGTTTTAGCTACTTAATTTCTAGTGGTACCCCAAAAACTTTATAAGGTCCCTAATCTCTGGATCTTCTCTCCAGGGTCTGCAACCTTTCCTATTATCTGCCTAATTGTCTTCAGACTTTAGTCAGAAGCTTGACTACTTTGCCTTTGTTTTGCCGATCCCTGCCTGCTGCTTGCCTGGAACCCCACATTAACTGAATTGGTGCTCACCTGGCACTAACTTGAACAGCCACCTGACAACTTTCCATCACAGCTTCTTGGCCCAGTGTATTGTATTGCGATTGATATTTCTCATTATTTCCCTTTTTGAGGCTTTTCAGTCAACGAACCTTCTGTAGGAGAAAGAAACGGGCTCTTCCTGCACTATTTGGAACGACTTATCAGTGTAAGCTGACGTGAAGGCTACAACTCACTATCAGTCACCACAAACTGGACATTGCATGAGATGATGTGTTGATAAAGATAAACATTATCACAAGGAATGGATTGTAAAACATATGTGAGTTCTCTCCAGTGATGGTCCATGGCTATTAAAGTGTAAGCATCAGACAAATGCCGCAGCTAATTTACACACAGCAAGGTCCCAGAAACAATCATGAAGCGAAAGACCAGAAGGATTAGTGACCAGGACATCGGGGAAACTCCTTTCTCTTTTCAAATCTTGCTATGGTTTAAAGCTTCCTCGAAAGGATGGCAAACTTGACGACACAGGTTCCCCTAGCACTGGGATGGATTGTCAAACTGGATTGTGGGGTCAAAGTCCAACATTTACAATATTACTAAGAAGCTAGTACTAAGAAATATCTATTATTTGCATGCTATCCTTAGAATTTCTGTTGGCAACTGAATGATCTTGAATTACAGAGCTTTAGAATCTGAATGGGGGGACTGGGCTCTTTCTATTTTACCAGAACCTGGTTTTATGGAGTTTCTGCAGCATTTTCCACCTTTCAGGAAACTGGCAGGGAGTAACGAGTGGTTTAAATAGTAATAACAATAATAATAATCATATTTAATATAGCACTTTTCATATGCTGGATTGTTCCAAAGTGCTTCACATGCTACACTGTAAAGTGGAGTGACCATGTTTTTGTAAGTTAACGTAGCAACCAATTTGAACACAGCAATGTCCCCCAAACAGCTATGAGTGAACTTCCAATTTTATCTGGGGATGGTTGGTCAGGACAACATGAAGACAATTGTGGATTCCTGTAGCTCAGCGGTTAGAGCACTCGCCTCGCTAGAGAGAGACCTGGGTTCGATTCCTGGCAGGACAAAACACTGGGCAAGTTTTCTTACTCCACGTGCCTCTGTTTACCTGGCAGTAAGTAGGAACCTGTTTGTTAGTCAATTGGCGGATCGCTTTTCCTGGGATAATAATTCCTTAAAAGAAATTGGTCACTCAATCCATGACTGTTTGTGGGACACTGCTGTGCACAATTGGCTGCAGCATTTCACCCACAAAATATAGTCAATTTATTTTACAGTATATTCTGTGAAGAGCTTTGAGACCTGTCGAAGACGTGAAAAGATACTATATCAAATACAAGGATTATTATTATTATCTCTTCTCTTCTCAAATAGTGCCATGGGATCTTTAACGTCCACTTGAACAAACAGACACGATCTCGGTTTGAAGGACAACATCTCCGACAATACAGTACCTCCCACCCCCACAATGAGTGAGTGAGATATAGTGAGTGAATGAGTGAGTAAGTAAACAAGATACAGTGAGTGAATGAGTGAGTAAACGAGATACAGTGAGTGAGATAGTGAGTGAGATAGTGAGTGAATGAGATTGAGTGAGTGAGTGAGTGAGATACAGTGAGTGAGAGAGATACATTGAGTGAATGAGTGAGTGAGTAAACGAGATACAGTGAGTGAGTGAGATAGTGAGTGAGATAGTGAGTGAATGAGATTGAGTGAGTGAGTGAGATACAGTGAGTGAGTGAGATACAGTGAGTGAGAGAGATATTGAGTGAGAGAGTGAGTGAGTGAGGTACAGTGAGTGAGAGAGTGAGTGAGATACAGTGAGTGAGTGAGAGAGATACATTGAGTGAGAGAGTGAGTGCGTGAGATACAGTGAGTAAGTGAGAGAGATACATTGAGTGAGAGAGTGAGTGAGATACAGTGAGTGAGATACAGTGAGTGAGTGAGAGAGATACATTGAGTGAGAGAGTGAGTGAGATACAGTGAGTGAGTGAGAGAAAGAGAGAGATACATTGAGTGAGAGAGTGAGTGAGTGAGATACAGTGAGTGAGTGAGAGAGAGATACATTGAGTGAGAGAGTGAGTGAGATACAGTGAGTGAGTGAGTGAGAGAGAGATATACGTTGAGTGAGAGAGTGAGTGAGTGAGATACAGTGAGTGAGTGAGAGAGAGAGATACATTGAGTGAGTGAGTGAGATACAGTGAGTGAGTGAGTGAGCGAGTGAGAGAGTGAGTGAGATACAGTGAGTGAGTGAGCGAGTGTGATACATTGAGTGAGTGAGTGAGTGAGAGAGAGATACATTGAGTGAATGAGTGAGTGAGTGAGTGAGCACTATCCCACACGGAGTGACACACCACCAATTGAACGACACATTATCGGTAGTCACAGCCTCGATGGTTCGTTAAGTGCGGTTTCTATTTCGTTTTCCTTAAAAAAAACGTCGTCACCCCCTCCCCCCCCCCCCCACACCCCCACAGTCTAAATAACGACAGAACATGAACCCCCCCCTCGGTGCAGAAATGAGTTTGCAAAGCTGGAGACTCTCCATCACAAGCCCTGAGCCACCTGCCTCAGCCCAGCAGTCCAAGCTGAGCAGTGGGGGCTGATCTGATCCTTGGTGCTTGTGTCTCCTGGGGGTGGGGGGGCTGCCCTTCCTGTAATACCCCCCACCCCGACAACTCAACCCCCCCCCCCCCCCCAGGTGTCCAGGCCGGGCATCCACACCCCATCCTGTCTTCTGCACTGAGCTGATCCCTCAGGCAGCTTCTCACTTTCTCTCCATCTCAGCCCTGTCCTGTGCACTGTGCAGAGAGAGAGAGAGAGAGAGAGCCATCTGTGTGTGTGTGTGAGAGTGAGTGAGTCTGTGCTGTTCTGGATACTCACTGATCGCACTGCGCGCCTACAGCTGCCAGTGCCCGACTTCTCCTCGTGAGTGTGTGTCTCTGTCTGTGTGTGAGTGAGTGTATTAGAGGTCTGTGTGTGAGTGAGTGGTTTGTGTCTTTGTGTGTCTGAGTGTATTAGAGGTCTGTGTGTATGTCTGTGTGTGAGTGAGTGAGTGGATTATAGGTGGAGTGTGTGTGTCTGTGAGTGAGTGAGTGTATTAGAGGTCTGTGTCTGTGTCTGTGTGTGTGTGTGTGAGTGAGTGAGTGGATTATAGGTGGAGTGTGTGTATCAGTGTGTGTGTGTGTAGCAGATCGGAGCAAGATGCTGATGATGGCGTTTACCCTAAGAGTATCCTTCCTACTCCTCATCTGCCAAAGTAAGTGCTAACCTTTCCTTGCGTTTGGTGCATTGATCCTCTCTCTGTGCGCTTTGCTCTGCTCTGTGCTGCTGCTCTGCTCTGTGCTGCTCTGCTCTGCTCTGCTGCTCTGCTCTGTGCTGCTCTGTGCTGTGCTGCTGCTCTGCTCTGCATGAAATCTGGACCATTTAATGGTATAACGAGGTGAGATGTGCAACGCGGGGCTTAGTGTGGACCAGAGATCTGGAGGGATCAGAAGACGTGATAGTCACAGTTCGTGTTGTAATAAAAGTCACCACTCCAGCGAAGAGTGGGAATATATGGTCCTTTGCCCCTTTTGGATCAGGAGGGTAATTTGAAGCTGGTGTTGCTTTACTGTGTGGAGCCCCTGAATGCAGAAGTGTGTGGGTTTCTCTGTTTAAAGTTGCCTCTGGCTTGGATATTCTTTAGAAGCCCGGGGTCTGTCTCATATCAGGAAAATAAATCAATGCAACTCTGTGTGTATTAGTCCAGTTTATTAATCTTGGGACAAATTGTGAAGTTATGAAACGACCCCACCATGTGTGTGTATGTGGGTGGGTGTGTGTGAAAGATCTCCAGTAGAACAGGATCCACGTGTTATGAGGAAGCTTCATCCCATTTCATTAATATTTTATGATTTGGTCATTTGTATACGGTGCTCCAGCACAGCAAACAAATTGCCAACACGAGCTGGGGGAAATGTGGCTTTAAACCATTGAGCAGCTCTATCACTCTCGCTCAAATAGCCCCCAAATATTGTGAATGCAATGGTTGTGTCTTTATATTTTCAATTGCATCCCTTCAGCTTGCATTACTTTTTATTATTAAGGGGGTAATAAGCCCTTAAAAATAACTAACTAACTAACTAACTAAATACATACATACATACATACATACATACATACATACAAAAATATAGAAATACAGAAATACAGATGAATAAATACATATGTAACTAACTAACTAATAATAATAATAATTTGGTTACTCAATCAATGACTATTTGTGGGACGCTGATGTGTGCAATTGGCTGCGTGTTTCGCCCACAAAATATACAGTCAATTCACTTCACAATATATTCTGTGAAGCGCTTTGAGATGTCTCAAAGTCGTTATAAGTCACTATATCAAATACAAGGATTATTATTAATATTATATTTATTAACCCAGAATTATTCAGTTTGCTAATGGAAATGGAAAATGTGGACAGGCAGAATAGCAGTATTCTGCCCAGCAGATTGTTCAGCAGTGAAATAAAAGCATCAAATAATAATCATCACAGGTGGAGGGGGAGAGAAAAGGCCAATTGAGCACTTGGTGGAGTCTTGTTCAAGAAATTCTTTCAAAAATTCCTCAGCACATCAAAAGGTGAGATGTGTATTTAACATCACATCAGGGCTGGTGCGCTTGACTGAAGGGGAAAATTGCAAACCATCACCAGAACAATGAGATAGATAAATAAACTTCTGTATTCCAGAAGCGCTTTCTGCCTGAAAGCATGTTTGTACTTCCAATAGCAAGTAATCATAATAATCCTAGCATTTGATATAGCACCTTATCACGACATTGAGACATCTTAAAGCCCTTCACCGAATATACTGTCAAGTGAAAACTATAATAATAATCCTTGCATTTGATATAGCACCTTATCACATCTTTGAGCCGTTTCAAAGCACTTGACAGAATATACTGAAAGTGTAGTGACTGTATGTTTGGTGGGCGAAATTGAGCACAGCAGTGTCCCACAAAGAGTTGTGGATTGAGTGACTAAATTATTTTTATTATTATTTTTGAAGGGCTAATTATCCCCAGAAAGTAATCTGCCAATCGACTAACAACAGGCTCCCTAACTACTGCTTGGTAAACAGAGGCATGTGGAGCAAGGTTTTGCCTTGCTGGTAATTGAACCCACTACCCACGCTACCCACTACAAAACGGGACTCCATTTCTTTCCCTCAGAGGTTAGAGGGTTTGGGACGTCCTCCTGATGCGAAAGGCGCTCAATAAATGTAATTTTGTTCTTGTTGAATGGGTGAAGTCCATGAAATAGTATGTTTTGCATAGAATGTGGAGGGAGCAGGCTTGATGGGCTGAACATTGATCTCAGTCGATCAGGGCAATCGTTGAAAATTAGCCTCTGAGATCTGAGTTAAGTACCTACAACATAGCCTTATCTCCCTTCCTGCATAGGGTCTTGCTTACGTAAAATACTTCGAAATGTTTTATGTGAACAGTACTATATCACTATGTTATAGTACTATAACAGTACTATAACTATAACAGTACTATATCGTGGAGTCCTGTAGCTCAGTGGTTAGAGCACTCGCTTTGCAAGTGAGAGACCTGAGATCAATTCCAGGCAGAGGGCGAACCCTTGGGCAAGTTTCCTTACTCCACACGCCTAATAATAATCCCTCCAAAAACCAAAAACAATAATAAATTGGTCATTTTCAATCTACGATTGTTTGTGGGACATTGCTGTGCGCAATTGGCTGCCGCGTTCGCCCACAAATATACAGTCAATTCACTTTACAATGTGTTCTGTGAAGCGCTTTGGGACGTCCTCCCGACGTGAAAAGCGTTATATCAAATGCAAGGATTATTATTTATTATTTATCATAATAATTTGCACTTAAATTGAACTAGTGATAGAGAGCAAGGATGGGGGTGATAGGCTCATGGAGCTTAGTGCAGGAGAGAATGTAGACTTCTGGATGGTCCAGAGCTTGTGGAAGATGGAGCTGATGAGGCCAGTGAGCACACTGTTGGAAAAGTCAAATATGGAAATTACAAAGGGGTGGATGAGGGTTTGGGCTAGATTGGGGAGAGGTAATTGCACGGGTGGATAATGTTGTGGCAATGGAGGAAAACGGATTTGGTAGGAATCTGCATTAAAGATTTAAAGAAGAGCTGACGGTCAGATAAAATGCTAGGGTCCGTGAGTTGCGCTGAGCGACTTGAGAAGTTGACATGGTTAGCACCTAAAGTGAGGCGCCGCTAATGGGAACCAAGCAGATGGCTTGAGGTTTGTGAATGTTGAATTGGAAGAAAATGAGACTCATCCAGAGCTTGATGTGTGACAGTCAGTATGTCAGAACGGTGGTAGGGTCTAGAGTTGAGGTTGAAGGTAGAAAGGCAGAGTTAGGTGTCAACTGCATAATATAGAAATGGACTGAGGTCACCAAAGGAGAGCATGTAGTTCAGGATGAGAGGGACAAGGAACACTGAGGAACACTGCACAGGAGAAGAAGCCATTTGAGGACAACAACAACAACAACAACAAAATTACATTTGTAAAGCGCTTTCACATTGGGAGAACATTGCCTCTTAATGTATTTATTATAGTTATTGTAGGACGTAGGCCATAATATAAAAGAAACTTAAGTCTTGTGTCTCACACTATCAGAGACATAGTCGTTTATCCTATAGTCATTTATAATTTACTTTGAAGATAAGCCATTTATCTCTAACAAGTTACTCCTTCGTGAAGGTGCTTCTGCATGGACAATTTCAGCTATGTTTTAAAAAGTCTTAATTTAAAAACCTGCTTTCATAATAACTGTAGAAAGTGGCTTCTAAATTAAGACAACAGTTCTTTACAATCTTATATTCAAAGACAAAATGGTCTCACAGGCTAACAATAGAGTTTCAAGACGTTTAATTCTAACCAGAATTAAAATCAATTTCAGCTGTGATACTCACACAGTTAAATTGTCACAATTATCGCAATCTAACAATGAATAATAGCCATGTGGGTAAAGTGTCACAGTGCACCTGATACCAACAGTACCTTCACTATAAGGAGAAGCATTTTGAGGGAAAGGGGAGAAAATTGATGGAAAATTTCTTTTAATTGCAGCAAATCCTTATCCTTCTTAATGGTAATGATTTTTCATAGTTATATTGTCTAACTATAATATAATCTCAATTTCTGTCTAAAGGGTGGTGTACTTGCTGTCTGTTCAGATTAAATTGATCAGTTTTTAGTTTCTAATTCATGTTTCAAAAGTGCCGAGTATAAAATCTGAAATGTTTGGAAGTCAATGAAACAATCATTACTGTTGCCTCTTAATGTGTTTATTATAGTTCCTTTATTATAGTTTCCTCTGTCAGTGTACCTTTTAGAATGATTTTAGGGTCAAACATTAGGAAAGTGATAAAAAGTATTTCGGAACTTGGTGCGTGCTAGTATTTTTTGAAAAAAAAACACCAGTTTTCAGCTTTCATCATTACCCAGGAGAGAGCAGGGCTTTTAAATATAGATGAATGTTCTGACTCCAGCTCTGCAATAGTATTCACTCATTGCTTTGGTGACATACCGCCATCAGCCAGGAGGCATTTGTAAGATACTATTTCCTTCTCAGCCAGCAAATAAATCAAACTAACTGACTCCAGGCCCCTCATCCCAATCATGCTAATGATTATTTTTGAGAGATCTTTAACTGCTCATTATGGAGGTGTAAATTGCCCTATTTAAATGTTAGGAAGTTGTGGCGTCAATTTTTTCAAAAGCAAATCCGATAGATTTCTTTTAGGAAATAATATCATGGGATACAGTATATAATTTGGGACATGACATGTGCATGCGACTACCAGGTTGGTGGAAGGCGAACTGGATGAACCTTGGACTTCTTTCGTCTAGCAATTTTATGTTCTTATATTCAGTTCACTGTTACTGCACTGTTACATCCATACAAACACTACAAAATAAAAGTCACTAAACTTTACAGTGTATCTTCTGAAGGACTTTGAGACATCCTCTCGATCTGAAAGGCATTATATCGAATGCAAGTATAAAATTGTTATTATTATTACATGCAGAAATACTTTGGCATTGCAGTGTGGAAGAGCACTAACAACACAATCAGAAAAATGGTAGTTCGTGAAAAGATTCAGAGTGACTAATGGATATCTAGAAGTGTGCGATGACTGATTTGCAGGCTCCCCATGATTTAATTCTGGCCCTTTGAGGCAGGGTCCCACTAGTCGGTTAGGATGTAATGCTGGATATCCCAAAAATTTCCTGTTAGAGACTCCGAGTCACTATTATTGAATCATGTTGTAAAATATCACTGTTTCCAGACTAATTTCAGCAATAGGGATGTTGCTAATAGCAAACAGAGGATCAGAAGCATCATGAATTTATTACTCCTATTGTACTCCTGCTGGACATACATGGGCTGAAACTCTAGTCTGACTTGAATCTGGCGCCCTTGCCACTGTTGAGCACTAATAGGATGTCTCCACTAAAATCGTGTAGTGGCAAAAGTGCTAGGCATAATGCTGACCAGAATTTCAACATCATTGAAAAGTTTGAACTACTTTCGGAAGCACCAAAAGTGTAGAACAAAAGGACACCGGTTTAGAGTTGCAAAGGGCAATTTCCGGAGAGAGACGAGGATGCTTTTCTTTACCCAGAGGATAATTAACAACTGGAACAGTTTACCAGGAAGGATGGTTGCGGCCAGGACACTGGATTCATTTGATAAGAACAGCTTGATTCTTGTAGTGAGAAGATGGTAGGTAGATATTTAGATGATGGGATCAAATGAGCCAAAGGGGTTTCTTTTTCTGAACCAATCTTGTGATCTTCTAAACTATTATAAGATTTTAATGGACCCAGTTAATTGCACTTTTGCCTCTAAATCAGAGGGTTGTGGGTTCAAGTCCCACATGTTTGCTCACAAAAACACACAGAAACTCTACAGTAAATCCTGTGAAGCGCTTTGAGATATGCTCCTCCATGAAAGGTGCCGTAATAAATGTAAATATGATTATTATGATGATGATGTTATTACAGTTTTACTCATTCTTTATAGGAAATTTCTAAATGGTTTTCAGTATGGGTCAGGCAGATCAATAACACTGCCAATTCGCATAATATATAATTTTTCTTAATATATTTGAACTTCCTAAAATAGATATTTTTTGCAGGAGGTTAGTTAATGTCTTCACCTACAAGGCCATTCACGGCCTTGCTCCCTCCTACCTCTCCAACCTACTATCCCCCTACCTACCTGCCCGTACCCTCCGTTCCTCTGGCTCTGGTCTGCTCCACGTCCCCCGCCCCAACCGCCCTACCATCGGTGGTCGGGCCTTCAGCCTCTCAGCCCCCAGGCTCTGGAACTCCATCTCCCAGTGCCTTCGCCGCTTCCTCCCTTTCCTCCTTCAAGGCCGGTCTCAAAACCTTTCCCTTTTTAACCGTGCCTTCAGCTCCCCTCTCGACTCTCTTCCCCCTCCTTGCTCCCTCCCTTCCCTCCCCTCACCCTGACCATTTCCCCCCTGCTCGGGTCATGACCCAACTGTGC
Source organism: Callorhinchus milii (assembly GCF_018977255.1). Classification (NCBI taxonomy): domain Eukaryota; kingdom Metazoa; phylum Chordata; class Chondrichthyes; order Chimaeriformes; family Callorhinchidae; genus Callorhinchus; species Callorhinchus milii. The sequence continues at coordinate 78,602,138 of NW_024704742.1, read as the reverse complement.
AGCGCCTTGGGACGTCCTCCTGACGTGAAAGGCGCTTTATAAATGGAATCTTGTTGTTGTTGTTCACCAGGTGTTTTGTCAAGCCATTTCCAAATAGTTTTAATAACAGTCCCACTTGCATCGATGATTATAGGAACTATGTTTGTTCAATACTGTCACATGTGTCTGTATTCAATTTGTAGATCAATATATTTCCTGATCTTCTGTAATTCCATATCTCTCGCATTGTAATCACTCGGGATAGACACATCAATAATACTGCAATCTATTGGTTGTTTATGTACAATCTGTTTGGTTGTTTATGATAATATCTGGATTGTTACAGGTTACTATTTTATCTGTATGTATTTATGAGTTCCAGATTATTAAATGTTATTTTTTGATGTCACTTTTGCTGGTTGATGTTCATACCAGTTGGTTTTTACGTCAATAACAAAGTGTTTACAAATTGTCCAGTGAATATATTTAGCTACATTGTTATGTCAAATCAAATATTCTGATTGTGTTAAATAAAGGCTGTACCTGCTGATAATATGGTCTACTGTTTCTGGTACTTGATGACATTTTGGATTAATGTATCTCTTTAAGATCTTATTTTCATAATAACGGATATGATAGATTAGTCTTGTGCTGATATTATGAGAACTTCAGTTTTGGCTCTCAGATCCCCGTTAGTGCACCAGTTGTAGCTTTGGTTCATAGCTACGCCTTTTTCTTTCATTTCTCTTGAAAATTGACCATTTTTTTCTACAAGGTATCATTTTTTTAGGTCAATTTTCATTGACCTTTAAAAAAAGGACTTTTCATGTGCCATTTCTGTTGGTTCAGATGAGCTATTTCTATTTCTTTTTGATGGATGTCATAACCTTGTTTGATTTTGATTGTTTCTTTAATGATGGAAAATTTATTTTTCTGTTTTTCATGTTTTTCTATCATTTTGATACGTTCATTGGAGTTTGTTTTATTATATTCAACCAAACACACAATTGTTGATTTATGAAATGCTTCAATTTCAATCAAGTCTCTCTCTCCCCACCTTTGAATCCTGCCTAAAGACCTTCCTTTTTGCTTACAGTCACCTCCCCACTCCCTCTCTCCTTGACTCAGTGTCAAACTCAGCCACTGTGAAGTGCTCCGGGATGCTACCCTGCATGAAGGGCACTATATAAAGCCAATTTGTTGTTGTTTCTTCTTTTCTTGGTATTTAAATATGTTGGACCTCTTTCTCTTGTTATCTATCTTTAAATCCCACCTCAAGATCTACCACTTCTACTACACCTATGGTCACCTCCACACCCTCTCCCTTCTCCCTCGCCAAAGTAGAACACTCTGAGATATTATCCTGTGTGAAGGATGTTGAATACGTGCAAATTGTTGTCATTGATTGCCTTGTAGATAAGATGAGGGTATAAGCTGTGGATGTGGTATTTACACATGAAATCAGAAGTAGGCCCGCACAACAAATCTTCTCAAATGGAAAGGGCTCAATATCATTGGCTCCATGCTTCTTATTGGAGAATTAAATAGGAAGGACCCTTATCTGTTGCATATTTTTATTTATATTATAGGGAGAAATTCCAGCTATGGTTAGATTTATCTTGGAATTTCAGAAAATGCAGAATTTGGCAAATTCAATCTTCATATTGGAAGGTACTTTTCATTATTTTTAATAGCAAAAATAATCCTTGCTTTAAATACGCTGCCTTTTACATGGGGAGGATGTCTGAAAGCATTTCACGGGATTTACTATGAAGTCTAGTTACTGTTATTTTGTTTTCTCTGCAGTTGATACAAATATTTATAGAAAACCAGCTTCAAAATGAAGCATTTAAGAATTTGCCAGATTCTGGATGCCCTCTCCTTGGTGTTCATTAAAAAACAGTGAATCTAGACCCTGGCAGAATTTCTACCCATACGTTCATCAAGCCAGTTTCACTGCTCTTCCTCCCGTGAAGGTGTGCAGCCACCCCTCCTCCTGCAGCACCCAGACTTGCACAAACTAAAAGCAATATGAAAGTTTAATTGCTAAGAGGCACAACTGGACATTGGCTGCGGTAAAGTTGCAGTATTCCATTTACGGTGATTGGTTCCATTCATATCATATCAGTCGTGTATCTGCTGACTTCTGGATATTCTCAATTGCTTAGGAAGCTGAACTTTTGATCGCTGCAATAAATAGTAGTTCTTATTTTCAATTAAGCCATCAACATAAAATAACCACAGAAGCAGAACCCAAACAAAAACATCAACAACTGGATTTGTGGAGTCCTGTAGATCCACAAATTCGTGGAGTCCTGTAGCTCAGTGATTAGAGTACTCGCTTTGCAAGCGAGAGACCTGAGTTCAATTCCAGGCAGGGTGAAACCTTGGGCAAGTTTCCTTACTCCACACGCCTAATAATAATTCTTCCAAAACCAAAAACAATAATAAATTGGTCATTTTCAATCTACGACTGTTTGTAGGACATTGCTGTGCGCAATTGGCTGTCGCGTTCGCCCACAAATATACAGTCAATTCACTTTACAGTGTGTTCTGTGAAGCGCTTTGGGATGTCCTCCCGACGTGAAAAGCGCTATATCAAATGCAAGGATTATTATTATTATTATATAGTGCCCTCCGTGCCAGATGGCATCTCAGAGCGCTTCACAATAACGGATCCCGGGTCCGAGCCAGTGGGAGGGGAAAGAAGGTGACGAAAGACACGGTCAGAAAGAAAGGTCTTTAGCCGAGACCTGAAAATAGGAAGAGAGGGGGCAAGGCGAAGGGACAACATGTTTTACACACTGGAAAGATTTCCAAGTTAGCATCCGATCTGCGGAAACAATTATTACTGTTTTGAGAGTTTATCAAATAGCAAAGTTGATGAAGAGCATCACTTCATATATATTGTTTTATAAAAATAAGAATTCTTGCAATAGATACAGCACCTATAATGTCAAATATATGATGCACTTATTGTAGTAATAATAATCTTTGCATTTGATATAATGCCTTGTCACACTGTCGAGACTTCTCAAAGTGCTTCACAGGAATATATAGTAAAATACTGTGTGTGTTTTGCTATGATGTGTAGTGACTGTATTTGTAATCAAACATGGCAGCTAATTTGCACATGGTAATGTACCTCAAATCGCCATGACAAATTGATGTGGAGCATCAGATGTTACCTTGGCTCAGTTGGCAACTCTTGTCACTGTATTAAAACATGTGAGTTCACACCTCATATCAGGAACTCATCTAATTGAGGTTGACACTCAAATGCAGTGCTTAGATGCAACATATTCTTGGAGGTACCATCTTTCGTATGAAACATTAAACAGAGGTCTCATCTCCCTTTTTAGGTGGATAGTAACAGTATTTTGGCCAACAATCCCCCAATAAAATTGGTCATTCACTTCATGGCTGTTTGCGGGACATTGCTCTGTGCAGATTGGCTGCCACATTCACCTACAAAATAGTCACTGTGAATGTGCCATACCAAATGCAAGGATTAGCATAACTATTTAATATTTTTTGCCAGGATACCAGGAGGAATCTCCTTCCTTTTTTCAATAGCACCATTGGATCTTTGACATCTGACCTGAACAGCCAACTGGCACCTTGGCTTAGTGTCTCATCTGAAGAATAGCATCTCTGACAATCCAACACTCCCCGTTACTGCACCGGATGTTTCTATAGTAGAACCTTATTATAAAACACTTCATTATAACGCAGTTTTGGTTATACTGTGATTTGGTTATAGATCCTGACATTTACTTACCTAATATATCTAAGATTCAGCTTCATCAATTCTTCGCCAGTGTGGAAGAGACAAATGGCTGACTTCCGGGTCATCAGGCAGTTGCCCATGTCACTTGTTAACATTAACAGGATGTTGATGATCCAGATGTCATTCATCTTTGTCTTCCTGTGTGCATGGGCAACAAATATAGAAGAGCTGACCCCATTAGAGTACGGGTTGGGATTTTAAGTCTCCCAACTGGCATGTGTTAACAGGATTCCCTTATTTTATAGCAGTATAATAATAACAAACAGTAAAAGTATCACCATAGCTAACTCTTTAAAATGAGTGACCTGGAAAATAAGTAATGTATGATTAATTTTAACATCCTTTTCTGTAGATTTATATTGGCGATTTTTGCTTGAAGAGTGAGTGCTGATGACATAACCTTGTAAAATGTCTGAGAGCAGCTCCCAAGCTCAACAGTGTACAAGAGCAGAACTAACATTAATAGATGGAATCATTAACCCAAAGTGCTTATGCAATTGTGCTGTTTCAGTTGCATTTGTTGAAGGGATATTGGCCTTTAACAACTTGCCAGGGAGACAAATGGAAAATATAGTGATATAACTGAGAGCACTGTCTGACAAGCTTCCCTCTTCTGACTATCAAGTACCACCTACTTATTAGGACTTTGGCATGCAAGGTTAACAGGAACTACTGGGAAGATTCTGCACTGCCAGTCAATGGCTTGCCCTTTCAACTGCTAATAATGAGTCAGGTTGGCTGATCTGTCACCAGTAATGGTTTGGAAAACTACATACCCACCTGGCTCACAAATTGGGCTGCCGAGGGTTGACCTGATTCCAACATTCTGCTACCAAGCATGTCACCTTGGAGCCATAACAGCTCAGCATGGAGACCCCGCTTACCTCTCCCGGCAGGAGGATAGTCACCAGTTAGTTCTTTGACATCCAACAAGCTTGGGTTTGAGCCCTCACTTAGTGGATGGCAGGTATCAGGAATTCCTGGTGAGTTTCCTGGTGGGCAACACAGCTCAGTATGAAATATGTGAGAGCACTGCCACCATCTTCCTGCCCACAGCTTGGACACACATCCTTTCCCTTGAAGGGTTGGTTCTACCAGTTGGAGGTACGGAGTTTGAGCAGCAGCTTCTTACCTCTCTGCAAACTAATCAAGGTAGATTCCACGTCCTGAATATGTGAGCACTATATATGCTTTCATGAGCAGCTGTCACCCCAAGCCTCAGAGTTCCTTCATCAGCTATTAGTCTGCCTTCAGCTGGTGGGAGACCTTTATCGGACAACTTGTGACGTGTCAACCAGCTTGATATTCATAGATATTAAATAGTATGGTAATGGTTATGCAGTTTTGTTAGCATTTCTCAGCAGTGGGGCCTGGTATTGAGCAGATTAGAATATTATTGTTTCTCTGATGAGACCAAATATCAATTCCATCCCAGAGTGACGGGGATTGAATAGAGAATGTCTCATTATTGACTGGAAATGCTGTATCTACAATGTGCTTGGGCAATCTATCATGATAACAATTTACATTCTCGGGTCCCTAACCTTGGATCTTGCCAATCTGAGTCTAATACTCTCCAGAATTAGATAAACAGGATGCAGCCCTTCAGGGAGACAGTATGCATTCCATTCCAATAAATATTCAGCGAATATCTATGCATACATGAGATGCATGAAACTATCAGTTTGATTTAAGTACTCTTAAGTTTAGGGATGGGCTTTTGCATTGGCCAGACACACAGATGGCCCCCAAAATGGTACACCTGATCACCCCTACAGAGAATGAACCCTTGAGAATGAGAATGAACTGAGAATGAACCCTTCCAGTGCATAAAGGAGAATTAGAAATGTCTAGCCTCATAACTATGGAGGAGGAGATAGGTAAACAGGAAACTGTACAAGTGTTTAGGTCATAGTTGTTGGAGCATCACTGCCAATGTAGTTCTCTGCAATGCCTACACCACAGCTTGGACTCTTTTCATCAGTCTCATCAATGTAGTTTCAGTTCTATAGCCTATTGGCTGTGTTGTCAGTGTACATTACATCAACTAACATTGGTAACATCAACTAACAGAATGATCACATTACAATCCTCTGTGTCTTCTGTGTATTTGCAATGTTACAAACTATAATAGACGAAGGTTGATTCTGGCAATGGGGTCATCTCTCTGAGCATCACTTGAGGACTGAATAATAATAATCCTTCCATTTGATACAGCACTTTATCATGTCTTCTAGACATCTCAAAAAATTAGCAGAATAGACTATAAATTGAATTGACTATTTGTTTTGTGGACAAAATTTGGCAGCCAATTGCACACAGGGGTGTCCCACAGACAGTTGTGGATTAAGTCATCACATTTTTTAAAGGAATTATTACCCCGGGAAAAGTGATCTGCCAATTGACTAACAACCAGGTTCCTACTTACTGCTAGGTAAACAAAGGCGTGTGGAGTAAGGAAACTTGTCCAAAAAGTTTCGCCCTGCCGGGAATTGAACCCAGGTCTCTCACTTGCGAGGCGAGTGCTGTAACCACTAATTTACAGGACTGAATGTGTATAATCTGCAGAGGGATTGAAATCATCAGTACCTGCAGAGATGAGGAATGTATTCTTGGCTCACCCAGATGAGTGACAACATACAACACCAATGACACTAGCAACATGGCATAACATTTTGTTTCCAAACCATTCTTCTCTCTATGATGTTCACAGACCTTGAGGACAATCTCAATTCAGGATCATCCTTGAAGGCACAAATTCACTTAGCCAAATGCTGGCTGTAAAATGGTCTTTGATGGCCTTCAGCATCAGAATCTCAGAATCTTTTCCTTATTTTTTCATTCAATTTCAGAGTTAATGCCTCAATTTCATCTGCAAACTAGGATGTTCGGTGAACTCAATCACGTTCAGTTCACAAAAAGACTGTATCACCTTTTCAGCCTCATTGCCACTTGATGTCAAACACTGAAGATTGAAACAACTACACACAGCAGAGATATACATTTTTTTTAATAAATCAATTTGCACTTATTCTAATTGCTTTGGTTGTATTCATTTGTATAAACAAAGCAAAATCCTCTATCAATCTTCTTTCACCTCAGTGCAAATGATATGATATGACTTGCTGGCAGGAATCCTGCTCAAAGAAATTGAATTATTTGACTGGCACTTGAATCAATCTTGTGACAGTTCCTGGAATGTGATATTCACAGGAGGGTTATTTCAATATTTTCAATTCAGTGGTAATCTTCTGTTTTGATCTCTTGGATTACATCTTCACCTGTGCTTAAAAGTATCCATGGGACACTGCATATGTGTGGAAAAGTTTCTTTGTCTGGTGTAAAAGATATACACTTTCCTTGGATAAATGCACTCTTTTTATGTAATCCCAGAAAGTTTAGATGCAGGTTTGTGAGGACTGCGGAGGCTTGGGGTCTCCACGGTTGTGATTTGCGGTATTTCTTGTTTAATTTCAGGACCAACTAATGTAGACATTAATTATACTCCCAACCAGTTGTGTGAAGTGCTTTGAGACGTCCTACCAAGGTGAAACGCACTAAACAAGTGTAAATTGTTATTGTAATAGATCAGCTAAGCTCAATAGAATGTCTCATCACTTGCATTTGGTATAGCGCCTTTCACATTAGGATGATGTCTGAAAGTGCTTCACAGAATATACAGTAAAAGGTAGTGACTGCATTATAGTAATAATAGTATTTTATATCGGCCATGCACTCTGAGAGAGTTTCTCAAAGTACTTCACAAAATATACTGTAAAGTATAGTGATTGTGTCTTTTTGTAGGTGAACACTGCAACTAATTCTTGCACAATAATGTTGCACAAAGAATTATAACATGAACGATCAATTTTATCCAGGGGAATGCTGGCAAGAACTTCCCTTCTATTTTCTTTCTAAACTAAAGCCTCATAGTATTCCAAAACTGTACTTCATGGATGTTGCAACTGACAGCTGCAGTGAGTAGCCCTTCATCAGCATGTAAACATCAAATTTACCACTATGTTGACTTTATTCCCATTACTTTAAGTACTTAGTAAATGGTCTCCAGCTGTCAAACTATAATATTTACAAAATGATAACAACAACAACCTGCATTTATATAGCCCTTCATGTAGGACAATATCTTGGAACGCTTCACACTGGCAAGGTTGGTCTCTGAACTTGTAGGAAAAGGGGAGGGTGATCATAGGCACAGTTGAAGAGGTAGATTTTAAACTGGGATTTAAAGATAGATAGCAATGGGATAAGTCAGAGGGATAGACGGAAAGAGTTCCAGAAATTGGAGCATATAAATTAAGATTTGGCCATCAATGATGGTGCAGAGAGAATGGGCATGCACAGCAGGACTGTGAACTGACCATAGCAGGTGGGCAGAGGAGTGGTGTATGAGAAGTTCAGAGAGATAGCAAGGTGCTATAGCTTGAATGTATTTGTGCTTCCCAATAAAGGTGCAGATTGCAATCATGTGTCAATTAACATGAGTACTCGTGCTTAGGAGAACCTGCAAGAACCTGGTTTATGTTTTCCCATTCTCTTTAGCTTTTTGGTGCAGAACGTTACAGCCACCTCTATTGCTGCATCCCTGTCACCATTCTCATTCAATGGTTAAATGCACTGCTGATTTTTTTTTTGATATGTACAATACAGCAATAAATACCATTGCATTATAATGCCTAGAATGTCAAATATATCTCAAAGTACTTCACAGGAATTTGCAATAAAGTGTAGGGATCTGGAGTTTATAGTCTAGGCTGACACTCCAGTGGAGTGCAGGCGATGTGATTATTGGAGGTGCCATCCTTCAGCTGAAACATAAAACTGCGGTCCTGTCTGCCTCTTCATGTGGCCATTAAAGATCCCATGGTAGAATTTGAAAAGAGAAGAGAGTTTCTCCTGGTGTCCTGACTAACAAATTAAATTGGTGATTCAATTAATAACTGTTTGTGGGACATTGCTGCATGTAAATTGTCTGCCGTGCTTGCCTACAAATACACAGTCACTGCACTTCAAAGTAAAATCCCGTGAAGTGCTTTGAGATATCTCGATGATGTGATAAGGCGCAGCATCAAATGCAAGGATTATTATTATTCATAGTAGCAGCCCAATGTAACAAAGCATGTGCTATGCTCATTACAGATATCTACAAGTTCTTTGCAACTTGAATTGTTTTCTGCAATTTGTATTGCCCCTTGATTCAAGAAAGTGTTTAGTGAATCTTGCTACATTTCTAAACAAGCTGTTTGAGACCCTTCAACGTCACAGACTCTTTAAAAATGCAAGTTCTATTGAAATTGCAGTGGGTAATTATTAGAGTTCTAGTCAATAAAGATGTTACTATTATCTGGTCCAATTACTGAAACACATCCTTTGTAACCCATGCAGTACATAATGTTCATAATTCTCAGTTGGAGGAAGAAGCAATAATGAGTGCTATTCATTTCATTGTAACCTTTTGGACTGAAATGACTCATTGAAGACAGATTGCATTTCATTATTGAACCTGTTCGTATTGTTATGCAAATAATTCAGAGCATTACTATAGTTACAAATCAGTTCATAAAACTGGAGTAGTACCGGCCAAGTATTCCTCCACTTTTTAGATATTTTGGAGTATTTTGACAATTTATAGATTTTTTAAAAAAAGTTAGCATCCAATTATTTTTCCAATGTTTTTCCCCACTAGCATATGCCTGGATGCTCAAGGCATGGTCTGCTCTCGCTTGGGTATAGTTCCACATATGTTAGTTGCCCTCTGGTACACACTCAAGTGGTCATTATTCATGCATGAGCCTTTGCCATGAATATTGTCATGTCACTTGACTGCAGAAGGCATCACAGCTGAGCCTCACCCTTTGTTGAAGAAGGATGAGAAGCAAATAAAATAATAATAATTCTTCCATTTGGGCCTTATAACATCTCAAAGTGCTCTTAATGCGATTTGTAGTATATTTTTGTAGGTGAAAGTGGCAGCCCAATTCCACCCAGCAATGTCCCACAAACAGCCACCAGAAGAAGCTCTCTTCTCTTTTCAAATAGTGCCATGGGATCTTTCACATCAACCAGAGCAAACAGATGGGACTTTAGTTTAATGTTTCATTTGAGGAGGGGAGAGTTTGCGAGTGAGCGGGGGGGGGTAAGGTTGGGGGAGGGGTCTTTTTTGGGGGGGTACAAACGTGGGTAGTGTCTGTGTGTATGTGTGCGGGGGGAGCTTATTTAGTTATGTGGCGTCCTGTAACATAGTGGTTAGTGAACTTGCCTCACAAAGCAAGAGGACCTGGGTTTGATTCCTGGGCAGGGTGAAACCTCAGGCAGGTTTCCTTACTTCACACACACACACACTACTCTGTTTACCTAGCAGTAAGTAGGAACCCGGTTGTCAGTCGATTGGCAGATCGCTTTCCTGGAGTAATAATCCCTCCAAAATAATGATAATAAACATAATGTGGTCACTCAATCTACGACTATGTGGAACACTGCTGTGTGCAATTAGCTGCCGCGTTTAACCCTCAAACACACAATCACTACATCTTACAGTATATTCTGTGAGGCACTTTGAGTCTTCTCAATGACGCAATAAGGCACTATATCAAATGCAAAGATTGTTATTATTCAAAGAACAGCACCTCCAACAATGCAGCACACTTCAGCATTGCATTAGATCAGCACTATATGAGTTCAAAATCCTGACGTGGGACTTGAACACATAACATTCTAACCCAGAGGCAGGAATGATACCAACTATACCAGGCTGACATACAAGAACCCAGTCCAAGTTTCCCCCTTTCTAATCCTGGGAAAGCCAAGGTCAATTTAGCCTCTCCATCTCGCTTCTGACTGAGGATTTGAATCAGAATTTGAACCAGAGAGCTCCTGGTAAATAAGATGAAGTCTATCCACCACACTAGCAAGATTGGACCTGACAATTTATAGTCTTAATAACTTCCTTAGAAAATAAAAGTGAGATGAGATATTAGCAAAGGAAAATGGTAAATATTGATAATAAATGACAATGAAATACAGTGCATTGGTTTGACCCCCACATGCTCCTCAGTTCCTCAAGTTCTTGGCAGAGTTCCTTTGCTGTTCCGTTAAATAATGAAAATGAAAGAACTGTACATTTGGCACACAGTAAAAAAGGTAAAGGCAAGTAAAGAAAAACATTAATAGTAAAAGGGATAAAAATAGACTAAGATCGAGAAATCATGCAAGAAAACTGATGATAATCCTTACATTTATCACATATACAACAATAACAATAACAACCTGCATTTATATAGCGCCCTTCATGTGGGGGAGTGTCCTGGAGTGCTTCAAGACTTATCATGTTGGAAAATATGTCACATGTTTTTCTATAAAGTGAAGTAACTATCTAGGTGAACATAGCATCTAATTTGCGTACATCAATACCCCACAAACAGCCATGAAGTTAATGAACGATTTTATCTGGAGGATTGTTGGACAGGACATCTCTCTTCAAGTATTGCCCTGTCTTGTTATAATCCACCTGAATACACATTAAGGACCTCAATTCAAAATTGAATTTAAAAGACATTGTGTTCCAATGGCATTAGAGTGTCAGCCAAGAGAGACTATTAGCTCAAGAGTCCCATTTGTGGGGCTTGAACCTACAACCTTCTGAAACTGAGGCGAGAGTGGTACTAATTGAGCTGAGTGCTACAGATTGACACCTGTGACAATAAAAAGGAGATCCTAGATCATGTAGAATTGTAGTCAACTTTAATTCAATTTTTAATTTACAGTTTGTTTTTCCACAGATGAAAAAGAAAGATGTAGGCTCTTGGCTTTTAAGCAAAAATAGTCTTATTGGCTAAGACTAGCTAGAATTCTATACCTCGTGCACCTTGCCAATGGGGAGACTTACAGAAACAAACAGTCACAACACTTTACTATATCTTGTGAAGTGCTTTGGGAAATTCTCCGAATGTGAAAAGCACCATACCAAATCCAAGGATTATTACTATTATTATAATTATTATTATTATGGATAGCATCATTTGAGTATCAGTTCACAAAATATTTAACTCTTTATTTCATTGAGTCAAGCAAACATGCTAAAAAAACTCACTCAAATGTCACGCCCCACATTGTGACTTCAATTAATTGATGAATTTATGAAACTCAGAAATTATAATTTATAATATTTTATCATAGTTTATAGAGAAAAAAAATGGTGACTGCACAGTGGTGAATGGTGGCTTTACCCCCAACCACTGTGAAACAGTCAGAGGGAGCTGAAACAGATTGCAGATTGACCAGACCACAATTTTCAATACTGTGAAATTGTCAACAGTGTTATTTAATTACACAACATCTCACAATTTTCAACCCATTGAGGGGGAAAAGCATTTAACACAGAAGATGAATCAAGATGTGTGAAGGCTGCTTCAGCATTGGTAAAATTGTATGAATTGTATGTGTGCAAGTGTGAGTATGCTGTCTATTATTAATCTAGGTTGCCAAATGGACCATGAATTTCAGACTATTGTATTCGAGTCAGTAAGCATCAGAGATTTTGAACGTAGCGAAAACCGTTGCCTTTCAGGTCATTGTCCAATCTGCCATTGTTTCACTTGTTTCCAACTGGAAAGGTTCCACCGAGTGACAGTGCAATTAAACACTATTCAGTCATTGATGCATTTCAAGGGGCAATTAGTACTGTTTTGAATGCATTTCCACAAATCCAAACGATGTCAAATCTAACCCTGTACAATATGCACATTTGACATGAATATGTGTTATCTTTACCAGTGTATGTACTATTCAAATGTCACAAGAGCTCTAGATGAAAATTCATGTCAGAGAAATGTCCTTGAACCAGCTATCATTGTACTAATTCAGATTTATTGCAGTACAAAGTAGATGGAAACATATAAAAATGGATTTCTAAAATTATGTACAATCTTTCTATGCATATGACAGTTAAGGAAATTGTATATATAGATACATTTTTGTCAACATTTAATGTACTTATTTTTTAGTGTTATCCTGCACTATCTTCTCCTAAGGCTTTCCTTAGCTTTCATACCATTTTATTTCTACATAGTCAGCAGCATTTCACAGCATTCCATAATATGCTTGTAAATGAAACAGTGAGTTACTGTCTTTATGAAGTATATACAGTAGTTGGAGTTACTTTAGCTGGCACAGGCTGTGCTTTATTTCACTTGATGTATATTGTATTGTTGATTGTCTGATAGCCTGAGCAGTAAGAACATAACAACAGTATGTTGGTTATAGAATGCTGGCATGTAAGTTAAACAGGAAAGATGCAAGATGCTCTCCATTCGGGGTCTCCTTGGAGCTGAATCGGCTCCAAGCTGACATGCCTGGCGACGGAATGTCGGAATCGAGCCAACCCTCTGTGGCTGTCTCAGCAGTCCGGTTCCTGAGCCAGGCAGGTCCGCAGTATTCTGGGGCACTGCTGATAACAGCACAGCCAGCCTGGCTCCACGGCAGGACCTGAAAAAGCAGACCAGTCATTTGGGGCAGAGCGTCATCCCACTCAGCTCCTGTTAACCCTGCAAACCAAAGCCCTAATGTGTAGGGTGGTTCTGGACAAGCAGCAGGAAAGCTTGCCAGATAGTGATATCAATGGCAAGCTATGCAGCTTTAGTTGGTTAGACTCCAGCAGTATCCAGCCAATTTGCACACAACAGTGTTCACAAACAGTGATGAAGTAAATTACATCAACAACAATTTGGATTGTTCCTGTCTAAAAATCCCCCATTATATAGCATCTCGGAACTCTGAATGACCAATTTAATCTGGGGATTGTTGGCCAGGACACCAGAAAGAAAATCTCTTTCAAATGGATTAGTATAGATTATTCTGATTGGCGTAAAATTATTCTTGGTGACATGGAACAAATACATAGTTGAATACAACAAGGATGTTCTATATCCTTATTTTGTTACATAACATGTCCAGTCACATGTTAATCATCTATGTAGCTTCAGGAAAGTAGTGTCTCTCAATTTGTTGTTTTTAGCTGACTTTTTCAAATGTCTTGCATTCGGTAAGGGCTGAAATTTCTCCTGTTAGCCTTAAATGCAAGGATTATTAGTTTCATTTTGCCTACAAAATGCACATTTAAATGTCTTGTGCCATTTATATAGTGCATGTACTGGTAAAGACAACATACAATTCAATTTACAACACAATTTATTTTTATTTTATAGAGCAGCGTTCAGGTCAGAAGGATGTCTCAAAGCACTTAAACAGATACACTTATTCATGGCAAATGTGCATATGGACTGGATTTGGTCTTTGCTTCGGTTTACTTACAGTATTCCTGGTTCAGTTTGTATGAAAATATTATAGGTCTGATTCTGTGCTGTGCAATCCATAGAACAAATATGCTTACCCTTCCTGAATTGCTATTCTGCTTCATTCAGTAAGTTTACCAAATATGTCCCAGTGCACTTATAAATAAATATTATACAATTTTAATCAAATTTTGAATCTTACAATGGTAATACCATATTATTTGTTATTTAAATATCTTCTAAAGCTTTTATCTGAATGTTATGTCTTGTGAACAGAACTGAATATGATCTGCAAAGTGCTTTGTATAATTCGAACATTTCCCTTTCCAGGTCTCCCACTTTCATTTCAATCCCTGTCACTAATAGGGAGATTAGGGAGGGGAATAATGACCAAAAGGGAGGTAAGTCTTCAGGTGGATTTTAAATGTGGGAAATAGAAAATGAGATCCAGAGAGTGGGGAACAAAATGGCTGAAAGTCTAGACATTAATAGTTGGGTGGATAGGTCAGGGACATGAAGAATGTCAGTGGTTTGACTGCTTGGCAGGCCCTGGGCTACTCCATGTCCCCCGCCCTACTGCTCCATTATCAGAAGTCAGGCTTTCAGCGTTTCTGCCTCCACCTTCTGAACTCCACCCCTGAGCCACTCGGACTTGCCCCCTACCTTGATTCATTCAACGCTCATCTCAAGACCTTCCTCTTTAACTGTGCCTTCAGTCATCCTCCCACCTCCACCCCTCTTGCCCTCCACCCCTCTTGATTCCAATCTCCAATTTGGGTTCAAACCCTTCACTGTCTAGTGCCTTGGGCAGTTCTTCCAATGTGAAAGACGTTCTATAAATGCAATTTGCATACAACAATGTGCCACAAACAGCCATGAAATGAGAAAAGCATTAGAATTTAAGGAGGGCGGAAAATCAATTCACAAATTCTGCATTGATACAATACAATACAAAATTACATTTGTAAAGTATCTTTCACGTCGGGAGGATGTTCCAAGGCGTTGAACATTCAGGGATTAGAGTCCGAACGATGGGGAGGGGGTCAGTTGGGATCAGGAAGGGTGGAGGGCAGAGAGGGTAGGAGGGTGGCCGAACCACGGTCAAAGAGGAGGGTCTTGAGGCGTGCCTTGAAGGAGGCAAAGGAGGGAGCGAGGCAAATAAAATGTGGGACGGAGTTCCAAAGGGTGGGGGCAGAGAGACTGAAGGACCAACCGCCAATGGTAGGGCGAGACGGGAAGGGGACATGGAGTAGGCCAGACCTTGCTGAGCGGAGGGAATGGACAGGTTGATAAGGGGTTAGCAGCTTGGAGAGGTAGGAGGGGCAAGGCCGTGAATGTCCTTGAAAGTGAGGATGAGGATTTTAAATTCTATTCTCTGAGGGATGGGGAGACAGTGGAGCCGGACCAGGGTGGGGGGGATGGGGTCATGGAGCCTGGTGCGGTAGAGGACACGAGCTGCTGAGTTCTGGCTTATCTGTTTGTGGAGAGAAGTTGAGGAGGCCAACAAGGAGGGAGTTTCCGTAGTTGAGCCTTGAGGTGACAAATGCGTGTATGAGGTGACGATTGCTGTAAAGTGGTCAATGGTCTTGACCTCAATGGTCTTGCTCCAGCTTTGCAACCTCCTCAAACCCTAGCGATCCGGCCACTACCTCTGCTCATCGGACACTGCCCTATTTTATGTCTCCTGCCTCGCCCACCTCACCATTTCAGGCTTTCAACGAATCTGCCCCCGTCCAGTCCCTTCGCCTCACCCTTCCCTCGCTTCCTTTAAAGTCTGCCTCAACATGTTCCTCTTTGAATGCATTATGGCCATCTTCCCCTCTCACCACCCGCACACCATCCTCCTTTGGCTCCCACCGGTGCATACCATGGATCATCTGGCAAACGTGGGACATCATCCCGACAAGAAAGGCGCTATAAAAATGTAAATTTGTATTGTATTGTATACAATCAAGACAGTCGATTGGAGTAAGAGGACATCGGTTTAGAGTTGTAAGGAGCAATTTTAGGACAGACTCTCGGAAGTTTTTTGTTTAAATTAATTTTTTGATAATTAATGACTGGAAGAAATTGCTTGAAAGGTGGAAGAGACCAGGATTCTAAACTCATATACCAAACTCAAAAAGCAGCTTGATGCATGATGGGGAGATGGTAAGGTGGGAGGGCTGAAATTGAATGGGCTGAAGGGCTAGACCAATATTGTAATCTGGTGATTTTGTGATCTTGCGAGTGTGATACACCTATAATTGTTTGGTTCAGATAAGTCTTCCTCTTTATACAGAGATAAGATTGCCTCTAATCATGCAGAACTTTACAGAGTCCAATAACTCTTTCAGGGAAGTAGTGCCACAGAATATAAATTGTATGATTGTGAAGATTTGTTAGCCTTCAGTTCCTTTAACTTGTCAAAAAATCTATCAATACTGCCTTCAAAAATCTTCTATTTCATTGGATATACTGTAAGATATACAAAAGTTGGATGGCACAGTACTAATAATAATGATAATAATCCTTGCATTTGATATAGCGCTTTTCACATCTTCTAAACGTCTCAAAGCACTTCACAGAATATATTGTAAAGTGAATTGACGTATATTTGTGGGCAAAACATGTCAGCCAATTGCACACAGCAGTGTCCCACAAACAGTCGTGGATTGAAGTGACCAATTTATTATTGTTTTTTTTTCTTGAGGGATTATTATTAGGCGTGTGGAGTAAGGAAACTTATCCAAGGTTTTACCCTGCCGGGAATCGAACCCAGGTCTCTCACTTGAGAGGCGAGTGCTCTAACCATTGAGCTATATTGGTCTGGTTTACTTAACTTTTGCCAATTTTCTTACTTTTGTTTTGTGTGTGATTCTTGCACTATTTAAATTGAAAGAGGTTAATACATTACACTGAATACACAGATCAGCTCAGTCTTTCATTTTACATAATCCAGGAAGTGAACCCTCTTAATGTCCACAAAGTGCTAATTGGTTCAAACCGTACTGTTCCTGATGTAGTGTCAATGATCACTTAAACAGCCTGTGTAAAAGGGAAATATAGAGCAAGATGTAACCTCTAATTATTTCCAAATTAATTATTAAAGTGATGTAGGTATTGTCCTAGTCATACTCCATATATTGCACTATACTCCATATATTGCAAGGAGCATAAGTAGTAAAAGTCCCTGATGCACCAATAGCCATATATATAGTAAAATTATCGTATAATAAATCTATTGTACGTTTAGTGATTTTTCAGCCTAAAGGTTTCACTCTCTGACAGACATGACAGCACCTCTCCACAGCAAGTATCCATTTTCAGAGTAGCCAATACTCTGGAAATACCGGTAGTGCGGTATCATCAGATTCAGCAAATACTTTTAGAAAATAGCTATTTTATCCTTCAGAGCTACAGTGACACTTTGTTTCTGTTTTTGCATCTGTAATTACTTTTTTATCAATGTGATATCGTAAGAATGTCTCAGTACGTTTGACACTTTCTTATGCTATCCTTATCTATCCTCGTGCGGCTTGCCAACAAAATATACAGTCAATTCACTTTACAGTATATTCTGTGAAGCACTTTGAGATATCACTAAGACGTGATAAGGAGTTATATCAAATGCAAGCATTATTATTATTATTAGCTTTTGTGTGTAGCAAATATAACTCATATTCCCCTTACCTATATTCCTCTATTCCCTTCTCTCTCATGAATGAATCAGATTTTCTCTTAAATATATTCATGCTTTTCTACTTCAACTACATTCTACATGAAGAATTTCCTCCTAAACACCCTCTTAGATCTACCACTGGCTAATTTATATTAAGGTTTTTAACTCACCAACAAGTGAAAACAGCCTGTCAAATGCTTTCATAACCTTAAACACCTCTATTGGATCCAAATTGCTTCAACTCCAGAGAGAAAAGCTCCAACAAGTCCAATCTTTTTGAATTCAATTGCTTATTCAATTTACATTTATGTTTCCTCAATACATATATGTCTTGCATATTTACAATTTGGGTTTTAAAACTGTTTAATTCCTCCCCCCTTCAAGTTACTTTTCATCCCAACTTTCAATGATTTCAGCTTCTCTTCCATTCCACTAAAGTTTGCAATTTGTTTGAACTCACAGATTTTTCTCAAGTGCTAAATGTCAGATAATCTTAAATCCAATCACATTGTGATCACTTACCCCAAAGGCTTCATTATTTCTACATTACGCCTTGTATCTTGATCACTCATAGAAACTAGGCAATCTCTCTTGAAGAATTTTATTTATACTCCAAACAATCCCAGATATATAGAAAATGCAAACGCAGGATTATTATTATTAAAAACCAAGTCCATTAAATCGGTGCTAACTGACTAGTTTCTTCAATTTGAACTCTATGGAGTGATATTCCTGATCCTTATTTAAGGAATATCATTAAGATGTATTTTAAAATACTCTTATCCCTACTTCTGACTAATGGCATGATACAAACCCAGCTGGAAAAACGTTGGTGCTGGTATGTTGGATTCCCACTTAGCAGGGATTATTTTCGGACACTGAAAAGTATCTTTCAGAACTTTTTAAGGGGTGAGCGCTTTAACATAATCCCTATTAAGCAAGTATCCAACACAGGGCTTTTCATCTCCATGTTTGGGCACTGCCACTATTTAGAAATTGGAAGGGGAATATTTCAAAAACCATTTCAATAACATTTCTTAATAAGGAAGTTGTTTAGCAATGCTGTACAACAGTTTTTACCTCTATCATTTAACCCATTAGTTATCATCCAGAGATTATAAAGAATTTTAGTTGACACATTAAAGACTATAAGTGAGCAGCTCTGAGTGTTGCCCCTAGTTCTTCAAATTGTGCTTTAAAATGATAAATTCTTAATCCTGGATCTTTTGTACAATGACATTACTTTGCAATTTCTAATCAATGGTATTTTAGATTTCCTTTAAGCTATATTAGTATCATTGTAAAATTGTTGAATTGATTTTCTGCCGTTCTTTAAATATTGTTGTGCAATTTTAAATCTATTCAATATATGTGCATGTATTCTTGAACACTGTGACCAAGAAGACAGTTGGTGACACGCTCATCTCTGAGTCAGAAGTTTGTGATCAAGCTCTACGTCAGGACTTGGAACTCATATAGTCTAAGCTAAAAGTAGTGTTGTGGATGTGCATTGCATTGTTGGATATGTCGTCCTTTGGAGGAAATATTAAACTGTGCCCCCATCTGCCTGTTTGGGTGGACGTTAAACATCCTATGGCACTATTCTAAAACAGGAGGAAGTTTCTCCCAGTGTCTTAGCCAACAATCCCCCAAATAAAATTGATCATTCACTCCATGGCTGTTTGTGGGTCATGACTGTGTGCAAATTGACTTCTGCAATCACCATAAAAAGATAATCACACCATTTATTCTGTGACGTGCTTTGGGACACCTCCCAGTGTCAAACACGCAATCCAAATGTAAGAATTATTATTGAAAACATGAGCTATTGCAACCCTTGTGACTCATCCAGTTATCCAAATCTGTAAAGCTAATTTACTTGACAATGGGACAGAAAGGTAATACTTAGTTTATAATTGTCCAAGTCAATTCCATTTTATAGATTTTGTTAATACCTGTTCGAATTCTAGAACATTTGCTTCATTATAGGACTTTGCCTACCTCAAACAAAACTTTATTTGGCTCACTTCCCTCAACTGTCACGTGTGCTAAACAAGTCCACAGTTTGACTGGAACCCAACTGGCATATCCATCTGCCCAGGCCATGCTCCCCATGTCTTCAAGCTACCCAGTTTCCTTCTGTTCCTCCTGAAGATCTGCTCTTTTTGGATTTACTCTGGAGTATGAGCTCTACATCTATCTTACTTGACAATAGGACAGAAAAGGGACACGTGTTTTATAATTGACCAAGAAAATTCAATCTTCATATGTTGGGCTTCTTTCTTTTGACAGAGTTTTTTTCTTTCCAAACCCAGAGGGTAATCAATGACTGGAACAGGTTGCCAGGAAAAGTGGTAGAAGCCAGGACACTGGACTAATCTAAAAAACCGCTTGATGCTGTGATGGGGAGACAATAGGAAGGGTGTTCCGGTGGGATGAAATCGGATGAATAGAAGGACCTTCTTCGTCCAGACCAATCTCATGATCTTGTGACCCTCTTCTACTATAGGTTAACAATAAGCTTGAGCCAGTGAAATTCATCCTCTAAAATGGTTATTTTCATTTTCTTTATTTGCATCTCATTCTCACTTATGGGAACATTTGCAAAAGAACTAACATTTCTTGTGCAATTAAGGTTGACCACTAAATGTTTGTCTGTTATGAACCATGTGTTCTATTCTTAATAACAGTACATTGTAAAGATAATCCAATATCTTCCTTTATATGTGTTGCTGCTAGGTCACCCGACAACCACAGGAGCAAAAATAAACCAACAGAAAAGCCTGAAACCAGGTAAGACAAGTAAGAGAATTAGTCAAAGTAAGCAGGTTATACAACCAGCTCAAACAATCCATAGAACTGAGAGTTATCCAATTCCTTCAACCTTTAAATATGTATCGCTTTCAATATATTGTATCCACAGCCAAAACCTGATACACCCTTGTAATTCACTGCAAGCACCATGCAGCCAAATTGTACAATGGTTTCACAAAATTGGGTTTCTGTATATAAACTCTTCAAATGCCAGTTTTTGGAGTTTTCTTTCCACTTCACTTTTTGAGTAAAATGAGAAGTTGACCAGCAATCCTGCTGAAAATTTGACGTTACGGCTGTTTGTGGGATATTCCTGTGGTCAATTGTCTACCACATTTGCCAGCAAACACCGTCACTCCACTCAACAGCAACATTTTTTGAAGAGCTTTGAGATGTCTCAACGATTGTCACAAATCAAATGATTAGATGATATACCAAATGCAAAGATTATTACTATTATTACATTTATTTTCCAGAAGGAGTAAAGTGTAGCATATTGCAGTATTTCTTAATATGATTCCTTAATAGGGAATTCTGTTGGTATTCCTGTTGGAGGCCCGGCTGAATTCTGCCCTGGAATAGCTTTCATCAGAGTTGGTTTGGTGAGATATATTTCCAGTTACCAAGTGTGTTATTTCGTGTGACTTTGATTTCTTAATAAGAAATTCCACAGATTATACTGAGATATAACGATGATTGACTCCTAATTCTGTAATCTTCATCGGAGTATTGCATTTGCTGAAAATATATTTAAATTCAGAGATGACTGACCAAATAGTAATTTTACATTGGTTACATTAAATTCAATTTAACAAGGGAATGTTAAATCTTCTGTTATCTGTGTTAGTTACAAGAGTTACATTTATAACAGTTAGATAACTCCCTGCAGTAAAATACTGTATGTATTGTCCAGAACTGCAGGCAGCCAGTCAATGAGGATGCAATGAATTATTCACTGAATCATTGCACAATTCAATAATCCCTAGGGCCTCTTGTGCATTGCCTTCTTGGGGTATATTGTGGCGTTTGACATTTGTTAATTAATATCTCGGTGTACAGTACCTGATATGATAGATGGTTGGGATTCAGTTCCTTCTCTGTTATCAAAGGGTTGTTGCCATTTAAGTATTTTATTATAGTTAAACTCATAATATTTCGTGAATTTAAGTGCTGTATTTTTGCTGAATGGCTCCACAGCACAAAACAACAGTTCCCAATAACAGAAAGATGTTACTGTATCGCCTGAAGCAAAACAAAATAAGTTAAAGGTAAAAGGAAATATGGTCTTCAGGAATTTTATCGCTTAATAATTTGATTCTAATTGTTTCAGTGGTTTAGTATATTCTATTTCTATGTCTTTAGGGCAAGGCAACAGCAGTGAAAGAAACCATGTCTTTCTCTAGAAGGGACTGTCACATTGTGGAGTCGTGTAGCTCAGTGATTAGAGCACTCGCCTCGCAAGAAAGAGACCTGGGTTCTATTCCCTGGGAGGGCGAAACGTTGGGCAAGTTTCCTTCCTCCACACGCCTTTGTTTGCCTAGCAGTAAGTAGGAACCCAGTTACTGGTCGATTGAGATACACCTAAGCCATGAACTAATAGAATGGCAGAACAGCATTGCAGAGCTGAATCGCCTACTCTTGTTCCTATGTTCCAAATGTACAAATCTGAACACTTTTGTGATACAAATTGTCATTAAATTGTCAGTCTCAAAGAGAAGAAATATTGAGGGGAGGGGGAGACAAGCCTGAAATTCCACCTTGTCTTAGCTGATGTCTTAGTTGTTGCAAGGCCATTTCAGAAAATTCTAGAATTGTAGAAAATTCTGAAATGCACCTTGAATTTGGAGGCAGAACTTAATTTGCAAATTGGTAATCTCAGCGAGACTGCAAAGATGGTTGTTGCTGGTAAATGTGAATGTTACAGTTATTTTGATATGGGAGGGGGCGGAGAGGTTGTTCTAAAAGGAGCTTTATTCTACACTTGATTCATCAGATACTTGAATTGGCAACAGCCCTGAATTGAGATGATATATACAATTGGAAACTGTTCTCGGGACTGAAATCCTCCACCTTGACGAGCATAAAATTTATCAACGAAATATGAAAGTTTTATTGTATAAAGAACCCTTCTTGTGTAAAGGTTCTGAAAGGTTATGTGGTTTTGCTTTCTTCTTCCAGCCACCTTGGCTCCAAATGCAGAAGAGCGGTTGGCGGACTATCTTTTACATGCTGATCGATACAATAAGCTTATCAGACCGGCAAAGAACAGCAGTGAGATGGTGACAATCGCTATAAAAGTCTCCCTTTCACAGTTAATAAGTGTGGTGAGTGCACATTGCTGCAGTTCAAAAAATCTGCGTCTATGATCTGCTCACTTTCACAGTAACAGGAGCACATAGGACTCGAAAAAATCAGTTTGTCTGGCTATTTCCTATGCAAAAAAAAGGAAAACATTCGCAGAGGGGTGATAATAATAATGGGCGATGTGTTCATTAACACTGATGATGCTAATTAACATATCATTGAAGAAAGGATTACAAATACAATACAAGTTAACATTTATAGAGCGCTTTTCACATCAGGAAGCCATCACAATGTGCTTAACATTATTGTTTTGGTACCATTATTTAGTTGGTGTGGATTAATTGCTGTGTGACCTATTAATTAGTCCATTTGAGCTGGACACCCAACCCTTCCTCAATGCCATTTGCAGTGTTGCAAATCTACCCACACATTGGACTTCCAACTTGTGTATTTTTTTATGGTCAGCGGGTGTCTGACACATGCGGAAACTCATCACCATGCAGAAGAGTATCCAAACCAGACTGAGAGTTCCATGCATCCCATCTTATATTGGAATGGAGTGCTCACACTCTCCTTGGAGGGATGCATCCTGCTTCACAGTTCCAGAGAGTATTAGATGCAGAGCCAATGTTTGGGCTCACACAGTGGGTGTTGTAGTGCTGCTGGAGTCTAACCAGCTAAAACTGCAAAGCATGCCATTAACAGCACTGTCTGGCAAGTTACACAGCATTTGACTGCCGCTAGCCAGAAGTTTTATGTGCAGTTGACTTCTGCGCACAACCATTGTGAACTGTCAGGGGGTGGAGGCTGTTTCCAGTTCATGCACAATTATATGGAATTTTAGAGCATGGAAAGAGGTAATTCGATGCAACTAGTTTATGCCAGTGCTTTGAGTTTTTGATATTGTGCCTTTCTGGACCAATAGTTAGTTGTTTCTATAAATGTACTAGCATGCACTCGTGGGTTAATTAGCCTCCTGCTGATGTGTCACTCTTGTGATTCTTTGATGTGGAAAAACAAGTGTACAGAGGGATGCCGTGAGATAAGTCATTAGCGAATAAAACCAAAGGTTTATGACAATTCTGAAATTCTTTCCATTGGTTGTTAATTGCATAATCATGAGCATCTGTAATTCCCTCTGTGGCCATGCTTTTGCACAAGGTTAGCACAATCTGAAATTTTCACATATAGGTTGTTAACCTAACTTGCAAACCAGTAAGTGAAAGCACATCCAGCATATTGAAACAGTGCCTTTCAATGTCCTATCCTGTCTCCTGCTTCTTCTGGACTCTGCAGTGTGTGTGCATCAGAGAGAAATTCGGAAAAGACTTCCACTTAAGCTAATTAGGGACCTTTGCTTCTTGTTACATGCTTAAAGTACTTTGGGTTATTCCGTTCTGATGTAAAATTGCTTTAGATTTGTTTTTATTGCACTGATTAGACAATTTAGGAATTTGCATGATTGCGTCTTTAAGTACATGATTTGAAAATATCTCTTCAACCTCCTCCTCACAGCACTACCCACTGCCTCCGCTCTACTGGCTCTTGCCTCCTCCTTGTTCTTCGAATCCTCCGCTCCACCATTAGCGCCATGCCTTCAGCGACTACGCCCCGAAGCTATGGAACTCCCTCCCTCAATCCCTTTGCATTGCCCCCTCTTTCACCATTTTCAGGTTGCGCCTGAAGATATTCCTCTTCGACCACACCTATATTCCTCTTTCCCCTTCCCCCAGTTCGGAATTGGGCTCCACTGTTGTTAAGCGCTCTGGGTTGCCGCTCGTTGTGGAGGGTGCTATATAAATGCAAGTTGTTGTTGTTGAAAATAATTTATAAATACATAACTGAGTGATTATGCTTCCTTTCCAGAATGAGAGAGAACAAATAATGACGACAAATGTCTGGTTGACTCAGGTTAGTATAAATTATGTACAGAGTAAATCCTTCTCTCTCTGTCAAACTTTGTCTTGGATTACTTTGTAAGATGCACTCAACTATTTAAAACCATGGATGCAAATATATCTACGACTCAAATGAATATTTCATGCTGCACAAAAGATGGCACAAACTAATAAATATATTCAGGCATTTTACTTCTGAAGATGTTGGTTGAAACAAAATACCAACACAGGAGAAGAAAAGTTTCACTTTTGTTAGTGCTAAATAATGTCAGAGTTACTGTATGGAAATGCCTTATGAATAAATGGCTATCCATAAAATTAAATTCCAGTGGTGATTTGCAACACTAATCCTGTGTGATCGTGTTCCACTATCTTGGTGCATCCAACTTTGATTTACTTTGTCAATCTCATTCAAAATCGTAAATACCTCTAGCCCTTTGAGACATCTCCTTTTAAGATTGAAAACCCCTAGCTTTCAGATCATTGCTTATAGCTTTAAGATTGAGATGAGAAGACATTGCTCTCATCTGCACTCCCTCTAGGACCTGGGCAGCTCCCCATGTGATGGTAATCTGAACTATACATAGGACTCGAGGTATGGCTTGACCAGAGCACAAGTACATGAAATGATAAGACTTACATGATGAGATCATGATATATAGTTTCCTCTTGCCCACTCCAGCAGATGTGCACAGGCTCAGTTCAGAGCAACGCTGGCACAAGCCTTGAA
Source organism: Callorhinchus milii (assembly GCF_018977255.1). Lineage (NCBI taxonomy): Eukaryota > Metazoa > Chordata > Chondrichthyes > Chimaeriformes > Callorhinchidae > Callorhinchus > Callorhinchus milii. Next base: position 78,576,655 of record NW_024704742.1, on the reverse strand, counting down.
ACAAGATAAATACCTACTCTTTCTGTGGTCAGCGTGTGACCTGGTACAACAAAATAATTCACCCTAACGAAACAACCCAAAAAAAAGCTGAAACTATTCAAGACTACCGACCATCAAAAGTTTGTGATCGTGTTTGTATTTCACAGTGAGCAGATTTTAACACTCACTAAGTGGGCTGTTGACAGAATTCCAAATGTCTTTCCCCATCTTGGTAAGACTGGGAAAAATGTGCTCCAGGAAATGGCCCATCAATACACAGTCCTGTGAATCCTCTACTTGATATTCTCAATTAGCAGGATTGCCAGCTGTGGAGAAGAGCTGGCCTTCACTACTGCTCAAAGATTGTGCTACCGGGCCTCCTGCAGCTGGCATTGCAGCCTTTATCTCTGGCCCCAACAGCAAAGGACTCCAGTCATGCTGAAAGTAAAAAGGTCAAAACTATGTTCAAAAACGCTTTTAGTATCGAGAAGGAAAGAGTTATTTTTCTACATGGGTTGAGTGCCCTCCTGGTGGCAATCGATGATATGCACTGCAGGATAAAGGTCCACTTCCCAGATAACACAACTTATACTGTTCTTCTTTGCTCCACAAAGTCAAGATCTTGAAACTGAGCAACTGTGTCTTTTTTACTTTGAATCTAGTTGCTCAGTCAGTGGTTGCAGTTCCACTTGTGACTGAGACTTTTTCCTGCAGTTTATTCAATGGCTCAACTACCTTCTAAAGCCCTAAATATTTTATATACATATAAAAAAAACTTAAAACTACAGAATGGAAAGAAGGGGTATGAGTGATTGTGGCCCCCAAACAACCGTTGAAGTCACTTTTAGGAACTTAAAACAGTGGTTTATTCACATGTAGAATAAAAAACAAAGCATTAACACCTGCATAAAAAAAAGCAGTCCACCGAACCCCAGAGTGACATTTCTTGTATCCTGGATGTGGTATCATCAATTCACGCTAACACACTCTCACGCTAACACACTCTCACTCTATCTCACTCTCTCACACACATGTAACTGCATTGAGTTTGGTGTTATCTTAAATAGGCTGCTGTTTATCCCCCACTGTGCCATTGTTTCTCAGTGCTAATTTGATGTCTATTTGTTGCAGACACAAATTATTCACCTAACCTTCCTGCATAGAAATTTGTTACAGCTGTATCTGCACACTCTCGTTAAATCTGATGGTTTAGATACTGGAAGTGTGCAGATGGAGTCCGTAATCTGTTACTGGTTGCCTGAACTCTCTAAGGCTCTTTAAACTCTCCAGATACTCAGAGTGCAAAAGTAAGTGAAAGCTCTTCCTGGTTCTATTCATCTCTTGGCCTCTGGGATTCATTTTGACAGAAAAATTGAGTTCCCCAGAGCAGACAGCCAGAGAGAAATGTGCTGAGTTAAGGGAAGATGCAGCTGAGACTAAGGAGCCACACATCAGTGCACTGAGTCGGCTTTATCACTCAGTATTTTACCTGCAGTTTAACCAATTGCTAGGAACAGTTTGGTGCTTCCTGAATTAAGCTAAGCTAAAGTTTAACAATGAAGGAGCCCTCCTTCCTTGTAGCCTCTTCCCATGTTTGCCACAAACCCACCTCACAGCTTGATCCTGCACTTGGGATTTGAAAAAGCAAAAACAGGACAAGAATAATAGGACATAGATTTAGAGTTGCAAAGGGAAATTCCAGGACAGATGCAAGAAAGTTTTTCTTATCTCAGAAGGTAATGAACGACTGGAACAGGTTACTATGGTTGAGTGGTTGAGACCAGGACTCTGGACTCATTTAAAAAGCAGCTTGATGCAGTGGTGGGAGGACAGTATGCAAGACTAGGTAGGCTATGAGATCAGTTGAGCTGAAGGGCCATCTTCATCTAGTCCAACCTCATGATTTTGAAACCTTCTTCAAAAAAAACCTTTATTTTCTTTCATATTACACATAACAAAATAGGTTTGAGCCAGAGAGGGAGCTGTAAGATTGAGCTCATGTGAAACAGTATATATTTTATAGGTTGCATAACTTTGTTTGGCTTGAGGCACATGACCATCACACCCATTGTAGAAGTCTAGAATTGGGCCGGGAGAAACATGCAGAATAACATTTACAAGAAATTGCTAACTGGTAAAGGTATTGGAGGGTGTGATTTCAATGGTTGAGGTTTGTTTGTTGTTCATTCTGCATTGACTGGGACACAATTACTCTTAGTAATTACTGATGATTAGTGAGCTATTTAAGGAGTTTCCAGGGAAACTCTCAGTCCAACAAATATATTAGAATTCCACCCTATGACCCTTCCTGCTTGTCGGCCTCCCCAGCTCCTCCCTCCATAGGCTGTAGATCATCCAGAACTCTGCAGCCCGTGTCCTCTCCTGCACTAAGCACGCGACCTTATCACTCCCATCCTCACCCAACTCCACTGGCTTCCCATCACACAGAGGATACAGTTCAAGATCCTGGTCATCACTTTCAAAGCCCTCCATGATCTTGCTCCCCCCTACCTCTGCAACTACCTAACCCCCTACCAAATTGCCCACTCTGTCCGCTCAGCGGGCTCCAGCCTGCTCCACATCCACCACCTCGCCCGCCCAACGATTGGTGAGGAGGCCTTCAGTCACTCTGCCCCCACCCTCTGGAACTCCATCCCACAGTCCCTCTGCCTCGCTCCCTCCCTTGCCTCCTTCAAGACCCGTCTCAAGACCCTCCTCTTCGACTGTACCTCCAGTCACCCACCTACCCCCCTGCTTCACCCTCCATGATCCTGACTCCCATCTCAGGTCCAAAACACAGATTGTCCAGCGCCTTGGGATGTCCTCCTGATGTGAAAGGCGCTATATAATTGTCATTTTGTATGTTTTTGTATTTCAGAAGTAATAGGTTCTGTCTAACTTAATGCCATAGATCATTGCTGCTAATTGCATGCTGAGAGAAAACAAAATTGATTTAGCAAAGATCCTTTATAATCAGACCCTTTATATACTGGAATTTCTTAGTATGTTTCACATAAGTGTTTGGTCATTGATTAAGTGTGGTGTGGAATTTGGAATTTTATCCAGATTCTTGCCATATTTGCTTAGATATATAATTATGTCTGAATGTGACAAAATATTACCTCTCTGTCTCCATCTAATCAGAATTAGAGGAAAAATTCCACCTGCAACTAAATACGCATCTTATATACTGTCGTTGTTCTTGTCTGAGACAGAATGCTTTGATTTAATGGGAAATCTGCCACCAAAATTGCTTACTTAATACTTTTTCCCGACAATTTACTCACCCACCTCATGAGGAAGAATGAATCTCAACAGTGAGCATACCAAGGCTACTTTAGTTTTGGGTTATTGCAGGCAAGATCATTCCTGCCTTCTCTAAATATTTATACGATTGCACCTACCAGCAGTAGTCACCAGATAATGAATAGAAGCAGGTTCTCCTCAACTGAAGGACATGTTGTCAATTGTTGCCCTGGCTGAGATCAACCAAATCAGCACAAGCCAGGATTTGACCTTACTACATATGGCTCCTTAGTGCTGTAACAGACCAGAGATTACTTATCACCCCTGTATCTCCTCAAAATTGCTTTTGGCTCAAAGCCTTCTGGTGAAGGTATGAATCTGTTTCTACAACTACCTTTGAGTAAGGCAGGAAACCCATAACTGGCGGTGAATTAGAATAACAGCAGTCCACAATTTAATAATAATAATCCTTGCATTTGATATAGTGCTTTTCACGTCTTCTAGACGTCCCAAAGCGCTTCACAGAACACACTGTAAAGTTAATTGACTCTATATTTGTGGGCGAACGCGGCAGCCAATTGCGCACAGCAATGTCCCACAAACAGTCGTAGATTGAAAATGACCAATTTATTATTGTTTTGTTTTTTGGAGGGATTATTATTAGACGTGTGGAGTAAGGAAACTTGCCCAAGGTTTCGCCCTCTGCCTGGAATTGAACTCAGGTCTCTCGCTTGCAAAGCGAGTGCTCTAACCACTGAGCCACAGGACTCCACTGAACTAACCGTTATATTCTTTTCATCGTGACTCTCATCACATCAATCTATTCTGTAATGGTATCAAGTAAATCATGAGGGTTATCTGATAATCTGTGCCTGCTATTGTTGGGTTTCTTGTTGAACCAGGAGTGGAACGATTATCGACTGAGGTGGGAACCAGTACAGTACGAAGGAGTTGACCAACTGAGATTATCCTCGCGTCATATTTGGCTGCCGGACATAGTGTTGTACAACAAGTAAGTTGTAACTATTATATAAAAAATAATATAAACCTTGCTTTTGATATAGCAAAGATGTTTGATATATTTAGATATTTTGATGGTCTTAAACCATGAAATGTCTCAATATCTCTCAAAAAGTTATGAAATGAATAACCAATTCTATTTTGGAGTATTGTCAGTCTACAACAACTACTACTGCAGCTTCCATTTAGATAGTGCCCCTCACACAGGGCAGTGTCCCAGAGTACTTAGTTTGGACACGTCTGAGAGAAACTTCCTTTTCGTATCAAATTGTGACATGGAATCTTTAACTTCCTACTGAACAGTTAGATGGGACCTCAGTTTAACATCTCACCTGAAAGATAACAGCTCTGACAATGCACTGTTCCCCCCGAATTACTATTCAGTAGTAGTTGAGATCAGTGCGGTCCAACAGGCAGCCAGAGGGCCACATCTGGCCCGGTGGATGATTTAATTCGGCCCAAGACCATTTGCAACTTCGGGCCACTCGCTGCCTCCTTTCCCGGAGAGAGTGATTATTGAAAGAGAGAGCGAGAGAGAGAGAAAGAGAGAGAGAGAACATGAGGGAGAGAAGGAAACAATGAGAGAGAGAGCGCAGAGAGAGAGAGAAGTGAGGGAAGCTTTTCATGGTTCACCGTCAGAACAGATGATTCGAGCCTCCCTCAGCCACTGTGGGGAGGAACCGAGAGCAGACACCAAGTGACGAGCCATGTATCAAAGCAAGTTCATGTGATTCTTGTTTTTTACTTTGAACTGGTTTCCTTGGTGGATGTTTAATGAATCCTAATATGTCTCCTTTAATGTTTTTTTTACACAAATTTGTCTCCTGAGGCAAGCAATATTGCAAAAATTATGTTTTTCCCAGCTCCAAATCTCCCATGATCCAACTCTGAGTCTGATTTGATTCCCTTCGGTCCGTGAATACTGTTTACTTCCTATCCCCTGCTCCACACACCCCACCTTCAGTGGGTAAGCTTTCAGTCATTCTGCTCCCAATCTCTGGAACTCCATCCTGGAGTCCCTTGATAATAATAATAATCCTTGCATTTTGATATAGTGCTTTTCACGTCGGGAGGACGTCCCAAAGCGCTTCACAGAACACACTGTAAGGTGAAATTGACTGTATATTTGTGAGCGAGCGCGGCAGCCAATTGCGCACAGCAATGTCCCACAAACAGTCGTGGATTGAAAATGACCGATTTATTATTGTTTTTGTTTTTTTGGAGGGATTATTGATCTCTGTCTTCACTTTTAATAACAATAATAATCCTTGCATTTGATATAGCGCTTTTCACATCTTCTCGACGTCTCAAAGCGTTTCACAGAATTTACTGTAAAGTGAATTGACTGTTTATTTGTGGGCAAAACACGGCAGCCAATTGCACGCAGCAGTGTCCCACAAACATCTGGATTGAAGTGACCAAATTATTATTGGTTTTTTTTAAGATTAAAGGTTTATAGGTTCATCCCAAACTTTCCTGTGATTTGCTCTGTTATGATTACTCTCTTGAAAAAAATGCTAATACATCCTTTATCAATGGACAATATCTCTTCAAGCCCCTTTCTAGCAATGTGGCTTATAGTTCTCTTACTGCAACGTTCTTAAAATAGCATTTTCAAACTCTCTAATGGCCTCCCAGATTGTGGTTCCTCTCGCCATGTGTATTTCGACTGCAGTTAAGACCTGTTCAAATATCCCACAAGCTTGGTCAATACCACCTTGTTCCCCTATCCCACTGATGGAATACTGGGTATATTCCAGCCACATCTCAGGACAGATATAGTCTAAAAGCTCTCCTTAACACATATCTTTTTGACCACCCATTCAATTACATTCCTCACTCCACCTGGCACCCTTCCGAAATCTCCTCATTGCCAGCTTGGGGTCCCAGGCAGCTGTGTGAAGCACTTTGAGATGTCCTTCCCATGTTAAAGGTGTTATATAAATGTGAATTGTTATTGTTTTTAGATTGATCTTTAAAGCATAAAGATAGGGTGAAAATGGAGGAATTTGGAAAGCAAGATCCAAGAACAAGAACAAAGTGGCTACAAAATGGGGAAGAAAGAGATGAAACAGGGAAGAAGATTACATTTAACTAACCGTAGTGTTTTCTTTTATTTTTCTGGATCAGTGCGGATGGAACCTACGAAGTGTCCCTATATACAAACGCAATTGTGTACAATAATGGAGATATCTTCTGGCTTCCCCCTGCAATCTACAAGAGTGCTTGTAAAATTGAAGTCAAGCACTTCCCTTTTGACCAGCAAAACTGTACTCTGAAATTCCGATCGTGGACTTACGATCACACTGAAATCGATCTTGTTTTAAGCAGTGATTTTGCAAGTAGAGATGACTTCACGCCAAGTGGTGAATGGGATATTGTATCTCTCCCAGGAAGAAGGAATGAAATTCCAACAGATCCAACATATGTTGATATCACATATGATTTTATCATCAAGAGGAAGCCGCTGTTTTACACCATTAATCTAATAATCCCCTGTGTGCTAATCACATCTCTTGCAATTTTGGTTTTCTACCTACCCTCCGATTGTGGAGAAAAGATGACATTATGCATCTCTGTCCTATTGGCATTAACTGTGTTCTTACTGCTTATCTCTAAGATTGTCCCACCAACATCACTGGACGTGCCACTGATAGGCAAGTATCTCATGTTTGCCATGGTACTGGTAACCTTTTCAATAGTCACCAGTGTCTGTGTATTGAACGTCCACCATCGGTCACCCAGCACCCACACGATGCCTGAATGGGTGAAGAAAATGTTTCTAATCAAGTTACCCACTCTTTTATTTATGAAACGGCCGGAAAATAAAAATGTAAAGGAAAAGGACCGAAATAAACATTCGGCAAATTACGTGGACATTAAGGCAGATAAAGCCAACGTCGAGACGTACTACGTGAACGAAGAGCCGGCAAAAAAGTACAACTGGAAGTTAGCAGATACGTCTGAAAATCAAGATTTCAGAAAGAGAGGACCACTGAAAGGTAATCCCAAGGTTCAAGAGGCAGTCGATGGCGTCAGATTCATAGCAAACCATATGAAAATTGAAGACGATGATCAAAGTGTAAGTTACTTTATTTATACAATACAATTTACATTTATATTGCATCTTTCACATTGGGGGGAAAGTCTCAACCACCAAACTTGGTTTTCTTTCTCTATACGAATATAAAACATAATAATCCTTGCATTTGATATAGCGCTTTTTGGGTGGGGAGAACATCTTAATGTGCTTCACTGGAATATTGTACAGCATATGTTGTAAGTGAACGCAGCAGCCAATTTGCACACAGCAGTTTCCCACAAACATTACTGAAGTAAATGATCTATTCTATTTGGTTGATTATTGACCAGGACACTAGAAGAAACTCCCTTCTATTTTCAAATAGTGCCATAGGATTTTTAGCATCCATCCAAACAGGTAGACGGGATCTCAGTTTAATGTCTCAACTGAAGGATGGCATCTCTAACAATGCAGCACACCTCAGCACTGCACTGGCGTATCAGTGTGAGTTCAAAATCCCAACATAGGGTTTAAGACCACATCTCTCTGAGTCAGAGGAATCTCAGAGGAGTGAGCACACAGGAACAGGAACTAAACAAAACCCGAAAGGCTTGATAGATAATATCAATTGGTCTTTTTCTCATTCTCTCTCTCTGGGTGTCTCTCAAAACATAATATGTTTTTAATTTGATCCCTCCATGCCCTCAACTAATGTAAGATGTGTTATAAGAATCACAATTGATTCATCCTTAACCCTCTGAGCACCAAATGCAAAGCAAGTCCTTCAAATTACTGTGCTTGCAGATATATACAGTCAGAACTCCAAGATAGGTATTTCTGTATATGTTGAACGTTGAACAGTTGAATGTACACATTGTGCCATTATGATACTGGCTACTAGCTTTGGCTCTTGCAAACCTGTGCCTAATCATTTCCAGAATTAGGTAAGCATGGTGTGTCCCTCTAGGAGAATGTGTGCACTCCATTCGAGACACAGGGACATTTTTGTGCATAGATGGCATGCATATAATAATAATATAATAATAATCCTTGCATTTGATATAGCGCTTTTCACGTCTTCTTGACATCTCAAAGCGCTTCACAGAAAAGACTGTAAAGTGAATTGACATTATATTTGTGGGCAAAACATATCTGGAACTCTCAGACTGTTTTATATATTCTTAAGCATAATTATCGGTTGCTGCATGTGCCGGACACTGGACTAACCAAAAGTAAACCTTTAATATTGATAAAGTTTCCCTGACAACCTCACGTTGGCAGTAATTTCATGAACTCTAGTTAAACTCAATGGGGTCTAATTTCTGATATTTCTCAATAATAAATGTGTAATGTATTTGTACAATTGTAAATATCAAATGTTCCAAATAATCTATTCTTCACTGCTTTTGATGATTTAGAAATGTGATATGACAAATATCAAGATTCTGGGTTTAGGGCAGATATCTACATTTGGGGAACGAGCTTCAGTTTGGAAATGCTGGGCCGAATGGCCTCATTCTTTGCTTGATTACATGACATGGAAACTTCCTTGTAATTTTATGACATGGAAGTTACCTTGCAGAGATGGTTATATCTACCTAACACAAATGGAAGGCAACAGATGTAAAATAATCTACGCAGTTAGAGTAATAATCCGTTGGGATAAACTCCACCTTGTCTAGATGTATTTTATTTTCTAGGCATTTTCACAATTTGGAACATTGTTGAATTCTTTACTTTAAAGCTGAGTGTTGCTACACAAGGTCACAAGATTGGTTTGGATGAAACCCTTTTAATCTGGTCTTTCTAGAATACCCAGCCTACTGTCCTCCCATCACAACATCAAGCTTTTTTTTAAGAAATGAGTTCAGTGTCCTGGCCTCAACCACTTTTCCTAGCAACGTGTTCTGGTTGTTATTTACTCTCTAGGTAAATAAATACTTCCTGATGTCTGTCCCAAATTTGCTTTTTGCAACTTTAAACCTATGTCCGCTTGTTCTACTTTTTTGTTGCATCTGGAAGTATTCTTCTGGGTTTATTTTTTCAATTCCATTTAATATTGTACATGCCTCTAAAAGATCCCCTCCGGGACACTTTTGTGAATTGACTTAAAATGTGAGAGATTCTGAACACCCTAAAAGGAACACAGAAACAGGACTAGGCTATTGAGCCCTTCAAACCTGTTCCGCCATTTTATAAGATGATAGCTGCTCTGTACATGAAATGCAGTTACTCGCCCTTGCCCCATATCCCTTAATACCCTGACCTAACAAATATCTATCTACCTCTGTTTTGAAAATGTGAATGGATCCAGCATCCACAGCCTTTTGGGGGAGAGAGTTTCAGATTTCCACAACCCTACGGGTGAAAAAAGTCCTCCTAATTTCACTCTTAACTGGCCTAGCTCTAATTTTAAGATTATGCCTTCTTATTCTAAATTCCCTTACCAGAAGGGTTAAGAAAATAGAGTTAATCCAGACGCAGGTGGATTTTCTACCCGCTAAGTGTTTAACTTTCCTTCAAGAATTCTTTCCCATGTTAAAGTTGGTTGGATAGGCTACATTACTGATGTTATTCTGAGTGAGCCATCTTCCACTACCTCCCAAAGAAGAGAACCCTCTGCTCCTCTGGTTGATATTCTGGTTGACATTCCCATTTAGCAAAGGTACTGACTCCCTTCGTAACTTTAATTTGTGGTCACTATTGTGACATTTCTTCATTAATTTGTGTGGCATATTTGCATGTTGCTAATTCAGGACAGTTTGCTGCGGTATGTGAAACACCTACCTCATGTGTGATGGAAATCTATGGTAACTGTGGAAAACAATGTGTTTTCACTCTATAAGCTTGCAGACTGGAGAAGCGCCTAAATAAATGAATACCAGCCCCTAAGTGTGTTGTTAGAGCAGGCTTGCGATGTGAAAGTTGCTGGTTGATGTTCAAATTTGCTTGTTTTAAAAAACCACAGATATCTTTCTCTTCTAATTCCAATTTTCCAAATGCACTTTTTGATCAGCTTCTTTACAACACAACAACAACTTGTAATTTATATAACACCCTTCATATGAAGTTTTTTTTATTTTGATCAGCTGGGTGTCTGACATATACAAAAACCCATCCCCATGCTTAATAGTATCCAAACCAAACTGAGAATCCCAATGCATCCCACCTACACATGGAAATTCCAGAGATATTTATTGGAATGGAATGTGCACTCTCTCCTACTGAGCTAATTCTGGTAAGTATTAGACGCAGGTTGGTGAGAGCCAAGGCTTGGGGCCCCCAGAGTATGCATTGGAGTACTGCTGGAGTCCAACTAGCTGAAACCCCATAGCTTGCCATTGAGAGCACCATCTGGTAAGTTTTCCCTGCTGGTTGTCTAGCGAGGACTACCCCACCATTGGCTTGCAGCGTTAACAGTAGCTGAGTGGGAAGAGTCCATGCCCCAGTTACTGGTCTGTCCTTCCAGGTCCTGCTGATGAGCTTGCCTGGTTGTGCTGTCATCACTGTGCCCTGAAATACCGCGGACCCACCTGGTTCAGGAACTGGACTAACAAGATCCCCAAAGAATTTGGTTCGATTCCAGCATTCTGTTACCAAACATGTCATCGTGGAGTCAGTTCAGGTTCAAGGAGATCCCACTTACCTCCCACCCCCAGGAGGATTCACATGGGTAGGGCCTCGGAGCTCTTAACAGTGGCAACAACAACAACAACAACAACAACAAGATTCCATTTATTCACGTCGGGAGGACGTCCCAAGGCGCTGTACAGTTGGGTCAGGACCCGAGCAGGGGGGAAATGGTCAGGGTGAGGGGAGGGAAGGGAGGGAGCGAGGAGGGGGTAGAGAGTCGAGAGGGGAGCTGAAGGCACGGTCAAAGAGAAAGGTCTTGAGACCGGCCTTGAAGGAGGAAAGGGAGGAGGCGGCGAAGGCACTGGGGGATAGAGTTCCAGAGCCTAGGGGCTGAGAGGCTGAAGGCCCGGCCACCGATGGTAGGGCGGTTGGGGCGGGGGATGTGGAGCAGACCGGAGCCAGAGGAACGGAGGGTACGGGCAGGTAGGTAGGGGGTTAGTAGGTCGGAGAGGTAGGAGGGAGCAAGGCCGTGAATGGCCTTGTAGGTGAGGATGAGGATCTTGAATTCGATCCTCTGGTGGATGGGGAGCCAGTGGAGGCGAGCGAGGGTGGGAGTGATGTGGTCGCGAAGCCTGGTGCGGGACAGTACACGAGCTGCAGAGTTCTGAATGACCTGCAGCTTGTGGAGGGAGGTGGCGGGAAGGCCGGCGAGGAGAGAGTTCCCATAGTCCAGCCTTGAGGTGATAAAGGCGTGGACCAGAGTTTCAGCAGCGTGAGGGGTGAGGTAGTGCCGTAGTCTGGCGACATTCCGGAGGTGATGGAAGGCGGTGCCAGTTGTGGTGCGGATATGAGGGAGAAAGGACAGCTCAGGGTCGAACAGAACCCCGAGGTTCCTGACTGGCTTTGAGAGGTGGAGAGTGCAGCCTTGGATGCTGATGTGTCAGCGCCTGAGGTGCGGAGGCGCTGACGTGAGCCAATCAGGAGGGCCTCAGTTTTGCGCACGTTGAGCTGAAGAAAGTTGTCTCTCGTCCAGGACTCGATGTCAGACAGGCAGCTGTCAGGACATCGGTGGTCGTGGAGTTGAGGGTAGAGGAGGAAAGGTAGAGTTGGGTGTCATCCGCATACATGTGGAAGTTAACCCCATGTCTGCGGATGATGTCACCAAGGGGGAGCATATAGAGGGTGAAGAGGAGGGGACCGAGGACAGAGCCTTAAGGGACACCGCACGAGACAGTGCGGGGGCCGGAGGAAAAACCATTTGTGGAGACAAAGTGAAGACGGTGGGAGAGGTACGACCTAAACCACTCAAGGACAGGGCCTTGAAGGTTAAGGTGGGAGGACAAGCGGTGGAGGAGGATAGCATGGTCGACCGTATCGAATGCTGCCGATAGGTCGAGGAGGACGAGGAGGCAGAGGGAGCCCTGGTCACAGATGGTCAGGATGTCATTGGTGACCTTGACCAGGGCAGTTTCTGTGCTATGGGCAGCATGGAAACCCGATTGAAGGGGTTCGAATAGTGAATGGTTGGAGAGGAAAGAGCGCAGCTGGGAGGCGACAACTCGTTCCAGGACCTTGGATAGGAAGGGGAGGTTGGAGATGGGCCGGTAGCTTGATAGCTGCGACGCATCCAAGTGGCAGGGAGCTTGGTGCTGAGTCAGGAAGAAGGGGGAGGTAACCATTGGCATGGTCGAAGAGGAAGGTTTTCAGGTGTGATCTGAAGACAAGTAAGGCAGAGAGATTGAAGCAGAGAGTTCCATTGTTTCGGGGCATAGTGGCTGAGAGTATAACCGGTGATGGTGCAGCATAGGGGACAGGGGACATGAAGGAGGACTGTCAAGCGCCTTGGGCCAACCTCCTAACATGAAAGGCACTATATAAATGTAATTTTGTATTGTATTGTCACATTGTCTCTCTATTTGTAATTTCCTGGGGGGATCTGTCTTGTTGCCCATCTTGCCTTGGGACGTCCTCCCTACTTGAAAGGCGCTATGCAGATGTAATCTTGTTGTTGTTGTTGCTGTTCTCTGTCACTTCTAGATTATGTGACTTCTCTTGTCTATTCTGGACTGACACTTGTCTACAACCTCTCTATACACATTGCTTGTCTACTTGGTATAACTACTATTAATTTGATATCAGTAGAGAGATTGCGGCTGTGGTATGCTTTGACCGTTCATCTTTTCAAATCCGACATTCAATTTCACACTTCTCCTACGCTTTCCCATTCTCTGCTCCTTGCCTTGTCTCTTTATAACTCTTTATCCCTGAATGTTAGTTATGACTGGGTATATTCTTTTTATAGTTCTGTTTGTTGCTACCTTTTGGCCAGCAGATTATGTATTTGTCATTGTAAATGAAAAAATTCTATGAGCAAACAGCTAGAATTCTTAGAAATAAAGTAGAAAATGTGGAGCTTGGATAAACAATATAAAATAAGATGTAAATTATACATCAATATTATAACATAAGAGCTAAATTACAGATAAATAAAATAAGAAGTAAATTATAGGGAAATAGAGGAAATGTTTTTATGATGTGCTCTGGGACGCTACCCCGGGTGAAGAGCGCTATATAAATGCAAGTTGTTGTTGTTGTTGCTTCATTTAATCCTGGAATTCCAAATATATATTTCTTAAGAACTTATATTTATGTCGGAAGGAGGTCTAAAAGTTCCTCTGGCAGCTGATTGGAATCCCTAGCTGGGGGAGGGAAGGGAGATTGGGGAGGAAGTGGCAAAAAGCGTGGTTATGACAATTGGTCTGAAGGTAGATGTTCAAGGTAGAAACAAGCGAGAAGCAAGGTGGAGGGACTCTGGGTTGGAGTTTCAGAATGTAGGGACAGGATGGTTGAAAGCTCATCTACTGATAGTGGGGCAGATGGTGTAGATCAGGCAGGGGACATGAAGCCGAGAGGAGGGTTTAGCCGGGAAAGTGGGGTCGCAGGAGATCGTAGAGGTGGAAAGGGCGAAGCTTTGAACAGATTTGAATGTGAAGAAGAGGATCTTGAATTCAGTGATTCCTAGACCTTGTTGCAGGAAAGGACATGGACTGCAGAGTTCTGTCAGAAAACAGAGCATTGGAATACCTGGAGTCCTGTAGTGAGTGGTTAACGCGTTCGCCTCACAAGTGAGAGGACCCAAGTTCTGCTCCTGGGTGGGGTAAAACCTTAGACAAGTATCCCTACTCCACACGCTTCTGTTTACCAGGCACGTAGTAGGGATCTTGTCGTTAGTTGATTGGCGGACCACTTTCCTGGGATAATAATCCCTAAAATATTGTAATATTAATTTGGTAACTCAATCCACAACTGGTCGCTCAATCCACTCTTCGACCGTGCCTTTGGTCGCCCTCCCACCTCTCTGCCTTCCCTCACCCCTACACCAACCCTCCCCCATGCTCGGGTCCCAACACCTGCCTGTTCAGCACTTTGGGACGTCCTCCCCACATGAAAGGCGCTCTATAAATGTAACTTTGTTGTTGTGTTGTGGTGGTGGGACATTGCTGTGCGCAATTGGCTGCCGTGTTTCGCCAACAAAATATACAGTTACTATATTTTATAGTATATTCTGTGAAGCGCTTTGAGATGGCTTGACAACGCAATAAGGCACGATATCAAATACAAAGATTATTATCATAATAATAACTGAGCCTGGATGTGATTAACAGAAGTAAAGTTACTTTTGATATCTTAGTAATGGTAATATCATAGCAGTAGTTGATTCTTGAACCTCAATGTTGTGTGAAATAAAATCTTTGTACAAAAACAGGTAGCCTGGGAGTATAAAATTTCTTGGCAATAATGGTGATGTAAGGATCATTTTTTCATATAAATAATAGTGGAGTCGATTGTCATTATTTGTATAATCAAGTCCCTCCATTCGTTGTTTTCAATTCACGATTAAAATGCAAATTTACCAACAGTCCCAGTGCAGCAGTACATAAATATTTTATTAGCTCCTTTTACTTCTGCATGCAATGATCTTTTCCTAAAACAAGAATTGTTCCACAAACATTATTATACAATGGCTGTCCCCAGCTCCCCTGCACTGGAGTTCAAAGACAGGATCTGTGCAGCCTCCAAGGCTTTTGGATGCACTTTATTATTCATCAAGCTGTTATCAGAAGGCCATTTCCGCATTCTCTCTAAATAAGGTGGAAGTGCTGGTTTTGCAAAATACAGTTTTCCATTTGTCTTTATTTTGAACCTGTATTTTAAAACACATATCATATAATAGCAGTGAGGTAACAAGCAATTTATAGCCATATGGACCAGAAGAAATGAATGTAGCATTATCTTATTCCCAAAAAGATATGTGCAGAAACAGTCTATAGCCATGGCTACTGTCTTACTGGCTTTCCTGCAGAACTATCGCACTGAAATACCCGAGTAACAGACGACTCTGCCCGAGCATTTGAAAATAAGTAAATATAACATTTCCCTTTGAGGGTAATTTCTCTTTGTTTGGATTTTTATTTAGCAGTGATTTTCATTTTTGAGCATGATAAATGGCTTGTGCATATATTGCTCGTGGCTGTTCTCTTCCACTTTTCCTCATGTAGACGTGCCCTGATAAAGACATCATGTGCCAATTGCCAACCCCAGCAATCTTCTCATTGCACATATACAGAGTCAGCTAGCATTGGTGGTGAGTGCCTTCAGTGGGTATCGAGGTGCAAAATAGAAAAGCATTTGCCACTTTGAAGGAGCATTACCTTCCTGATGAAAAAGAGGTTTAATAAATATTTTTCTTTCCCTCCTTGTGGAGGAAATAGACCATGTAATGCTATATAGCCTTTGTATTACAGTATGTCCTAGACAAATGACATAACAATGTGCTTACACACAAATTAAACCTATGGAATAAAAACAATTTACCAATCACTTTTTCCTGAAGGCAGCGCTCCTTTAAGAAAACCTAGATGTCAGTTGTAGTTTATTTTACAATGCTTACATGAAAACAACAGAGATCTGCTGCAGGAGCACATTATCTGTCTCGCTGCTGGCTGCAGTACCATTCCATTTTAAAATTGCTTTGAACTCTAACTGCTGCTGAAATATTTTTGTTTAGCTGTACTAGTTGCTCAACTGCTGGATTGTGTGTGGGGAGAGAAGCTGGGTAGAGGGAGTTTCTGACTCCAAATTATAAGCAACATTGGAAGATTGGGTTTTATGATCATTTGTCAAAAAATAAATGTCTGGGTATTATGATGTGTCAAAGACAATGTCAGAGAAGGGAAGTCTCAGCTGGTGTCTTGGCCAACCGTCCCTCGAATAAAATTAATGGCTGTTTGTGGGATATAGTTAGTGGCTCATAATGGGCAGGATTTCCATTCTTTGTTCAAATCCCTCCATTCATTGTTTGAACAAGCCACAACACTGACACTTCACTAGTGGAAATCACTAATGATATTCTCTCTGACTGATATCAGGCCTCAAATTTCCCAATCATCTTTTTCATCCTCATTGCTGCTTTCTGCCCTGTTGACCATACCATTCTCCTCTATTGCCTTTCCTCCTTGGTCCTTTCCACAGAACTGCACTTTCATGGTTTAAGTTCCTACCTGTCCAAACACCATCACCGCATCTCCTGCAATACCTTCTTGTTTTGTGGCCAAACAGTATTCTTCAGCGTTTGTTTACTTGTCCTGTCCTAGTCCTCTATAGTCTGCTCCTTAGCAAAGTCATTCACCAGCATTCGTCAGCTTCCTTGTGTTTGATGATACTTCACCTCTCTGCCACAACTTTCAGTTCCAGGATTGTTGTTGTTCTGACTGACTGACATCAGCTAAATGTCAACGAGACTAAAGTCATCTTGCTTTTTTAATAGCAGCATTAGTGTATGGTTCCATCAACCCTCCTTGATGAGATGGAGCATAACTTGGTTATTGAACAAAATTTACACTGAGTTTCAAACTCCACATTCGGTTCATCTCCAAAACTATCCTCTTGTTCCTCATCCTGAACATCACTACTTACATCCTTACATCATCCCCATTGCTGCTTAATCACCTCAGCAATGGAGTTTCCATTGTTTTCACCAGAATTCCTAGCTCCACTGTCGAGAAGCTTCAAACCCATCCATCCAGGCTCCATAAACCTAATGCCTTAATCCTTGCCGCCTAGTTCCTTACATAATCAAGTTGAACGTTCTTGTCTGCTCCACTATGATCTTATAATAATAATAATCCTTGCATTTGATATAGCGCTTTTCAAGTCTTCTAGATGTCCCAAAGCGCTTCACAGAATATACTGTAAAGTGAATTGACCGTATATTTGTGGGCGAACGCGGCAGCCAATTGCGCACAGCAATGTCCCACAAACAGTCATGGATTGAAAATGACCAATTTATTATTGTTTTTTGTGTTTGTGGAAGGATTATTATTAGGCTCTGTGTGGAGTAAGGAAACTTGGCCAAGGTTCCGCCCTGCCTGGAATTGATCTCAGGTCTCTCACTTGCAAAGCGAGTGCTCTAACCACTGAGCTACAGGACTCCATCTAGCCTGCTCCCACCTATGCAATCTTCTCCAGCCCGATATACAAGCACTTTGCCTTGCTACTCTCTCTGCCTTCAAACTATTTTTTAAAACATTTCTCAGTGATCTTGCCTAAGTCAACATCTGTAAACCTCTTATTTCCCTGATACACCACCATATTTGTCAAAATGTAAATGTGTCTTGCACATTGTCTTGAAATCAAGACTCAACCAACTATACCTGTGACTCAGTAGTGAACGTACTACCAATTGAACCGAGTGTAACCAAAATAAAGAGGACTAGATAGCAAAGTGCTTTATCACATTTTCCTTTGACCTCTGAGACTTTACTTTGAATCCAGTGCAGACTGATCGCCATGGTAACTAACAATTCTACATAAATTGGTTTTAGGCCATCTATATCCAGTTCCTAATAATAATTCCTATATTTGATATAACACCTTTTACATTGGGAGGACATCTCAAAACATTTAATTGGTTTTACAGTAAAGTGAGTTGTGAGTCCACGATTCAAAGAACTTCCAGAAGTTAGCATTAAATTAAACCTAACTCATTTTGGTACACCACTGTCACCTCTGAGTCAGAATGTTTTGGGTTCAAGCTTTACATTGAGACTTGAGCTCACAGTGAGGTTGAGACAATACAATGCTGGGGGAACACTGCATTGTCGGATGAGATTTGAAACCATCTGCCTGTTCACTGGATGTTAAAGATCCCATGCTAGTAATCAAAAAAGTGAATGAAGTTTCTCCCTGTGTCCTGGTCAAGAACCCCCCAGATTAAATTGTTCAGGAACTCCATAACTGTTTGTGGAGCATTGCAGGGAGCGTATTGGCTCCAACTTACACCTGCAAATACAAACGCAATATACTTCACAGTACAATTCATGTGAAGCATTTTGAGATGTTTCAACAACATGCTGTATATGAGAGAGAAGGGAATAGAGGGGATAAAAAGGAATCGAGGCTCATGTGGAATAAAACCACCAGCAAGTGCCCATTGGATCAATAGCCTGTTTCACGCTGTGCATTTTATTAATTCTTCATCAAATGCATGGAATATTATTGCATAATTTGCAATTTCATTCATAGAAGCCATAGGTATGGGAGTCCATAGAATGAAAATGGCACACAATTAGTATATGGGTGTTCTGCATTTGGGATTAAAAAGACAGCTTTTGGCCCATTGCTATAGCTGATCTGGGAATGCTTGCGCTTGAGGTGTCAGCTTAGCTCAGTTAGTAGCACTTTTGCCTGTGAATCAGTAGGTTGTGGGTTCAAGCCCTACATTGAGTCACTGAACTCACAGTTGACACTCCAATGCAGTACTGCATTGTTGGAGGTGTCGTCGTTCAGATGAGATGTCAAATTGTGGTGCTGTCTGGCAGCTCAGGTGGGCAATAAAGTTCCCATTGCACGATCTGAAAGGAGAGAGTTTCTTCTGATGCCCTGGCCCACATAAAATTGGTCATTCACTTTATGGTTGTTTGTGGGAAATTGTTGTGCTTGAACTGGCTGCTACATTCACCTACAAAATACACAGTGACTACACTTTACAGTACACAGTACAGTACAGTGGGACACTGCTGTGCGGAATTGGCTGTCGCATTTTTCACCAACATGATAAGGTGCTATCTCAAATGCAAGGATTATTATTATATACTAAGTGGGTGTAAATATATACATAAAAATATATATAAATAAATATAAATGGGTATAAATTTGAATTCTCCATCACTGCCAAACAGTTCACAGGAAAGAATAATATATGGTGTGGATATGTTTCTTCTCTGTAAGAACTGAATGGTTTTCACACTGTGATTTATGTTTTTCAGATCATTGAAGACTGGAAGTATGTTGCTATGGTCATTGACCGTCTCTTCTTGTGGATATTTGTGTGTGTGTGCGTCGTTGGTACGATGGGACTATTCCTCCAGCCTTTATTTCAAAACCAGAACCCACCAAGTCTAACTCCCAGCGGAGGATAACCCACATTTTATTTTTGGCAGTTCTTCCACGTGTGTATTGGTCAAACTCTCAGAAAAATTATTTTTGAACTAATTTCAACATCAGACACAAAGCAACCATGCACGGTTTTACAGACCCTCAGTGAAGGTGAACTGTAACTCAGGACTACTTCTGATGCCTGCTGCTCATTTTCAAATATGAAAAGATGTATCACCGCTGCACGTTTATCTGATAATGAATTTAACATAAAACTATATTTTTATTTTCGACCAGAATGTTATATCTCTTCAAATTTTTCCCTTCAGATTTCTCTGCTATTCCTCCTGATAGTACAAATCACATAGGAGTGTTATTTCACAGGCAACATCTACTCTGCTACCTCACATTCTTTACATGTGATCTTAGACAGTGAGCGTCAGCAGGTTATCGGGGTGTGAAGGGCATCACATTTGAGCCCATTCCTGTTCTCACTCAAATTTCACACCCGCATTTCAAGCAGAGGTCAGTGGATAGCATTCAGAAGGAATAACTCATGTTAATTTTATTTCTCCCTAGCAAAGCTAACTCAGCTATTGCCTGGGACATTCCTTGTCTGTATGCTTGAGTTCCAGACAACAGTTGGGAGAGTTCCGATTTCTGTTTTCATTTGAAAGATGGATCTAACCCAACGTAATAGCCTGTGTTGGCCATGAGATCCTTTTTTGGTTACCTGATCAGAGTTATTTCCATGAAATGTTACCAAAGTAAGTTAGCATTGACTTTTAAAGGGGAAAAAGATATAGAAATAAAGTTATATATGGCAGATAATGTCACACAAGTGGAATCCCCTCTCTTGTACTGCATATCCTGCACCAGTAGTTCCCATTTCAACCCACATGCAATCTCATATTGCCTTGTACAATACTGGAACTGCTAATACAACACCATGCTCATAGAAACATGTTTGGCAAACCTTTGTTTGGGGAGATCTTGAACAGTCTTGCGTAATTTTATTTTGCCAATTTCTCCCCTCCTTTTCACCTGAAGGCCGTTGATTCTTTGCTGGGATAGAGGTCTATCCATGGTACTAAGCACCCTCTGCTTCACGTGTACATGTCGGCAGTGAATGTTGGAAAGCTACTTTAATGTGTGGGGGTAATTCAGTCAAGCTTGGTCTTGCCCTCACCTTGATGTTCACTGAATAGCAATTGGGAATGGCAAACCTGACTCAGTTTTCCCTACTAAGCCCACAGACACTGAAGCCAATTGTAATAACTGCACTGCTTGCTGCCTTGTTTGAGACCAGCTAAATCAATACATTTGAACCCATGAATTTTATCACAACACTCATCCTGTTGAACATCTGAGAGAAAATTCAAAGAGTTTGTCAAGCACTGTTTTCGTGAACCTAGTGCCTCTTTAGGTGGCCACACTTCCTAACAAGTTGTAGTCTGAGATGTTAGCTCCATTGACGGTTCTGGACTGTCGTCACCATGGAACTAACAGTGTCTGCTGTGAACAGGATTTAGCAGAAATCAAAATGTGAAATAAATATGTAGAATATATATATTCTTGTGATTCACTGGGACATTAAATTAAACAATAAAACGTCTGTAAAAACAAATTATGAATTCCATTAGTCTTTAATTTTAATGTCTCATCCCGCCCTACCTCTGTGACCTCCTTGAACCCTATCACTCCCTTCATTCAGCAACACAAACCAGCCTGCTTCATTTCCCCTACCCTATCGACCCACCGTGGATTTCAACCATCCTTCCCCCTCTCTGGAACTCCATTTGGGATGTTCGCACATGTGAAATATGCTCTATAAATGTAATATGTATTGTATTATACATATTATAATACTTATAATACTTCAGCCACTCTGCCCCCAACCTCTGGAATTCCATCCCCCAATCACTCCGCCTCGCCCCCTCCTTAGCCTCTTTCAAGTCCCACCTCAAAACCCTCCTCTTCGACTATGCCATCGGTCAACCCCTTTCCCCTCCCTTCCTTTCTTCACCCCTGACCCCAGCTCGGATCTGAAATGCTGTACACTGTTCAGTGCCTCGGGACGTCCTCCCGACGTGAAAGGCGCTATACAAATGTAATCTTGTTGTTATTTATGATTTATCAAAATATTCTGTTATAAATAGACATTTTGATGACAGGATAAGGTTCTGTATCAAATGCAAGGATCGTTTTTATTGCTGGGGAGAGGATTGTATAGATAAATCCCTCAGCCCCAAAGGTAGACAAGCAAAATCTCCAGATTAATCCAATACTTTCACTGTTTAATCATGGCCAACTCCTCCCTACTCAGCGGGGTGAAAAACGCAATCTCTCATGACAGACACAAAATCTGCCAATTTTTCTTCCCAATATTCTGGCCCTTCCCAGCCGCAAAGGCAGTGTTCCATAACCCATTTCTCAGGTAACAGAATATCACAAATTTGTTCTTGATTCCTATTAGAAATAATTAATCTCAAACTTGCTAAGAACACCACTTTTGTAAGAATCATTTACCTGCACTCTTGTCCTCCATAGCCAGCTTCTCTTGGCCGTGTAAAATAGCAACAATAAAACGCATTTATATGGTGCCTTTTGCATTGGGATTAAGTCCCAAGATGCTGGACAGCCAAGGGTTGGGTGTTGTGTACCATTCTATAGTACCATCTGGAAATGACAGTGGTGGAGAGCAAAGGGGTTGGGGTGGGAGGATGTCCAGGGGTGCAGTCAAAGAGGAAGATGTTGAGATGGGTCTTGAGACAGTCCCATACAAAGAATTGGTCATTCACTTCATTGGCTGTTTGTGAGACATTGTTGTGCATAAATTGGCTGCTACATTCATCTACAAACTACACAGTCACTACACTTTACAGTACATCCTGTGAAGCAGGATTCTGGATTGGAGTACCAGAGGGTGGAGCCAGAAAGGCTGAAGGCCCAACCACCGATGGTGGAATGGGCAGGGGAGAAGAAATAGAACAGGCCAATGTTCCTATAAATCCAGGAAGACAACTCATATAGTCAACAGGGGGTTCTATCCTAAGGCCAACCTTAAGTTAGTGACCAGAAACTGCAAGGGTTCAGAACTAATTTGATAACATATAAAAATATTTAAGAAGCAATTTTCACTGTTCGTTACAATGAGCATAAGGTGAACATGCCCTCTTCTGTCACATTCATAGGCACATTCATTGGCACATTGCTCTCAAGTTGATGTTCAGCCAATTAACCTGAGTCCTGAGGCTGTGCTGCCTACTTTGCACATGGGAGTTTAACAAAGCCAGCGCTGTATCCCAAAATGACATCAGGCATTCATGAAGATTGATCTACAATTCTATAGTACCATCTGCAGCAAAGACAATATGAATGGCCACAGGTAAAATAAGAACACAGGATGGGCAAGTCATCAATGGAACTGTTTTTTGGATGTCAAAGCCTCTATTGGAAAGATATCATGTCGCAGGATGATCTGTAAACCTCAGGATAATAGTTTCTAATAGTTTCCTACCATTCCTTGTGAGAATTTGCATTCGTTAGAGCCATTATTTCAAATAAAGTCAGTGTGCCACTTCCACAAAGTTGCTCCTCTGTATCAGCCAGACACCTGCCAGTAAAAAGATAGAGGAAACTACAACAAAGAGTAGTAGTTGTTGTTGTTGCAAAGAATATAGTTTACAAACATATCACACTAAAGTGGCTTAAACTAAGTTGTAAAACTAAGAGATTTATTTACCCAAAGGAAAGGTTAATCAGCATTTATTGCTTTGTTCTCTCAAGAAAAGTATTTCTATACACTTAACTAAATGAATTCTATAGTTACGAATACAGTTTTACTGATTTAGGCCCGAAATACATTTGTATCTCCATATAAGGAGTTTTAAGATGGGTTAAGATGCATGAAGGCTACTATATAAATGCATATCATTGTTGGTCTTAATAAAGTTAGAGATTGAGCATGGGGAATACTGTACTTTCTGTTTACAATTGCTATCTTAGAAAACTATAGCAACAACAACCATAACATCAAATTACACTTATATAGTGCCTTTCACATCAGAAAGACAAACAAACACATTGGATACCTTCTACAAAATAACAATGATGTTACTAACTCAAAAAGAACCAGCTGGTATTTCTTTCTACATTCAGCAGTACAGGTTTAAGCGAGAGATAACAACAACATGCATTTAACACTAACTTTCATTTGAAAACTGCCCCTCACACAGGGTAGAATCCCAGAGCGTTTGATAGGGGCAGAGCACAACACTGAGCCTGGGGGAGGTGACTGTAGGCATGATCAAAGAGGAAGGTCATCAGGCGTGACCTAAAAATGGGGAAGGATGGGGCAGGCGGAGTGAATCGGGGTGGGTGCGGGATGTTCCGGAGTTTCGAGGATTAGTGGCTGAATGTGCAGCCGCCGATGGTGAAATGGAGGGTACGAGGGACATGCAGGAGGCCGGAGCCAGTCAAGTGAAGGCAATGGTAGTGGGTTGGGAGCAAGCAGGTCGTAGAGCAAGCGAAGTGCCAGGACATGAAGGGATTTGAAGACGAGTGTGAGGATCTTGAAATAAATCAACAGCTACTTGGGTAGAGAGGTATTAAGGGGTATGGCTAAAGGGCAGATGATTGGAATTAAAAGATTGGTCAAAATCTAATAAAGAGGTGGAACAGGCTTGATGGGCTAAATGGCCCTCTGTTTCTGTTTATCTGTGTTTCAATGAAAGAGAAAGATAGGTCAGCACTCCGGCACGATCCTTCACTAGAATGGAAATAATGGGCTGGAGGAACCCCTGCATAAAATAGAGGACTAAACTGTAAGTAAGTTGGATTAAACGAGGCAAAAGAGATATTAAAGGAGACCGTTTGAAAAATGCTGACATCATGCTGGCAGCTCTGGGGCCATTGACAGATGGTGATGTGCTGTTAGCAGGTGGTGTAGGAAAACAAGCAGAGGCAATATCAGGAAGAAGAAGATGAAAAATCCCAGTCCAAAACAGTTGTCAAAAACAAAGCTGTGCAAGGAGGAAGGAAATGGAGAAGATACCAAAGGTTTGAATATATAAAGCCTGAAACTATTTGCCCACAGGATTCATGACAGCCAAGCCTGAGCTTCACATACTAACATCTCCAGTTTAAGTTGTTAGCAACCAGCAGTACAATTTCAGGCTGAGTTTCTCCTCCCTAACCAGAGCCCTGACTCCCACTGAGCCACTTGTAATATTCCTCTTGCTGCATGAGGTGTGATCACCAGACTAATTTCAGATCAGGAGCTAAACCTTTCTGGTCCACATCATTCATCAGCTAATAAGCTCACTGAACTTTCCCAAATGTGTTCTGTGCGTTAAACTTCAAATTAGCAGCTATGTAGGTTGTTTAAATCTTTCACATTTAATTCTAAGTCTAAAATCTACAATCACAACACTTTGCAGCATATCTTGTGAAGCATTTTGAGAGGTCCTCTTTGACATGAAAGGCACTATTTCAAATGTAAGATTTATTGTTATCATTATTTATTATAGGCTCAGTTCTATAACACATGAACAATACCTGCAATTCATAATAATGAAGTGACAATTCCTGCCTGACAATGAGATTACACTGGTTTCCCAATTGCAGATGTCTGAGTGCGCTCGAACTGCAATTATTAGAATTGTTTTAACCCTTGGATTTTTTTTGGTGAAAGGAAATTCCTATCTTGTGGAGTCCTGTAGCTCAGTGGTTAGAGCACTCGCTTTGCAAGTGAGAGACCTGAGTTCAATTCCAGGCACAGGGCGAAACCTTGGGCAAGTTTCCTTACTCCACACGCCTAATAATAATCCCTCCAAAAACCAAAAACAATAATAAATTGGTCATTTTCAATCTACGACTGTTTGTGGGACATTGCTGTGCGCAATTGGCTGCCGCGTTCGCCCACGAATATACAGTCAATTCACTTTACAGTGTGTTCTGTGAAGCGCTTTGGGACGTCCTCCCGACGTGAAAAGCGTTATATCAAATGCAAGGATTATTATGATTATTAATATCTTTGCTGGGATGACCAGTTTTAGATTATTTAAATTTATGTTGTACACGAATACAAACATTAAAGTTACAGTTATGAAGTTGGGGAGAAGTTTTAATAGAATGTAATACAATTAATAATGAATACAATATGATATTTCTCACATGAAATCAAAATCTACCTTATAACTTTAACTTATAACGTGGTGTGATAAACAACTGAGGCTGTTTCCTATGGAATTAAATACATTTTTATCATGTGAAAATGCTACCGATGTTGTAGAATAGCATAATTAACATTCAGGTACTATAATATTGACCTAAACAATCCACACAAGCAAGGCCATTTGAGGAGATTGTTCACATAACTGCACAGACTAATGGTAAAGTACAGCAACTGCTAATCCATTAATAATATCAGATATACAGCAGTCATATTATTTTGACACAAATAAATTGATTGGCAAGCCATTCAGCATGTGCACTTAAATTATTATTTCCCAAATGGTTAACAGTGAGATGTTTTGCACATCAGGTAAAAAAGAACACAAACTCATTCATATCTAGATTCAAATTCATTCAGATCCAGACTCGTGCACATATCTGATAGATACTAGAGCTTTTATTGCAATAAACGAAGCATGACTCTGGCCATTTACTCCTACAAATGAGAATTGCATGCATTATGTTCAGCAGAGATTAAGAACGATCAATTTTCTGCCTGGATCCAGGTGACAGCATGACCTTTATTGACTGGGGCTCCAGAGATTGCCTGCTGAAGGTTTAGCTTCCACAACAGCAGTACTTTGATGGAAAGACATTATTGATTTATGCTTGTGAACACACCCTGCTAATCATGTCAAATGAGAACTCATCTAAATGCCACAAGGGCACTACGGGGTCAGCATCCCAGCATCTGTTGGAGCTGTTTAAATGCCAACATTTGTTTGGCCAGCTGTGCTTTACTTTGTTTTATGCTAAGTTGCTGCCACGACTGCAGTCCTTTCAAATTCCCATTTATGCGCTCCGAGAAGCAATCCAGAGTTGTTGTTGTTGTTGACAGTGGCGTTCATCTTTCATCCAAAAAGAGTAATCTCTTTCCACATACTTTAAGACAACAATAACTTCCGTTTATATAGCGCCCTTCACACAGGGTAGCATCCCGCAGTGCTTCGATGCGCAACATAATAAATTCTATCAACGAATTTGCAAAACATTTCACTGTTTCTCATGTTGCCCCATGAGAGAAATTCCACCTAGCCTAATATTTACTTTATTGACGTGATATTCTTGAGTACTCAGAATTGGGCAAAGTGTCAAATTCAGGCAATCCTTTGAAGATAGTTCTGCAGTTCTTACATAAACAATGAAATTTACAGAAAACTGGCTTCAAAATGAGGGCTGTGTTTAAGAACAGTTAAGAATCTGCCAAGTTCTGGATCCTCTAAATGTAACATTTATCGAGTAATCTGGATCCACAACCTTCTGCCTCAGGTGGAGTTTCTCCCCCAAAATGTTGATAGCAGGAAAGAGCATACATGTTTTGGGGTCATCAATATAAAAATAGACAGCTCGGTAGTGAGTGATCGAAAGATTGTAGCTTCATTTAAGAAGTACTAATGCTTTATTCATTTCTCTGCAGGATTTACAATTTTAAAAGCAACAAATGTTCAAAGCCTTGGGAATACGAAACAGCTTTCACTTCTTGTTTGTAGATTTCAGTCAGATTAATTTGGATGATGCATTATTAATTGCGAAAATGTTTTAGGAATCGCTGTAAAACCCAAAGCTTTTTGAATCTTTATTAATACACTAATGATCTTGGGACATCTGTTATACATTTCGGAAAAATTGTTATTGATTCTCACAATATAAATGTTCTCTTGTTCTAAGTTCTGTGTTCCCTTCTTTGTCTGACAGTGCTAGCTCCCTGTCCTCCAACTGATCAACTTCAAGATCCTCACTTTTGTCTTCAAAAGTGCTTGCCCTACCATATCTCTGCAATCTTCTCCAGGTTAATTTTCTGGCTGGAACCCCCCTCCTCCCATGCACACACACACTACTCTATTTCAGGCTGCCTCATGTCCCTCGCCTCTCAGTTCCAACATTGGTGACAAAGCTTTCAGACACTATGCTCTGCTCTCTGTTACCCTCTTCCAAACTCTAATTTCCTGTCTTCAAAACAAACAAACAACAAACAAAAATTACATTTGTATAGTGCCTTTCACATCGGTAGGACGTCCCAAGGTGCTGGACAATCAATGTTTCAGACCTGAGCTGGGGGTCGGGATTGGGGAGGGTGGAGGCAGGGGTGGAAGGAGGGTGAACGAAGGCACGATCAAAGAGGAGGGTCTTGAGGTGCGTCTTGAAGGAGGCAAGGGAGGGAGCGAGGCGGAGGGACTGAGGGATGGAGTTCCAGAGGGTGGGAGCAGAGTGGCTCAAACTGACTTGGGGGTGGAGGGGTCGGCGGGGGGGATCCACAGGAATCAAACCAACGGCATTTCACTTGCGAGGCGAGTGCTCTAACCAGTAAGCTGCAGGACACAGTAGTATATCTCAAAGGGCTTCACAGGATATATTGTAAACCTATGACCTCCAATTAAACCTATTAACCGCTTAACCGACCAGTGAAAATAATTTCTCCACGAAGCTACTAAATTCCTAATAATATTAAAACCTCTCTCAGCTCATTGTACTTAGGAAAGCGGTCTCAGTTTCTCCAGTTTCAAAACTATCTTCTGATCTTTGGTATCGTCTGAGAATAATGTGTTATTTTAGTGATCAGTGTAAGTTAAATCCAACTGAAACCATTACATTATTGTCTGTGGAAAAGTCTCCCTATGGAGACAGTTGAAGCAGGAAGTGTTGATTCTTTCAGCAACAACAACTTGCACTAATATAGCGCCCTCCATGCAGGGTAGCGTCTCAGAGCGTTAACAGTGGCGGAGCCTGACTCCAAGCCGGGAAGGAGGAGGGGAGAGGTGGCTGTAAGCATGGTTGAAGAGGAAGGTTTTCAGACGGGACTTGAAAAGGAGAGAGAGGGGGCAAGGCAGAGGGATTGTGGGTGAGTGTTCCAGAGTTTCGGGGTGTAGCAGCTGAAAGCACAACCTCTGATGGTGGAGCGGTGGATGGGAGGGACGAACATGGAGGCCGGTACCAGTCAAGCGGAGGCGCCGGGTGGTGAATTGAAGAGTGAGGAGGTCGGAGGTATGGAGGTGCCAGAGAGTGAAGGAACTTCAACGCAGTCTGAGTAAGTATCCGGGCAGCAGAGATCTGAATGAGCTGGGTCTTTTGAACAGGTGACAATCGCATGCACGAGGATTTCGGCTGCATTTGGGGTAAGATATGATCGGAGGCTGGCAATGTGGTGGAGGTGGAAGGAGGTTGTCCTGGTCAGGGACCGGATGTGAGGGAGGAAGGACAGCTGTGGGTTGAACCGGACGCCTAGATTGCACACTGGTTCGGTGAGCCTGAGGAAGAGCCTAGGGAGGTTGAGGAGTTCAGATCCGCAGGAGTGAAGACGTTAATGGGAGCCAAGGAGTATGGCTTCCGTCTTGTCCACATTCAGCTGCAGGAAGTTTGACTCACCCAGGCCCTGATGTCTGCCAGACAAGCTGATAGAATTGGTGGACCTGGAGTTGGTACTGGAGGAGACAAAGTAGATATATGTGTCATCTACATACGTGTGGAAGTTTACCCCATGTCTGCGGATGACATCGCCCAGAGGGAGCATATAGATAAGGAACAGAAGAGGGCCTGGATGGAGCCCTGGGCTATCCCGCAGGTGACCGGGTCGGGGCAGGAGGAGAAACCATTTGCCGAGATGAAATGGAGGCGATTGGTTAAGTAGGACTTAAACCAGGTGAGTGTGGTTCCACTAAGGTAGATGAGGGAGGAGAGGCAGTGGAGGAGGATGGCGTGTCGATTGTGTCGAATATGGCAGAGAGATCCAGGAGGACAAGGAGGAAGAGGGAGCACTGTTCACAGAGAGAGAGAGGATGTCATTTGTGACTTTGACAAGCACTGTCTCTGTGCTGTGGGCAGTGAGAAAACCAGACACCAGGGCTCGAGGAGGGAGTGGAGTGAGAGGTGTGACAAAAGGCGACCTGCAACAGTGCATTCCAGGACTTTGGCAAGGAAGGGTAGGTTGGAGATGGGATGGAAGTGTGAGAGATTAGAGGGATCGAGGGTGGGTTTTTTGAGTCGTGTGATAACAGCATTTTTTAGGGGCAGTGGAACAGAACCTGAGGAGAGAGAATGGTGGGCTGTGTCGGCCAGAGGGGTAGAGGAGGGGGAGTTGAGTGACCAGCAGCTGGGTAGGGAGGAGGTCAAGGCAGCAGGTGATGAACTTCATACGGGTGATTGTGGTTGAGAGGGAGGAGGGAAAAATGGGGGCAAAGGAGTGTAAGGAGATGGGAGTGGCAGGAGCCGTGGTGGAGAAAGAGAGGGCATTTGTGAGGGTCTCAGGGGAAAGTGGTCCGAGATGGCCTTGTCCATGATAGACAGGTCGGAAATGTCAAGGCCATGTGTGATGACAAGGTCGAGGGAGTGGCCATGGTTGTGGGTCGGCGACTTGATGTTGTGGGTGAGGTTTATGGAGGAGAGGAGGGCAGTGAAATCTGAGGAGATGCAAAGGGAGTTAATGTGGAGTTCGAAATCACCCATTATGAGCACGTGTTCATTGCAGAGTGACAGGGATGAGAGGAGATATCAGTGAAGAAGGAGCCAGGAGGTTTGGGGGTGCGGTAAACTAGGCGGATTTTGAGGGAGAGAGAGGAGGGATGGTAGAGAGTGAGGTGCTCAAAGGAGGAGAAACAGCCAGAGGAATAGGGGGATAGATCAAGGGAAGGCTGGTCTATCCCCTGATATTTTTCTGCCCCTTTCAAACACAGATTAAATAGTTTTCTTTTAGGAAATAACATTATGGGATATTGTACATAGGTAGTTTGGGACACATGTGCATGCGGCCGTCAGGAAAGTGGAAGGCGAATTAGATGAACCTCTGTCTTTTTTGTCTGGAATTTCTTATGTTCTTATGTTCTTATTGTTACTACAAATTTAATTTTATTTCTAATTATTCTGGACATTTGCTTAATTATCTTTGGGAATTAGATTGATACAGAACATTTCCTCATGGGATTAAATAAATTGAATGGAGTCTGTAACAGAGCAGACCTTAAGTGAGCTGTAGAAGAGGCTGGTTTGATGCCTTCACTCTGACCTTTTCTTTGTCCTGATGTATGCTAAACAGCCCCTAATTCTAAATTAAAAAATTGATGAATCCTAGAAATAAGAATCACAGAAGTATAATATTTTTAATTGCTTGCTATTAAAGAAAACAGAGAAAATGACTGGAGAAATAATAGGATTTATATTCATGTGTGTAATATTCGTCCCTGGGGACAAAATATCACCTAGTCTTAGCCTATGGCACAATAACATTTTAAAATGTAAAAGACTATTTTTCAAACTAAGGCTGAATTTTATACAATACTGCATGATGTTCAATTTTAATACAAAACGGTGTTGTAGGCTAAGTCTGGGTGAAATTTCAGGCCACTAGTTTGTTGACTGTCAAAAAGATACTGAAACAATTTCGGATATAATGTGCATTAATGAATTACAATAATAATCCTTGCATTTAATATAACACCCTATCACATTGTCAAGATATATAGTCAGCCAATGGATTACCCCTTATGACTGTTTGTCAGAAATAATAAAACTATCCTTGTCGCTGTAATCATAATTAATAATTTTGCATTATTATAATGATTTAGTGACTCTATTTCTGCTTTCATTTCTAAATCAAATTCTTTGAGGATAAATCTTATTGTTTGTGGAAAACAATAACCTCTTAACCAGTCTATTATGGGTTTCAAGAAGGAAGTAGTTAGGTACATGAAAGACAGATGTTTGAAGGGGTATTGCAATAATAATAATAATAATAATCCTTGCATTTGGTGTAGAGCCTTTCACTTCAGGATGACATCCCAAGGTGTTTCATAGGATTTACTATAACATGCAGAGACTGCGTAACAGCTTACTCTGAAAGTTAGTGCAGACCCAATTGGCCAAATACACATTTATGTGATTTTGATGATTCTGTTGAGTTGACTTATGGCATTGGAAACATTAACCTTATACCAATTCATTATTATACATTCATAAGCAAGATTACATTGGCATTGCCGTAAAATTGAAATGGTAACAGAGATACTTTGTCTTGTGTGCTGGACCAATAATCCACTTAAGTTAGGAACATGAGAACCTTAGAGTTGAAGTGATGCTTTTTAAATTTTTGCATTTACCATAGAGAGCTGGAGTATTGCACAAGGGACACCAATTATCAGAAGTTGAGAAGATAAAGAGTTCTGATGTGATTGTTCACCATTCACTGAACTCTTCCAGGCAATGTGCACCTCTTAACCAAATGTAAAGATGATTATTTGTAAAGGAAATCAAATACTACGCTGCACCTCAAGAACTTCACACTAGTTTGGGCAGCAATTTTAAATAATAATAATGCTTGCACTTGCGCCTTTCACATGGGGAGGGCATCTCTTAACGTTTCACAGGATAGCCTTCTCAAATGCTCTGGGACCCTACCCTGCGTGAGGGGCGCTATACAAAGTTGTTGTTGTTGATATAATGCAAAGTGTAGTGACTGTGTAATTTGTAGGCATGCATGGCAAAAATGTCCCATGAACAGCCATGTGAATATGGCTCTTTTTTATCTCGGAGATTATCCAGCCATTTCTCTTCCTCAAAAAATCATTATATTATTAAAGTATGTTCTTAGGCACCCATTGGCTTGAGGGGACAATCTCAGATTCAGCACTCCAAGCACATTGCAGCCTCAAGCCTGTGAATTGTGATTTGGCTTCAAAACTCTTTTGGAAATCATCCCTGCATCACTGAGCCACAAATGAGCATTTTTTCCTTATATGCAACTGACATCAGCGTTTACCTCTCAAATTGTTGCACATATTTCAGTGTCCTTTCAATATTCCATGTTGCCTCAATACTTTAGATCCTACTGTTATTCAGTTCCTTGAGTTCAGGTTTTCCATACTGAAATATTAAGATGACAGCTGTATGGTGCTTGAAATAGACTTTCCCCGTAGGAAAAATTACATAAAGAATTATGGATGGTTGGGAGAGCGTGAGCAAAGAGGCCTTAATTTACTCTCAGAGTTTTGATGACATCATGGACCAGTTGAGTAAAGTTTGAGTGGTTTAAGGCATGTCATCTGAGCCTTGAGATTAAATTATGATCTTTTATTCACTACCCGGGAATCTATTGTTGTATTGTCAACACGTCAGATTGCATTAAGCCTATTCAGATCAGAGTGATTCAGATTTCTGCATCTGAGGCTTGTAATTCATTTGATCAATATGCAGACAGGGTCTTTGGTATTAACACCGAAACAAATTGTAATCTTTACCTCATCTTTAGGGGAATTATTTATTTTTCCATCACACCTGTAGAGTGTAGCATTTAGATTGGCTGAACATTTAAAAAGCAGCTTGATGCTATGATAGGAGGATGGTAGGGAGGGTGTCCTGGAGAACTGACATCAAATGAGCCAAAGGATTTTCTTCTTCCGAACCAATCTTATGATCTTGTGAAGATGTGGGATAGCTCATTGTGGGTGGAGGAGGGAAAGGTTCACACACTCAGAAGGCTAAAAATACACATCTTGGAGTCCTGTAGCTCAGTGGTTAGAGCACTCGCCTTGCAAGCGAGAGACCTGGGTTCTATTTCCAGCAGGGCAAAATGTTGGGCAAGTCTCCTTACTCCACACACCTCTGTTTACGCAGCAGCAAGTAAGAACTCGGTTGATAGTCGATTGGTGGATCGCTTTTCTGGGGATAATAATCCCTCAAAAAAATAAAAAAAACAATAACAATTTGGTCACTTAATCCACGATTGTTTGTGGGACACTGCTGTATGCAATTGGCTGCCACTTGTCGCCCACAAATACACAGTCAATTCATTTTACAGTATATTCTGTGAAGTGCTTTGAGACATCGAGAAGACGCGAAAAGCACTATATCAAATGCAAGGATTATTATTACTATTATCTTGTCTGCTAGGACTTTATAAATCTCTCACTTCTGAGTCTGAAGCTTGTGAGTTCAAGCCCATATTGGGTCTTGAATTCAAATTGTCTAGGCTACATTCGACATAAATACAGAATCACCTCACTTTAGAGTAAATTCTATGAAGCACTTTGAGACATTTTGACAACATAATAAGGTGCTTATAGGGTTGTGTTTTGCAATTGTTGGAGGTGCCATCCTTTGGATGACTCATTAAACCAAGGTCCCGTCTGCCTATTCAAGTAGATATTAAAGATTCCATAACACTATTCAAAAAGAGAAGGGTGTTTCTTCTGGTCGTTCTGAAAATAAAAACTCGGTGATTCACTAAATGCTCGCTTGTGGTAAACTTGGGCTGCCACATTTTGTCCACAAAATACACAGTCAAAACCACTTTACAGTATATCCTGTGAAGCTCTTTGAGTTGTCCTGATGATATAATAAGGCACTATGACAAATGCAAAGATTATTATTAGCGCCTTGGGACGTCCTCCCGACATGAAAGGTGCTCTATAAATGGAATCTTTTTGTTGTTGTTGTTATTATGTGAT
Source organism: Callorhinchus milii (assembly GCF_018977255.1). Taxonomy (NCBI): domain Eukaryota; kingdom Metazoa; phylum Chordata; class Chondrichthyes; order Chimaeriformes; family Callorhinchidae; genus Callorhinchus; species Callorhinchus milii. The sequence continues at coordinate 78,542,710 of NW_024704742.1, read as the reverse complement.
TTTCTGTTATGAGAATTTAGTTGGGGAAGCCTGTATCTTCAGTAATCAGCAGACATTGTATCTTATTACTGTGCAGGTATCTAACACTATGCTGGTATCTCATCCATGGAACTGATGGATTTTGCACAATAAACATTTTTTTAATGATTATTCCTGCAGATAAAAATATATTTGCAGATTGTGGCGAGTGAACCAATGTGTTGCTTGTGGAGCAATACCATATCGACTTCTGCCTCAAATGCATCCTTTGTGGAGGACCAAAGCAGAAATAAGGCATTCCCTGTAGAGTGAGTGAGAGAATTCAAGTGCAAGCAATCTGTGTGATGCCCAGTTATAGAGTGCCTCGGAGCACTTCATATTTAAAAGGGAATAAATGATGCATGTCGAGACTGGAGAAGAGGATCTTGAAGATGATGAGAAAAAGTAACAGCAACAAAGGGAAGAAGGGAGAAACAACAACAAAATTACATTTGTGTACATCCCAAGGCGCTAGACAGTCAGTGTTTTGGACCCGAGCTGGGGATCAGGATTGAGGAGGGTGGAGGGCAGGGAGGAAGCAGGGTGATCAAATGCACGGTCAAAGAGGAGGGTCTTGAGACGGGTCTTGAACTAGGCAAAAGGAGGAGGCAAGACAGAAGGACTGCGGGATGGAGTTCCAGTGGGTCGGGGCAGAGTGGCAGAGCGAGGCGGGGGACATGAAGCAGGTCGGAGCCCGCTGAGCAGAGGGAGCGGGCAGGATAGTAGACGGTTAAGAAATGTGTGTATGAGAGTTTCGGTGGAAAATACCAATTCTTCTTGAAGATAATATGGAGTTAAAATTCCATCTTTCATGTTATAATCTTCAAAAGTAATATTTTTCCCCCTGTTCAGATTGCTCACATGATTGGGTAATGAAAAGCATGTCAGTGCAACAGAGCAATAATTGATGCAGATTCACAGTTCAATGAACAAACAGCTCTCTACTTTAGCCCCAGGGAACATGCACTGCAAGCAAGCTGCAACCACTGACAGCCTCCCATTTGAAAGCATTCTTGGGCCTCACTAAATGGCTTTGAGCATGTTTTAATTAAATTAATTGTATTTTGCTTCAAAAGAGACAAAAAGAACAACATGTTCAGTTAATTGGGAAACTTAGAGACACATGATATATTTTGGCGGGGAGGGGGGAGGTGACAGGAAGAAGGGAGAGATCGATCTTGGCAACATAATGGGTTAGAACATGGTACTTTGATTCCTGGGACCTGGTAGAATTAAATCTATCTCTGGCTCAACATTCCCTCTTTGTTAATTGCAAAGCACTCCAGGATACTACCCCGCATGAAGGGCACTATATAAATGCAAGTTGTTGTTGTTGTTGTTGCAAAGTCGTTGACTAAAATCCATTATGGCCGTTCTCAATGCTGCATGAAGTGGGCCTGATCTGACAACACAAAATTTTTCATAACTTGTGTGTTAATTGGTAGCAAATCACCAATCTCTCTGAGAGATGGTAAACACTAATTTTGTGCTGCTGGAGCTGGGAAAATGTTGTCTGTGGAGGGCAGGAGGTCGGGATTGAGTCCAGGAGATTCAGATTCCGGAATTGCTGCTTGATTTGCTTTGGGAGTTGTGGAGTCCCTGTGTAGCTTTTCCCCAGAGGTTAGAGTGAGTGAGTGAAGTCCATGAAATGGTGTGTTTTGCATGTGTGTAACATTGATAAAATAGGAGGTTCGCTTCAATGTCCTGAAATTCCACCTAGTCAGACAGCACAGAAATTCAGAAAAGTCTTAATTTGGGAACAACATCTGATTACATTTATATGTCGGAAGCACATCCCAAGGGAGCTTGTGATTAAAAAGAACAGGCTTCCAAATTTAAAATTTTTCACATTTTGGATGATCTGAAATCTTTGCCTTTAGCATTTAAAATGGGCTTTCAGGCTTAGACTGGATCGATCTTCAAGCCTCCAAGATTGGATTTTAAGTAATGATGGAGCAGGGAATGGGGAAACTTTACTCTGGATGTAAAGAATGCAATATACAAACTAATCTGAAAGCATTTGATGCAGATACTTGTTACAAAATCTTTTCACAATGCAGGAGCTCAAAATATTCTTCACAAACAATTTATATAAAAATGTTTATTTATGGACACCTCAAAAAATAGAATTTCCTATGACACAGGCGAGTAAACAATAGCAATAAAGAAACATAATAACAAGGATTTCATGCTCGCAGATATTTCATGCCGCTTCAAAAAATTTCTTACATTAACTCCCTTCAGCTAACACTGTAAACTGTCCATCTCCCATTGTCAACTCTTCTAGGATTTGAATACACAGCCAACATAAATTTAAGCCAACATATGATGCTTGTTGACATTTTACAAATTTAACAGCAAAGCCAACATAAATGACTTAGTCGATTTATGCTGTTCATGTACCTAAACTCCCTAGTGATATTAGCTCACAAAATAGTGAGCGCACAATACAACCGGAAAAGTTTAACAACAAACAACTGTCTGTCAAATCTGTCTGTTTATCTCTCAAACACAAACACAAACATGAAATTCTGGAGCCAAATATTGAGTTATCGTCAGTTTACATTTTATTTGGATCCTCCAAAAAAGAAATGGTTGTTTACCTCACGGCTGTTTGTGGGACATTGCCTTTGCAAATTGCCTGTTGTTTTCATCGACAAATGCAGTCACAACCTTTTACAATAACATCCTGTGCAATGCTATGAGGCATATTCCCAAAGTGAAGGGTTCTGTTTCAAATGCAAGGATTAGTCTAACAAAAGAAACACCTTACCCTGGCTACTTAACAGAGCAAACTATTGTTTTTTTAACGAGACACCATTTACTGAATCAGGATCGTGTGATTGTGTTTAGGGATCAGCGTGGACTACAACAAAGGCATAAGTCATTACCTTTGATTCTACAGTTATGAATCTATCACAAGGGAGTTAATGTGGTCAAATTTATAGTCCGCCTGATGTTTATAATATTGAATGAATGGCGGGCAGGCAGTGCTTCCCACACTGTTCTCAATGGTGAAATTTGGGAAACCTGAACTTCTGATTTACAACTGTGCTTCAACTGTGATACCAACTTTTGAGGTGCGATAATCTGCCAATTGGTACACTTAGCCCAGAAACATCATTGTTCTGTTACTGCAACCAAAGGGTACTGATGACACACCTACCCCTGTTTCTTCAAGGTTACTGTGGATTCTGATTTATTCTATGAAAGAGCATATGTCAGGCGACTGAACCTTCAGGTACTGGGCAATCCCAAGCAGTGATCTGCACTGGATCTCCAATAAATGAGTTCTTCCAGGATTCTGCAGGCAGTCCCTAAACATACCTGTCAAACAACAATCACAAAGCATGACATTTCGGAGCCAAACATTGAGTTATCGTCAGTTTACATTTTTTTTCTGTTTCAGCTGCCCCAGGCCACAGACAGTTATTCAACCTAACCAATAACTTGGGAATGACTGGAGTCCGGGCATGTTAAATTATCTTCAGAATTCATGCTCACAGTCTACTTATTGTCCGATGGTGCAAGGATCAATAAGGAAGTGATGATTCATATACCGGGGACAAGCATGGCCTTTGGTAGAATATCCAAGAGTGATATCAAGTTTGCTACTAAAATTAAGGTTTATATGGAGGTTGTCCTTAGCAATCTCCTGTATGGATGTGAAGCATGGACACTTTGAGGCACACTCAAGAGCTAAAATCGTTTCCAACCACCATCCTATCTGCTCCCTCCGCTCTGCAGGCACTACCCTCTCCACTATAGGTAATCGGGCCTTCAGCCTCTGGAACTCCATCCCAGAGCCCCTCCACCTCGTCCCTTCCTTGCCTCCTTCAAGGCCCATCTCAAGACCATCCTTTTGATCGTGCCTTTGGTCATATTTCCTCCTCCACCTTCCTTGTCCTCTCTGATCCCAACCTGCAGCTTGAGTGCAAACCCCTCATTATCCAGCATCTTGGGACATCCTCCTGACACGAAAGGCACTATATAAATGCAATTTGTTGTTGTTGTTTCACCAAATACAACTTTGCATCTTTGCATCTTTTTCTCTTCAACCGTTCCTTCAGCTCTCCTCTCGACTCTCTACCCACTCCTCGCTCCCTCCCTTCCCTCCCCTCACCCTGACCATTTCCCCCTTGCTCGGGTCCCGACCCAACTGTCCAGCACCTTGGGATATCCTCCCGACGTGAAAGGCGCTCTATAAATGCAATCTTGTTGTTGTTGTTGTTGCATTTTATTAGGTAGCAGGACAAGATCACTAACCACAAAGTACTGGAACATGCTGACAGCACCAGCATTGAGGCAATGATTGACAATGCTCAGCTCCATTGAGCTGGACATGTTATTAGGTTGGATGACATATGGTGCTGAAGCAGGTGATCTAAAGAGAACTGGCAGGTGACAGTAGAAAACAGGACGGGCAACAAAGGCACAACAAGAACACACTGGACAACATGGACATTGACTCTTAGGAAACCCTGGCCACCAACAGATGGAAATGGAATGTTGAAGTAAGAAAAGGAGTGAAGGGTTTTGAGGAACAACACTGTGTCAAGTGTGGAGGAAAGATGCGAGAGATGGATCATCAATGTCAGAGGAATCATGAGGAGAACTCACCAGGAACGTGGCAATATGTGGTTTGTGGTAGACAATGACTGTCACACACTGGCCCGCATAGTCATCAACACATCCATCTACCATGAACTTATGCATCCTTCACTATTGACAACATCTTCCTTGATTACCAGATACACACATATATATAATTTCATGAGAATATACCAGTTTGTCAATCTCCTGCACAGCAGCTCTAAACAATACAATAAAAACCTTTGGATTTGATATTGAGCTTTGTCACATAATCAATTTTTGGTCAGCTGGGTGTCTGATACATGTGGAAACCCATCCCCATGCTTAAGAGTTTCCAAACCAAGCAGAGATTTCCATGCATCCCACCTACACATGGAAATTCCAGAGATAGATTGTTGCAATGGAATGCGCACTCTCTCCCTGGAGGGATGGATCCTGCTTACCTAATTCTGGAAAGTGTTAGGCGCAGGTTGGCAAGAGCCAAACCTTGGGGACACCAAAGTATGCATGAGAGCTTTGGCTTGCAGGGTTAACAGGAGCTGAGTGGGATGACTCCTTAACCTCAGTGGCTGATCTGCCCTTCCTGGTCCTGACAATGAGCCAGGCTGGCTGTGCTGACATCAGCAGTGCCCTGGAATACTACGGACATCCCTTGCTCAGGAACCGGAAAGCCACAGAGGGCTAACTCAATTCCTCAGTTCAGCTCCGATGAGATCCCAGTTACATTCCCCTAAAGAGGATAGCACATCATCGTAACATCTCAAAGCACTTCAGAGGATTTACTGTAAAGTGTAGTGACCATGTATTTTAGACATACGCAACAGCCAATTTTTACACAATGTTTGTAATTAATGCTATTAATTCCATTGAACCCTAATATGGAGTCCTGTAGCTCAGTGATTAGAGCACTCGCTTTGCAAGCGAGAGACCTGAGTTCAATTCCAGGCAGAGGGCGAAACCTTGGGCAAGTTTCCTTACTCCACACGCATAATAATAATCCCTCCAAAACCAAAAACAATAATAAATTGGTCATTTTCAATCTACGACTGTTTGTGGGACATTGCTGTGCGCAATTGGTTGCTGCGTTCGCCCACAAATATACAGTCAATTCACTTTACAGTGTGTTCCATGAAGCGCTTTGGGACGTCCTTCCGACGTGAAAAGCGCTATATCAAATGCAAGGATTATTATTATTATTATAATATCTATGTCATTTACAAAGCATAGCCGAATGTATAACAACAAAATCTAGAACCTGTAAAGTATACAAAAACAATCTGGAGAGAAATCATTGGGCAGCTAAGGCATAGATATGCTGCTTGTACAAGGTATTTACAGGTTGGAGTAAAGAGTTTATTTTGGACAAATAATTGATGCCTTTTTGTTTTGAAGTGCCTTTAAGTACACACCATTTTGCATTATTTTTCTCTTCTGTGGTGCTGTATCCATGTTATGTTGATACTTTCTTAGCTCAGCAAAACCAACAGAGGTAACACAAATACACAAGTAAATTTCATCCTGCCCTCTAGTGGTTTCAATGTTAGGGAATCATTACATGAGAAGACGGGTTTGAAGAAAAGTATTCATACTCGAAAAATGGCCTCAAGCTGGGAGTCCCATATGTCCAGCGAGCATTTAATGTTCAATCTGCACAGTCATTGCTTGCTGAGGCATTACTATATGATGGATCAATAAAAACTGACCTGCGCGTTGAACTCATCCTCTCAGCACGTCATTCGATAATAGCATTCATGAAATCTCACTGGACATTCAATGCATGGCATGAGAGATTCCTACTGACTTTTTTGAGAAATCTAGACGAAAATCCATTGAATTTAAAATGAGTAGGCAAGTGGGCGACATAAATTAAAAAGTAATATCTAGATCGCACAGGCCTGGGTTTTAATAGGCTTTAGATTATAGCAAAAGGGGGAGCAGTGAATGAAGGCAGTAGATGCACAACCCTGAGGTCCTTGGAATAAATGAGTTGAAATAGAAGATGGTGCAATGAGTTTTTATTTGAACAAACATGTAGCCAGAAGAAAAATGAATCTGCAAAGTTTGCAGTGTTTAATCATGCTTTCTTTGTAGTAGCACATCCACAAGCTCCACAAGATTATATCACCATGTGGAATGGCGCATTTTGAGGATAGGGTAAAACAAACGGGGAATGTTCAAAGAAACAATAATATAACTTAAAGACAAAAAGATTGCAAAAGAGAGAGCGAGAGTGATTGATAATACTGCTTAACAGAATGCTAATGCTGTCAGATTTCCTCCATTTAAGTGAGATGTTGGTTCTTAATGACTTTGGGTTACATATTCACTCACAGCGAGGCAGAAGTTAAAACTTCAAACAGTGATGTGATAGATAATGATGTTTTGCCTTTCGTTCCCGTGGGTTAGACTTTGCTTAATATTTCACTGAATAAAGGGACATGTCTCAAGTAGTCCTGGTTCACATGGTTAATTCCAACTTGCTTTATGCTATTTGCAGAGTGTAAATTGCTCGTACATTCTGTCCAATTAATCACAGACCACCAACACATGCATGACTGATATCTTCAAGGTTGACATTTATAAGGGATCATCCACATTTTCCTCCCTTCAACACTTGCTAAATCCTACATCATGTCATGGACACAGAATGGTTCTTGGAGGAGGTTTATTGTGGTGCTACCCTTAACATAATTTTTGGTTGATAGAGTTATATTTTGCACATGATTACTTGAGCCAGGCATTAAATACAATGAGGGTGAAATGCCACCTGGTTCTAGATTTACTTTATTTGTGCAACATTTAGTCTGTGCAAAATTTGGCAAATTTTAAACTCCATCCTAACTTTCAAATTTTATGCAGTGATTTACAGAGAATCAACCTCAAAATTAAGGCTATATTTAAAAATTTGCTCAATTCTGCATGCTCTGAATTGCTACTAAAGTAAAATAAATCTAGACCCAGGTAGAATTTCTATGCTAATACAGAAAATAATCAACATAATAATAATAATCCTTGCATTTGATGAAGTGCCTTATCATTGTCATTAAGATGTCTCAAAATGCTTCACAGCAAGCGGATTAAATGTGTAGTTTTCTGGGTGAAATGCGGCAGTCAGTTGCGCACAGCAATATCCTGTAAAAAGCCATGGAGTGACCAATTTTATTTTGGGTAATTGTTAGCCAGGACACCGGAAAAAACTCCATTTACTTTTCGAATAATGCCATGGGATCTTTAACGTCCACGTGAACAGGTGGATCTCCCTTCTGCCTTGGACATTAAACTGAGGCAGAAGGGACCTCGGTTTAACATCTCGGTTTAACGGCAGGGACCTCTGACAATGAAACACACCAGCACGTCATTGGAGAGTCAGCTTAGACTATGTGATTCCAAGACCTGACATAAGGCTTGAATCCACAACCTTCTGACTCAGAGACGAGAATGATACCACTGCCCCAGGCTGACACACAATGTATGGGAGCAACTGTGAGGCCCCTGAATCCCTGTCTAAGCCTGCATAGCACACAACCAAGAGTACCCAAATATTAACATATGTTTGAATGCACTTCAGCATTATGGACTTCACTGTAAGGGCACTCGGGGAAGTTTCAGCCATAATGAGGAAACAAAAGTGTAAACTAGATTAATTTGCTGCCTTCAATTCCTCTTCCCAAATGCAAGGCATGCAAAGCATGCAGCTGTTGCTGCTATAAATGAGGCGGGGAGAGCAGGGAGTGGAAGAAAGATGTGTATTGAAATTGGTGTTACTATGACAACAGAAAAATTGTTCAGAAAGGATGTTATAAAGGATGGGTACATGGCCTCCTGTTATAAAAAACGTAATAACTATAATAATTACAATAATGGTAACTGCATTACAATAAGTATTGTGAAGTGCTTTGAAATGTTTTGAAGCATTTTTAAAATATTTAGTTGGTGTCATAAAAATACAAGGACTTTCTTTCAAGATCTTTCCATCTGAACACTGTAGGGGAGAGGAGAGTTGAGCATTAAAGAATATTGGATAGGTTCACCTGTCATAATAATAATTCTTGCATTTGATATAAAAAGATTTTTAGCTCTTACATTTGAGTTGTGTATCATGATGTAATTTGTTGACATGCACCACCGCATAAATTGCACAGGAAGGCAATATAATCGTTGCACTTAATACTTAAACTTTGCATTTAATATTTAATCTTTGCATTTAATATTTAATATTTGTATTTTGTATCTGAAGTTACATTTTAGAGGGAAGAATTCCATACCATTTACATATGGCCAATTGGTTACTGTAAATTGTTCGGAAATAAATATGGTCAAAGCAAAATTTGGTTGATTGAAGGGGGCTGATCGAAGGAACGGTCGAAATGGAGGGTCTTGACTGAGGCAAGGGAGGAGTGAAGTGGACGGACTCCGGGGTGGGGTCAGAGTGGCTGAAGGCCCATCTGCCAATGGTGAGGCGGGCGAAGCAGGGGACGTGAAGCAGGCCTGAGCCCCCTGAGCAAAGGGAGCGGGCAGGTTGGTAGGGGAGTCGCAGAGGTAGTGGGGACCAAGGTCATGGAGAGCTTTGAAGGTGAGGACCAGGATCTTGAACTGTATCCTCCATGTGATGGGAAGCCAGTGGAGTCGGGCGAGGATACGGGTAATAGGATCACGGAGCCTGGTGCGAGAGAGGGCACGGGCTGCAGAGTTCTGAATGATCTGCAGCCTGTGAAGGGAGGAGATGGGGAGCAGGGAGTTTGTATAATCAAGCCTGGATGTTATGAATGTGTTTATGAGGGTTTTGGTAGCCTGTGGTGGGAGACAGTTGTGGAGCCGGGCGATGTTGCAGAGTTGGGGGAAGGCAGAACAAGTCATGCCATGGATGTGGAGTAGAAAAGATAGTTGAGGGTCAAACAGACCCCACGATTCTGGACTGGCTTAATAAGGTGGACTGTGTATCCTTGGATGGTGATGCTGTCAGTGCCTGAGGTGTGGAGGTGTTGACGGGAGCCAATCAGGAGACCCTCGATCTTGTTGATGTTCAACTGTAGAAAGTTAGCTGTCATCCAGGAATTCATGCCTGACAGACATTCATTCGGGACTGCAGGGTCCTGGAGTCAAAGGTGGAAGCAGAAAGGTACAGTTGGGTGTCATCCGCATACATGTGTAAGTTGACCCCACGTCCGCGTATGCCAGACACCCAGCCGACCAAAAAGAAAACTGCCAAAAAAATCCTAGGCAGAGCTCAAAGCTATATTTAGATGGCCTTTTTTTTATAGGAGTGATGATATGCAACTCCAAACTCAGATCGGATTGCTGTGAACATTTGAGCTCGACCTCAACTAAATTCTTTCAAATAAAATGTAAAACTACGATAAGCCATGCATACGCTTTCCTAGGCTCCAGCAAGTATAGACCAGGAAGAAAAAACATAAGATGCTCCAAAAGCCCACCTAATGTTAACCTGTAAAAACATTTTGATTTAAAATATAAAATTGTGCAGAATCCTAGTAAATTATTAAATTCAGCCTTAATTTGGAAGCTGATTTTCCATAGTTCTTAAAAAGAAATTGCGAACTGTTTATAATAATAATTCTTGCATTTGCATCCTTGCCTTATCACATCTTTGAGACATCTCAAAGCATATACTCATAGAATATACTGTGAATATGAATTGACTGTATATTTTGTGGATGAAATGCAGCAGCCAATTGCACACAGCAATGTCCCACAAACAGTCGTGGATTGAGTAACCATTTTGTTTATTACTGAGTTTAAAAGCTTTGTCTGCCATTCTGTGTGATCTTCAATTTTTTAGACAAAGTATTTTTACAGGCTACAACCAGGATGCGGATTTTCGAACCTCCTTACACATGATGAAGTTAGCACGAAGGCTGCTTTACCAGTGTTTCCATAACAACAACAATTTGCAATTATATAGAGCCCTTCACACAGGAAGTGTCTCGGAAACTTAACAGTGGTTGGTTTGATGCCAAGTAAACTTTGTGTCAGCATGATTTGTGCTGGTACGCACAACACCGGCAATAGATTGTATCATTACTGCCATTGGAAGCATTTGTGAAGAAGATCCATTAACTGAAATGCTCAGCTGACGTCCTCCTGGAAATGTAACCTTTATGAGCGCACAGTACACAGTAAAACCATGGCAGGCCATCTCTATTGATCAAAGTAGAATGGATTTCCAATTGATAAATTGTAGCATGTCTTGAACAAGAAAAACTACCTTCCCAGATGTTTTTTCTAAATTAAATAAAAATTTTAAATTAAATTGTTTAATGTCCAATTTTAGTATTGGATTTGTCATCTTTCAGTCACTGTATCTCTATGTCTCCCGCACTTTCACATCTGTGCCAATTCAGTGTTTATAGTCTTGTTGATTGGCATTAAAACACTCTGCTGAAATATTGTGCCTCTGAGGACTTGATTCCAGTTATATATGCTGCCAGCTGTATGAAATAAAGAAGGAAGAGGGAGACATTTTCTCCCTTTTGGGAAAATTATCACACGATTCCCGACAGTTTGGGAGGATTGGGATTTTAGTACAATCAACTTTTATTTAAATAAATGAGTCGGGATTTTCCTCTTGGCACCACAACTTGTGTCAATCTGGCTCAGTTAGGAGTACTCTCAACTCTGAGTCAAAGGGTTGTAGATTCAAGCCCCACATCAGTTCTTTGTGGATATAGTCTAAGCAGACTTAATTATTTATTATTATGATTATCACTGGTGGGGATCATCTAAAATGACCTCTGTAACAGCATTTTGGTCATTGGCAGTTGCTGACAATTGTCGATTAGACAGTTGATTTATTTGAGACTTTTGATCCCCCGTGTCACTGAAGCTTGTTGATTCACATTAATGATACTAATTATGTGACACATCTCTTTAACACTTCGGCAGTTGGGATGTTTACATGCGAGAGGTCAAAAAGAGAATATCTAATAAATGAATATGGACCAACCACTAGGCTGAAGCATCTTTCATCAACAAACTGTACTTAAGCAACTGTGTTATTTATTCACTGGAGACAGTTTGCTCAAATGCTCTCTTTTAGAATAATAATAATAGTAATAATAATCCTTGCATTTGATATAGCGCTTTTCACGTCGGGAGGACGTCCCAAAGCGCTTCACAGAATATACTGTAAAGTGAATTGACTGTATATTTGTGGGCGAACGCGGCAGCCAATTGCGCATGTTAACTCCAGAGCACCCGAAGGATAAAATTCTTTGTGGCAAAGGTGTCAGCCTGGCTCAGTTATTAGCATTCTAGCCTCTGAGTCAGAAGCTTGTGGGTTCAAGCTATGTTGATACTTTGAACTCGCAGTCTAGGCTGACACAGTGCTAGTGGAGCATTACATTGTTGGAGGTGTGGTCCTTCAGAGGAGACAATAAATTAAGATCATGTCTGCCTGTTCAGGTAGATACTGAATATCCCATGGCACTATTCGTAAAGAGAAGGGGTTTTTCCCAGTCTCCTGGCCAACAATACCTCAGATAAAATAAGTCATTAATACTAATAATAATCTTTGCGTTTGATATAGCGCCTTATCATGTCTTCGAGGCTCCTCAAAGTGCTTCACAGAATATAATGTAAAGTGAATTCCCTACACAATGCACAGACACTACACTTCATAGTAAATCCTGTGAAGCACTTTGAGAGATCCTGACATGAAGGGTATTTCATCAAATGCAAGAATTACATTCATTATTATATTGATTATAAATGACGAGAAGGAAGGGGGAAATCTGGAACAAAATAAATTTAGAATGCAGTATCCCTGACATTTGAAATGACACATAGAATGGGTTTAGGTCAGTGACCGTAAAGGAGGAAAAACATTAAGTGTACTGGCAATTGAGGTTAGCGTAATTACCTATGATGGATGAATTAGCACCAATTGAATGGTTTCCTCTTCATCTGTAATTTCTATGAAGCTAATGCTTTTAAATGCTAATTGGTACATTTAAGAAGCTACATTAACAGTTAATTGAGTTAAGACGGGAAAATGCCCAGTTGTGATAGGTGTAGTAAGTGGTGTAATTTCTATATCTGATTGTAAATAGCTTATAACGAATCCTAGAAACCATCCGCATATCAAATCACTGAAAACTAGTTCCCGGGTGCAAAAAGTAATCAAAAAGGTGAATGGAATGTTGGCTTTTATCTTAAGAGGTCTGGAATACAAAGGGGAAGAAATGATGCTTCAGCCGTAGAGAGCGTTAGTCAGACCCCATCCGGAGACTGCGTTCAGTTTTGGGCAACACCACCACCAACAACAACAACTTGGATTTATATAGCGCCCTCCACGCCGGACGACGTCTCAGAGCTCTTCACAATAACAGATCCCGGGACCGAGCCAGGAGGAGCGGGAGGAAGGTGACCAAAGGCGCGGTCGAAAAGAAAGGTCTTCAGCTGAGACCTGAAAGTGGGTAGGGAGGGGGCGAGGCAAAGGGAGTGAGGAAGGGAGTTCCAGAGTTCCACCACACCCCAGGAAAGATATATTGGCCCTGGAGGGGGTGCAGCACAGATTCACCAGACTGTTACCAGGCCTAAAAGAGTTAAGTTACGAGGAAAGGCTGCGTAAACTTGGATGGTATTCCCTTGAGTTTAGAAGGTTGATGGGTGATTTGATTGAGGTATTTAAGATGATGAAAGGATTTGATAGGGTCTATACAGAGAAGCTATTTCCTCTAGTGGGGAAATCCAAAACAAGGGGCATAGTCTTAATATTAGAACCAGGTCATTTAAGAGTGAAATCAGGAAGCATTTTCTCACTCAAAGGGTGGTAGAAATCTGGAATTCTCTCCCCCAAAAGGCCGTGCATGCTGGATCCATCCACACCTTCAAGAGTGAGGTTGATACATTTTTGGTAGGTCAGGGTATTATGGGATATGGGGAGAAAGCAGGAAATTGGTGAAAGGATTAATTGAGGTACAGATAATAATAATAATAAAATAGTAATAATCTTTGCATTTGATATAGCGGTTTTCATGTCTTCTAGACATCTCAAAGTGCTTCACAGAATATACTGTAAAGTGAATTGACTGTACATTTGTGGGCAAAACGCCTATTGCACATAGCAGTGTCCCACAAACAGTCGTGGATTGAGTGACCAAATTATTATTGTTTATTTTTTCTTGAGGGAATTATCAGGTGTGTGGAGTAAGGAAACTTGCCCAAAGTTTCGCCCTGCTGGGAATCGAACCCAGGTCTCTGGCTTGTGAGGCGAGTGCTCTTAACCCACTGAGCTACAGGACTCCAGATCAGCCATGATCTAATTAAATGGCGGAACAGGCTTGAAGGGCTGAATGGTCTACTCCTGTTCCTATGTACTGAGGTGAACTTTGTCATGTTTTAAATCACCACTTCTGTAAAATGACACCATTGCAAAGATCACTTGGACTTTAATAATCTTTATGCTCAGACATTTTTGAATCAAGAGTACTTCTCAAAGCACTTCACAGGATTTAATGTAAAATGTAGTGACTATGTAGTTTGTAGGTGAATACAGCAGCCAATTTGTACAGTGCAATGTCCCACACACAGTCATAAATTGAATGATCAGTTTTATTTTGGGAGATTGTTGGTCAGAACATTGGGAGAAACTCCCTTCTCTTTTCAAATAGTGCCATGGGATTTTTAACATCCACCTCAACAAGCAACAACAACAACAAGATTACATTTGTAAAGGACCTTTCATGTCAGGAGGACGCCCCAAGCAGTTGCATTGAGGCATCAGTCTAGACTATAAGATCAAAGTCCCAAAGTGGGGTTTGAACCACAACTTTCTGACTCAGGGACCAAAGTGCTACTAACTGAGCCAATTTAAATATCCTTGATCTGGACCTTTCTTTGGCTAAATCTTAAATTGTGGGTCAGCTTGGTTTGTCCTCCTGACGTGAAAAGCGCTTTACAATTGTACTTTGTTATTGCTGTTAAGTTGGTTGCACTCGCACCCTACTGCGTTGTGGGTCTTAAACCTAGTAGGTTGTGTGTTTGAACCCTACGTCAGGACTTTGTACTCACAGTCAAGGCTGGGGGGTGGTGGTGGGGGGTGACGCATTGTTGAATTTCTTTGAATGAGATGTTTCTGTCGGCTTCCTGACCAACAATCCCACAAATAAAATAAAATTGGTACTTGGTGCTGCGTGCGCCAATAAAATGCACAGCCACTAGAATTTATAGCACATCCCGGTAAGTATTGTTATAAATGGCACAACCAGAGTTTGACAGGTGTGTTTTGAAAGTAATAATCATTTGCATTTGATATAGCGCCTTATTGCATCGTTGAGATGTCTCAAAAGCGCTTCACGGAATATACTGTTAAATGTGTATTCTGACTGTGTATTTTGTGGGCGAAATGCGACAGCCAATTGCATACAGCAGTGTCCCGCAAGCAGCCATGGATTGAGCAACCAGATTAACCAGAAACCGCTCAGGAAATGTCGGTCGTGTTCCGTGCGTGTGCGTTTGTGACTTGTCTACCTCCCTTCAAAAGAAATCAATAAATAATATTTGGGCCACTCTATTGCACGACTGTTGGTGGGACACCGCTGTGCGCAATGGACTGCTGCGTTTCGGCCCCTCCACTGTGAGGCGCTTTGAGACATCTCAACGACGTGATAAGCTGCTACATCAAATGCAAGGATTCTTATTGGTATTGTCGTTATTATTATTATTATTATTATTACTATTATATCTGTGTGGATGCAAGATGCAACGTGCAGTGGTTGCCTGGGGGGGCTCCCTGTCTTCAGCCTGTGGTCTGGTTGTGGTGGAGATGGGGAGGGAGGATCGCAGGCTGGTGATTGACAGACAGCAAGTGATGGAGGCTGAGTGTGAGGCGCATCGTTGAGAGAGGGAGGGAGGGAGGGAGGGAGAGTGGGCAGCCTGAGCATCTTATTTCCTCGCTGGTCCAGTGTGTGAAGCTCTCTGCCAGCCCAGCCCAGCCAAGCCCAGCCCAGCCCAGCAAAGCCCAGCCCAGCCCAGCAAAGCCCGGGCAGACCTACCTTGCGATCCGCAGCACCTTCCGCAACTTCCAGCAGCATCTGATCAGCGGCTTCCGCACACACACAGGGGAGCAGATGACAATTACCAGGACATCCTTGCGTTTGGTGTTTATGGTGTTGACTTTAGTAATGCATGGTAAGATACTGTGTGTGTGTGTGTGTGTGTGTGTGTGTGTTTTGGGGAGGAAAAGCACGATTTGTGATTTGTTTCATTTGGGTTTGCAAAAAAAAATGATCAGTCAGAGACCAGAACTGGACAGACTTTGCTGTCATTGCTGACTGCTCGCAGCAAATATATATATATATACGTATATAATATATATATATATATACATATTAACGTGCTTTCTTTGTAAAGAAAATACCAAATGTTTCCTGATTTGAGATTATTTGCACGTTTGCAAATTCGAGAGGCTCTGTGTGTGTGTGTGTGTGTGTGTGAGTGAGTGAGTGAGAAGTTGCCTCCTGTCCATCCCTGTCTGGTCTGGTCTGGTCTGGTCTGTGCTGTGCTGAGCTGAGCTGAGCTGAGCTGGGATCTCATTGCTTTCCAGGCTGCTACTCCTCCAAAGGAGAGGATCGCCTGTTCAAGATAATGTTCAGCCGCTTCACCAAGTACATCAGACCAGTGGAGAATGTGTCTAATCCTGTTATGGTCCAGTTCGAAGTCTCCATGTCCCAACTAGTGAAAGTGGTAAGAACACTCCCACCTCTCCTCTTTCTCTCCTCTCTTTCTCTCCTCTCTCTCTCTCTCTTGCCTCCTTCCCCCCCTCTCCTCTCCATCCCTCCCTCTGACTTTTTTTTATTTAGTGATTGAGTAATTTCTCCATCATTGCTACCTGTGACTTTTTCTCACAGGATGAAGTCAATCAGATACTGGAAACCAATCTTTGGCTGCGACATGTAAGTTTCGGCGCATACGACTGTGCGCATAATCAAGTGGTGGGCTTTATCTTCTGGGTGGTGGAGGTGGTGGTGATGGTGTTGGGGAGGAATAAATGGTGTGAGATTACGCAACATGGTCAACAACTGGAAGATCAGATCAAGCATGACTTCATGTTGTCTTACCAGTTATACTGACTGAGGGAGGTGGGGTGGAGCATAGCTTTTAACCCTGCCAGTTGTCTACCTGGGAATAATATCCCATTAGCAACATCCTAACGATAATAATAATAATTATAATAAACCTTGCATTTGATATAATCGTCAGATGTCTCAAAACGCTTCACAGAATATACTGTACACTGAAGTGACTGTGTCTTTTGTGGGATAACCAAATTATTATTCTATTATTATTATTATTTTATTATACCTACCAGGGAGCAATATCCCATTAGCAACATCCTAATGATCTCTGTTAGGAATAGTGTTGTTATTCAAATAATAATTTACAGTGTAAAAAAACATGTTATTTACAGTGTTCAAGAATACTGTGCGATTCCTTGTATTTCCATAGCTTTCCAACATAGAACAAAGATATTGTGTCAATATTTGTACAACTGTTTTTTGCGGGTTGTGAAAAAAAAGTTTTGGTAAGGAACTGCAAAGGATAGTTCAGAGATAAAAGGATCTGGTGAAGAAAATAAGTGCAGTGAAACAGGAGAACGACTTGTGAGGTGCTTCCAAGATGTTTTTAATTATTTACACACCTGTTAGCTGCAACAAGAAAATGTTTCACTCATCTTACAAGCTGTGCTGTGATCACTGGATCCAATTTTTGAAGCTAGAGGAGAGTTAAACAGTGCTTGGCGGGAGGAGAGAGGTGTGTGTCCCTGAGGATAAAGTACAGGATTAAGCTGGAATTTGATAAACAGCTTTCTTTATATAACCCCAAAGAATATTGTATTCATAATCCTCCCTCCCCTCTCAATCTTAGTCAGTGTAAGAATTCACAAAATTTGTGGAAAAGTATCTTAGAGCATGTTGGATTTATCCACCACCTGCTATTTCTCAAGCCATGTAGTAATGTTAGCATATAGAAAATTAGTAAATTAGAAGGCTTACACCTCTCACCTATTGTTGAATCTGTGCCATTTACTGTCCAGAAGCCAGTAATATATTCACTGTTTCGAACAACAAATATCTGTCCTTGAGATACACTAAAAGCATCTGTCTCTTTTCTTCCTGGGCCATTATTTTTAGCATTTATGACATTCTTATACATTATTAATAAATAAATAATAATAATCCTTGCATTTGATATAGCGCTTTTCACATCAGGAGGACGCCCCAAAGCGCTTCACAGAACAAACTGTAAAGTGAATTGACCTTATATTTGTGGGCGAACGCGGCAGCCAATTGCGCACAGCAATGTCCCACAAACAGTCGTAGATTGAAAATAACCAATTTATTATTGTTTTTGGTTTTTGGAGGGATTATTATTAGGTGTGTGGAGTAAGGAAACTTGCCCAAGGTTTCGCCCTCTGCCTGGAATTGACCTCAGGTCTCTCACTTGCAAAGCGAGTGCTCTAACCACTGAGCTACAGGACTCCTCTTATTAGTATGGATTTAAAAGTAGATACAACAACAACAACTTGCATTCATATAGAGCTCCTCATGTAGGGTCCCAGAGTGCTTAGCAGTGGCGGAGCATGGTGAAGCATGATGCTATATACTACTGACTGCGCTGCCCTTGAAAATGATTTAATTTGAATTTATAATAATACCAATAACAATAATCCCTGCATTTGATATAATCAACTTCATGTCAGGAGAATAATTCACAGCATTATACTTTAGTGTAGCGACTATGTGCTTTTGAGGCAAAAGTGGCAGCCAATGTTTGCACAGTAATCTCCCACAAACAGCCACAATTGACCAATTTTATTTGGGGGATTGTTGGCCAGACATTGAGAGAAACTGCCTACTCTTTTCAAGTCATATCATGGGATCTTTAATGTCCACCTGAACAGGCAGCCTGGTACTTAATTTAAACATTTCTTATGAATCCAATTAGTTTGCAGGATGTCTGGTTACACAAATCGAGGATTACAAAAGCCCCAGTCAGTACTTAAAGCCAGGGTGTGAGCAGTGCCTAATAAATAGTGTTGTCGTATTAACGATTGAGCAATGTATCTAATTTTTCAAATGATTGTTTTTCCTGGGAATGGATTATTTCGAAAAGATCTGGAACGATTATAAGCTGCGATGGAATCCAGTTGACTTTGACGGCATCGAACAAATCAGAGTCCCATCAGACAAGATATGGAAGCCAGATATTGTGCTGTACAACAAGTGAGTTGCTGAATGCTAGATACACCTTAGTTTCCTCTTAGGAACTTGGGTTTCTTCAGCTCTCACACCCAACTCGGGTGCCCTGTGAAGCCCTTTGTGATATTCTTGTGATGAGGAGGACGCTATATAAATGTAAATTGTATCTCTCCAATCAAATGCAAATATTTAATGGCAATTTCATGCCATCTTTTATATTGTCCATTGTTCCTCCTCGTTGTTTCTAGTGCTGTGGGAGATTTTCAAGTGGAAGACAAAACCAAGGCATTACTCAAGTATGATGGCACTGTTACCTGGATCCCTCCTGCAATCTTTAAAAGTTCCTGCCCAATGGACATCACATATTTTCCATTTGACTATCAGAACTGTTCAATGAAGTTTGGATCATGGTCCTATGATAAAGCCAAGATTGACCTGATTATCATAGGATCCAAAGTCAACCTGAAAGACTTTTGGGAAAGTGGTGAGTGGGAGATCATAGATGCTCCAGGATATAAACATGACATTAAGTACAATTGCTGTGAAGAAATCTATACAGATATCACATATTCATTCTACATACGGAGACTGCCCTTGTTTTACAGTGTCAACCTGATCATTCCCTGCTTGTTGATCTCCTTTCTGACTGTTTTGGTCTTTTACCTGCCTTCTGACTGTGGAGAGAAAGTTACTTTGTGTATATCTGTCCTGCTCTCCTTGACCGTCTTTCTGCTGGTGATCACTGAAACAATCCCCTCCACCTCTCTGGTAATCCCACTGATTGGCGAGTACCTCTTATTTACAATGATCTTTGTGACCCTCTCTATTGTTATAACAGTCTTTGTCTTGAATGTCCACTACCGAACTCCAACCACTCACACCATGCCTGGGTGGGTTCGAAAGATCTTCCTTCACTTCCTCCCAAGAGTCATGCTGATGAGAAGGCCCTTGGGCGAAAAGCAACCAGAGAAAAGCAGAGGTGCACGAAGAAAAGCCAACTGCCCCAAAACGGATACCACCAACTACCTTGAATATGGTGACTTCAAGATACCCAAAGAGCAGCCAATATGCTCTTGTCGGCATCCGAAAGAGTCCTGTGAGTCAGTTCCCTGTAGCCTGAGCAGACAAGTTAGCCCGCAGTCACTTAATGCTCTGTTCGCTTTCTCAGTCCTTTCTCCTGAGGTCCATCAGGCAATAGATTGTGTCAAATACATTGCAGAGAACATGAAGAGCCAGAATGAAGCCAAAGAGGTAGGAATTTTAACTGCTTCTCAATGCTTAACGGTCAGGAACCAAGGTCTAATCGGCTAAGATCTCAACAGTTCTGGTATTTTGCTTTTTTCATGTAAAGTAATATTTTGCTTATGTCTTCTTGTTGATCACGTGAAAGTATTATTCTACCCTGACATACATCAAATACCGCATGTAAGAGAAACAGCTCAATCAATACGACTCCAGCTCTAGTTGTAGCAATTGATGCCATTTTAAATGGTGGCAGGTATGAAACCACACAGGCCAGCATATATTATTGAATATTGAGGGATCAGTATATTGTGTCCTTTGCACTTGTGCTCCCAATATTTTGAGTGGAGAAAGACCGTTGGGGGTAACCACATGGTTTAATTTCCTCAACAAATGAACTGATCTATTTATCCACAAGGCACATAATCACTCCATCTTACAGTGAATCTTGTGAAGCATTTGAGATGTCCTCTTGACGTGAAAGTTGGTTCATCAACTGTAACAATTATTATTATTATAATCATTTATTCACCTAAAATAAAAAGCAAAATAAGGAGGTGATCCCTCATCTAGATTAAAGAAAACAAAGGAAAAAGGACAAAATATAAAAAATTCTTCAGGACTTATTTAAAAAAAGAATGACGTTTGTTAAAATAATACCGATGTGTATTTTTAGTGCATTAAATGGATCATGGAAGGGCATTTGTTTCCTTTGCCCACTACTTGCCCTTGATTTTACAAATTATATCTCGGATAACAACCTCATCTAAAATAATACAAAAAAGACAGGACGAGTAAAAGGCTGTTATTGAATTCACATTTCCATTTATATAATAATAATAATAATGGAACTCTGCTCCCAATGCTTTATGCCGTCATCTCAATTGCTGAATTAAATTATAGCTATGTAAAACCTTTCCAGATATCCTTCATTTTCTTCATAAATATCCACTTAATTGCAAATGCAATTACAAAATCTCATAATGTATTTATGTAGAAGAACTATTTCCTGGAGCAATTCCCCTGCCAGTCCCAGTGGGACAGAACAGCCTTGTTTATATCGCAGGATAATTTCAATTGCAGCAAAATCTACTTTGAAACTGCAAAGACATAAGCTTGTTTCATGCAATTTTATGCTGGGCTTAACGTGCCTGTGGCAACAAGAAGAGCAACGAATGAGTAAAGGAACTGACAATCGGGGAGCATTTTCTTTACTGCTGCTTCATTTACCTTGCTACATTCCTGCCTGCCTTTTTTTTCATGTGTCTCCCAAGCAGGCGTCATTATGTTGAAAATGTGACATTGGCCCATGAGTGGTGACGTCATTAACAGTAAAATAATCCCTGAATCTGATATAGCTCCTACAATGTTGAACCTGTTATACAGCATTTCACAGGTAATTATCGGAGACACTACTGCACTCTAAAGTGTTTTATTTTATATTTGTAATAATAATATCAATAATCCTTACATTTGATATTGCATATTTCTTGTTAGGAGGACGCCTTGTCTTTCCGACATGAAAGGTTCAATATAAATTTGTTGTCCCAAAGAGCTTCACAGGATTTTACTATCCAGTGAAGTGACTATATTTTTAGGCAAAAGCAGCAGTTAATTTGCACAAATTATGCTTTACACTGTATCTTTTGAAAGAGAGCAACACCTAGCTACGAGGCAATTTGGGTACTGTTTCCTGCCCTCCGCTGACATTATTTTCCTCCCTGCTCAGTTCTGTGCAGGTACATGCCATGAAACAAACATGTGCATAAGGGTAACAGCATCCCATAACATGGGGAATGAAATAATCATATGGCCATTTAGAGCTTATTTGTAAACTAATCATAGAATTAAAGTCACAAGTAGCAGCTATTTTGTTGGTACTCATTCCTTCCTGTGTCTGGAGAAGGTCTATGTTGTCCATTGAGGAGAAACACCTTTACAGAGGCAGGCAAGAAAGTCTCAGACACTCAGCCCTGTGGATTTTTACCATCTCTATATCCAATGCTTTGCAATTATAGCAGGTGATATAATCATGCCATATGCCCCAAGCTTCCCTCATATACTATCAAAACAAATTGATGAATCCTATGCAAATCCACTTTGTAAATATTGAATCTTAGACTCCAATATGTTTTTTTCTTTCATATTGAATTATAACATAGAAGATGGGGAATGTAGACTATTTACAAAGAATTACAAAGAATATACAGCACAGAAACAGGCCACTCAGCCCAACCAGTCCATGCTGTTGTTTATGCTCCATATGAGTCTCCAGCCATTCCTTTACTCTTTCCTTTCTATTGCCCTCTCCCTCATGTGGAGGTCTACCTTTCTCTTGAATGAATCTATTCTCTTATTGAACCACTGCTTCAGGCAATGAGTTCCACAATCTCACTACCCTCTGTGTGAATTAGTTCTTCCTAAATTCTCTTTTTACCTCCTCGTTGCTCTGGGATGTGATAATTAACACCAGTGTGATAGTTTCCCTGCTCCCAAATTGCTTTGATAGGAGGCAAAGCTTGGCATCTTCTTGCCTTTAAGTGCCCTTTCATTTGTGGTTTGCTTCTGTTTGTGGTGGTAGCAAACAAATATAACTGGGGTCATAACATTGGTTTAGATGAAGAAGGCCTTTTGGCCCATTCAATCACATCCCTATAGAACATCCATTCTACCACCTTTCCCCATCATAGTATCAAGCTGCTTTTTATATGAGTTAAATTTCGTAGCCTCTGTCACCTTTTCTGGCAACCTGTTACAGTGGGTGATTATCCTATGTGTAAAGAAAAACTTCATGGTATCTGTCCGGCAGTAGCCCTTTACAACCATAAACTTATGCCCATTGTTCAAATGTCTTGATACATCCTAAAGATTTAATTTGGGTTTACTTTTTCAATTCCATTTCAAATTTAGTACACCTCGATGAGGTCCCCTCTGAGTTGTTGTCTCTCAGGAGTGAAGAGCCCTAGCTTGTCTAATTGCTGCTCAAAATATTCCTTTGTCTCAATAATCTCAACAGTGACATTTAGTGACGCTTGAGTGCTTTGGTATCAATTACAATGGAATGTGTTTGGATCCACAATTTGTAGGATTAACATAGACGATGGAGTCTAAATTGCAGAACCCGGATTCTTAAATACTAAATTCTGCCAGTAATCAAACATGTGTCACACTGACCTATGAGAATTCCATTCCGTTCAGCTGGAAGTAAATAACTTTTGAGCAGCGTGACACACATCTGGTGACTGGCAGAATTTTAATATCTACAAAATCTTTTGCTAAACCCAGGTTGCGAGTCTTGCACTTCGGAAACCTGTGTGACTCGTTTGTCATGTACACAACACAAATGTACATTTCAATTTATATTGTGTGATTTGTTGTATGTAGAAATGTAACACGTCACTTGAAAATGGTGCAAGTGAAATCAAATCTTTGTAATATTTGTCCCCAGTGTTGTTTTACATGTCTAATATTATTACAGATTGTGATCTATTAACAACTGAGCAAATATTAGCTGAGTGATCCCTTTACATCTGGTAACTACAGAAAGGCACGGTTTAGGAGTATATCTTTCACAAAGGTGGAATATTCTAAGAATATTATAGTACATTGCAATCTATTCCATTTTTGGTTGCTACTAATACTCTAATAATAACCCAATAACATCAAGCAGATACTTAAAAAGTTTTATTTTTTTGTACCATGCTTTTTTGGGACAGTCTGTTTTATATATCCACTATTCCATGGAAACAATTCTAACCTTTAATTCCCCCTTGATTTTCTTTTAGTCAGACGGATGTCTGACACTTGCAGAAACCCATCACAGTACTTAAGAATATCCAAACCAAACCCACATATGCATGGAATTTCCCATGTATTGGAATGGAACGTGCAGCATGGTGTAGCAGTCTGACCTGCTCATCTTTGCCTCTCATAATTTTAAAAACTTTTGTCTCATAATTTAGAGCTTTCAGTCCTGAAATTAACCTTGTTATTCTTCTCTGAAATCCCCCCAGTAATAAAATGTCCTTTCGGAGGAAGGCTGCCAAAACATATTAATTCCAAATATCGTCTCCCGAATGATCTATTCCATTCAATTAGAATAACATCTTTCTAAAAATGAGATAGAGATAATTAAAAAAACAACAACCAGTTATATTACCATCTGTGATAGATAATGTATTGCAGTCTATAATGAAGGATGAAATGACTAAGCATCTTGAGAAGGAGATAATTCTAGTAACAAAAAAACATATTTTCTCATTGCACTGAAAAAACTGGTTATTCTCATTACATTACCCTGCTTTACTTTCTGTTCACAAGAATGGTACAGATGAAGAAGGTCTTTTGGCCCATTTGGTCTCATACTTCCAAACACCCACCTACTGTCTTTCCATTACAGCATCATGCTGTTTCTTAAACAAGTTCAGCATACCGTCCTTCCTGATAACCCTTTCAAGCTGTTTCTTACCAAGTTTATAATTAAGTTTGATTGAACACAGTCAGGGTGCTGCATATAAATTCTATTCACTTGTTGACTGGGAATAAAAGGATGAAAATTATGATATTTGGCACAGGTGACATGACATTCAATCACATTGAAGGTTGTATTTTTCACCCTGTGTAACATATAGCAGGGAGAATTCCCAATCTGCATTCCTTCTGTCAAGATTCAGTAAACTATTTTTGAGTGCTCGTTTTATTCCACTCGGATTTCAGTGTGTTAGAGTTGGGCATGCAGAACAGCAAATGAGAAAGCAACTGTTAAACAGGAACATTATGCGGCAGTGGTCCTTGCAGTTAATCACAGCAATGTAAATGGATCAGTGCAAGTAATTTTATTCTGTCTTAATTCCTGGTTCTGAAAAATTCAAATGTTTGGTGAAATTCTGGTTGTATGATACACAGAAGATGCTGGATGTTTATCAGTGGTAAATTAAAATCCCACTGAGGGATTAAGGTCATGCCATAAACAGTGAGAGGAAACCTCTTGTACTTTATGGTCTTTAATTTACCCCTTCAACTCAGTGACAGCTGTTCAGTATTATTTATAGCATTTATGTTCTTATAAAGACCACTGGCTGTAGCTGGTTTGTTTCATGTCTGTCGTGTCATCATTAAGCAGCACCATGTGATACAAGCACTCAGCAGATGTGACTGATGTCACATCCAATGTTGCTTTTAGTATTGTGAGAGTCAATCTTTGATTACCAAAAATCTCTGATTCAAATCAATATTTTAGGATTATAGCAAGTGGACATAGGTTTAGATTGTGAAAGGCAGTGCCAAGAGACATACCAAGAAGTTTTTCTTCACGCAGAGAGTAAACTACAGTCTTTACAATATATTTACACACTTTACACACTGTAAAGCCCTTTGAGATGT
This sequence comes from Callorhinchus milii, assembly GCF_018977255.1. Lineage (NCBI taxonomy): Eukaryota > Metazoa > Chordata > Chondrichthyes > Chimaeriformes > Callorhinchidae > Callorhinchus > Callorhinchus milii. The sequence continues at coordinate 78,517,253 of NW_024704742.1, read as the reverse complement.
CTCAATGATGTGATAAGGCGCTATATCAAATGCAAGGATTTTATTATTATTAATTAACAACTGGAACAAGTTATCAGGGAAGATCAATTTAAAAAGCAGCTTGATGGTAGGGATGAGACCTTACGATTTTCTTCTGGTTGGTAAAGTTACTTGGCGGAACTGCACAAACTATTAATGGGAAAGTTACAAGCTTACACTGATTACATTTAACAACAATAGAGGAATTGCTTTTCTTGGTACACACACACAAAAGTAATCACTGAATTATAATGTCTTTGCTTTGAGTTCGGTATTTGTTTCTGCACGACTTTCTTGCTCCAAGCCATTTACTGCATATTCCAAACCACAAGCAAGCCTCCTTCAGAAGCTAAACACGCAGTGATATTAAGTACCTGTGTTTAAAATGAAAAATTAAGCAGGATTGTACTGGGCAGATAGAGCAGATGAAGTTTAATACAGAGCAATGGGAAATTATTCACTTCAGTACAAAGAATAAAGAAGCTGGCAATAGCCGAGTGTGGTTAAAAGAGATAGAGAAACAAAGGGATTTAGGGATTCAGATTGAGCAGAACTCTTGAGCAGCAGTGCAAATAGAAACAAGCAATAAAGAATGCAAATACAGATCCTTGGCTTTCACATTGGTAACACTATGCTCTGTTTATGCTTTACAGGTGGAAGATGACTGGAAGTACGTAGCCATGGTAATTGACAGGATATTCCTGTGGGTATTTGTGCTGGTTTGTATCCTAGGAACTGCAGGCCTGTTTCTGCAGCCTTTGATGGCTTGAAAGAAAATCTTCTGCTTACCATACCTGAAGATGGTGAAAATGGGAGTTGAAAAAGTAGTGGCTCACAATGAGATTCATTAGTAGTGACTCAAAGTCGCTAATGGAGCATTATGATGGTAACTAGTAGTATATTATGGCTCATGGCATCACTGCTCCAAAGCAATGGAGGTAGTTGGTGGTGTTCCTGTGAATCTGCCATGTCTCCATAAGAATTATGAGACACTATTAATCAATCCATTTGCAAACAACTATTATTCAACCACTCTATGTATAAGAAGATTATTAAGGTTTGGCATACTTGTTGCCAGAACAACATCGAGCCTGAAATTCTACCTAGTTTTAGTCTATGAGACTATTTGGTCTTAGAATGTAAAATCAAGAATCCCCAGTGGTGAAATAGATAAAAGTGCACCTTGCTGATCACAAGTTTGCTGGTTTGAATCCATTTCAGTATCCTGGGCAATCGGTGGCTAAATTGAGCGTGGCCTTCCCAGGGTTAGGAAGGGGAACTAGGACAGTTTCCTGACCCCTACTGGTTGTGTTGTGGTAGCTGTGTAAGGCCAACTAAAATGTCCTTTACAATTGAGTGGTCTGCTGACATTCATTGCCAAGCCTCACACACAAGTAATGCAAGCTGCAGTTCTGTCCACTACACCAATTAGGCTGTCTGATCATATATTTTAAGACTGAATGGTCTCACAGGCTCCTCCCTCACCTCATTCAAGATATATCTAATTGATCATACTTTTGGTCATCTTTCCCCTCCTCATCCCACTCAGCTCCCACCCTCAGCTCAAGTATTCAGTCAGTGGTGTCAATCCTCCCAATGTAAAAGTCACGGTATGAATGTAAGTTTGTTATGTGTTGTAATGATCATTTGCATGGGGTAGCAAAGGGCAACCAATATCTGTGGAACAGCATTCAAGCAAAAGAAGGTCAGACCAGGAGCAGTTGCATTTGTCAGTGGAGAGAAAATTGGATGGGGGGGAATTGGATACACTGAATGTATAATAAAATTTTAAGATTGCTCAGCATTATGCTAGATTCTTCATATCGGTCTTAATTTCCGAGGAACATATTTCAAATTGTGAGTGAATTGAACAATTTTCCACAATTCTAACTCATCTTAAATTCCAAGATAAAATGGCCTTAAAGGCTAAGGCTAGGTGAAATTTCAGGCCTATAATGTATCAGTAGCATGGTTTTTTTTATCAGAGCAGAGAAGACAAGAAGAAACTATAATTAATGATGAAGGGAGTAGTGACTCATGCTTATGTGGAAATCTGTGTCCTGAATCCGTTACAAAGATTGACTATCTGTAAAAAAAACTTACTGTTTATGTGATTCCTGTAAAAGTCATCTTCATCACTGTTTATTGCACTGCATCTAATTAGTAGCAGAAAGTGTCCAGTCTTACTATACCAAGACTAGTGTAATAATTGCCTAATAAACATACCCCAATTCCTATTTCAAAATGTAAAAGACATGAAGTGTGAAGTTTATCCACAATATGCTTCATCCTAGCAGTTGTTTTAAGACTTTGGTTTTCGATTTGAATTATTTGGAAGTATTTTGATGATACATCTCAAGATGTTCCACCATAAGGTATATTTGTGATGTCTAATGTTTTTTAAGGCTTTTAATTAATCTTTATATATGTTTAGAATGTAACCTACCCATAATCCTTTAATAAGGTTTGTTTGATGAATAACTAGCTTAGCAGTGGTTAAAAGTAGCTTTGCTGGATGGGTCGAGATTAGCTTCTGATTACATTTCCTGGGAAGATGTTCACTTCTCTGAGATAATGAGCAATCGGGTCCTTGAGCACAGATGTAAGAACAATGGGCCACAGAAAGGAAAGGCTGCAGCCTCAGACACCTGCCTACATCGAGGCTGAGAAACCAGCCTCAGACACCTGCCTACATCGAGGCTGAGAAACAAGCAGACTGTGGGAGGCTGCCCAGAAGTTGGCCATATTTCTCCCTGTGCAAAGCAGCCTGCGGAGAATGGGGTCTATCTCTGTGACGAGGGGAGGCAGAGTTAGAAACACATAAAAGAAAGATGTAACTTTGAAATAGTTGGAATTGTCGTAGAGGGTCAGTGCACTTCCCAGTGGAATCAATATCAATTCTACTGTATCTATGCTTTTAAGAATAAGTTAAAAATAGGTTTTAAGAATAAGTTAAGCTATTTGCATTACTTAATAAACCTTGGATTATTACACCACCGTATTGGCCGTCTCCATCCGAATCTCTTACACCTCTTTGCACAAGTTTCCAATCATTTCTCCCCTCCCCACTTTCTTCAGCTCCCACCCCAAGCTCAGATGGCTAGAGAGTGGTGTCAAGTGTTAATAAATATAAATCACAATTGTGATTTACCTTCTCACTAAGGAAGAGAGCTAAATGTACCTGGAATCTCAGTTCAAAGCACATGGAACACAAGGAACTTTAGAAGAAATCTCTAAACCAGTGGTAAAGTTCTTTGGATGACCAAATAAAAATGTTACTTGACTGAGTATTTCTTGATTTATGGTATACAGATAAATGTTAAGAAACATTTTGATTTATGGATTATTATGGATATTGCAATGCAAATTAATTGGTGCACAACAGCATTTGTCTTAAGATCTATCCATCTTATTAAAACAATATATTTGGGTGTTCCTGCACATAAATATTCCTAGTGTATTCAGTCAAAGGTATACAGAACAAGGAAATATAAATACTGGATCAAAAAACACAGTGTACTTCATCTGAGAAACACACAGATTATCCAAGTATTTTATTGGATTGAAAACTGATTTAGTAATAGGGAGCAGAAGATGTTGTGAAATTGACAAACACCAGTCTAAGAGCAGTGATTAGTGAGATTTCACATTAGTTTGTATTGGAATCCATGCTGGTCTCACTGTCTACAAATAGTTTGATGGAGAGCAGAACTTGTAATATAAAATTTGTGGTTGATATCATGCTAATTCTAGGATGAATAATACAAGTAGGATGGATTGCATTGAATAAGATCTGGATCAATTGATATAAAATGCCAAAGTGTTTCAGATAAATAATGCTTAAGGGTAGCCATATCAGGACAAAAGACAGGAAACAATCTTTACAATGGAGAGATTCTTGTCGCAGAGATTATAATAATAATAATAAAATTGAATTGGATTTGGTCTTACTTTTGACTCTGTCTCTGAAGGTTTCCAGACAACGAGGCTAGTTTACTAATTTATTTATCTTGTCTCTTACTCATTTCAATCTTGATGATTTCTTGACATGTCAGTCTTACATTTCTAAGCTAAAAATAGAAAGAAACCAGTTTTCAGATCTATGTAACCTGGAACTTGTATAGGCGATAAGAGATTAAGAAAATGTAATCCCCACCCAGCCCCAGCCTGAGCCAGTTTCAACTACAACAACAACAACAAAATTTCAGACAAATGTTAATCACCTCCACATCAGCCATGACAACCTGTTTTATCACAATATATGTATGGTATCTCCTCTGTTTGCTCTACGTAGGAAGTTCATTGATGTGGCCTAATTGTGATTCTGCTTCATTTGCTAGGTTATTAACTTTGCTGCTGTTCATTAAGGAAAAAAAACTCATGCAATTTTATCTATTTATTAATTTTACAGTGCAATGCTATTTATAGTTAAAAATTGCATAACAGTCATTTGTAAGTGCACACCAATACATTTACTAATCCTAGCAAACTACACACAATGCCACATAGCCAATATGAATGAATTTGCCCTATTGAACGACAGATTAGAATAATCCCATCGGCTCCAGTGTGTTCTTAACCATAAACAAGTTTTGGAAGCTTCGGCAATGCATCATTCTTCTCCAACCTGCAAGCTTCAATGTGAATCTCCTGAATGCTGTATTATAATGGGAAACAGGATATATATATATGTGTGTCATTCTGCAGTTTACCAACTGAAACAGAGCATTGTGATGGAAGCAGAAATGGAAATGAGTCAACAATCCTACTAAAAAACTTCTATTGGGTTTCCTGGCACTTGTCCATGCATATGCTTACTTCTATTTTCCCGATGTATGGATTCAAGAATTAAAAGGTTACCATGGCAATAACATTCTACCCAAATTTTCAGAGTTATTTGTGCATATCTTATACAGTATTGTGAAGCACACTAATGAATTATCTGGCAGAATATCAGTACTGGCCCAATATTTACTTTTATTATCCTGCATTCATAAACTCTCCAAATTGGGCACTTTGCTTGTTGCTATGACTCCTAATTCGAATTTTTATTATGTGCTGGACATTTTGCTATTTGAGTTCAAACGCTGCACTAAACCACTGTTTAGTTGGTCAGCCATCAATTAATTGTTTTTTGGGGGAAAATGGATATGGATCTGGTTAGTAACAGTACAATGTTCTTTATATAGACAGAAAAAATTATTTTGCTTCCATCAGTAAATAAATTGTACTTCTCAGTCACAATTGCATTGGCTGGAGCTGAGGAGACCCCCTACACATGTACAACTAACCACATGTGTAGAACTCGATTATTGTTATTTGATTTATAATATGCAACTAGCCCATTAATAATGTCAAAAATGGTCCCTCAACACTAATTGGGTGATCCACTTGTAGCCAAAGTTTGAAGATCACATGATCATTACTCATTCTCTGGATTCTCACATCCTTCTCTGCCTTCAAAATACAAATAACTTCACTTTTATTCTAGACCTGTCTTTTTCAGTTGTGGTGCAGCCTTGTTCTTATGCTAGCTTTCGTGAAACATTTTCCATTCACATCACACTATCACATCAGCTGTCTGCTCCATTTATGTTCTGTCTTTGGTATAATGGGCATCCACATTGTTTGACTCAATATCCGGAGGCTGCTCAATAATCCTTATTATATTTCAGTCCATTTAATCAATAGAATGTAAATACAATTTGATCTTTTCTTCCTCTTTCTGTTTTTTGTTCACGTCAAGGTAAAGGATTCCAATGTTAGGAGTGCAAACATTTTTCACTTCAACCATTCAGAATTAGCATTACTGCATAAGGTGCCATATAAGACACAAGGAAAAATTCTACCTTGCCCTAGTAATATATGTTAAATACTAACTCAGAGGAACATATCCTATTGCATTGTGCAGCATTTTAATTATTTCACAAGATACTACAGCATTATGTGTCCTTTGTTGAGTAAGACTGCAGTTAACAAACAATTCATGCTACTTTATCAGCAAAATATTATCAGCAAAAGCGCTGAATCACATTTACTTGGAATTGGATTGAGACTTTACAGATTTATGCAACTTTGATGTTTTGCTGTGAATAGAGATAAACATGTATATCAGTCTGCAGAATCACAAGAGAGGTTCAGTGAAGCAGGCCTTCCAACTCATTTAATCTCATCCTTGCAGAATATTCACCATACCATCATCTCAAAAAACAATCTTTTTGGTTTCTCTCTTGAAATTGTCCTTTTCGCCTCTAAATGTGTTTGCTTGTTCTGCTGTCTTGCTGCGTCCAAAAGTATTGTTCTGAGTTTACTTTTGCAAACTTATTTAAAATATTATATAATTCAATAAGGTCTCCTCTGAGGTGTCTCTTATCAAGACTGAAGAGTCCCAGCTTGTCTAATAACTGTTTATAACTAATTCCTCTAAAACAGAGATATTCTGTTGCTCTTGAAATGTTGCAGTGACCAGAATTGTATGCATTGCTATAGGTGTAGCCTAAGTAAAACACTATATTCTGCATCTTGAATTTTATTTTTGCAATCTGAACTAGACTAATTTGGTGATTGTAATCCAACAACCTTTTTTGTTGCTGCCTCAAGCTGTTTTGAAATGGCTAATTAATGAGTGAAATAACACCCCTGGATCTTCAAACCCAGGTATCAGAGCTGAAGCCATTATCAAGGACAATATTTCTCTCACACTTGTTACAATTCAAATTCAAGGCAAGGTTGAATTGAGCTCTCAGTGTCAGGCTATTTGTATTGGTGGGAATGCTAGCCCCGTGTGCACTCTCAGTCCTATTAATGTATTTTGTTGGTCCATTGCTGCCTCCTCTTAGAAGAATTCTGTCTATTACTTCCTGATAATAATAATAATCATTTCAATTGATGTAGTGCCTGTTGAGACATCTAAAAGTGCTTCACAGGGTATACCATAAAGTGATGTGACTGTGTGTATTTTGTAGGAATTGTACCCTCAGTAAACACCTACTATATTCTACCCAATGAGGTATATATATATCCTGACCTCAAAGCTAAAAATAGGAATAATTTATTACTTCCTTCAGAAAGTTCCACACCTAATGACCAAATTAATACAAAAAATATTTAAATGCCACATGTTTTTGGCCCACTTTAATTGAAATAATATTAAATTCTATCTAATCTTGATATCCTCGCAACTGGTTAATTGAAAACATTGGAGGCTTCCCTTGGGCCATGTTTAACACATGGGGAATCTTCTCAGCCCAATGACAAGGTAAGGATTTCAGAGTGAGTATTCCTTTACCATATGTCGTTATTTTCATCCTCCTTACTTTAAATATAACTCCTTTATTGCTCTTCATGTGCACCCATGAAATACACACAGTCACTGCACCACTTTACCTCACTGTATATCCTAAGAAGCATGTGGCATGTCCTCGCGATTCAAAGGCATGATAACAAATGTAAGGATTATTGCTGTATTATAATGTACTTGGGGCAAGATGTAACAATTCTGGATTTTTCAGATATCAATTTTTATAAAACCTAAAGGAGGGAAAACAGCAGACCATAATTCTTTTGTTCACAGCCCAGTGTGAACGAGCTAATCCATTTACCCAATAATCTAATAATTATTATTTAATCGAATTAAATAATACTATAATCATAATCCTTGTATTTAATACAACGCCTTATCATGCCGTTGAGTTGTCTCAAAGTGTTTTACAGAATATACTGTAAATTGATGTGATTGTTTGTATTTTGTGGGCGAAAGTGTTTGCCAATATGTGCACCTCAATGTCCCACAATGGCCATGGAGTGAATGGACCAATTTTATTTGGGGGATTGTTGGCCAGGAGAAACAGACACCAGGAGAAACTCCCTTCTCTTTTCAAAGTGTGCCATAGGATGTTAAATGACTATCTGAATAGGCAGACAAAGTCTTGGATTATTGTTTAACACCCCCAGCACTGCATTGGAGTGTCAGCCTATGCTGTAAACACATCTCTCCCATAAATGCCTAAACCTGATTCTTCCACTCTTCAGAACTGAGATAACCCAAATAGCGAAATATAAAAATATAAAAGTAAATCATGAAAAACTCATATTAAAGCAGAAAATGTTGGAAATGCACAGTAGTAGATCGGAATCTGACAAAGAGAAAGGTTAACATTTTGGATGTTAACTTTCATCTGAACTGACTAGAAAAGCTGTTTCGATTGGATTGACAGACAAGTCACATTATGGCCAGGAAACAAAGTGGAGAAGGGACCGCACCGAGACGATTCAATTCCCAAAGAGTTTAATTTTAGTTTGTATTTTAGAAATGTATAAATTTACAAATGTGAAAAATATAAGCAGACTAAATTACCGAATGTAAAAACCAAACAAATGCATCACAATTGGGGGTGTTGCCGTTAAAAATATTGGTAAACCATATTATTGTACATAATAACATAATAGTATTCCTTCCATTTGCTTTAGTTCCTTTCACAGTGAGAGGACATCTCAAAGCACTTCACAGGATTCACTATAATGTGTAGAAACTATGCATTTTGTAGGCGAGCACAGCACAAAGGTGATGGGCCAAATGGCCTTCTTCTGTAAATTTCTATGGCTTTGTGGGGTCTAATAAGCAGTAATTTCTAATGGGATTCCTTAATTGAAAATTGAAGTATATCATGCCAATCCATGTGAACTTTCTCTAACAGTAGATTGCAGCAGAAAGGAGTTTTCACAAATCTGTATAATGTACTTGCAGTTTCTTTACTTAAGAACCCTACTAGAAATTGCCCCAGATAAAATCCCACTGGCCATTTATTCAGAAACTCAGGCACAGCACCAATTTAGTTGTTTGTTGTAGCAGCAAATTCACTCTTGTTTCCAAATCTGAAGCATTAAATGAGGCAGCAGCAGCAACAAACCTAATTTAGTACGCTGCAGCAATCTTTATAATCCAATAATAATCTTTAAGTACACACACTGGGCTGATACAGCTGTGGAGCCATGGGATGTGTGAATTGCAATGCAGTAGACAAATCCGCAAAAGCCATTTCTCCAATGAGCTCCTTGAAATATTAATGCAATTGGTCATGGAATAAAGAGATTTGCCCTACGTGGTGAGAGTACATCTCCCCTGTGCAACATATCTGGATACCACAGAGCTTTGGCAGGTTCCTGCTGCCAACAACAGACTTTCAGCTGATGTCATTCCTGGCAAGAGATCAGGAAATGGTGCTATTTGAAAAAAAATACAAAAATGCAATTAATGTTTAAAATGTATTGGTCCAGACACACTGTACTTGAATGGTGATTCTGTAAATGTATTGGCAAAAGATAAAGAGGATTGTATTGGCAGAGGTTGGGAATGAATTATCATAGCACTCTGAGCAGAGTAATCTAAACTCCCAAGTTTGGTTAAACAATGAGACGTCATTTGCAGAATTTGTAAAAAAGTTTGCACATTTGGAATCCTGCGGTTGCTCGGTCAAGGGAATATGTGCCTATGACATCAAAACTTCATCTTCCTCACCCATCTGCATGATAATGGAGTCTTGCATAGATATTGCTACTTGGGACTAGAAGGTGTCTGCAGTATGTAACCCATTGAGATTTATAGTGCACTATATGGATTCCATTCCTCCAACTGTACATGACCTCACACATTGCCTCAAGAGGAGTGGTAGACCTACTAAGTGCAGATCAAGACCTGGGAGAACCTGTCCAGGATCCTTTTTACTACCAAAAATAAACAGATAAGGGCCTGTCTTCTTCAGTAAGATACTTAAAGTATAAATAATTCATAACAAATGTTTTCCCTGGTCTCCTCGGCAACAAGGTTTTATTGTTATAATTATGGCCAGTTCACGAGGTTCTAAATGTTCATTTGATTATTGTTCCTCATTACTCTTTGTATGTTGAATGATTATAATAAAAATAATTGTAAACCAAAACAAGTGTCAGATAAAACATTTTATCCTGAATTTGTGCCAGTGAAATAAATGACAACATTCTGACATGTCTACACCTCGGGGTCAATATTTTATTGTGAGGACCCTGAAATGAGTCAATATTTCAATATTACTTTACTTTTTCCTTGCTGTTAATTAACAGGAACACATGGCTCCCAGCACTATATCCACGTGAAGCTTTACCAATCTGCTGGTGTTGCATGAGTAAAGGCTGCAAATGCTTTAGGCAGAGATTGTTAGTGGAATATTGTGCATGTAGGGAAGCTATCAATTGTTTTCCTGCTGATGCACTTTGCTTAGAAAATGTTTTCCCTGCAATTCATAGTGAATCATCCTCAATGTGCTTGTTGCGCAAAAAGTATTTTGTGGATATAGAATCATGATTCAAGCATCACAGAGGAGCTAACATGCAGAAATAATTGAAGCGACCAGATCTTTAATGTGACTAGCGCCAAGCGTTAGAGCTCCATGCCTCAACTGGCTGGAAAAGTAACCCTTAGAGAATAATTTCAGTGAATCAGAGGCTATTTTTTTCAGTGATGTTCTGTCCTTCCAGTTTAGGAAAAAACACAAGAAGTCTTTTGATTTTTTTAAAACAAAATAAAAATATTACAATAAACCAAATAAGATATAAATTATACATAAGCATAAAGAAACCAAAGGCATAATGACATTTTATATACCTCTATAACGTCTCCTCCAAGATGTTGCCTTTCAAGACTGAAGAGCTCAAGCTTGTCTAATCATTGCTCATAGCTCATTCCTCTAACATTAATTTTCTTGTTCTCCAGTACACTATCTTTAAGACTTGAACAACCCCTTATATTGTGATGCTCAGAACTGTATGCAATTCTCTAAGGAGTGGCCTGATCATGGCACTATATAGCTAGAGTATGAGATCTGAAGAATCTAAACTCAACTGATTTGGCAATATAGCCAAACATCGTGTTAGCCCCCAACTTGGTGTTGTCTGCAAATGTAATTGCCTTACAGTGAAAAGAGAAATAGTAGAAATCAACTGCTTAAACATTATTTAACATTTTACTTTATATGTTTATTTTTGTTGTATTAGGTTAATAATATACAAAAAGCTGTATGGATATTTGAAGAGTGTTACAACTATGATTTTGGTGTGTGTTTCAAGTTTGTGGTATCTTAACTGAAACATGAAATAAATGATGAACCCTGCAAGACCTGAATATCCCTCAATCTGTAGCTAACCTATGCATCAAGATCACACTTTTAAAAAAGCTAGGTGTAATATGATAGAAACTCTTATAACACCTATCTGAACCTTCTTTTTTTTTATTATCCACACCCTTAGCCCAGCAATAATCCTACATTAAATACAGCTAAAGCCTAGTGACCTAAAATCGCCTTTGTAATAATGCAAGCCATTCCCTGTAGGAATGGGGATAAAAAATGGGCAATGGGTTTAGAGAGTCAGATGTTAGTAAATATGTATCAAAAATATAGTCTCTTGTTTCATAAAGTGTTACACACGTGTTACTTAAGGTGTTCATTAGAAAGGTTATTATTACTGCTATTCTACGAACAAATACTGAAAGTAAGATAACCCATAGTCAATGCAAGGCTATTGGTGATGTGTTATAAATGCTTTCAAAATTGTGTCACTGTTTTATTTGAGTGCCTGACAGGGAATTCTCTGATATATCCAACAAGGGAACTCTCCTCTTGCATCTCCTTAGAGCTATGTCTTGGAATCAAAACTGTGAGACAAATGCTATTCTCAAAGACCGGTAGACACATTAACTCCTCTCATTTTCTATCTCCCCCGTTCATATGCAGATTTGCAATTTCCAAACATTTTGGGGCTGTATTCCTGCATTTTCAGTCTCTATTTTTATCCCTCCTAACAAGCCATTTATTTGAAAGCTGCTGTGAGATGTGCTTCTGATGTATTGCTCACTGAAGCAGTTGCACATGTCAAATGTTCACTCTCTTCAGCAAACATTCAGAGCACAAGCCAACTCCAGATGGAAGCCTCCAGTATTTTTTTCCTATTCTCCAAGAGCACAAGTAACTTGTGTTTGCTGTTTATTCAGCTGTACCATACTTACCATTCTTCAAAAGCACCTTTAGTAACACAGTACAAAGATAAATATTTGCGAAAACTATTTGCAAGCAAAAAAATGGAAATCTTAAAAAATTATTGAAATTAACATGAATGTTTAATTCTACTTTATCTTTTTTTCCATATCTTTGTTCCAAGACCATCCCCATATCTTGGGATAAGACCCCAGAAAGGGAATTATACAATGATGATAATAATCCTTGTATTTAATATAGTACATTATCATGCTATGAAGATATCACAAAGCTCTTTAAAAGATTTTACTGTAAAGTGTAATGACTGTGTATTTCTAGCAAACATAGCAGCCAGTGTTCAGCACAGCAGTGCCCACAAACAGCCAATGAAATGAGTGACTGATTGTGTTTGAGGATTGTTGGCCAGGACACTGTGAGAACCGGCCGCCTTTGTTTGAGTAGTGCTATGGGATCTTTAACATCCAAATGAATCGGCAGATGGGACCAGCAGTTTAACATCCCATCTGAAGAACGGCACCTCTGACAATGCAGCATACCCTCAGTAAACTGTGTTACTGCATTGAAGTCAGCATAAAGTGTGAATTCGAAGTCACAACGTTGGGCTTTAACCCACAATCTTCTGACTCACAGGCAAGAGTTCTACCAGCTGACAAACTTAAGAGTATAAAGAAAAGGGTTTGTCTGACAACAAGTGAGCAGCTTGGTAAACTGACACAATGTCAGCAACGTCGGTTGCCCATCCTGACAGTGACATGGATTGTGGTTATCTGTAGTTATAAAACTCAGATTTGACTGATTTGTTTCCTAGTTTGGTGAGGTTCAGCTCTCTGCTGGATGCTACCCTGCTGTATTATAAATGGGCTGAATTATTCTCAGTTTGTACAAGCGCGGAGATCTCTATTTTCAACTGCAGTGTATTTATATCAGCAGTGTGTGTTTACAATCACTTAAAAAAATGAAGAGCACTCACATGAGTACTTTGTAGTAATGGAGAGATTTTCATTATAATCATTGTTTGTCAATCTCAATAACACAGATGCTAATATTCTCCTATTTCCAGTAAAGCAAAGCTGTATCATAGAAATGCAGGCTGCTCTTCTCAGTAATTTGCAATATGGTTGGAAACTCTGGTACAGTTTAAAGGTGGTAATCTGCCTAAACGGTAGTTGTTCAAGTACAATGCTGGGCACGCATTAGGATTTTAGTTGCTGCAATGTGTGAAAAATAAGGTTCTATAAAAGGCATTGATTTAATTTCTCTGTACTAATGCAGAGATAACTGGGACAAATGGCAAGCGATAATGTTTGTAAAACAATACTAGTAGAAATGTAGACTTTTAATCCGAATAACGTGCTATAGGTTATAGCCCAGTGATGAAATGATTAGCCTCGGGATTTGAAGGTGCAGGTGGGAGGCATTGGCATAAGGACAGGATATCAATGTGTGGTAAGGCATGTGCTGCTCACACAGAATTTTAGTGATGCGTAAAGTGTACGTCGTTGCTGCATTCACCTGGAATTATATACATTTACACTGCAAAAGGAGACCATTTGACTAATCAGATTTGTACTAGCTCTCAGAGCTGCACTTTAAATCCCACTGCCCTGCACTTTCCCCACACCTTTGCAAGCCTCTATCTTTCATATACCTATCGACATCCCTCTTGAAACCCACACCATACTCTATCTCTACCATTTGATTTGAATGGGCATTCCACATCCCAACAACCCTCTGAGTGAAAACATTTTCAGAAGCTCTCTTTTGCTCTACTTTTGACTATCTTATATCTATGCCCCAAAGTCACTGACTCACAAAATCAGTTTTTCCCTACGACGACAACAACAAGATTCCATTTATAGAGCGCCTTTCATGTCGGGAGGACGTCCCAAGGCGCTGTACAGTAGTGTCAGGACCCAAGCGCTGACACCATCAGCATCCAAGGCTGCACTCTCCACCTCTCAAAGCCAGTCAGGAACCTCGGCGTTTTGTTCGACCCTGAGCTGTCCTTTCTCCCTCACATCCGCACCACAACTGGCACCGCCTTCCATCACCTCCGGAATATCGCCAGACTACGGCACTACCTCACCCCTCACGCTGCTGAAACCCTGGTCCACGCCTTTGTCACCTCAAGGCTGGACTATGGGAACTCTCTCCTCGCCGGCCTTCCCACCACCTCCCTCCACAAGCTGCAGGTCATTCAGAACTCTGCAGCTCGTGTACTGTCCCGCACCAGGCTTCGCGATCACATCACTCCCACCCTCGCTCGCCTCCACTGGCTCCCCATCCCCCAGAGGATTGATTTCAAGATCCTCATCCTCACCTACAAGGCCATTCACGGCCTCGCTCCCTCCTACCTCTCCAACCTACTATCCCCTACCTACCTGCCCGTACCCTCCGTTCCTCTGGCTCCGGTCTGCTCCACGTCCCCCGCCCCAACCGCCCTACTATCGGTGGTCGGGCCTTCAGCCTCTCAGCCCCCAGGCTCTGGAACTCCATCCCCCAGTGCCTTCGCCGCCTCCTCCCTTTCCTCCTTCAAGGCCGGTCTCAAACCTTTCTCTTTGACCGTGCCTTCAGCTCCCCTCTCGACTCTCTTCCTCCTCCTCGCTCCCTCCCTTCCCTCCCCTCACCCTGACCATTTCCCCCTCCTCTCTCCCTCCCTTCCCTCCCCTCACCCTGACCATTTCCCCCCTGCTCGGGTCATGACCCAACTGTGCAGCGCCTTGGGACGTCCTCCTGACGTGAAAGGCGCTCTATAAGTGGAATCTTGTTGTTGTTGTTGTTGTTGTAGGGGGGAAATGGTCAGGTTGAGGGGAGGGAAGGGAGGGAGCGAGGAGGGGGTAGAGAGTCGAGAGGGGAGCTGAAGGCACGGTCAAAGAGAAAGGTCTTGAGACCAGTTTTGAAGGAGGAAAGGGAGGAAGCGGCGAAGGCACTGGGGGATAGAGTTCCAGAGCCTCGGGGCTGAGAGGCTGAAGGCCCGGCCACCGATAGTAGGGCAGTTGGGGCGGGGGGATGTGGAGCAGACCGGAGCCAGAGGAACGGAGGGTACGGGCAGGTAGGTAGGGGGATAGTAGATCAGAGAGGTAGGAGGGAGCAAGGCCGTGAATGGCCTTGTAGGTGAGGATGAGGATCTTGAATTCGAAGGTGAGGATGAGGATCTTGAATTCACCAACCATCAAAAAACCCCTCAAAATTTTGCACAAAATAAAAATACAGTCACTGACCTTTATAGAAAACAGTGAAGTTCTTTCAGACATTTTGATCCAATAAGATACTAAATGAAGAATTATTTATTATAGTAGACACGTTGGATATCATGCTAATAATGCTGGTTAAATTAGAAGTGGTTTTGCTTGCAGTGAAAATGTGTGGGATTAGAAATTGTCCTATTTGTGTCTATGATACATAATACCTCTGACCTTTCATAGAATTGTAAATTCTTAATGTCAGTAATAGTGCTTGACTCTATTAAAATCACAGGGTATTAATCTCTATCATTTTAGGATTTCAAGAGTCTATTGTATAAATATGGGATCTTAATCCTATTAATGTGTAACAATTTACAGTTCTGAATTGCTTTTTTGTTCATGGTGCAGATCTTCATAAAACTGCACTGTGTTAATGTCAGGATTCATATTACTGTAATCCATGGGCTGCTAGGAGAAATGAAAGTTATATGTTTTACACCTCAGTCAGATATAAATGCAAAGCTCGCTATTAAAAATGCTGGTTATAAATCTCTGTGATATATTTTGCCACCGCCAGGCCCAATGTTACAAATGGAGCTTATAAACCATGGTTGTTTCTATTATTGAAGGGTTCTGTGTTAGACGTGCATGCTATACATCCGAGTAAATTGTATTACTGTTGAGCCTTCTATTAGCAACTTAGATATTAATCACGCAAAGGAGTATTAGTCCAAGGCATCCAGAGGAAATATTCATCTCAGTAACATAGCACTGAATGGAATGTCTACTCAAATACAAGATGCTACTTAAATAAATTCTAACAGTGAGTAATTCTCTTGGGTAAATCAACAATAATTTATAATTGTGCAGTGCTTCATATTGGGGAAGTCAGGGTATTCATCAAAGTACTGTGAATGGATTGAGGACTATCCAGTAGAAATGTGAAATCAATAATATGTAGAATAGCAGGAGTGTATTTGGAATGAAAGTATCAATAGGCATCTGTAATAATTCAAAAATATCTTGGGAAATGGACAACACAGAACTGTCTAGTTGAAATCTAGTACAATACAATTCAGTTATACCATGTCACGATTGTCAATTGAGCAGAATGTACTGTAAACCATTCTATTGAAACCATGGCACATTAATCACAGAAATTTGTATCATTCAGGGCTTTGATTAAAATACATATGCATAGTATTAAATTCAGCAATATATGGGACAGTTAGGTTTGAACTACAAAATTACAAAATACATGTATAAGGTAGTTTGCAATAGTAGATCAATCTTTTGGGAAATAGAGGGTCTCAAAGTGCTTCGTGGTGGGTACAAAAAGGAACATTCCCTTAATAACTTTGTAGCCATATATATTATTGCTAAGATTATGGTTAATTGTTATTAACAACCACAGCTTTCATTTTGCATCATATGCTTACATAAGATAACATCTCCGAGCGCTTCACAGTGGTGGAATCAGACGCTAAGCAAGAATGAAAGGAGAGAACCAAGTAAAAAGAGATACGATTGAAGACAGAGGTTTTAAGGTGAGGTTGAAAAGCGTATAGTGAGGGTATGCAGCAGAGGGCAGAGGCATGCAATGCCAAAGGTTGGGTTGCAATGGCTGAAGGTTCAGCCATTAATGGTGCGAATGCACAACAGGGCCATGTTAACTGAGTGGAGGGGTGAGCAGATGTGTGGGGTATGAAAAGATCAAAGAGACATGGAAGTGCTAGGATGTGAAGGGTTTATAAGGAAGGGTGAGAATCTTGAATTCAATCAGAGAGCCATTTGGCGCCTGGTGAAGATTGAATTCTTGGGTTGATGAATTAAAAGGAAGGGAACAAAATAAAGATGTAATTTGCTATTTTGCTGAGATGTGAGACTATGGTGGTGGGGTGCAAAGGGTCGGGGCAGAATCATTGTCATTGAAATGCTAGGAAGTAAGCACTAATATGAAGAAAACTACCCTAGATAGGATTAAATCAGAATTTAATTGATGTAATATCTGTGACCCTGATCTCATTAGTTTAGATAAAGAAAGAAAAAAGAAAGGAAATGCATTTCATTGCACTTTATCACGTCAAAATGTCTAAGAGTATTTCACAGGTAATTACCATCAAATTCTTTCTGCTGTTTCAAGTTTTGTCCCCATTGGGAAATACCACCATAGTCTTAATTAATCGTGGCAAACTGGCTTCCAAAGTAGGACTGAATTTTCCCAAATCAGCAAATATGAATGCAATATTATTGAGAAGACCAAAAGCAGAATAGAATCAAAATCTACTGGGATGTCTCCCATGGATAAATAGCTTGCTGACAATCTCAGTTTCAGATGAAACTTTAGCTAGGTTTGTGAGTGTGAACAGTCATAGAACTGTACCTCAGCACAAGCAATGTCAGCAACTCTAAGGTGATATGCCTGGCAGTGGAATGCTGGAATTAGATCAATCCTCTGTGGTGGTCTTGGTTGTATAATTCCTGAATCAAACAGTTCTGAGGTGCTCCAAGGCATGATTAAATGAGAAAGCCTGGGTCATCAGCAGGACTTGAAGGGGTAATAATAATAATAATAATAATAATAATAATAATAGTAATAATAATAATAATCCTTGTATTTGATATAGTGCTTTTCACATCTTCTAGATGTCTCAAAGAGCTTCATAGAATAAGCTGTAAAGTGAATTGACTGTATATTTGTGGGCTAAACAGACTGGGTAGACCAGTCATTAAGGGTAGACATGCTTCCATTCCTAGTAATCCTACAAGTGCTGTGCCTCTCACCAGGACACTTACCTGTTCCTGGTACCTGTCATCCACTTAGTAAGGGCTCAAACCTGTGCTTGTTGGATATAAAATTACCATCTAGTATCCATTTCCCTTAGGGTAAATAAGTCAAGCTAAACCAGCTCCAAGGTGACATGCTTGGCAATGGAATGTCAGAATGAACTCAATCTATGGTGATCTTGATCTTCCAGTTCCTCAGCCTGGCAAGTCCACAATACTTCAGGACATGGCTGATGACAAGCCAGCCAGCCTCAGTCTTGGAAGGGCAGACTTAGTCACCCGTGGGGAGGCAAGGATTATTCCCGCTCTGCAAGCCAAGTTTCTAATGGGCAGGGTGGCCCTAGATGGATAATCAGTGGAAAGTTTGCTACCCAATGCAAGCTATAGGGTTTTTAGCTTGTTAAACTCCAGCAGTGCCCCAAAGCACATTCACAGGTCTCCCAGCCATGGCTCTTGCCAGCTAATGTTGCACCTAATGTTCTCTGGAATTACTTAACCAGGGAGTTATTGTGTATTTCATTCCAGACATGGGAATTTTTATGGGGAATGTGTAGGTGGCATGCATGGAATTCTCAGTCTGTTTTGGATTCTCTTAAGCATGGAGTTGGGTTTCTACATGTATCTGACCAACCAAAATAAAATTCCTATAAACCAAAAGCTCTATAAGGTAAATGAGTAACGTGATCGCAGCAGGACAAGGACAAGCAATGGGAAACATGTTACACAGTGCACTATCCAGAAACAGCAAATTAGTCTTCTCCACTCCCTGCCCAGGAAATTGCATCTAAAGGGTAAAAATATGACTACATGCTTTCAGCATTTTCTATTTTAATCCCAAAGGTCAGATTAAATTTAAAATGCTGATTTTTCTATTATTTTCTGAACTGATGTTGTTGATTAAAACTGCTGAATCGGTCCATGGTCTTGATTTCAGTAACATAAGAATAAGTCAAAGCAGAACAGCTGTGCTGTCCATGGTCCTGATATATATGGTAAACATGGAAGAAGTTCTGCTGATAATAATAATAATCCTTGCATTTGATATAACGCCTTATCACATCTTCAAGACGTCTCAAAACGCTTCACAGAATATACTGTAAAGTGAATTGACTGTATATTTTGTGGTTGAAACGCGGCAGCCAATTGCGCACAGCAGTTTCCTTCAAACAGTCGTGGATTGAAGTGACCAATTTTGGGGGGTTTTTGAAAAAATTATTATCTCCGGAAAAGATCCACTAACAGCCAGGTTCTTACTTACTGCTAGGTAAACAGAGGTGCGTGGAGTAAAAAAACTTGCCCAACATTCGCCCTGCCAGGAATCGAACCCAGGTCTCTTGCTTAATAAATAAAATAATCCTTGCATTTGATATAGCGTTTTTCACATCTTCCAGGGATATTGTCGATAATACATCAACAATAAATTGCATTGATACAATGCCTTTCACATTAGAACGATATTTCAAAGCACTTCACAGGACAACTGTAAAGCAGATTGACTGTGCAGTTTCTAAGAAAATACAGCAGTTAATTTGTGCACAGCAATGCCCCACAAATAGAGTGGAGTCCTGTAGTGATTTGATTAAAGTACTTGCCTCATCACTGAGAGGACTTGGGTTCGATTCCAAAGCAGGGCGAAACCTTAGGCCAGTTTCCTTACTCCACACTCCTCTGTTTACTTAGCAATAAGTAGGAACCCGGTTATTAGTTGATTGATGGATCGCTTTTCCAGGGATAATAATCCTTTTTAAAAAAAAATAAAGTGATTATTTGGTCACTCAATCCATGACTGTTTTGGGGGAACTGATGTGTGCAATTGGCTGCTGTGTTTTCCCAACAAAATAAACAGTCAATTCATTTTATAGTATATTCTGTGAAGTGCTTTGAGACATCTTGGTGATAAGGCACCATATCAATTGCAAGGATATTATTACAAATATCCAAGAAGTAAATGACCAGACTCAACTTGGACTTTCCCCATAGTGTTGGCCTTGCTATTATTGACCAGAACAGCAGAAGAAACTCGCTTCTTTTTTCAAATAGTGTCATTAAATCTTTGATAAACACTTGAACAGGCAAATATTTAATTATTCCTCTGAAGGACTGCAATGCAATGCACCTCCACACCTCTGCATTGGATAGTCAACCTGGACTGAGAACTCAAGTCCTGACTTGTATTTGTCCTCCCGACGTGAAAGGCGCTCTATAAATGCAATCTTGTTGTTGTTGTTGATGACAAGCCTTACCACATCATCAAAATGTCACAAAGCACTTTGCAGAATTTACTGTAGCGTGTAGTGACTGTGCGGTTTGTGCGCAAACACTGTTTGCACACAACAATTGCCTCACTAAAAGCCATGAAGTGGTCCATTTTATCTGGAGGATTATTGGCCAGGGGCACTGGGGGGGAAAAAAACCTCTCTTCTCTTTCCTAAGACGTGGTTGAGACGTCTCAAAGCGCTTCACAATAATATACTGTAAAGTGCATTGACTGTATTTTGTGGGTGACCTGTTCTAAACTCTCAAATGTCAGGTCAGAATTGCACAGCAGGAAGTTGGAGGGATTTAGGACCCGGAGTGTTGATCTGTCTGTCGGTGTGGCTGAGAGCTCAGGGAAAATTCATGAAGTGCAATTTTTTTTTCTCTGGGATTATAGGCTCGACAAACAGCACAGCACTGACTGCCCGGCGCACACACCGGGATCAGTGGCTCAGCAGCAGCAGCTCAGCCCAGCACAGCACAGCACAGCAGCCCAGCACAGCACAGCACAGCAGCCCAGCCCAGCACAGCACAGCAGCCCAGCACAGCCCAGCACAGCTCAGCCCAGCACAGCTCAGCCCAGCAGCTCAGCTCAGCCCAGCCCAGCCCAGCCCAGCACAGCTCAGCCCAGCCCAGCACAGCTCAGCCCAGCCCAGCACAGCTCAGCTCAGCCCAGCACAGCTCAGCAGCCCAGCCCAGCAGCCCAGCCCAGCAGCCCAGCACAGCCCAGCACAGCAGCCCAGCACAGCAGCCCAGCCCAGCACAGCAGCCCAGCCCAGCCCAGCACAGCAGCCCAGCCCAGCCCAGCACAGCAGCCCAGCCCAGCCCAGCACAGCAGCCCAGCCCAGCCCAGCACAGCAGCCCAGCCCAGCCCAGCAGCCCAGCCCAGCACAGCAGCCCAGCCCAGCAGCTCAGCCCAGCACAGCAGCCCAGCCCAGCAGCCCAGCACAGCAGCCCAGCACAGCCCAGCCCAGCCCAGCACAGCAGCCCAGCCCAGCCCAGCCCAGCACAGCAGCCCAGCCCAGCCCAGCCCAGCACAGCAGCCCAGCAGCCCAGCCCAGCAGCCCAGCACAGCAGCCCAGCAGCCCAGCACAGCAGCCCAGCCCAGCCCAGCCCAGCCCAGCAGCCCAGCCCAGCAGCCCAGCACAGCAGCCCAGCAGCTCAGCAGCTCAGCTCAGGCACTGCTGCTCCTCGATCCCTTCATGTTGGCTTCTGATCCGCTTCTGCGCCTGAATGGGGTTTAGAGAACAAGTTGGGATCCAGAGTGTGGACTGAGGGATGATCCGAGCGATCGCGTGGGAAGACTGAGAGTTTGAGTTTGCAGCACAGAGACAGACACAGAGACAGACACAGAGACACAGACACAGACAGAGATACAGACACAGAGACACAGACACAGAGACACAGACACAGAGACAGAGACACAGACACAGAGATACAGACACAGAGATACAGAGATACAGACACAGACACAGAGACACAGACACAGAGACACAGACACAGAGATACAGACACAGAGATACAGACACAGATACAGACACAGACTGGGAGGTGACATGCAGCTGCTGCTCAGGCTGGTGGTTTGTGCTCTGTCCCTGTCTGGCAACACAGGTAAGTGTGTGTGTAATCTCTTCCTCTCAATAAACTGTAACTGCCTTTATTTGGGCTCTTATGCCGTTATAATGGCCGCCTGGTCAGTTAGTTAGCAATTGAGTAACGCAGTGATCTTGTTAGGTTTTGGATGGTTGGCACAGGCACAGAGTGAGAGAGAAATAAACTCACTCACTCACTCACTCACACATCCACTCACTCACTCACTCACTCACACATCCACTCACTCACTCACTCACTCACACATCCACTCACTCACTCACTCACTCACACATCCACTCACTCACTCACTCACTCACACATCCACTCACTCACTCACTCACTGACTCACTCACTCACTCACTCACTCACTCACACATCCACTCACTGACTCACTCACTCACACATCCACTCACTCACTCACTCACACATCCACTGACTCACTCACTCAAAAAGGATGGAGAATTGTGTCCATTTTCCCTTCTCGATGCAGAAGGAATATTGTGCATCATTCCCTGAATTTATTCCCTGGACTCTGTTCTGGGAATGAATGACTTCAGTCACCGTCTCTGGCTGCACAGATCTTTACTCATCGCCCTGTTCTTGCACCGACGCGCCTTTGGGTACGATTAATGTTCAGATTTAGGGCTCATAATTAATTTAGACCCAAATGTATTTGGAGATATCCCTGGAGAAATGTCAGGGTTCTGGTTGAATGATCTGATCTGATTCCGTCCTGAATGAAGTGTCAATAACAGAGAGAGAGAGAGAACTGATCTGTTTATATATATATGTATATAAATATATTATACTAAGGACACAAAGGTGCAGGGAATGGAAGGGCGATCAGGTCGTTATTATTGTTATAAAATGCAAAAAGGAGAAAGAGACTTTTTAGTCGATGAGTTGAATTGCGTGTGTTTATGTGTGTGTGTGTGTGTGTAAAAAAAAAAGTGCTGTTTGTAGCACATGGAAAATAAAATCAAGCAAGTCGCTGCTCCACCATCTGGAGATGTTTCAATCTGGCCACGTTTGCAGAAGCTTTGGTCAAAGAAATGCAGCCACTTCGTTTAAAGATGTCGTGAAGACGCATCTGCTCGGATTTGCCCCGCAAGACTGTAAATGTTTGATGGGGCCGCAGGGCAGGAGGTCGGAAAAGGGCAGCGTTGCGACTTGGTCAAAGCGCCTTGGCAACGATTGACACTGAACAGATAATAATAATAATAATAATAATCCTTGCATTTGATATAGCGCTTTTCACGTCTTCCAGACGTCCCAAAGCGCTTCACAGAATGTACTGTAAAGTGAATTGATTTTATATTTTGGGGCGAACGCGGCAGCCAATTGCGCACAGCAATGTCCCACAACCCAGTGAATTCAACAGCAAATTCCCAGCCACCAGCTGGAATAATTACCTGCACTGTGTGGAGAGCTGGGCGGTACCTGCGCAACACACACACAGAGGAACACAGGGAGACAGGGAGATCACTTGAGTGCCCTGTTTGTTACAAAGCACAGTGGTTGAATTTTTTTGCCCACAAAATATACAGTCAATTCACTTTGCAGTATATTCTGCCGCAGGCGCTTCGAGACGCCTCAAAGACATAATAAGGCGCTATATCAAATGCAAGGATTATTATTATTAATATATATTTTCAGTGGCTTGCAGGCTGGCAAAGTGCTCTGTAATTCATCTGGGCTATTGCGTGGAATGAAACAAAGATGGGTTTTAAAGAGAACAGGAAAACAACAACAACAACAAGATTGCATTTATAGAGCGCCTTTCATGTTGGGAGGACGTCCAAAGGCGCTGCACAGTTGGGTCGGGACCTGAGCAGGGGGGAAATGGTCAGGGTGAGGGGAGGGAAGGGAGGGAGCGAGGAGGGGCTAGAGAGTCGAGAGGGGAGGTGAAGGCATGGTTGAAGAGAAACGTTTGATTGAAAAAACAAAGTAAACGTAATGTTCAAGGCACTCTAAGAAGCCGTGCTTTAACCTAAATAAAGTCTACAGTTGATTTAGAAGTATTGTCTAACTCCTCATGTGTGTCACCAATTCTTGAAAGAGTCATGATATAGTCAAACCGGTGAATTTAAGTCAATACTTTAGGCGTGTTATAGTTGTTTCTTTTACATGTAAGTTTGATTCTCAGAAACTTTGTTTCGATTATCTTAACTTCATTTTTTTAAAAACAAAAACACAGCCTCCAGTTACTGTATTGTTTAGCATTGGTACGGATTTGTAGGACTGGAAAATATACTTTATTTGAAAATCCAAACCTTCACTTTTTATATCTGGGAATAATTTTCTCTTCCCCTTTTTCCTTTTGAATTCTTCCCACCACTGCAACTTTCCGAGCTGGTGGAAAGGAAAGGCTGCAGTGCTGTCAGCCTCCATCAACGTAGGCAGTTGATACAGGGTGTGTGAGAGCAGTGATTTTCCCGTTTTTCTCTCCTTTTTGGATAACTCCCTGAGCAGCTATTCCCCACTTTGATACAACACAATTGAGATGAGACATTCGCCCAATGGGAATATTTGATTGAAAAAAAATCCAGCAATTCTTTATTGTTTCATCTGTATTGAGAAAGAGAAGGGGGTTTCCCATGAAGTCTCGGCAAGCAATCCCCCAGACAAAATTGATCATTTAATTCATCGCTGTTTGTGGGATATTGCTTGAATATATTGGCTGTCCCATTTGCCTACACAACACACCATCCTTTACAGTAAATCTATGAAGTACTTTCAGATATCTGGATGATGTGATAAGGTGCTATATTATATGCAAGGATTATTTATGTTTACTGTCTATCAATTGCATATAATAGTTACATGAATTATTTTGTGTTTGTAAGGCGAGACTTTCCACATGGCTCTCAATTTAATCTATTATATAGCATTTCAGAGGTTCTAGAATTTGGAAAATTGTGGAATTCAGCCATAACTTCAAAGCTGCTTTTTCTGTAATCCTTAAAAGAAATGCACAGGAAAGGCAGATTCAAAATGAAGACTGTATTTAAGAAATTGCCAAATTCTGTGTGCTCTGAAATATAACTATAGAGTAATTCAAGAACTAGGTGGAATTTCACCCCAGTAGAGTCAACATAAATCAAATGCTGTTGCCTGTTCACAGGAACAGATTGAAAATGTGTTCAAAATTTACATCTGTATTTCCTCTTTGTATTAACCCTGCTAGATTTATTTACAAATTCACAGTCATTACACATTACACTTGGCAGCTATTACTTGTGAAGAATTTGAGACATTTTGAGTTTATTGGTGCCATATCAAATACAAAGAATATTATCTTATTATGATTTAAAGTAAGGTCCTGATAGATGTCAAGCACTATCATTGTTAAGTGCTCCAAAATGCTACTACACATAAAAGGCACTAGATATTTGCAAGTTTTTGTTGTTGATAGGTTAGTTACATCAATAAGTAAATCAATAAGTAAATCAATAAGTAAATCAATAAGATGTAAAGGCTAAATTGTAATGAAAAAGGGCAGTTACCCAAAGTTATTTTCTGAATGCAACATTTTTTAAAGTTATGTACAATGGAGAATTCCATCAACCATGAAATCATTATCAAATTCTCACTGTATGGAGAATAAAACTGTGTTTTAAAATGGCTATCTGATGATGTCATGGGGCGGGGGCTGATATTTAACTGCCATGTTTGAGGTTGTTAGCTGTCATTGTGAGTTTCCCCAGTATAAGCACACATTATTAAAAGTCATTACATGAGATATCTTACCCCTAACATCCTTTTATTTTATCAGCACCACAATAGAAAGAATTGGGAAAATAATCAAGAGGAGTACATTTGAAGAATGCCTTTAGTTCACTTCATCTCATCTTCTTTGGGGAATACCCACCAAAACTGTTTTCCCATTGCAGATTCAAGCTTTACGAATCTGTATCTTAACTGAGTCCAGCATCCTGGTCTTTACCACCCATTCTGGTAACCAATATCCAGTTGTTAATTACTCTCTTCATGAAGAAATACATCCTGTTTTTTGTCCCTGAATTTATGCCTTCTTGTACTGATGCACCTTAATGTGAGTAATAAAATAATCTTTGCATTTGGTATAGCGCCTTTCACATCGGGAGGATGTCTCAAAGTGCTACTGTAAAGCGTAGTGATTGTGTATTTGTTGGAAAACCCAGTAGCTATTTTTGCACATAGCAATGTCCCACAAATAGCCAAGAAGTGAATGACCAATTTTATCTCAGGGATTGTTGGCCAGGACACTCAGGAAAACTCGCTTCTCTTTCCTTTCTTGCATAACCTTATAAAAAGTTTGGATAGGGGCTGCTCCCAAGTTTTTTTAAATAAAATTAGCATTTTATGTATGGAATGCTAATATCATTGGTAAAATAATTTCTAGGATGGTAACTAACTCCCAAAGCCTTTAACATCATGTAGCATATTTGTGAGGAGTTGCTTTCAAACTAGACTGTTTGTAAATTGCTGTCATACTGTAATCTTTGACATTTCCAAACAATCATTTCTAGGAAAACAAAACAGTTCTGGAGAGGAGGAGGTTAATTCTTTTTAGAAGAAAGTGTTCATGATAGTTTCTTTTGAAATAACTCTGTTTTGTAATCAAAAATATGAATCAACATGAAAACAAATTTCAGGCAAGTATCATGAATTACTAATCCACCATCAGAAGAACCAGCGCTTTATACAGATTGCAATTATGCAAATCATTACGTGTCACTGGGGCTCTATTTGCTCATGACATCTCCTAAAGAGTGATTCTTATTACAATATCTATGTATCCACACACAAAACATATCCTTTCCAAATCGTTTCTGCTTCTCATAAACAGTGCTGGAAACTGAAGAACACTGTGAACCATCATTCATTATCACTCAGGTTCACCTTGGAAAGTTGCCATCTCAGGAATACAAGATAGTAATAGAAGCTACCTTACCTCACTAGCTAAATAAATGGTTCTAGTGCTGACTGCAGTGCTTTGTAACACTAAAATGCTGAGTGCTGGTATTAAGTTCTGGATCATTATAACCTCAGAGCAGCTATTTAACAAGAAAATTGTAAATAAATGTTTATTTTGTAAGATGCAAATTCTTTCACATTGGAATATTCTGTTACCCTGAAGCCCTCAGGTAATGATGTCTAACAAGTTAGAAAATCATTGTCAAATTCCATTTTATTTGGTGCTGCTGTAACGTAAGGTTTGTTATTCCTAATGAGCAGTATTTGCAGTAACTGGCATTACAACATCTAATACAGCAATAGATAGACAAAACAATAACATTGAAAATAGAATTAATTTCACTTAACTCAAATCAGATCTGCAAAATAACAGATAATGGATCCCAGGCTGGCAAAGCCCAGGGTTTTTCCACTCATGTTTTTCTCCTTCTCACAAACACTGCTGGTTACTAACAACTGCACAAGCAATTTCCACGTGTCTCAAGGGTTCTGGGATTTATGATTTTATCTGAACTCCTTAAAAAGATTACTGCTTTATTATCACTCCCAAGTGGCCTTTTATTTGGATGAGCTGGGAGTACAAATTGCTGTGTTTAAAACACCGGAGTCCTGGCTGCTGAGAAGCAGGATTTCTGTTCGTTAGGTCTAGAACATGCAATCTGTTCCCTTGAGAGTGTGTCTGTGGGTAGGGTGAGGTTTTAATGTATCTGGTTATAGTAGAAGAACACAGAAGTCAATGCATCATGAGTCTCATAATATGCATTTGCATGCTGTTGAAATCAAACCAAGTAAATGTTGCAGTTTTTGTGGTAGAATGAACTGTTAACTAAAAGGCTTTATTTGCCAAATCCTGCATGCTGTGAAATGCAAAGTTAATAGAATAAATCTAGACCAAGGTGGAATAAATCTGATAAATCCCTTGCTGATAAATTTACATTTGCAAGCACCATTGAATGCCCAAGCATGGAGTATGGTATCTTCCAACAGCATCTGCATGATGCATTGACTTTGTCCAGCATAACCAAATGCATTAAGCTCTTATCCTGCCCCACACCCACTGACTGATTCAGGTGTCAGGTCATCAAGTCCACAACAAATTTGATTTAATTTCACTCTCCATTCATCAGACATGGAACTATGGAGCTAGCCCCAGCCCAGAAAAACACCACTTACATCCTCTCTCCAAGGAGGAATGCAAATAACTATTCATTGTTTTCCAGTTAGCATGCTGAGTCCAGATATTATCTAAATTGTCTTGCAATTCTGCTTAATTGCAGAATAATTGCCTTATGGGACTCTCTTATCCAACTAAGTGAAAGTGCAATTCTCCACAGATCACAGCAGAATAGGCTGGGACAATGTCTAATCAATTTCATTTCAACTTTGCTCATGACTGCCATTCATATGATTTTCTCTTGATTGAAACTGCGGCTAGATATTAGAGATGCCAGAGATTTATTATAAATCTGGGTAGAGAGGTGGAAGGGATGGTCAGGTGACAGCTGCAAACACCTAAAGCTGTGTTCCATGAATTATGATTCCACCTGATCCTTTGGAGTGAATCGAATCTTACTTTTTATTCGCAGTGGTCCAGAGTTCCCTTATGTTGTATGTTCTAATAGAGATGTTATTTCCTCCAGGGAAATCTTCTATTTTTCATTACTATTTCTCTGCATTTGATTCCCACAGAATTTTTTTCATGGTTTTAGCCCTAAAACCATTCTCTTAAAATTTAAGATTAATGTTAGAAGATTCTCGATCTCTTTTTAACTGAGTTTCCAAATTAAAACTGAAGTGAAGAATTTTCCAAAATTTTGCACCATCTTAAATTTTACTTCATTCCTTTGTAACGTTTACAGTTGCTCAGGATACTAGCAGAGAGCGCTCAATTAGTGCTGAAATAGTGAATGACCTTCCAATTGACTGACCCACTGTTGTGTTTTAGAGTGCCTTTAGTTAGATCTGACTATTTAGTGTGTAATTATGAAGCACTGTTTGTAGCCAGTTAGTCTATAATATCTTCACATCGTGATCCAGAGAGGCTGAATTAGTACAGTAACCTTTCATTTCTCAGGCCTTGAAAGATGTCTCAGGCTCATGGGATGAAAGTTCTCTCTGGCTGTTGGCTGAATGGGTGCTTTGCTGATGTTCATATTACAAAGCTATCCATCATTCAGCACTAAATCGGGAATCTCACTCAAAAGGAGCTAAAGGGTGATTAATGTGGGAAGTGAACAAGTATCACACAGATGCCACAGGGACTTCTTGACACATTCTGAGGAGCAGAATAAGGGAAATGCTACTCTGAATCCAATCTTTTCCATGCTGACAGGTTGGGTCTGATATATTTGTAAGTCAAGTGACCTTGGCAGGCAAACACATCTTATTATTTGCAAGTGCTAAATTTATGGGCAATGTCCAAAAAACAATACAGTTTCCATTTATGTATCGTCTTTCACGTCAGGATGGTGTCCCAAAGTGCTTCACCCAGCTGATTTTGCATCTCAGCTGATTTTGCATCTCAGTTGGGGGTGGGGGCTGCAACTGGATGAGTCAGGTGAGAAAGGTGAGTCAAATATAAGTTTTAAGGCAGGCTTTAGCGGTCGGGAAGGAAGGAGTGACACAGAATGAGTCTTCAGGATGGAGATCCAGAAAGCTTGAGCAGAACAGCTGAAAGCTCACTCACTGATGGTAGGACAGATGAGGCAGGAAACATGAAGCAGGTTGGTGTTAGCTGAGTGGAGTGTGGGTAGGGTTGCAGGAGGTCTCAGGGGTAAACTGGGGGAGGCAGTGAAGGGATTTGAACATAAGGATGAAGATGTTGAATTTGATCCATGGGGGATGGGGAGCGAGTGGAGTTGAGCAAGAATGGGGTTGATAGGCTCGCAGGAGCCTGATGTCGGAGAGGGCAGGGGCTGCAGAGTACTGGATAGCCTGTAGCTTGTGCAATGAGGAGTTGGGGAATCAGGTAAGCAGGACTTTGGAATAATTGAGCTTAGACATGAACGTATACAATAAACGTATTGATGATCAGAGGCAATTCATTCCCAATAGACTCCCACTCCCAGTGGAGTCCTGTAGCTCAGTGGTTAGAGCACTCGCTTTGCAAGTGAGAGACCTGAGTTCAATTCCAGGCAGAGGGCGAAACCTTGGGCAAGTTTCCTTACTCCACACGCCTAATAATAATCCCTCGAAAACCAAAAACAATAATAAATTGGTAATTTTCAATCCACGACTGTTTGTGGGACATTGCTGTGCGCAATTGGCTGCCGCGTTCGCCCACAAATATACAGTCAATTCACTTTACAGTATATTCTGTGAAGCGCTTTGGGACGTCCTCCCGACGTGAAAAGCGCTATATCAAATGCAAGGATTATTATTAATATACACAGAGTGAATTACTTGCAAGTACAAAAGTTAACCACTCCCAATATTGATTGAATTGAATTTAATATTGTGGATATTGTTTTTGTTAAGCACATGGACCAGATGTGCACTGAAATCACTGATAAATGCTTACTCTCCCGTTCCTTTAAAATCTCATTGCTATTGCAGGAACGTGAAAAAATGTTTGTTAAAGGCAGGTGAAAGTTAAATGCATACTGCCTCTAATGGATGTTTCCCAGTGACATTGAGGCAACGACTCTGTATGGAGTTTGATGTTTGGACTGCATAGAAATTTAACCCATGCAAAAAAAAGATTATGTTTATCCAGCATTCAAAAGGGATCTAATTAATCCCAAAACAAGTGCTATAATCCTCTTCCAGGTTTCCAACAGCAGTTTGTCTGGCTTGTTTTCTATTTCCAACATGTTATAATAATAATAATAATAATAATCCTTGCATTTGATATAGCGCTTTTCACGTCGGGAGGACGTCCCAAAGCGCTTCACAGAATATACTGTAAAGTGAATTGACTGTATATTTGTGGGCAAATGTTGCCAGATTATTTGGATTGCTTTCAAAAGTGATTAAGGCATTTCTTTGCAGTCCCATCTGTCTGTTCAGGTGGACATTAAAGGTTGCAGGACACCATTCCAAACAAAAAAGGGGGTTTCTTCCTGTCTCCTGGAAATCCTCCAGATAATTTGTTCAGTTGCCAACAAGTACAAGGTCACTTTTGACAGCGGTTACCTAGGAAGACATTGAGACATTTCAACATATATAGGTGCTGTATCAAATGCAGGTGTTATTATTTATCACAAAATATTCTGAAAGGGTGATGAGTGTTTGAGATGTGGATCTCCATGAATAGTTGGCTTATGTATATGAAACTCTCAGTCTGGCTGGGATTATTAAGTAATGAGTTTCTGTGTGTGCCAGACACTTCTCTGAACAAAATAAAAGCCTGGTGTAAAACTCCAGTCTGATTCACACTGCCACAACCCCCAGTTGTCCTGCACATTGGCTACAAATCACCACCAAATCCATAGCAATTCATCACCAAACAGCAGTTTAAGTGTCTAGGACCCAAAATAAAGCTCCTGATAAACCTTGGCATCTTTATAAGATTGTATTGGCATTAGTGCCACTGGCTGTGCAGACTTCCAATTTAATCAACACAAGAGATATTTTCATTTGACTTTTAAATCAACAACTGGTTTAGTTTAATGTCACAGTCAAATGGGGCAGAGTAGATACATCTTCACTGAACATGAACTGTTCAGTCAATGTGGTTCACTTAGCCAGTGGATTGATCATCATTTCCATTTTTGGCCCCTTGTTTCTATGGAATTATTTTGGATACTTCAGGCAATCCATCATTGAGGAAATAACTCTGCAAACCATGCACAAGACTCAAGGAATAGAAAATATAAAAAAGTAATGTCGTAGCTCATAAAGCTAGGCAGACAGTTAGCAATATGATAAGACCGAGAATGTTGGAAATTGGAAATCCATTGAGGGCTGCTTTGCAGACAACATGTTGTCATATTCGTTCCTTCAACTTCACCTGGTATTTGGGGTAATATAAATCATTTTATTTGTTTGTTCATTTTCTTCATTATTTCTGTCCAATTCCTGTCTCAAGGACAGGATTTAGGCCAACACACAGACAAGTACACATGGATGCCCCTGCTCTGAGTGCTTACGCTAAGGGAGAGAAAAAGTACCCAGCATTTGCAGTCCTGAGACCTGAAATTCCACCTAGTCTTAACACAGAGTTGTGGAAAAGCCTTGAAATTACAATACAATTTGGAAGCCGGGTTTCCAAGGTATTTAAAAAGAACTGGCTTCCAATTTAAGAATGAAATCCCACAATTGGGTGTAATCCTAAATTGTGCAGAACAATTTACAAAAAAGTACAACAATGTTTATACTGTAAATGGAATTTGGCTTCTCAGATGTATTGATATTGTATGAGCACTGCTCCTGGCTTGGCCATGTTAACCATCACAATCAATTTCCACCACTCTCCTAAAGATGCTGACCTGTGTTGGAGTTTGTTTACACAGACTCTGGCCATGAAAGCCCAACCGACATGCATTTTTTCACCCCACTTCCACCAGTGTACATTTTTCAGCAAAAGTTACTAGATAGAGAACAACAGTTGAAATCCTGGCTGAACTTCTCTATCCCTAGAAAGGTGAGCCTAATAGTAGCATGCCATTTGAAGTCAACTGTGATCTGTCAAGCCAATCTGTGATCTTTTGTATCAATGGTTTGGTATAACCCTTGTAACGTTTGGTATAATACATTACCCAGTAAGTTATTGGTGGTGTTCTTACTTGCTATTTTAATGTCCATATACCTTAGTGAATGATTCCAACACAACAATAATAATAATTATTATTATTAATAATAATTTGACGTTGCGATTTTCTCATCAGTAGGATGTCTCAAAACACTTCACATTGTAAAGTGTAGTCAATATATTCTGCAGGTGAATACGGGAGCTAATTTGTGCACAGCAATTTCCTGCAAACGAAAAGTGAATGACCAATTTTATGTGGCAAGTTACTGGCCAGGATATCAGGAGAAACTCTCTACACCCTTTAAGAGGTTGTTCCTAAAATGTAGTATTTCCCTTTGCAATGTGCTGTATTTTTGAAGTGCAATTGGGACAAAGATTGAAATCTGTAATGGTTTAATTGACCAATACGTGCAAATTCTGCCCTGTCAATACTGAAAAACATTGACCAAGCCAGGGTTTACCATACATTGAACCTGCTTGTAGCTCATAGTACTAGAGTGGTACTTAGTGGGATAGCAGATTTACTTTTATTTTATTTTTGAATTAAGAAGCTGGTATGAAGATTTTCGCCGAAGTCCCTCTCCTCTGCCCTGGATTCTTCTGAACTCCTCTCCCTCTGGCCCACCTCTCGCACCAACCCACTCGCTGCACTTACCCTTCTCCACAGCCCCCTCTCCACCACATTCAACGTCTTTGCCCCCCTCACCTCCCGAATTGCCTCTTATTTCTGAACCTCACCCTGGTTCACCAGCCACCTCTGCTTGCTCAAGGGCCAGGTGCGGGCTGCTGAACGCACTAGGCTCAACTCTGGCCTAACGGTCCACCACCACATCTGGCTGGACCTCATCAAGAACTACCACTCCGCTCTCGCTTCAGCCAAATCATCCTTCTATTCCAGGTTAATCCTGGAGACGAAAGGCAACGCCCGGCTCCTGTTCTCCACCACCAACCACCTCCTCCGCTCTCCCCGCCACACCTCGCAGATTCTATCCTCTGACTCTCACTGCGAGAAAATGCTGGACTTCCTTGCGTCCAAAATCAAGTGAATCCGCACAGCTGCCACTGCCCCTCCAACTTCCACCCCCTCCCTACCCCCACCCCACACTCCGACAATTACCCACCCCTCCTTCCACACCTTCGAATCTGTCAACCCCTCCTCTGTCTTCACCACCATATCCTCCATGAAGCCCACCACCTGCTCCCTGGACCCCATCCCCACCCCTCTCCTTAAATCCCAGCTCCACCTCCTTGCCCCACTTCTCGCTGACATCATCAACCTCTCCTTGTCATCTGGCACTGATCCTTCCCCGCTCAAAACAGCCATTATCACCCCCACCTTGAAGAAAACTTCCCTTGACCCATCACAGCTATCCAGCTACCGGTCCATCTCAAACCTCCCTTTCCTAAACAAGGTCCTTAAGAGAACCATTGCCTCCCAGCTTCGCTCTTTCCTCTCCTCCCACTTCCTCCATGAACCCTTCCACGGAAACTGCTCTTGTCAAGGTCACAAATAACATCCTGACCATGTGTGACCAGGGCTCCCTCTGTCTCCTCGTCCTCCTTGACCTCTCCACTGCCTTTGACACCGTAGACCAATCAATCCTCTTCCACCGCCTCTCCTCCCACCTCAACCTTCAAGGTTCTGTCCTTGACTGGTTCAGGTCCTACCTTTCACACCGCCTCCACTTCGTCACGGCAAACAGCATCTCCTCCAGCCCCCGCACTGTCTCGTGTGGTGTTCCTCAGGGCTCTGTCCTTGGTCCCTTCCTCTTCACCCTCTACATGCTCCCCCTTGGTGACATCATCCGCAGACATGGGGTAAAGTTCCACATGTATGTGGATGACACCCAACTCTATCTCTCTGCCTCCAGCCTCAACTCCAGGACTAGTGGCGTCCTGACCAACTGCCTGTCCGACATCAAGTCCTGGAAGGGACAACTTTCTCCAACTCAACGTCAGCAAGACCGAGGCCCTCCTGATTGGCTCACGCCAATCTGCACCTCGGGCACTGGCAGCATTAGCCTCCACAGCTGCACACTCAACCTCACTGAGCCAGTCAGGAAACTGGGTATCTTGTCTGACCCTGAACTGTCCTTTCTCCCCCACATCCGCGCCATGACCGGCACTGCTTACCACCACCTCCGCAACATTACGAGATTCTGCCACTGCCTCACCCCTCAGGCTGCCGAAACCCTCACCTACGCATTCGTCACCTCAAGGCTCGATTACGGAACTCCCTCCTCATCGGCCTTCCCAACTCTTCCCTTCACAAGCTGCAGGTCATCCAAAACTCTGCAGCTTGCGTACTCTCGCGCACCAGGCTCCGTGACCCCATCACTCCCGCCCGACTCCACTGGCTCCCCATCCCCTGAAGATCGAGTTGAACAACAACAACAACAAGATTATATTTGTATAGCGCTTTTCAAGTCGGGAGAACATCCCAAAGCGCTGGACAGTGTACAGCATTTCAGACCCGAGCTGGGGTCAGGGCGGGAGAAGGGAGGGGAGGGAAAGGGTGATGGCATGGTCGAAGAGGAGAGTTTTGAGGTGGGACTTGAAGGAGGCTAAGAGTTCAAGATTCTCATCCTCACTTTCAAGGCCATCCATGGCCTTGCCCCCTTCTATCTCTCTGATCTGCTGACTTCCTACCTACCTGCCCTCTTCCTCCGTTCAGTGGGCTCCGATCTGCTCCATGTCTCCCGCCCGACCCGCCCTACCATCGGTGGCCAGGCTTTCAGCCTCTCTGCCCCCACACTCTGGAACTGCATCCCACGGTCCCTTCACCTCGCTTCCTCCCTTGCCTCCTTCAAGGCCGGTCTCAAGACCTTTCTCTTCAACCGTGCCTTTGGTCGCCCTCCCACCTCTCCACCTTCCCTACCCCTCCCCC
Source organism: Callorhinchus milii (assembly GCF_018977255.1). Taxonomy (NCBI): domain Eukaryota; kingdom Metazoa; phylum Chordata; class Chondrichthyes; order Chimaeriformes; family Callorhinchidae; genus Callorhinchus; species Callorhinchus milii. Next base: position 78,481,850 of record NW_024704742.1, on the reverse strand, counting down.
ACCCCTCCCCCATGTTCAGGCCCCAACACCTGACTGTTCAGCTCTTTGGGACGTCCTCCTGACTTGAAAGGTGCTCTATAAATGTAATTTTGTTGCTGTATGTTGCTCCAATAAGCTCCAATTCACAGTCTGTGACGTGCTGGAATTTTAATGCAACAATAATGACTGATTCGGGATCAGTCAGTATCTTTAGTTAGCAGCAGGGTGGAATTTTCCAACATGGGTTAATTAACCCATTTAGGGTTGTCATTTTTACTGCACTGTTTCCACTTCTTGTCATTTTGCTTCATGCCAGTTGTGATGAACATCTCTCTGACGTGCACCATTTCAGCTGCCAAAACAATGAAGCTGCTTGCAGAGATGGAAGATGCCCTGCTAAGGAACCTGTTTCGAGGATATCAGAAGTGGGTGAGACCAGTGCAAAACTGCAATGACACAATAACAGTGAAGTTCGGACTTGAAATCTCCCAGCTGGTGGATGTGGTAAGTTTTGTCTGTGTACCATTATTTTAGGAAAGTGTACACATGGAAACTTTAAACTAAATGCTCTGAGAGATAAGTAAAAGCATTGACCTTCATCCCATTAGAGCCAAAGAACAAATAAGTGAATATTAAAATCTGAATTCATACAAAAAAATTTTTTACGTACTTTACCTGTCCTCATTCATGCTTCAGTTCTCTCTTCTTCTCGACCTTTATTATTTTTTAATTTTTATTTAATTTCACTTCTCAATTTCTTCTCTTCCAGTTTTATTTAATCTTTTTTTCTCCATAAATTTACCTTTTAAATTTCTGGTTCCTTACTTTTTTCGGCTTCCACATTCCATTTCAATTATGGGGCAAAGTATTTCAAACCAGAATTGGATCTCCTCTTCTCTCACACAATTAAAAACATTTTCTTAACCTCTTGTGTTAAAAAGTATATTGTAATATTATATATGCATCGGCTTCTGCAAACAGGCTGTGAAACTATCAACCAGCATAGAGTTATTGCTAGTTTCTATGTTTGCTCCCCACCAGAGAAGTGGGGGGAGAGAAAAGGGATATAGAAACTAATTTGAAGAGGCAATTTGTGACATAGAGAGTATCTGCTTTTTTTCCTGAGGAAGAAATGCTGATGCAGCTATTCTCTAGAATGACTTCTCTTTGAAGTTGAGAATAGCAGATGAAAGAGCAACTATCACTAATAGTCGCCTGGAGGTTAAGAGCAGACTCCTCCATGAGAAGTGCTCTCAAGGCCAATGATGTGAGTCAGAATAGATAATCTCTCTGTGATAACCACAGAGAAAAACCCTCCTGGAGGTGGGGGAAGGAGGGAGACGGTGGTAAGCAGGATCTCCTTGGAGCTGAACTGGCTACAAGGTGACATGTTTGGCAATGGAATGTCAGAATCGAGTCAACCCTCTGTGGCAATCTCAGTCGTTCCAGTTCCCGAGCAAGGTCCATTTTGTCACAAAATGTAAGATTACACAGAATTGTAAAAAAAGAACCTTAAAATACAACCTTAATTTAAGAGCAGGCATCCAAATTAAGCCTAAATTTAAGCATTTTCCACCATTCGACACAATTTTAAATTTTAAGAGAAAATGGTCATTCAGATTTAGCCCAGGTGGAATTTCAAGCCTCTGATCTCTAATCTTACTTGTGTATATTTCATTTAAACCTGTGATCTCTACTTCTGCCCTCATAATCTATGGCAAATAGTCTTTTTGTATAATAATTTCTATAGGCATTTTAAACAGATTAGTTTTCCTCTCCTAGATTAGTTTCCCCATCAATCTTTTCCCCAGTGTCAGATAAAGTTAGGGCAATTGGTCCCATGAATCAGGGTGATGTATCAAAAAATGTTCCATTGGAAATATAAGGCCCCAAATTCCACCTGAACTATTTTATTTTAAAATTTGGGATGTTTTTTTTACTTTGGTAATTGATTTTTAAGATCTGTGAAAAACTAGCATCCCAAATCATTTGGAATTTAAAAAATGTTTCATAATTCTGCATGATCTTACATTTTAAGGCAAAATAGTTGTACAGATGGAATATCTAGTCTTTAGAGTTGTTATTAAGGAATCATTTTTATGAATCTTGCAATATAAGTCCCAATATATTTTATATGATTACTTTGAGATGGATGGGCTAGATGGTACAATGGTCTGCACATCCCAGGAACTGGCTATCATTATGTTATGAATATCACATCCCTGAGAAGAACTCAACTGTTTTGTGAAAGGTTACTGCCAAATTCCCTGAGCCCAAGCTGCTGCACAGAGAGAACCTCAGAAGAAGGCGAGGGAGACGGACTGTCAGTAAATTCAAGCGAAAATTAGATAATTATTTCGAGAGAAATAAAATTGTTTTAAGGCGTTTGAACAATTTCACATTGTTTGACGGTTCACTATTATTGTTTTGGTCGGTCAGTTGATCATTCCCTCTCTCCCTTTTTACATTGGGACCAGTACGTTTGACCACAGTGGTCTTTTGTGATCCTGTATGTTCCTATGTTCCAATGTGTTTTTCTGCCTCAGGTTTTCTACCCAAGTCACATTGCTTGATTTTAGAGAGTTTTGAAAAATGTTAATAATAATCCTATCATCTTTGCATTTGATACAGCGCTTTTCACGTCGGGAGGACGTCCCAAAGCGCTTCACAGAACACACTGTAAAGTGAATTGACTGTATATTTGTGGGCGAACGCGGCAGCCAATTGCGCACAGCAATGTCCCACAAACAGTCGTAGATTGAAAATGACCAATTTATTATTGTTTTTGGTTTTGGAGGGATTATTATTAGGTGTGTGGAGTAAGGAAACTTTCCCAAGGTTTCGTCCTGTGCCTGGAATTGAACTCAAGTCTCTCACTTGCAAAGCGAGTGCTCTAACCACTGAGCTACAGGACTCCGGTGTTAAGCTGGTGCTGCATCCATAATGAATCTTTTACATTGCAGGATGAAAAGAATCAGTTGATGACTACAAATGTTTGGCTAAAGCAGGTGAGAACATCTTGTCACAGTCGATGCAAGCAGCAAGTTAGTGCTGCCACTTCTGGACAATTAGGTGGGATTCAGTGCGGGTTAATTCATATTGTCAGGCTGTAGGATAAGGAAATGTAAGTATGAACACAGTGAACAAATGACGACAGTCAGGTCAAGCTCCCATTGGTAAATATATCACTCGGTACAGATATTAACAAACCAGGTAGATCCCAAAGTTGATCCCTGTTCTTGGCTGATCTTATCCAGGATCACAGCAGATGTGCCTGAGTTGGCCCTACAACTCCTGACTAGGAGAAGGAAATTCAGCCAATGTTCCTGTCCATGATCAGCATCCAGTAATCCCTACTAAACATGGAAAGTACCAACAAAAAAAAGTGGAAATCTCACAATAGAGATGTAACACAAAGATTTCTATTGTGATCAGTGCGTGTTTGATGCTTCTGTCAACTTATAGAATGATCACTTGGGAAAGGTAGAAGACGACACCTGATAACTGTAGAGCTGCAGCAAGGTACAAGTCAGCCACTTCAAGAGTGGAGAGGGGAGACCCGGGGAGAAAGAAATGAAAATCAAGTTCCCCAGCTCAGATCTCAAAGGCACTTTACAGTCCATTTTTGGTTTTAATACTTTGTTTATATTGACCTGTGCAATGGATGTGCAGTTTATATAATATTTTTGCGTATAACTCATGATATTATTCTGTGCATTAGATGTTTATAGCTTATATAGTATTTTGCATATAAATGGGGACATTAACTTGTGAATGGATGTGTGGTTAAATGGAATATTTTGCATATGGCTTGTTGAATAAGCTTCTGTATTAAATTTGTGGTTTATATAGTTTATATAGTATGTAGATTAATACTTGGCATATTAATCTGTGCCCTAAATGTAGGGTTTTATATTTTTCGGAATTAATTTCTCAACTTAGAATGGTCACAAGAGTTCTGTGTCATTTGGTCTTTGCCCCTCGTGCTGTAACTGGATTTATTATTTTGAATTGCAGGAGTGGAATGATTATAAGCTGGCATGGGATCCGGATGATTATGGTGGCATCAACGCTATCAGAGTGCCGTCTGAGTCGATTTGGCTCCCTGATATTGTATTATATGAAAAGTAGGTATTCAGGAATCAATTCTGACAAGCAGAAAAACTGATAAATCTATTCAACACATTTGTGATGTCTTAAGACAAGAGATGAAAGGCTTAAAATGTACTGAAACATCTTGGGTATTCATTTATATGCCAGGTTATACCAATGTTCAAAGCCTGATTCAAAACTTATCTCCTTGACTGTGCCTTTGAGTTATTTTTGTTTGTTTCATGACTGTTTGTGGGACATTGCTGTGTGTAATTGGACTGCCACATTTGCCCACAAATACACAGTAAATTCTATGAAACATTTTGGGATATCCTACCAACGTGAAAGGCACTGTAGAAATATAAATTGTATTATTGTATTGTTGGGTAAGCAGACACCTGAACTATCTCATTGTCTTAGCCTTAAGACCAATGGTCTTAAAAATTAAAATCATGTATTGGTTAGAGCACTCACCTCACAAGCAAAAGGACTTGGGTTCAATTCATGCATGAAGCAAAACCTTGGGCAAGTTTCCTTACTCCCTGCACCAGGCTCCAATGGCTCCCCATCTCCCAGAGGATAGAATTCAAAATCCTTGTCCTCACCTTCAAAACCCTCCACGGCCTTGCTCCATTTTATCTCTGTGACCTGCTGACGGCATATCAACCTGTCTACTCCCTCCACTCAGCAGGATACAGCCTGTTTCATGTCCCCTGCCTGGCCCACCCCACCTTTGGCGGTCGGACCTTCAGCTTTGCTGTCCCCACCCTTTGGAACTCCATCCTGCAGTCTCTCCGGCTTCCCTGAAATCCAGGGTTGTTTCCAAGCCCACCCTGGTACAACAGTCATCTCCACTCACTCAAACACAAATCTGGATGCTCGAGCGCAGAAATCCAGCCTCAAGATTCATTGCCAGCTGTAGCCCGAGCACTTCCCTTTCACAGGCCAAAACTGACTTTTATTTCAAAGCCATCCTGGAGGCAAACAACAATCCAAAGATGTTGTTTTCCACCGTCCATCACGTCCTCCGTGCACCCCATCAAGCCCCTTCTATCCTCACGTCAAACACCAAGTACAAAGAGGTCCTAGACTTCTTTGTCTCAAAGATTGAAAACATCCGCTTGGCTGTATCCTCCTCTCCCATGTCCCCTTCCACCCACCCAGACCAACACCACGGCTCCTGCCATTCCCCCTCCTTAAACTCCTTTGCCCCCATTTTTTCCTCCTCCCTCTCAATCACAATCACCCAGATGAAGTTCACCACCTGCTGCCTCGGTCCCCTTGCAACCCAGCTGCTGGTCACTCAACTCCCCCTCCTCTACCCCCTGCTGGGCAACATGATCAACCAATCTCTCTCCTCAGTCTCTGTTCAACTCCCCTGTCATCACACACCTCCTCAAAAAAAACATCCTCCATCCCTTTAATCTCTCACACTACCATCCCATCTCCAACCTACCCTTCTTTGCCAAAGTCCTGGAACTCATTGTTGCAGGTCACCTTCGGTCACACCTCTCCCTCCACTCCCTCCTCGAGCCCCTGCTGTCTGGTTTTCACACTGCCCACAGCACAGAGACAGCGCTTGTCAAAGTCACAAACAATGTCCTCTCTGTTTGTGACCTGGGGTCCCTCTGCCTCCTTGTCCTCGTGGATCTCTCTGCCACGTTCGACACAGTCGACCACGCCATCCTCCTCCACCACCTCTCCTCCTCATCCACATTAGTAGGACCACAATCACGTGGTTCGAGTCCTACTTAACCAACCGCCTCCACCTTAGCAAATGTTTTTTCCTCCCACCCCTACCCGGTCACCTGCGGGGTACTCCAGGGCTCCATTCTTGACCCCCTTCTTTTCCTTGTCTATATGCTCCCTCTTGGCAATGTCATCCGCAGACGTGGAGTAAACTTCCTATAGTATGCAGATAACACATAAATCTACTTTGTCTCCTCCAGTACCAACTCCAGGTCCGCCAATGTTCTATCAGCTTGTCTGGCAGACATCAGAGCCTGGATGAGTGCAACCTTCCTGCAGCTGAATGTGGACAAGACAGAAATCATACTCCTCCCGTCAATGTCTTCACTTCTGCAGATCCAAACTTCTCAACCTACTTGGGTTCTCCCTCAGACTCACTGAACCAGTGCACAATCTAGGCCTTTGGTTCAATACGCAGCTGTCCTTCCTCCTCCACATCCAGTCCCTGACCAGGACCACAATCTTCCGTCTCCACCACATTGCCAGCCTCCAATCATACCTTACCCCAAATGCAGGCAAAACCCTTGTTTGTCACTTCCGCCTGGATTACGCAAACGCTCTCCTCGCCGGTCTCGCCAGTTCCACTACTAAAAAGATCCAGCTAATTCAGAACTCTGCCACCACATACATAACTTAACTGGACCAAACTCTGAACGCACATCTCACCAGTTCTGGTCAGGCTCCACTGCCTCCCCATCACTGAACGGATCGACTTCAAGATCCTCACACTCGTGTTCAAATCCCTTCAATCTCTGGCACCTCCCTACCTCTCCGCTCTCCTCACTCCCCAATCCACCACCTGGTGTCTCGGCTCAACTGACACTGGCTTCCTGCTTGTCCCTCGCACCCTCTGTCCCACCATCGGAGATCGTGCTTTCAAACACTATGCCCTGAAATTGTGGAACACTCTCCCTCATTCTCTGTGCTTTGCCCCCTCTCTCCTCTTTTTCAAATCCCGCCTGATAACCTTCCTTTCGACCTTGCATATGGTCACCACCTCCCCACCCCCAGCTTGAGCTCCACCATTGTTAAGCGCTCCGTGAGGCTACCCTGCATGGAGGGCGCTATATAAGTGCAAGTTGTTGGTGCAAGGCATGTCTCAAAACCCTCCTCTTTAACCATGCCTTTGGCCACCCTCCTGTCCCTGCCCTCCACACCTCCCTGATCCCAACCCCCAGCTCGGGTCCAAATCCCTTACTGTCCAGCACCTTGGGATGTCCTCTTGACTTGAAAGGTGCTATGCAAATCTAATGTGTTGCTGTTGTCACACCTAATGCAGCTGAAATCCTCATTCATCATTTCAGACCTCAGTTTTTTCAATACCTTCCTTGCCAGTCTCCACAGCTCCACCACCCACAAAATCCTACTCATTCAAATCTCCGTTGCTATCTTGGAAACAGTCTTTCTTTATGCAGGAAGCAATTAACACCTTGGGTGTGTTGCCAGGAAGCGTGGTTGAGGCCAGGCTCATTTTTTAAAAAAACGCGCTGTGCTATGATGGGAGGACCATTGGGTGGGTGTTCTGAAGGGATGAGATCAGATGGGTCAAAGGGCTTTTTTATCCCAACTTGTGATCTTGTGAAACGTCAGCAAAGTATTTCTGCTCCTGCTACTTGAAGAGAAAATTGTTTGTGGTTTATGTGAGGTCTGAAAGTATGGTAGTTGCTTCAAGAATACTTTGAATCGAAATGTTTGGTAACATCAGACTGTGCGAACTGTGTGGTATGGTTATACTGTAATGCAAGGTATAGAGATTGACAGATTCCGGAGACTGACATAATCTCTGTCAGTACCAATGTCAGGATTGATGTGGCAGAAAGGAAAATAAGATAAGTAGTACAACACCCACTCAGATTGCTTAGCAATAGTTCTGACGTCGCTCAGTGGGATATTTGACAGCAGCATATGTTTCTTTCCATTTATGTCAAAAATGATTCCCACTGTTCATACTGAGCTGACACACAAAGTACATTGTTCAGGTAGCATACTATTCAGTTGAACCAAATCGCTTCTTGTCTGGTAACCTTTTATTGATTCGATGATGAATGTTTGCAGGAATCTACCATACGTGGTAAGAAAGGCAAAAATACTGAGATTATTCAAAATACAATTGAATGTTATGATGGTAGAGTTACTGGGAGATGAGAGATGCCGAGTTTCACTTCAAAGCAAGTAGTTTGCAGGAAGAAGGGATGAGTGAAGGAAGTAAGGAGTTCCGCAAACCCTTGTTCGATATTATTGTATGGCAGATAGGCTCAAAACTACACTAAACAACAACAATGTGCATTTATATAGCGCTCTTCACGCAGGGTAGCATCTCAAAGACTGAGTGTTAAAGTGATTAAAATTACAAGTGACATTAAGGAGAGGGCAACCTTCAAATCAAATAATCACTGGCAAATGAAATTCAATACAGATAATTACCATGCACTGCATATAAGAACAACAACAACAGAATTACATTTGTATCGTGCCTTTTACATCAGGAAGACGTCCCAAGTAAGAAGTAAGAATAGGAGGCACAGGCAATGGATGAGCTCCACCTTGCCAGTAGGAGCAAGCAATAAAACAAGGCAAACAGGAAGCTGGATTACATTTCCAAATCAGTTGAGCTCAGAACCTCAGAACTCATAAGCAAGCTTTTCCGTACTCAAGCCAGGCCTCACCTGGACTATTGCTCACAGTACTGGCTAGCACAGTTTAAGAAGACTTGCCAGCGGCAGTGCAGAGCAGAGCAACAATATAAGAAGGATGAACTGTGAGAAAAGAATAATCTTAGACCCTTAAGTATTGAAAAGATGCACCTAGAAGGGACTGCTGGGAAATATAGAATAATAATCATTGTACCTACAAATTAGGATTGGAAAAGTAAATCCAGAAAAATACGCTCAGATAAACAAATTCAGCAGGACAAGAAGACACAAATTCAAGGTTATCAACAATAACAACAACTTGCACTTATATAGCACCCTCCACACAGGGTAGCATCTCAGAGTGCTTAACAGTGGTGGAGCCTGACTCCTAGCCGGGTGGGGTTGGGTGGGTTAGGTGACTGTCTTGCAACGAAAAGGAAAGGTATCAGGCAGGATTTGAAAAAGGGGAGGGGGCAAAGCGCAAGAATTGAGAGAGTATTCCAGAGTTTCGGGGCATAGTGGCTGAAAGCATGACCTCCAATGGTGGAGTGGATGGTGCAAGGGGCAAGTAGGAGGCCGGTGCCAGTTGAGCGGAGGCGCCAGGTGGTGGATTGGGGATTGAGGAGGTCGGAAGTGAAGGGATTTGAACACGAGTGTGAGAATCTTGGAAGTCGATCCATTCGGTGATGGGGAGCCAGTGAAGCCTGGTCAGAACTAATGAGATGGGGGAAAGGAGTTTGGTATGCGGGCGGTAGAGTTCTGAATTAACTGGATTTTTTGTTTAGTGGAGCTAGGAAGATAGGCGAGGAATGTGTTTTAAGTAATCCAGGCGAGAGGTGATAAACACATGCACGAGGGTTTCGGCTGCATTTGGGGTAAGGTACGGTCGGAGGTGGGCAAAATACACCAATTCAGCACGACAGAAGGGCACAAATTCAAGGTTACAAAGTGTAGACAGACATCAGGAAGTATTTCTTTACTCAGAGGGTAATTAACGACTGGAACAGAAACTAGGAGGAATGGTTGAAGCCAGCACCCCATTCAGAAACAGCTTGAAGACTTTACAATGGATATTCTGGAAGCATAAGATGAAATGACCAGAAAGTCATTTTTCATCCATTCCTCCCTTGTGACTTTGTGTATTGTAGAAAGGTACAGAGTTGATTGATCCGTTGTGTAGAAATATGCAAACGCTGAAATATTTCCTCTCTATCTTCTTATATTTCTCCGTTTTCTTGTCTTGCTCTTCAGTGCAGATGGACGGTTTGAAGGCTCCTTAATGACAAAAGCAATTGTGAAGCATAATGGTGCAGTGAAATGGACACCCCCAGCAAGTTACAAAAGCTCCTGTACAATAGACGTCACTTTTTTCCCGTTTGACAGACAGAACTGCTCAATGAAATTTGGGTCCTGGACCTATGATGGCAGCTTGGTCGACCTCATTTTGGTAGATGAGAATGTGGACCGAAAGGACTTTTTTGACAATGGAGAATGGGAGATTTTAAATGCCACGGGAATGAAAGGGACCAGAAGCGATGACTGTTATGTATACCCTTTTATCACATATTATTTTGTACTGAGGCGTTTGCCCCTGTTCTACACATTGTTTCTGATCGTTCCTTGTCTTGGGCTATCTTTTCTCACTGTACTCGTATTCTACTCACCCTCAGATGAAGGGGAGAAGCTGTCCCTGTCCACTTCGGTTCTGGTCTCCCTGACTGTCTTCCTTTTACTCATTGAAGAGATCATCCCATCTTCCTCCAAAGTGATCCCTTTGATTGGGGAATATTTACTGTTTATTATGATTTTCGTGACTCTCTCGATCATTGTCACTGTCTTTGTGATAAACGTTCACCATCGCACCTCAGCAACCTACCACCCCATGGCCCCGTGGGTCAAAAGGTTGTTCCTTCAGAGGCTCCCCAAACTCCTGTGCATGAGGGGCCACACCGATCGCTACCACTGCTCGGAAAGCAATATGGACAGCCCAAAATCGAGGCAGAAGGCCGCTGAGAAACGGAGACGGAGTTCAGCAAAGGATGACGAAAATGCAGCCGTGGTAGCTATCTTAGAGAGGGCTGCTGAATCTGTGAGATACATCTCGGGCCATATAAAGAAAGAGCATTCTATCAGAGAGGTAATGAGAGAATGAAATATGCAACAATAACAACTTGCATCCTTTGCATAGGATAGTGTCTCAAGAGTGCGGCACAATGATGGTGGTTAAACGCCAAGCAAGGGAGAAGGGAAGGGGATCATAGGTGCGATCGAAGAGGTAGGTTATTAGGCGGGATTTGAAGATGCATAGAGAGGAGACGAGATAGAGGGGCAGAAGGAAGAGATAGAGCAAGCCTATCAATACAATTCAGTTCGGCTGTAAAACTTGATACAATAGCAGAATAATGCATAGCATATGTTGCATCTTCATCTCAGTTTTGTAAAGTTTTCTAGATATTGAGATGCGACTTATATAGCAACACAACCTGTCAGAGGGAATCTGAACTATAATGCTGTCTAGAATACTAGGTGGGTGTGAGGTATTGCATTTTGGGAATGTGTTTTGGATAACATCAAAATCAGCGACTAATGTATTCATGAAATAGCTCCTGTGTGAATACAAGGGGAACCAACAAGAGTTAAAAAGTGGTTTCCTCTAAGTGGTCTACAATGTATCTATTGCTAACCTATCTGAATCTCAACCAATCTATACATTACTTATTCACTTACTCTGCCATTACACCTTCATACATCTAGTCATCTATTCATTACCCCATTCATTCTATGTTTCTATATCTCTCTCTTTACTCATCACCAGGGTCAATAGAAAATTGTGCAAATATTTGCCAAAAAGAGCGGGGAAATTTGACAAATTTTGCGGAGAATTGTGGGGGTTGATAGGTGTCTTTTAGGTATATTTTACTGCCAACCTACAGCACAGGCCATTAGGGATGAATGGTCCGTCTCCACGCCACACTACATTTCAAGGCCTGGAGATCCACTAAACACAAGCATTGCTCCCTCCTGACTGTAGAGCTCCAGGAGATCACCACCTCCTGCCTCTTGGGAGCCACCACCGCACACACACACACACACACACACAGAGCCACAGACTCAAACACACAGACAAACATACATAGGCAGAGAGACACACACGCGCACACACACAGACAAACATACATAGACAGAGAGACACACATACACAGAGACACACACACGCACACAGACATAGAGAGACACACGCACACACAGACACACACTCATAGACATAGAGAAACACACACTCACGTACATACAAAGGAAAGAGAGATACACAGACAATCTCAACAGCGGGACTTCGGGGTGAGCAAAACCTATTTCGCGCTCACACTTCGCACGCAGGTCCAGAACCTCTCCACCCACAGGAGCGTCGTCGTGCAAACAGCCAGCAGCAGCCGCAGAGGCCCAGGGCGAGGAAACTTTATTTTTTTACAGGTTTTTAGTGGAGGGTGTCGTTTTTAGTGGATGAGGTGGAAAAATCGCGACTGCACTTATCTATTGGCCCAGCTCACCACTCTCCCTTTGCATTCTTGCCCTCAACACCAATTCATTCATCTACTGATCTGTTCATCTGCTCACCTCTATAACCTGTCATTGCTTGCTGTCTTCCTATCTGTCTTTTGTTTCCATTTCAAGTTTCGTACAAATCAAATCATTGGATTAAGTTTTGTTTTAACAATTTCTCTCTCTATCCAGGTTGTGGAAGACTGGAAGTTTGTAGCCCAGGTTCTGGATCGGATTTTCTTATGGCTCTTTTTGCTGGTGGCTATTCTAGGATCGGCAATGATCTTTGCTCCATCACTTCGAATGTGGTCGAGTATTATAATAAAACCCAATGAAAATGATCACAATTAATCTCAAAATGTGGCTCATACATGTTTTTGGAGCTGGTTTGCAAATACGTCACTTGCTATTAGATTGAATTCTATTTTATAGAAGAAAGATGCTTTGCCAAGTATCATTTGGGAGCCAAGGCAGCACTTCGAATGTGGTTGAGTATTATAATAAAACCCAATGAAAATGATCACAATTAATCTCGGAATATGGCTCATAGATGTTTTTGGAACTGCTCTGCGAATATGTCTCTTGCTATTAGATTTAACTCTATTTTATAGAAAGAAGATGCTTTGCCAAGTATCATTTGGGAGTCAAGTCAGCACACTTAAATTCATACTTACTGCACCTATTTATGTACATTTTAATCTTAATGTGCAGATTTAATTTTGAATCAAATACCGGCATGTAAAAGCATGGAATATGTACTGCACTGCAAATTCCGAACAGTTTGTGTTCTGTGTAATGCTTGTTTATACATGAATTTGATGCCATTTAATTGCATTGCTATCTTTTCGATGATTAGTGACTTATGCAACAACTGAAAAAGCAGAGGGTAGATCAGAGGATGATAATTGGACACTAATGTGATTTTCCTGGAATTGAGACACATACACATTTGTTTCATGAACCTCATGAATATATTTCAACAAAGAAACAATAAGGTATCAAAATTTTTTGCAGGAACAGAATTTTGTATGGCTTTATATTAAAAATGCCAACAGAGCTTCAACGACACATGGAAGGATTGCTGAGTAAAGATGCCTAATTTGCTCACTGTATCAGTTGTCCATGAATAATGGTTAATATATTGGAAGAACTGCAGTAAAATTAAACTGGCAATGTCTCAGTTTTACATTATCACTCTGTGTGGTAGTTCTCAACCAGCTCGTGACAATCACAATACTGTGTTATTATTGTTTATCGCTTACATATCAGTGCACCATTAGGAGAATGACAATGGGAGGAACATCAGGTCTATTTTTATTCTTCACCTACCTGTTGTTACTGTTCTTCCCCTTCCACTGCAGGAAAGGTCCAATTGCAGGTTGAAGGTTCAGGGAGTAATGTCTCTGCACGCATACAGTAGTTACACTGTGTAGTATGTTTTAATGTTGGTGTGTAGCTATACTCAACACATTTGCATGAACCTTTGAACATTGCCCCCAAACCTTTGAACTCCACTACTTTGTACAGCAATGTGCTTCTGCACAATAAACAATCCTCTTTAACATACTCAAGTCTGTCTGCTGTTTTCTCCTCACAACATAACCAGTCTGGGGATCAGCGTTTTTTTTTAAAGGGATCCTTGCAAGTTCATAATATTTTGTGCACCACAATGAACAAATGAAATGCATCAAAACTTAATCACGCTACAGTGAGCTCCAACTTATATCTCTAACGAATGAGTAAAAGGCAAGGTTAGGAGATTCTTTTGACAAGGTGTTCAGATATTGAATGCTTTTCCCCAGAGCCATTGGGTAAGGCAGATCATATTAGCTTTTAAGAAGGGCTTAGGTAAATATCTGAAAAGGAGGAATATAAAGCTGCTTGGGGCGAGAAAGCAGGAAATTGGATCTAACAGATTGCTCTTTCAGAAATTCAGCACAGGTACAATGGTCCAGATGCCCTTCTGTGCTCTAAATAAAAGTAGAAAGTTAAGGAACTCTGCTTGCTCTCATCCAATATCTACCTTTGTTTCACTAACCTGGTGCACCCCATTATAAACATGACATAAAAACATAAACATAAAAACAACCTTGTAGACATGTCATTGCTTCTGAGAAGAAGACATTCACATTCATAGTTGGCATCATGCTTTGCCTAGTAATGAAATAAAAGTCAGTTTGGAAGGATAACTGATTTTATTTCTTTTTTTGCAACAACATGATTTGAGTGTGACAATGTGTTAGCTGTAGCACAATTTCCCAATGATTTAAACATTAGGCCAAATTGCCTTCTTGTCTCTAAAAAAAATTCTATTTGATCATACTTTATAAACTCAAATAACTGATGGCTGCACTCACACACGTATGCAACCACGCATGCACTCACACATTGCATGTATTCTCATACTCACATGACTAAAGGGCAGCTTGTTAATAAATGCTGTTTCAATTGCTTGCGTGATTTCAACTATCCAAGCAACAAAATAGGTTAACGTTCGCAATTTAAGCATTATTTCAATTAGTTTACACTCGCAAAACTACCATGGGTAAGGTGGTGGCTCACAAGTATTGTAAGTGGATTCCCCCTCCTTCAAAGCTGAATCAAAGGTTTAAATGTTGAAGTGTTATTAATAATCTTTGTATTTGATATAGCGCCTTATCATGTCATTCAAACGTCGAATCGCTTCACAGAATGTATGTAAAGTGAATTGATTGTAAATGTTGAGCATGACCTGTCAGACATCAAGTCCTGGATGAGAGCTAACTTTCTTCAGTTGAACATCAACAAGACCGAGGCTCTCCTGATTGGTTCCCGTCAGCGCCTCCTCACCTCATGCGCTGACACCATCACCGTCCATGGATACACACTCCACCTCACTGAGCCAGTCCGGAACCTTGGGGTCTTGTTTGACCCTCAACTATCCTTTCTACCCCACATCTGTGCCATGACCCGCTCTGCCTTCCCCAACTTACGCAACATGGCCCATCTCCACCACTGTCTCACACCGCAGGTGGCCAAAACCCTTGCTTGTCAGCCTCCCCAACTCCTCCTTCTGTAAGCTGCAGATCAGGATTGAATGCTACTTGGATTCTAATTCAAATCCAGTGAAGAAACAAGTATTAGCTATGCAACTCTGGTCAGCAATTAACTGGAAGCTGGCCTCTGGCCATGGACGCTGTGTGCTCACACATAACTTTTCCTGACTAAAAGCTACAGCCACCTCGTTGCTCATTTCAAGCAGTTATTTGTGAGAAAGAATTGACAGAGAGAGAGACCTTGCAGAAGTTGATTTGCAGCCTGTGTGTTGTTCATCCTTGAGAAAGAAGAATGTTATTTTACAAGGCACATCTGGCTCCTAGAGGCAGGGTGAGCGAGGGGCTTTTGATAAGAGGATTTAAAAACATTGATGCTTGATGAGGTCTGAAAAAATGTAAAAGGGTTCACCTTCAAGTACAACGGGTAAAGCAGAGATAACTGGCCATGCGTGCTTTGTGTGAGAAAAACAAGACCTGGTCAGGGACTGGTATGCGAATATACTATAAAAATAGCAAACCTAACACATCAGTAGGAGAGCAAGACACCACCATTGTCTAATAAAGATCATCTGTCAACATGTGATCGACGCCTGCTAAGTGCTTACAATCTCTCCAGAGGAAGGACATGATCACCCTTGAATCCATACTATATGTCTTGGTTGTATGTATAGTGTAACTGCTCGAAACTGTCACTTTGATTGAATAAAGTGCTAATATTAATTTGAAAATTCTGCTTGTCATTCTCGCTGTATTACATTGTAAGGAACCCAAAACTTACAACAGTCTCTGAATGTTGCTTTGTTGGTTATTTGACAACAATTTAGAGTAAATTAGAAGATAATGCTTTTGGATTATATCTGCTTTCTGTGAAAGCTTAAAACAATGATAAATGTAATATGCCCTCCAGGGATACATTGCTGAATTGCAGCTGATTTTTATTTCCATTTTGAAACTTCTTTATCCAGGGTTAGTGTTAAAATGAGTTCTGCTGCATTTGTTCATAAGTTTCCTCTGTTTTTTTTCCAGATAGGTAGAATATTCACAGCACAGAAGGAAACCTATTAAGCACATTGTGCCTGTTATGGCTCTTTGAAAGAGCTATTCAATGTAACCCACTCTCTGACCTTTTTCCATCCCCATATATTTTTGTTCCTTTTAAAACGTTATTATGGATTCAACTTCAACCATTATTTTTGGTAGGCATTAATAACCCTCTATATAACCCAAATTCTCCTGAATGTTTTCTTGTTGTTTGTAACAATTTTAAATGTATTTAAAATTTCGATTTATGACCGGCAATTGCCACAATGATCAGTTTTGGTTATTTCAAACCTTTTGCTTAAATATGAACTCCCATATGTTTGCAATGCTGAGAAACACACATCCCTGCCCAATACAATATTATAAAATGTTGTTGCAATATCTTGTAACATGTACATATTTGCACAATCAAACAATAAATTACAGGGAGTGTATTAAAGAAGCTAACTAATCTGCATAATTATCACGTCTGTTTTTGAGCTGAACCACTTACTGTAGCATAATTTTGGCACTCATCTTGAAAATACATTCTTTTATTATATGTTTGGAGTGCATTATTTTGTTGAGGGCGTGCATCGGATCATCCAGAACTAAAAGGAGTGAGACATGAACACCTTCCTACAAGGAACTTAGAATTAAAGGAAGCTGCTTCACAATGGGCCAATGAAAACTGATTTGAATTGGTTCTGGCAGAAGGGTCATTTCATATTATCATTTAGAAGAGCTTTTGCTTATAAAAGAAGAACAACAATTTTAACTTTTTATAGCACCTTTTATGTTGGGAGGACATCTCAAAGAGCTTCACAAAGCCAAAAAATACTTTACCAGATGGAGAATATTAGCCCATTGTTATACTTTCAGATTTGGCAAGAAATCGATTCAGGATTGTGAAGGGCAATTTTAGGACAGCCAGCAGCAAATATTAATTTTATGCATATGACAGCTAATGGCTGAAATGGATTACCAGGATGGATGTTTGAAGCTGGGCTAATTTAAGAGCTTTGAAGCATTGTTTTACATGAAATGCACTGAATGGGGGACAAAAAGCTGGGTGGGGGTGTTGCAGATGGTGGGGCCGGGAAGTTGACCAAGAGTGTGGACAAGAAGGAAGATCTTGACATTGGATCTTGAAGGAAACTAGGGAAGGGGCATGTTGAAGGATTCCAGGATAGAGTTCCAGAAAGTGGGGGCAGGGAGTCTGGTCTGAAGGCTGAAGGTCCGAACGCAGAAGATCTCATCCAAAGGATGGCACCTCCACCAATGCAACAACAACAACTTGCAGTTCTACAGCGCCTTTCACACAAGGTAGTGTCCTGCAGAGCTCACCCAGCATTGCAATGGAATGTCAGCTTAAATGATATGAGTTTCAAATTCTAACATGGGTTTTGAACTCACAACTTTATGACTCTGAGGCAAGAGTGCAATCAACTGAGGCAGCCTGACACAAAAAGGTGCTCATATTAGCAGGGAATGCTCTTCTGAAAACATGACTGCTGTCTGCCCTCGGCTGATATATGGCCATCCTGTTTTTTATCTAGTATTGGCACTCAAGATCTAGCAAAGATTGATGTTGTCGCTAGTTGAACCAATATCTTCAGTTCTCCAGCTCTATCATCCCTCAACTTGATGAGTATGCAATATGCACAGCTATATATTAATTAATGACTGTCAGTGGCAAAGGCACAGCATTAAATCCATTGTTATGATGTAGCAATAATCATTCAAGCGAAGAGACAAACGTGGAAGTAATTTAACAATGGAGGTTTATTTGATGTGCTTTTCTCTTTGCTTCCGTTAGAGAAGACCTGAGGGTAATTATTTGGCAGTGACTGATAAAGGGAAACATCTCTCTTAAATGAAGCTGAACTTCATTACTAAAGATCCCTGTGTTCAACACTGCAAATAATCAGGAGTCCATGAATAGTTAATATGTTCTCAAGTCAATGCTCTGTGAGTGCTAAGCTGGATAGCATTATGATGAAGACAGTCAGTCAGAACCACCCGTTGATAGCGATAATTAGAGATCGCTTTTACAAAGCTAACCTGCTAACTGAAATGACTGGCAAGTGCAATATTAGATTTCAAAGTCTCTGTTGGAATTCACACCAGTCAATCGTGAATCGTGAGCTGCCAAAATTCTAAAACTTTGCCCACTTGGGATTTGCAAATCAATGGCTGTGAACATTGCAATTAAATTTTCACCAACTGTAAGTCAGAATGTATGAATAAATTCCATTTTACAAGCACACCAAGTAGCTCACCTGCTGCATGCATGCACTCACCTTGTACCAGCTACCTCTCTCCACCCCAGCCACCACCCACCCTCCACCATTGCTATCCTTTCTTCACCACACTGCTTCACGCCTCCACCTGTGAGTCCTCAGAAATATTAACATGCCCTGTTGTAAATGTACCTGTGCTGCTTCTTGGCTATGTCGAACTATGATGGTCATGTGGTTGGGTAGGTGGAAAACACCCAGCTCTTGGGCCTTAAATTTCACTTGGTCTTTAGCCTGGAAGACCATTTTGGTTTCAAATTGAAGATCACACTTAACTGTAGATATTCTTAAAGTTAGTTTTAATTTGTAAAATTTTATTTTCTGGGGAGAGAGGAGGTTAGAGGTTAGAGAGATGGGGGGGCTACCAAGGAATGTAGGGATTTAAACATTAGAGTGAGGATCTTGAATACGATTCATTCTGTAACAGGGGGTCAGTGGAGTTTGGCAAGGACTAGTTAATTGGGGTGTGGAGTTTAGTGCAGGAGAGAATGCAGGCGGCGGAGTTTTGAATGAGCTGAATTTTGTGCACGGACAAGGGTTTCGGCAGCTTTTGGGGTCAAACCTACCTATATCAAACAAATAGGTGGGGAGCTCCCAATTCTCTATTCCATTTTAGCTAAGATAAAGGACTATTTACAACCTTTTACTTGCTTATTATAATAATAAATATAATAATCCTGCATTTTGACGTAGTGCCTTATCACATCATCAAAAAGTCTCAAAGTGCGTCACAGAGTTTTTCTGTAAAGACTAGTAACTGTGTATTTGTAGGCAAACACAGAGGTCAATTTATGATCAGCAGTGTCCTACAAACATCCATGTAGTGTGTTGACATTTTATTTGGAAGTTAGCTATCCAAGATACTAGGAGAAACACCGTTCTCTTTTTTGAATAGTGCTATAGAATCTTTCACATCTACCTAAGCATGCAGATGGGACCTATTTGGTTTGATATCTCAACCAAAGGACATCACCTCTAACAATATAACGCTCCCCTAACACTCACAGAGCATTGACTTAAGAACATTATAACTATTCACCGGCTCCTAATTATTTGCGGTGATGAACACCAGGATCTTTAGTAATCAAGTTCAGCTTCATTTTAGAGCGATTTTGCACTTTATCAGCCTACATTTTAAGCTCAAAGTCCCAAAGTGGGCCTCAAACTCACAAACATTCAAAGGCGAGAGTGCTGCTAACTAAGCTGACACTTTGTAAAGTAATTAGTCTGATGAAACATCTGTTCTTTAGAAGGAAATTATCAAAATCAAGTCATACTTTGAAATAATTTTTCATAATTTGTTCTGATATATAAATTCTGTGATGCTAATATACACCAGCTGTCATTGTGGAGTTCTGTAGCTCAGTGGTTAGAGGACTCGCCTTGCAAGCAAGAGACCTGGGTTTATTTCCTGGCAGGGTGAAATGTTGAGCAAGTTTCCTTACTCCACACGCCTAATAATAATCCATCAAGAAAAAACAAACAAAAAATATTTAAAAATTGGTCACTTCAATCCACGACTGTTTGTGAGACACTGCTGTGTGCAATTGGCTGCCGAGCTTCGCCCACAAATGCACAGTAAATTCACATTACAACATATTCTGTGAAGCCCTTTGAGACGTCTATAAGACGTGAAAAGAGCTATATCAAATGCAAGGATTATTATTACCAGTTAAACAGCTTTCAACAATGCAAGTAAATTATGCAAAACTAGAATGAAACACTAGGTGGCAGTACAGGTCTAGTGAGTGAAATAGTTCCACCACAGTATTTAGGATTGCAAGACCATGTTAGGGTTAGGACGAAGAATTCTCTTTGCCTCTTTGATCTCACCTTTCCAGAATACATATTATATCATCTTCCCATTATATCACCAAGCTCTTTCTTAAAGATGGACAGGTAGCATCCTGTAGCATATTGGTTAGAGCACTCGCCTCGCAAGCGAGAGGACCTGGGTTCGATTCGTTGGTAAAGTGAAAATATAGGCAAGTTTCTTTACTCCACAAGCCTCCGTTTACCTAGCAGTAAGTAGGAACCTGTTTTTTAGTCAATTAGCAGATCACTTTTCCTGGGGTAATAATCCCTTCAAAATAAATGAAATAATAATTATTATTTGGTCACTCAATCCACGACTGTTTGTGGGGCACTGCTGTGCGCAAGTGGCTACCGCTTTTTGTCCACAAAATGTACAGTCAATTCATTTTGCAGTATGTTCTGTGAAGCACTTTGAGATGTCTCGACAAGTTGACAAGCCGCTTATATCAATTGCCAGGATTATTATTATTATTAAGATTCAAGTGTTCTGGCCTCTTTTTACAGTCAACTTATTTCTTCTGGCAACAAATAATAATGATGGGTGGGATGCTGCACACAGCAGCTGATACAGAATGACAAAATCACTGAAAAAATAACAGTTAGGATGTGGAAAGATAATTATAGTTGGCGACCAGGAAATAATGCTGTCATTGTAAATACTGCATATCCAATGTTACACGTAGCTCAATGTAACCCCAATGCACTCACAGCTACATATGTACCATTCTAATCCTCCCAGTATCATATCATTGTTATAATGATCAGCCCTTTGAAAGTATTCTGTCACTGCTGTTCTTTGTTGTCTGAAATTGAGGTAATTTCTTTCAACTGCGGAGTTGGAAGCAACTGTACCACAGAAAACACATAATCACACAGTTTCTACCCAAATATTTGTATCTGACGAATATACTGGAAGTTTACAGGAGAGATTCTCCATATAAATTTTGTTAGAAAGCACCACAAGCCTGTAATCCCCAACTGGTTCATCAATCAGTGCTGTACCAAACTATACACCCAGGTTAAGCAGGCAATTACTTACCGGTGATTATTTTTCACTCAGAGATTATTGATGTCAACAGCAGGTCTCTTAAATTGGTAATGGGTTTCCTCAAGAGTCAGACATCCAGTTGACGATTAAAAATTATTCTTGTCTTTAACAATGAGCGTCCTGAATGTCCAACAGATTAAGAGCTAACTTTTTCAATATGTTTCCAAATATTTATTGCAGAGATACCATGCAACCAAGTTGTAACTCTGAAATGCTACTATTATATTTTCTTGCACAAGTCACACATAAAACTTTTACTAATCATGATCATTGTTATCTTTGTTGTTAGCCAGACATGATTATTACATTAATGTGGTTGAGGAAAATGAAAAGAAACTGGTCAGTGTTGATGTGTACCTAGTCATGAAAAGATATGTAGAAAAACAGATCCCAAATTCAGACTGAAATTAAGAATTGTCCAATATTCTACATGATCTTAAACTTTAAAGCAATGTTCTAAAGGCTGAGAGCATGAGAAAGTTCTGGTCATTATGTTTAGTACTGAAAAATAAAATGTGGGGTTGGATTTGAGGGCAATAATCCACCAGAAAAAAGTGGGTTAACAATTAAAAGAAATACGTCAACACTAAATATTAATAATCCTTAATAATAATAATAATAATCCTTGCATTTGCTATAGCGCTTTTCACGTCGGGAGGACGTCCCAAAGCGCTTCACAGAACACACTGTAAAGTGAATTGACTGTATATTTGTGGGCGAACGCAGCAGCCAATTGCACACAGCAATGTCCCACAAACACTCGTAGATTGAAAATGACCAATTTATTATTGTTTTTTGTTTTGGAGGGATTATTATTAGGCTCTGTGTGGAGTAAGGAAACTTGCCCAAGGTTTCGCCCTCTGCCTGGAATTGAACTCAGGTTTCTCGCTTGCAAAGCGAGTGCTCTAACCACGGAGCTACAGAACTCCACCTTGTGTTTGGTGTATCGCCTTTCAAGTCAAGAGTACATCTCAACACACTTCACAGGATCTATTGTAAAGTGGAGTGACTCTGTACTTTGCAGGTGAACACCATAATGATAACAATAATCCTTACAATTGATATAGCAACTTATTAGATTGTTGAAATGTCTCAAAGCACTTCACAGGATTTTACTGTAAAATGTAGTGACTATGTATTTTGTAGATAATGCTGATTGGAACACTGAGATCAAGCATTTAATAAAAATAACCAAATACCCTAAATACGTAAGAGAGCACGAGACAACATGAATTGAGAAAGAGCCAATCTACAAGCTCATGTACAACATTTCCTCATATGAACTCCACTCAATTAATTTAATCACCTAAGGGAAGGTTCTGTTTTACTGCAACTTGATCCCAGTTGTCAGGAGGAAAGCATTTACCAAATCACAACTTCTTGTGTTTCCTCATCCTCTTTGCCACGTGCGACATAATCGACCATGCCATCCTCCTCCACCACCTCTCCTCCCTCATCTAACTTAGTGGGATCGCACTCGCATGGTTCAAGTCCTGCTTAACCAACTGCCTCCATTTAATCTCGGCGAACACCCGCTCGGTCACCTGCGGGGTACCCCAGGGGTCCATCCTTGGCTCTCTTCTTTTTCTTATCTATATGCTCCCTCTTGGTGACACACAAATCTACTTTGCCTCCTCCAGCACCAACTCCAGGTCCGCCGATGTTCTATCAGCTTGTCTGGCAGACATCAGGGCCTGGATAAGCGCAAACTTCCTGCAGCTGAATGTGGACAAGACAGAAGCGATACTCCTGTGGATCTGAACTCCTCAACCACCTTGGGCTCTCCCTCAGACTCACCGAATCATAAAATCCGGTCCCTGACCAGGACCACCTTCTTCCACCGCTGCCACATTGCCCACCTCCGACCATACCTTACCCCAAATGCAGCCGAAACTCTTGTGCTTGCGTTTGTCAAACGCACTCCTTGCTGGTCTTTCCAGCTCCACTGTAAAAGTTCCAGCTCATTCAGAACTCTACTGCCCACATACTGACCCGGAACAAACTATGTACCCAATCTCACCAGTTCTGGCAAGACTTCACTGGCTCTCCATCACCGAACGGGTCGACTTCAAGATCCTCATACTCGTGTTCAAATCCATTCACTCCCTGGCACCTCCCTACCTCTCCGACCTCCTCAATCCTCACTCCACCACCTGGCAACTCCGCTAAACTGGCACCGGCCTCCTGCTCATCCCTCGCAACCTCCTCCCCCCCATCAGAGGTTGTGCTTTCAGTCACTATGCCCCAAAACTCTGGAACACTCTCCCTCAATCCCTCCACCTCTCCCCTTTTTCAAGTCCCGCTTGAAAATCTTCCTCTTCAATCGTGCTTACAGCCACCTCCTCCCCCCCCCATCCGCTCAGAGTCAGGCTCTGCACTGTTAAGCATTCTGAGATGCTACCCTGCGTGGAGGACGCTATATAAGTGCAAGTTGTTATTGTTTTCCTCTGTCAGACCTAGATATTTAAGCTCTGTTATGCTGCAACTCCTTGTTCCCTAATAATGCAGATTGAAGTGTTTCTGTTTTTCTTTAGTTTGTTTTTTTAGACAAGATCTGACGTCAACTATGTGGCAGTTTAGCTTAAGCAATGCCCTTTGAAGAGAATGCACTTCATGTCATTTGTGCTAAGACTGAACAGATATTTCACACATTAGTGTATTTGGCATATCTCATCCACTGTTTAAATTGAAAATAAATTGATATGACACTTTTCTGCAGAGCAATAACAGAGACAGCAGGTATTTCAGCAGTTTATTTTGCTAAAAGAAAGCACACAGGCAGTATTTTTTTTAACTTTTTTTCATTAAAGCCTACAGTCCTTGAATGTCTCCCATTACTTCCTGCCAGCAGCAGCCTTGCATTGCATTCATACAGCTGTCTGGGTGAGTAGGACAAATCAATTCTGACTGGTTGACTGATTGAAGTCTCCATTGGAAAGTGATGTGACTTCCAGAGCACATTTCCTTCTTATAGCAACTCAATTTAAAGGAGAATTCTGTTTTTTTTCCTGAAAGTTCTGCAAATTTTGAACAAATCACATTAATGCACCAGCTGTCTGCATGCCACCAGCAATTCCCAAGCCACAGCTCTGAAAGTGAAGTCCTTTGATCCTCTAACCCCGCCGTTCTCTCAATGTTACACCAAGTTTCTGTTTGTGTCTGACTGGGTTCTGAAGGTAAGGATGGCTGTCTCAAGTTCTTTACTTTACCATGGTGATGAAGCCTTGAGCGTCTTTAGCATCATTAAAATGATATTTCACACATGGTTGTATTTGGCATACCTCACCCGCTGTTAGTTTCTTCTTCATGGTTGTGTCCATGTAGCTCAACTGTATAATATCTTGTTGGAGTAGATGAGTTCAGTCAAATCTATTTCTTCTACTTATTTTCTGAGTAAAACTATATGAACATAACATTAAATGAAATCTGTGCTTGGGTTCAAGCATATTTTTAGGATTGTCTATTTTTCGAATGTTTTTATTTGTTATAACCAGACTGATGTCATAATCTCTCACTATAATGCTGTTCACATCAAGAAGTATTTCATTACACATCACCATCCAGAGCTCTGCAGCTCATGACCTCTCTTGTACCAGGCTCCACTGGCTCCCCATTACCCAGAGGATTGAGTTCAAGATCCTTGTTCTCACATTTAAATCCCTCCACGTCTTGCCCCACCCTACCTCTGTGAGCTTCTGAAACCCTACCATCCTGCTCGACTATTATAGCTAATCTTCAGAACTCTGTGGTTAGAAAATTGTGGAAATTAAACAATGTCCTACCACTTTATGGCAAAGACTGTATGTGCACCAACATGTAGTACAGCAAAACAACTTCGGCAAGAGGTGTGTTTCTTTAGTACTTTTAGTATTTTGAGTTAGAACTGAAGAAATGCTGGATGCAACAGCACATTTAACTCAAGTTAATTTAGGAATACATTTCCATATAGTTAGTTAATTCCCCTGCCTCCATTTGCGGTGCTATTTTATTTAGCCATGAAGGTAAGTAGAATGGTCTGGCCGCCAGGTGCCTAACCCATGGTGGCTGTTGATGTTCTCTATTACTGAAGAGCGGTAGATACGCAGTGTATCTGAAACACTTCCCACCCCAATGTTGGAATGTCATTTCTTTCCAGTTCTAGGTACCCTTCCCCACCTTCTGGAACACCATCCCACATTCCCTTTGCTTCGCTCCCTCACTTGCCTCCTCCATGCCTCAAGACCCAACCTCCTTGATCATGCTTTCGGCCACCCTCCTGCCCTCTATGAATCCTCGGAGGGTGGTTCTGGCCTGTGGAGTTGTGATCATCTCCTGAACTAATACAATTCTGTTCACTGGTGAGTTGTTAAAATAAGATCATCCCCAGATCATTGATTAGCCAAAATTGAATTTTAAAGTGTTGCTGTTAGTACTTTCAATGTAATACTATCTCATTAAAATCCTTTTCCTTTCATTAAAATGAACTGCAGCTCTCAGTTTCCAGGGATTCTGCTCCTGATTCAGAAGGAGTCTGCTCTCTGAATATTATCTGGTGCGTTGATTTTAACATAATGAAACTAACTGGAAATTGACAAGCAGATGAAAGGTAGAGAAGCTGTAAATTTACTTTTTTTATTTAAGTAGCGATCTACAGATCTTCCTAGTGCCGGTGAGCTGGGAAATGACATGAGAAAGATGCGAGGCAACATCTAAGATGTTATTTCCTCAGTTTGAAACTGGTTGTTGACTCTTCAGGTTTGATATCAATCGTCTCACCGCGAAATCACAAGCACTTCCAGAAGTTAATCTTCAAATAAAGCCTGCAGACGTGTGTTCCTCTCTGTTGACTGACGGATTTCTGAAATTGACGATCCAATCACATAGGTTATTTATGTCAAACTACTTGAGTGAGTCTAAATAGACAATATAAATGGATATTTTGAACACATCACCACAATGTGTTTAGGATTTTTTCAGGGAAACTTTTAGTCCTTTTACCAGCCTGCAACTCTCCACTCTCTGGTCCTGGTAGAAGATAATATTGATTGAGTCCCAAAACATCCCTGATGTATTCCATCACAGGGAATACATATTAATCTGTTTCATCTCTATGTATGGTCAGATCTACCACTTTTCTATCGCTGTGCAAACAGAGCATTTTGTTGCAATATTATTTGCTGCAGGCAGGGCAGGAAAGCCTTGGAAATATTCTTGCTCTATAATTATCGAAAACAGAGAGGGGAAGAGAATTGATTCAACAAAAGAAGCTCCCCACATATATACAGTGGGAACAACTTTACAGGTTTGAATGACAAGTACGCATTGGGACTCACAGATTTTATATAATGTCATATCACAGCATTAAAAGGAGGATGATCGAAGGCACAGTCGAAGAGGAAGATCTTGAGACGGGTCTCGAAGGAAGCAAGAGAGGGGATGAGGCGGAGGGACTGCGGGATGGAGTTCCAGAGGGTGGTGGCAGAGTGGCTGAATGCCCACATACCAAAGGTGGGGCGGTCGAGGCGGGGGACATGAAGTAGGCCGGAGCCCGCTGAGTGGAGGGAGCGGGCAGGATGGTAGGGGTCAGGAGGTTGCAGAGGTAAGGGGGGAGCGAGACCATAGAGGGCTTTGAAGGTGATGACCAGGATCTTGAACTGTATCCTCTATATGATAAAAAGCCAGTGGGGTCGGGCGAGTATGGGGTGATAGGGTCACGGAGCCTGGTGTGGGAGAGGACATGGGCTGCAGAGTTCTGGGAGATTTGCAGCCTATGGAGGGAGGAGTTGGGGGAGGCCGACAAGCAGGGAGTTTGCATAGTCAAGCCTGAATGTTATGAATGTATGTATGAGGATCCCTTCGGTCTGTAGTGTGAGACATTGGCAGAGCCAGGAGATGTTGCAAAGGTGGGGGAGGGCAGAATGGGTCATGGCACGGATGTGGGGTAGAAAGGATAGTTGAGGGTAAGATAAGATGCCAAGGTTCCGGACTGGCTCAGTGAGATGGAGTGTGCATCCATGGATGGTGATGCTGTCAGCCCCTGAGGTGAGGAGGCGCTGACGGGAGTCAATCAGGAGGGCCTCGGTCTTGTTGACGTTCAACTATAGAAAGTTAGCTCTCATCCAAGACTTGATGTCTGATAGACATTCAGTCAGGATATCAGCAAAGTGAAGTGTCTGTATTTTGGACATGAATGGCTCAGCCAATTTGAACACAGCAACACAAACGGCCACAAGAAAAACTTGTATAGTGCCCTATGCAAAGTGAATGATCAATATTATTTGGGGAATCACTGGCCAGGATACCTGAGAAACTCCTTTCTCTTTTTTTCCTTCCTCTTAGCGGTGCCTATGGTCACCTCCCCTCTCTCCTTAGCTTGATGTCAAGCTCTGCCACTGTGAGGTGCCCCAAGATGCTACTCTTCAGGAAGTCTGCCACATACATTTAATGTGCACCTGAACAGGCCAACTTATAAATGCAACTGTAAAACAAGGAAAGAACCAGCATGAGCTGGTCAGGAATAGTTTTGGTCAAACCACTGGTAATACTTGGCCAAGGGCTGGCATGATAGTACAATATAAAAGTATAATACCCAGTAAGTCAGAAGGATAGGAAGACACCAACACAGAATGATAAGGACAAGGATTGACGTACACCATCTCTTTCGGAAGAAGGAATTGATCACCCTTGAATCTGAGTTACGCGTTCCCTGTTGTATGTATGGTATAACAGCTTATCAATGTCACTTTGGTTGTATTAAAATACTAACATCACTCTGAGGAATGCTGGTCAGCCACCGTGGTATTACATTGTGAGGAATTCAAAAATTACAGACTGGACCTCTCATTCAATGTCTCATCCAAAGGTTGGTACCAATAGCAATGCAGCATTCTCCCAGCATGGCAATGAAGTTTCAGCTTAGACTATGAGTTCATAGAATCACAGAATCATACAGCACAGGAGGAGGCCATTCAGCCCATCATGTCTGTACCGGGTCTTTCAAATCAATCCCACTCCCCCGCGCTCTCCCCATAGCCCTACAAACTTGTCCTCCCCAAATAATTATCTACCTCTTTCTTAAAAGTTGTTATTGAATCGCAAGCAAGAGGCCTGGGTTTGATTCCTGGCAGGATGAAACCCTGGGCAAGTTTCCTTATTCCACACACCTAATAATAATCCCTCAAGAAAAAAAACACAATAATAAAATTGGTCACTGTTTGTGGGAACTGATGTGCGCAATTGGCTGCTACGTTTCTCACACAAATATACAGTAAATTCACTTTAAAGTATACTCTGTGAAGCGCTTTGAGACATCTAGAAGATGTGAAAAGCATTATATCAAATGCAAGGAATATTATTATTATTAAGTGAAAACATTGCACATCTTAAAAAATTTAATTTAAAAGAGGAAAGGGCTAAAAATACAAAGCAGTTGAACACATTGCAAATGTTGTAAATGAAACAAAATAGTACAGAAGCATTCTATACAAATTTACATTTATATTCATAGATTCATAGAAGATACAGCTCAGAAACAGGCCATTCAGCCTGTCCAGCTGGTGTTTATAATCCACATGAGTGATTATCCTAAATCCTATCCCTAGTCCCATATCCCTGCATTTTCTCCATATCTCTCAACTGTAATTCTCTCTTAACTATGCGTCCAGTCGTTTTTTGAAATTGTATATGGTGCCACCCCAACAACTGACTGTGACAGAGAATTGCACATTCCCACCACTCTCTGTGTGAAAGCAATTCTCCTAATCTCTGTCCTGTACCTCCCAGGTCTGATTATAAAACTATGCTCTCAAATTCCCAACCCCTTGACCACTGGAAATCATCTCTCCCTATCCACCCTGTTCAAGCCTCCCATCATCTTATGTAGCTCTATTATATCCCCTCTCAGCCTTCTGAGCTCCAAGGATAAAAGTCCAGTTTATCAAGCTTTTCCGTATAACTGCATTTCCTCCATCTCGCCCCCTCCCTCACCACCTTTAAGACCCATCTCAAGACCCTCCTCTTCAACCATGCTTTCGATACCCCTGCTTCCCCCCCTGCCCTCTCCCCTCCCCCACCCTGACCCTCAGCTCGGGTCCGTAACTCTGTCTGTCCAGTGCCTTGGGACATCCTCCCGACGTGAAAGGTGCTATACAAATGTAATTTTGTTGTTGTTCCTCATACCAGGTAACATCCTGGTGAATCGTCTCTATACTGCTTCAGTGCCTTAACATCTTTCCTATAATGAGGAGCTCCAAACGTAACAGTGGCGGAGCCTGATGCTGAACCATGGGGCTATGCAGAGCTGGGGGCAGGGTGGGGGGTCACTTTGCTTCGCTCCCTCCATTGCCTCCTTCAAGGCACATCTTTTCGACCGTGCCTTTGGTCACCGTCCTACCCCACCCTCCATGCCCTCTACTCCTCCTGATCCCAAACCCCAGCTCGGGTGCAAATCCTTGACTGTCCAATGCCTTGGGATGACCTCCTGACATGAAAGGCTCTGTGTAATGTATTGTGTTGTTGTTGTGACCACAAGTGCGGTCAAAGAGGAAGGCCTCTCAGTGATGATCTAATAGACCAGAGAGACCTCACATGACCTTTTTATCCTTATACTCTATTCCCCCAGCTATGAATCCTGAAGGTCTTTTTGACTTTTTTAAAGCCTGGGTTATGGTCTTCAATGACCTGTGAATCTGTACTCCTAGACCCCTTTAAGATTTGCCATCTTTAACTTATAGGTTCTCCCTATGTTTTTCCTCCCAAAATGAATGACACCACACTTGTCTTCATTGAACTTCAGCTACCATTTGGCTACCCATTCAGCCATCCTCTCAATATCTACCTGTATTTTATTGTAATCCACCTATATAACACCTTTCATGTTGGGAGGACATCTCACCGTGCTTCACACAGCTGCCTGGGTACCAAAGCCAGTTTTAATAATTCTTTATCAAATGTATCTTTAACCTTTTTTTTAACACAAAGTTATTAAATATCTACTTAACCTCTTTTTAACAGAATTTAGTAAAACTGAAATGTTAAAAAATGATAATTATCAGTAGGTCTCAGGTCAGATTCCTCATATAAGAAGGAAACATAACATCTGCACTATCTCTCCAATCCTCCAGTTGCTGTGCAAGTCTAACAACAATCATCACAGAAGTCAATCAGGTCATGCTGTGAGGCGTTGAAGTGGTTCTATGATCACTGTTTTGTTCTGCTCAACATAACCCTCTCCCTCGAGTTGGCTGGATAAGAGCCAGTGGTAAAAATCTCTGTTTATTTACAATAATTCACAGTAATTTTGCAGGCAATCCTCCCTGCATAGGGCATAGCATATGTCAAGGCAGCTGTTGTATCTTTAGCTCTGAGCCCCAGAAGGTTTTACAGACCATATATAGCATCTATATAACATTGATTCTCAAGAGTTGATTACCGCACCTTTGGCCTTGGTGCCAGGTTGAGATTTCCATTGCATCAGATTCAAAGGGATGGCAGGACTATTGCATCAGAACACAGGAAACCAGAGAAGGCCATTCAGTCTATTTAGCTTGTTCTCTGCCTCATTATAAAATCATAACAGATCTTTTAATCCCATCTCCATATCTTTTTCATAGCGCTGGACACTCTTACTTTCCGAGTACCTACCTACCATTTAAACTCCCCTAACTGATTCTGGTTCTATAGCCTTCTGGGCAGTGCATTTCATATTTTCACAAACTGCTTGGGTGAAGAAATGTTTGTCTAATTTCTCTTCTACTCTTCTATTTCAGTTCTAATTTTAATGGAAGTCATACTGCCAATTTGGGCAAATAATAATATTAATGTGATAACATTAATGATAATACGAATAATAATAATTATTATGAATAAGAATAACAATAATGTGATAAGGCATTATATTAAGTGCAAGGACTTTTTTTTGACACTATAATTACTTGTCCATTATGTAGGCTGTCAATTCCCTTCATTATTTTAAACACCTCATAAAGAACACCCTTTGACATTCTCAACTCTAAGGACTATAGCTCAAGTCTACTCTGTCTCTAATCATTAATTTAGCCACTTTGTCCCAGGTATTAATCGAAAGAATCATTACTGGAGGCCTGTAAGGGCAACTAAATCTTCCTAAGATTAGGTGCTCCAACTGGACAAATCGATGTCTGATGTCTGACCAGCACTCGATATAACACGAGCTACACATCCTTGCTTTTATATTCCAGAACTTTTATATAAAGCCCAGCATCTCATTAGTATATTGATTGCTTGCTGCTTCTGCAAATAAGATTGTAACAATTTATGCTCTTGGACCCCTAAATCCCTTTGCTCATCTAACCCTCCTAGTGCTTCTCCATGTAGAGTGTATTTCGATCTGCCTTTCTTCCTTCTGCAGCTTGCTTCATGAAGCTCCAGCTACCATACTGACGCCAAATTAATCTATCTATGTCCCCTTGTAATTTGGTTACATAATTAGGGGCACATAATTAACCTAATCCTCAAATTTGCACAATGGTGGTTAGCCCAACCTACAAATTCAACCTCACTGTGAGTCAAAACGTAGTGTTTCTCCTTTAGCTTGGCAGTCTGGCTCAGTTGGTAGCACGGCTCAGTTGGTAGCACTCTCACTTCTGAGACAGAAGTTTTAGGGTTCAAACCCCATATCAGAATTCAGAACTCATACAGTCTAAGATGACTCTCTAGTGTAGTGCCGGGGGTACCCTGCGTTGTCAGAGGTGCCGCCCTTCAGAAGAGATTTTAAATCAAGATCCCATCTGCCTGTTTATGAGGATGTTAAAGATACCATAGCACTATTTGAAAAGAGAAGGGAGTGTCTCCTGGTGTCTTGGTCAATAATGCCCATCATTGCTAAGACAATAATGATAATGTGAATAAGACATTATATCAAATTTAAAGGTAAATGTTTTTGAAACGTAACACATTCTCCCTGAATTTTACTTCTAGCTTGACATAGGAGTACCAGCTCAAAAATAAATGCTTGCCATAAAACGTGTTAGCACTGTTGCTTTCTTCCAATTGCCTATATAAAATATATATAATATCTAACCTAAGCTACAGGACTCCACATATAGTTTTCATCGATAGTCTAGGTTGGTAAGTGATCATACTTTGATGAATAGGTATTGTTCATAAGAGCATGTTACAACTGGGAATAAATGAGAACCACCCTATATTTATTACAGGAGGGTCACAGCTATTACTGTGTTTAGTTTATCGGGAGGTAAAGGAAGAGAATGCAGTGATAAATTTTGGTCGCAAATGATATGTGGAAGGAAGTTTAATTCACTCAGGTATTACTGAACTGTAGATTATTTGGATAAGGAGTAGTGTCTGCTTTGTGTGTTCCTATGTTAGCAGAGCTAACTTGAGTAAGGGGAGTCTGATAGTATAGCAGTTAGAGCACTTGCCTTGGAAGCAAGAGGACCTGGGTTTGACTCCCAGGAAGGTCGAAACTTTAAGTAAGTTTCACACGCCTGTTTACTTAGCAGTAAGTAGGAAGTCGATTGTTAGTCAATTAGTGATTCACTTTCCGTGAATAAAGTAATAATTTGGTAATTCAATCCACGACTGTTTGTGGGACACTGCTGTGTACAATTGGCTGCCACATTTTTCCCACAAAACACACAGTCAATTCAATTTACAATATAATCCTGAAGCATTCAATGGCGTGATAAGGCACTCTATTAAATGTAAGGATTATTATTATTATTATAAGTGCCCAGGGCTCATTATCAATGGAGACCCTGTGGATGCATTAAACCCTTCAGTAGCTTCCCTGTCTTTGATGATCCTAAAGTTATTTTCATGATTCAACATTGCAGAAGATTATCCATATTGCAGCAATGAGCAAAACTAGGTTGAAGACATAAAAATGTAAAGTTACTTTTTTCTCACTGAACCGATGCCTATTCATAGTGAGAGCAGAAGGAAGAAAACCCTGAACTTGAGACATTAATTAATCCCAGTAATGAGAATGAGAACATGTGATTTTTGTTTCATTTGTGCTATTGCATAGAAGTGATCACCCACCAAGTCTGACGTCTTTGTTTGTATTAATATCCTGATGCCTGTGACTTGAGTCCTCTGCTTAATCTTGGAACTATGCTAAATATAACCTGCCTTCATAAGGCATTCAGCATCTCTGCACCCACACTCTGGAACTCTATCCCACAATCCCTCCACCTCACCCCCTCCCTTGCCTCCTTCAAGTTCCATCTACAGACCTTCCTCTTTGACCGTAACTTCAGGGACCCTCCCACCCCTGCCTCCATGCCTTCCACCCTCCTTCATCCCAACTGGGTCGAAAACCACTGATTGTCCAGTGCCCTGGGATGTCTTTCTGACGTGAAGGGTGCTATACAATTACAACAACAGCAACAACTTGTATTTATATGGGCCAAGATGTATCTCCCGACGTGAAAGGCGCTCTATAAATGGAATCTTGTTGTTGTTGTTGTTGTTGTTGTAGAGGGATTTAAACAATAGAGTTATGGTCTTGAAGTCAATCTGCTCTGTGACAGGGAGCCAGTGGAGTTTGGCAAGGAACTGGGGTACGGAGCTTAATGCGGGTGAGAATGCAGGCGGCAGAGTTTTGGATGAGTTGAATTTTGTGAATAGTGGAGGAGGGGAGACCGGCGAGGAGGGGGTTAAAGTAGTCCAGCCGAGAGGAGACGAAGGCGTGGAGATGGGGTTTTGGCAGCTTGTGGAATGAGGTATTGTCGGAGACGGACAATGTGGCAAAGGTGGAGGAAAGCGATCCTGGTCAGGGTCCTGGTGGGGAAGAAGGATAACTGGGGAACGAACCTGAAATTCTACAAGTATAAATTGTTGTTGGTTGTTGCCTAAGGGTCCCTGCTATAGATTCTTCTCTCAATTCACAAGTGGGTTGGATAAAGAAGACCCTTGAGCCTATTTGATTTCTTGCTTCCCTAATACCCACCCTGGCATCATCACATTACAGCATTCAAATAGTAATAATAATAATAATAATAATCCTTGCATTTGATATAGCGCTTTTCACGTCGGGAGGACGTCCCAAAGCACTTCACAGAACACACTGTAAAGTGAATTGACTGTATATTTGTGGGCGAACGCGGCAGCCAATTGCGCACAGCAATGTCCCACAAACAGTCGTAGATTGAAAATGACCAATTTTATTATTGTTTTTGTTTTTGGAGGGATTATTATTAGACGTGTGGAGTAAGGAAACTTGCCCAAGGTTTCGCGCTGCCTGGAATTGAACTCAGGTTTCTCGCTTGCAAAGCGAGTGCTCTAACCACTGAGCTACAGGACTCCACATCCTGGTCTCAACTATCCTTCCTGCCAAATTTATAATAATCCTTTCATTTAATATAGCACTTTTCATGTCTGTTAGACAACTCAAAGAGCTTCACAGAATATACTGTAAAGTGAATTGACTGTATATTTGTGGGCGAAATGTGGCAGCCAATTGCACACAGCAGTGTCCCACAAACAGTTGTGGATTGAGTGACCAAATTATTATTTTTTTTTCTTGAGGGTTTATTATCAGGCATATGAAGTAAGGAAACTTGTCCAAGGTTTCGATCTGCCGGGAATCGAACCTAGGTCTCTCACTTGTGAGGCAAGTGCTCTAACCACTGAGCTACAGGACTCCACAAATTTGATCAAATCACTCTGTAAAGAAATATTTCCTGGGGTCTGACCCAAAATTGCCCATTACAATCTTCAGCCCCTTGTTCTGCTGCCTTGGTATATTTCAAGGCAGTGTTCTCAGTTTACTTTCTCATTCTTATTTCAAATCTTGTATACTTCTTTGAGCCATCTCTTTTCAAGGCTGAAGAGTCCAAACTTATCTAATCCTTCTCACAGTTCATTAATAATATAAGAATCTTTGCATCTGATATAGTGCCTTATCATGACGTTGAGATGTCTCAAATTGTTTCACAATTTATCGCTGTAAAGTGATAGGTATTTTGTAAGCAAATGTAGCAGCCGAGTTGCATACAGCAATGTCCCATAAACAGCGAAGAAGTGAATGACCAATTTTATCCGGGCAATTGTTGGCTAGGATTCTAATTCTGAGGATAATAATAATAATAATAATAATCCTTGCATTTGTTATAGCGCTTTTCACGTCGGGAGGACGTCCCAAAGCGCTTCACAGAATATACTGTAAAGGATTATCCTCAACGCTCTCCACTATACCACCTCAAGGTCCTGGGTAGCTTCCTTATGTCAAAGTGATTAGTTACAAAGTCACCAAAGAAATCACACGTAATAAATCCCAGATATGTTGTGGCTCATTTTTTGAAATTCCACTCAGATGGCAATCCCACTTTCTACTTTTCTGACGTTGGCATCCAAGCAGAATTCCGAAGGGTCAGTCACATCTGGGATTTGCTGGTTATGAATCCTTTTTGCGACACTGGACTCTACTTTCAATTATTGTATATCAGCAATCCAATCTGAATTGATCTTAGTGGTTCAGTATATCTTTGCAACCAATCCTTTCAACTCTAAGATTTAGGTTTGAATCAAATCCAATTTGCTCTAAAGGGCAATTTATCTGTTTTTAATGCTTCTTGAAGCATTCCCTTCCTCAGAAACCAGTGTGAAAATCATTGGAGAAAAGAAGAAGCCAATTACGCTTGTTAATTCCTTTTTAAATACTATTAAAGAGGATCTTTGGCAGTATTACACAGCGGAGAAAACATATCGACAAGAGAGTTTTGCCAATCATAAAGTATCCTGTAGTGACGGAAGTGAATTACACAAGTAGGTTCTCTGACCAAGATTGATAGGTACATAAAATTAGGAGATTTTCACAGTCAATGTGTTCCCTATGCTTCCACAAGAATGAATCTCTACGCATTTTAGTTTACTGTGAAAATGTAATCATTTATAGAATCAATATTGCACCACTGCAGATTACCCTGAGCACCTGAAGTCGGCAGACACACAGTTAATATTTGACACTGAGCATCTCCCAAGGGATGAGTTTTCTAGTCCTGGCTGGATCATCAGGCATTAAGCAGAGAATCCAGGCACAAGGGTTCTCTTGACTACAGTGCTTATTGCCACAATCCCGCCGCCTCACTTTACCTCTCTTTAAATCACGCCTTAAGAACAAACTCTTTGAATATGTCTAGGGTTACATCCACCCTCCCATTCTCCCTGGCTCAGCCTCCAACCCTGCCCTTGTGCAGCACCCGAGACACTATTCTGCATAAGGCCACTATATAAATGCAAGTTGTTGATGTTGCTTTCTACTGGAGGAAAACATCATGACACATTTAGATGGTGAGTACAGAAGATCCAAACTTCAGTCCATTGAAATATACATACAAAATCTGAAGAAGTGTCAATTTTCCTATAGGATATCTGAGGTTGTTGTTGAATACATGTGCTTTAGTGTGAAATAGTGTGATAGGTGAAATCACTCTATAATAACACAACTATATTAAGTAGGTTGTAGATTACGGACAGTGGATGACAGATTGCTTAAAGCATGTCCACTTGAGGTTGCATGCTTCTTTGGATGTTTACATACCTATCACAAGGCTTCATAGAGTTTACTATCCCTAGTGGAGCCTCAGGAGTTGTATTTGGTAATTGCATTCAGACAATAAGCATGTGCACACTTCCTCCTTCATTCAACATTATATGGATTCAAATCACAAAATAAACCATTCGCTTTGGCTGGTTATAATACAGCCAAAACTCAGAAATACATATGCAAAGAGTAAATTTCTTTCAGCTATATATGCATACACCATATTATTTACACCGACATATATTTTCAAATAATTCAAATGAGGCTAAAATCCTAAACTTTCAAAACATTGTAAATTGGCCAGTTTGGTCCAGGCCACGTTAACACATGTGTCAGGAGGCATCTATCACTGACTGTTTGTGACACTAACTCCAAGGGCACCAGCAATTATGTAGACAGTGAAGTCCATTGAGTCTATTAGAGTCCATCTAAGTTCATTAGATGACACTGAGAAGAATAAAAATGTTGGAGGGAAGGACTACGTTAATGGAATAAACCGGAGAAAAAAGCAAAAGTAAATAGAAAGCTGCAGATCATTATCTGAAATTATATTTGAGAAAAACATTATATTAATTTGATCCTTCACTCCTGCCTTGATCTGCAATGATAGCCAATGAAGTGTGTCCAGAATATTTTGTCCACTGTGGACTTCAAATAAAATTAAAAACTCATAGCTCTTAAGAGGTTGTTCCACTGTTGTGCCAAAGCTCCAATTGACTTCAATAATGTTTTATTTAATGTAGTACTTTTCATTTTGTCAAAATGTCTCAAAATGCTTCACTGGATCCACTGTTTATTTTTGTAGGTGAATGTGATAGCCAATTTGCACACAGCAATAACAACAACAACAACAAGATTACATTTGTATAGTGCCTTTCAAGGAGCTGGACAGTGTACAGCATTTTAGACCCGAGCAGGAGTCAGAGGGTGAAGGGAGGGGAGGGGAAGGGGGGTGACCGATGGCATGGTCGAAGAGGAGGGTTTTGAGACAGGACTTGAAGGAGGCTAAGGAGGGGGCAAGGCAGAGTGACTGGGGGATGGAATTCCAGAGGTTGGGGGCAGAGTGGCTGAAGGCTCTCCCGCCAATGGTGGGGCGGGTGGGTCGGGGGACGTGGAGCAGGCAGGAGATGGCTGAGCAGAGGGAATGGACGGCGGCTTGATAGGGGGTTAGGAGTTGGCAGAGGTAGGGTAGGGCGAGGCCGTGGAGTGCTTTGTAGGTGAAAATAAAGTAAATTATCAAATTAATAATAATAATCCATAAATTTGATATAGCACCTTTCATGTCGGAAGGACATCTCAAAGTCCTTTACAGGATGCAGTGTAAAGTGAAGTGACTGCACATTTTGTGGGATTGTTGGCTGGGACACCAGGTGAAACTCCCATTTCTTCTCAAATAGTGCCATGATATCTTTAATGTCCACCTGAATAAGTAGGTAGGACCTTAATTTAATGTTTCATTCAAAGGATGGAACCTCCAACAATGCAGCACCTCCCCAGTACTGCATTGGAGCATTAGCCTAGAATTTGACTTCAAAGTCCTAATGTTTATTTCTGAAAGATAACTTTTGCTCTGTTGTGATTAAGCCTTGTATCCAAAACCCAGATTCACTCTTCTCTGTGGTATTTCTCCATCCCTCTCCTACGTACAAATTCCTTCACACCCGAACACCCATGTACATGTAGCATTGCAGGTAATAATAATAACATCATATTTTTTGCATTTGACAGTGTCTTTTGTATCAGGAGAACATCTCAAAGAGCTTCAGGATATACTATGAATTGCAGTGCTGTGTATTTGATAAGTGAACATGGCAGCCAATTTGCACACAGCAATGTCCCACAAAAAGCCATGGTCCCACAAAAAACAATTTTATCTAGGGAATTCTTGTCCCCTCCAACAATTTGCATTTATATAGTGCCCTTTATGCGGTGCAGCAGCTCAGAGCACTTAACAGTAGTGGAGCTTGGGGAGAGGGAGGAGGTGAGTAAGCATGGTTAAAGAAGAAGGTCTTCAATCATGATCCAAAACAGGGGAAGGAGGGGTTCAAAGTGGAGGGTTTGGGGGAGAAAGTTCCAAAGCTTTGGGGAGCGATGGCTGAAAGCACAGCCTCTGATGGTGGAGCAAAGGGGACAAGGGATAAGCAGGAGGCCAGAGACAGCCGAGCAGAGGCAGCAGGTAGTGAGTGGGGAGAAAGCAGATCATAAAGGTTGGGAGGTGCCAGGGCATGAAGGGATTTCCGGAGGAGTGAGGGGATCTTGAAAAAGATCCATTCTTTGATAGGGAGCCAGTGGAACCTGGGAAGGCCTGGTGTGATGGGGGTACGGAGTTAAACCATTACACTTATAGTTAAACCATTACAGCCTGCATTGTATAGAGTTAAACCATTAACCCTTGCTCTTACCCTTACACTGCATGGTCAATAGTTTACTCATTACACCTGGGACTCCATATAAGCTATTATACCTGGGACTGTATATAAACTATTACACATTACACTCTGCACTATATATAGTTAACCCATTACATTCTGCACTGTATATTAGAGTTGGAAGGATTGTATCCAAAGATTAAGGCATTATTCTGGATGTAAATAGTTAAACTATTAACTGTGCACTGTATATAAATAAAGCATAATCATTGCACTGTATATAGTTAAACCGTTGCTGATTTCTGGTGGGTTGCACTTTACCTGATGTAATGGGAATAGAGAAGAGGGGAGAAGGTTTGTTTTCAAAGCCTCTTCAAATATTACTGTTCAGAAATATGCTTCCCTCGACCACTTTGTATTCTGATACTGTCTTCCATTCTAACTGTTAAAAAGAGATTAGGTTTATTCTCAGTATGAAGAAAATATGAGCAGAGACAGATGACACGTGTAATGTAATACAGAAAGGTTACCCAGATTATTAACAGTTTAAAAAATAACTTTCTCACAAGAAGAGAGACAAAAAATTCATTATGGTTTTCTTATATATCTTTGATCCTGCAGTTAGCTTGAGATTATTTACTTTCGGGACTGTGTGTTTAACATAAATCTGCACAATAGAACAACTACCAGATTCAGAAGCAATAGCAAACAAAGCAAAACAAAACAGATAAGGCAATCGACCTTCAGCTCTCTCTCTCTGAGTGTCTGCTTGCTAGGGTTCATTTCATATCAGTCTTAACAATAATAATAGTAACCATCCTTGTATTTTGATATACAGTAGTGCCTTATCACGTTGTGAAGACATCTTATAGGCTAACAGTGACAAATGGTCAAGATTCTCCCTTCCTCCCACCGAATTAATTTGACGTTGATAGGGTGAAAGATAATTAAGCCACATATTTGTTGTGGGTTTTTTTTGGGGGGAGTGGGTGAGGGAGATGGGATGAAGAAAGCATCTTTTAAAAGTCTGTGAGAGAGAGAGAGATTAGTGCATGGGATTGAGGACTGCAGCCACAGACTATTGCTCTGTCTGTGGGGAAGCCCTTGGTGTTGAGGTGTGAGGTCCAGCCTCTCAGGAGAGCTGTGTGCTGCAGCAGCAACGTTTAAGCGATTGGCAAGACTGCAGAGTTGAAGTTTGCAGAGAGCAGAAACATTTACCTTTTAAAGTATCTGCAGTGGAAATATACCTTCCATCCCCCAACCCCACACCCCCAAAGTTGGTTATAGCTTAACCCCACCCAGCAGTTGGTTGTGAACTGACTTGCCAATCTGCCTGTCTGCTGATGTTCTTGGGAGCAGAGTGGAGCAGGAAGCCCAGTGCATCTCCAACACCATGGTAAGTAAGAGATGGAGAGTCTCGTCTCTCTCCCGACCATCTGGGCATGAACTGTGTCAAAAAAAAATGATATTTTTTTTAATCAGATCTGCAGAAGGGAAGGGTCTGGTTCTCAAGGTGCCCCTGTCACCCCCCACCCCCCCACCCCCCCCCTCCCCCATTCATTCATTCATTCATTCATTCACTAATTCATTCATTCAGTCTGATCGGAGTTGTTTTATAAAGAGCATTGAATGTTTAAAACACCAGTATCTGGAGACACAGCGGTACTTGCACACAACTCACACTGTCTCTCTCTCCCTCCCTCTCTCCCCCTCTCCCTCCCTCCCTCTCTCCCCCTCTCCCTCTCTCCCTCTCTCCCTTTATTTCAGACGTGCACCTTTTTTGTAAAGGGAAGATCTTCCGTTTAACAAAAATGCAGACGTCCAAGTGTCCGCGCTGTGTCTGGGCTGTGCTCGTCCTGTGCCTCGTGAAAGGTAAGTGAAGTGTTTTGGTTGAGTGTGTGTGTGTGTGTGTGTGTGTTTTTTTCTTCTTTTCCCCGATCGTCGCATTTCTCAGTTCGTCCCGAGTTTCCCATCGCGGTGATGGACGTGACACAGAGACACAGAGACACACACACACACACACAGAGAGAGAGAGAGAGGGTCGACCCGACCGCTCTGGTCCGGAGGACAGCGCTGCAAACTCTGGTTCCCCCTTTTCCTTTCGCTGCTGCGCGTGTTTTTTTTTTGTTGTTTTTTTTTTGCGTTGATCGGGTTGTGTAGTTTCCGTACACTTTTGCAACTGGGAATCGTTTCAAACTCCGGCGGGTGGGAGAGAGAGAGAGAGAGAGAGAGAGAGAGAGAAAGAGGGGGAAAGTTTCGTTGTGTGCGCATTGCGAAATCGACTGCGTTGTTCAAACGAATGGGATGAGAGGGATGACCCGTTGCAGTGGGGATGTTGGGCGATGGGGAGGTTGAGGGGAAGCCAAGGGAGAGATGGCTCTGTGCTGCTCCACTCTGGTGTCAAGGGGCTGGACAGGGCGCAGTGAGGGCAGTCGCTGTGGGCTGTGACCACCAGGAACACACTGCACCTCTCAGCCTTCCAGCATGGGATCGCCATGTGGAGGTGGGAAGCCTGGACTTCTCAAGTTTGGTCTGAATAATAATCATATAACAATAATCCTTGCATTTGATATAGCGCTTTTCACGTCGGGAGGACGTCCCAAAGCGCTTCACAGAACACACTGTAAAGTGAATTGACTGTATATTTGTGGGCGAACGCGGCAGCCAATTGCGCACAGCAATGTCCCACAAACAGTCGTAGATTGAAAATGACCAATTTATTATTGTTTTTGGTTTTGGAGGGATTATTATTAGGCTCTGTGTGGAGTAAGGAAACTTGCCCAAGGTTCCGCCCTGTGCCTGGAATTGAACTCAGGTCTCTCACTTGTAAAGCGAGTGCTCTAACCACTGAGCTACAGGACTCCTTAAGGATGCTCCTTAAGCGTGGGGATGGTTTTCCGCCTGTGTCAGACTGATCAGTCTTCCAGCCAGGTTATCTTTCAGCGCCTTGGGACGTCCTCCCGACGTGAAAGGCGCTCTATAAATAGAATCTTGTTGCTGTTGTTGTTGTTGTATCTGAAAACACTTGATGCTGGGGAGATATTATTTTCATCTCTTTCCCCCAAGCGAATAACTAAGGACCGCGGAGAACGTTATATGGAAGTGAGGACACAGCAAGGCAATATTGTGGGCTGGCCTCTTCCTTAAATAAAGTCTATTTAAGCATTTTTTTTAATAGCTGAGAGTTTTATGTGACGAGCAGAAACCTTT
Organism: Callorhinchus milii; assembly: GCF_018977255.1. Lineage (NCBI taxonomy): Eukaryota > Metazoa > Chordata > Chondrichthyes > Chimaeriformes > Callorhinchidae > Callorhinchus > Callorhinchus milii. The sequence goes on along the minus strand of NW_024704742.1, from coordinate 78,439,534 downwards.
TGTTCTACTTAAGAGCCTCCAGTTAACTCTCGGAGGAAGGATTTCTGTTCATTACTAGAGTGCAACATATTTTCCTTGGAGGAAGGAAACACGCTTATGCTTGGAGAGTATAATAATAATAATAATCCTTGCATTTGGTATAGCGCTTTTCACGTTGGGAGGACCTCCCAAAGTGCTTCACAGAACACACTGTAAAGTGAATTGACTGTATATTTGTGGGCGAACGCGGCAGCCAATTGCGCACAGCAATGTCCCGCAAACAGTCGTAGATTGAAAATGACCAATTTATTATTGTTTTTTTTTGGAGGGATTATTATTAGGCGTGTGGAGTAAGGAAACTTGCCCAAGGTTTTTCCCTGCCTGGAATTGAACTCAGGTTTCTCGCTTGCAAAGCGAGTGCTCTAACCACTGAGCTACAGGTGCAGGTTGTCAGAAACTAAGGTGTTGGTGGCTGCCAAAGTGCCTATTAGGATGTGCTGGTAGATTTGACCAAAATGAAACCATGCAGCTTACAAGTAGGAAGTAAGAGGCACTCCAAGCCTCAGAAAACCCATTCTTACTTAATACAAGGCTCAAAATTGAACCCAGTCTTAGCATGAATTTAGATTCCATTCAACATTATTGTAGCACCCTTGGTGATGCATGTTTATATTGGGAAAATCCATTAGTGGCCGACATCGCCAAAGGCACAACACATAATGACAACTGGAATTTCAGCACATTTGTCTAAAAATCAAAAATCTTGCAGAATTATGGAAAACTTCTGAAATTCAGTCTTAATTTGAAAGACCGGTCCTTTTTACTAACTGCAGAAAAAAATGGCTATTTTTCTGACTAAGAATTTTCCACAATTAGGTGTTATCTGAAATTGGAGGACAAATGGCCTCATAAGTTCAACACTATGTAGAATTCCATGGCTCATGAAAATAGCCACAGGTTGTTTCTTTAAATGGTTAACAAATCTGCAAGAACACTTGATTTGCTCCACACTGCCTGTGTGATTTCTGAATATGACATCCTTATGGACAGAGTAGCATCCAATGAGTAAGCACTGTAGATGAATATTTCACATGACTAAAGTATTTGAAATACTTAATTGACTGTGGAAACAGCGACAGCCCTGATCATCGAGCTGTGTAGTGTGCTATTTGTGGAACTAATAAAGCAATGCATATTAAATCTTATCCAAAGATAGAGGACCATCAACATGCCAAGCCAAACACTTCTATTGCCATCTCTTTCCAATTACAATTTATTTGCAACAAATGTTGTTAAAATATTTTTTCTCAATAGTTGCCTTCAGCTGGGAGATAAAATGGATATATGTCCATCATTTATCATATTATATTTCCGTGTGTTTGCCCATTTTAATATTATTATTTTCCCTGCAAACTCTTTCAAAACTATTTTGAAACATGAATCTAAGAGATTCTGACCTTTCTTTGAGGGTTAAAATTTAAGTAGGTGATTATGTGTGTTTAGGTACTGAGGCTTGCAATACAGATTACATTCAAGACTGTGTGTCTAGCTCGGGGCATCAGCAACAATGCAAATCTATCATCCAAGCACTAATAGTGCTTTCTTGGAATCAAACCACACCATTGCTAATTGCTCGGAGACACTACCTGCGTGAAGGGCGCTGTATAGATGCAAGTTGTTTTGTTATTGTTGATGCATGTGGCAGGTTTCCCTTAGTATTGGAGATAATACATTTGCCTCATAACATAATGCTATGGGTTGAGTCTGATTCTGTGTTTGGTATTTGCTGACACAGAAGTAATCTTGCACATTGCAGTTCCAAGCCAATATGTCTACGTCTCCTGCAAAGTGACATTATGAATACCACTAGGCACATAATTATTGATTGATCTGAAGTTGTGAAGTTTCTCATTAACAGAGGGTGGTCGATGACAGGAGATGGTTGGGGCCCAGGATGCTGGACACAGTTGGAAAATACCTAAATCCCATGATGGGAGGACGATGACGTGAAATAAATGGGATTGGATAGGCTGAGAAGCCTTCTTCGTCCCAACATCTCTTGGGATTTTGTGAACTACAGGACAATAGTTAGGTTGTCCTATCATTTCCAATTGAGCATAACCATTGGATTTAACTCAGTGCACCTCAAACTATAACTCAATCCACAGGAAGGGTGCAGTGGCAAGCTTGCCACTCATGAACACATGCAATTTTAGCCGGTTATGCTTCAGTTGGAGAGTCAGTGGCAAGGGGACATAGCTTTATGATAGCCACATGAGAGCAAAAGGAGAGGTTTGGTGATTTGTTTTTCACTTGGAGAGTTGTTGGAATGTAGACTGCCCAGCAAGGTGGTAGATGCAAGTCCATTGTTCCAAGTGAAAAGTAGATAGGTTTATTAAGGAGAAAGGTTTGAAGGGGTATGCGGATAAGGCATGACAATGGGATTGAATGAACAGCTTGCTCTGAGAGCTGGTGCAGATGTAATGAGCCAAATAGCCTCCTTCTGTGCTTTGAATTTCTTTGGTTCTATAATTTGGGGTCCCCAAGCCTTGGCTCTCACCAATCTCTACCTAATACTCTCCAGAATTAAGTAAGCAGGGTGTGTCTTTCCAGGGAGAGAGTGTGGATTCCATTCCAGATACACAGAATTTACCACATGAAGGTGGCATATATGTGGAATTCTCATTCTGGTTTGGATACTCTCAAACAATGGGTTGGGATTTTAATAATAATAATAATAATCCTTGCATTTGATATAGCGCTTTTCACATCGGGAGGACGTCCCAAAGCGCTTCACAGAACACACTGTAAAGTGAATTGACTGTATATTTGTGGGCGAACGCGGCAGCCAATTGTGCACAGCAATGTCCCACAAACAATCGTAGATTGAAAATGACCAATTTATTATTGTTTTTGGTTTTGGAGGGATTATTATTAGGCGTGTGGAGTAAGGAAACTTGCCCAAGGTTTCGCCCTGCCTGGAATTGAACTCAGGTCTCTCGCTTGCAAAGCGAGTGCTCTAACCACTGAGCTACAGGACTCTACATTTTGTATGTGTCAGAAAGCTATCTGACCACAAAAATACTCTTATCTGCTATAGTTCTGCCCACTTTCTTAATTCTATTTTTTGCCTCTCCTCTTCACAGTTTACAGCTCCTCCTTACTTTCTGTCTTCTTCGAAAATAGAACCAGTATCTTGATTTTAAGTGCTCATGCCACTGGAGTGGAACAAAGTGGAGTGAGGTATAAGCAGGTGTTCACCATTGGATGCAAAACCTTAGACAAGTTTCCTTACTCCACACGCCTCTGTTTACCTAACAATAAATAGGAACCCAGCTATTAGTTGATTGCAGATCATTTTCTTGGGTAATAATCCCTCCAATAAAATAAAATGTGGCCACCCAAAACACGATTGCTTGTGGGAAAATGCTGTACTTTTTGACCCACAAAATACACAGTCAATTCCACTTTACAATATACTCTGTAAACCGCTTTGAGATGTTTCAATGACATGATAACCTGCTATATCAAATCCAAGGATTATTATTATACATACTTCTAGCTAGGTATCACCTCCATACATTTCTATTCCAGCCTTGCTATAAATATTCTATGACTTTCACTTACAAAATACACACAGTCACATCACTTTACAGTATAAACTTTGAGCACTTTGAGTCTTCTCAATGAGATCATAAGGTACTATATCAAACATTATTATTGTTATTTTATTTCAATGCCTAAGGTTTGGTAATGTCAGATATGGACTGGAGCAAATAATTCAATTAGAATGAGCTTCCCATCTGTTATTTCTGTTCCTCATTAATGACCTTTAATAAAACCCTAACAAGCTCAGTTGACTCTTTTATAAATCATTGATCTCGTAATGATTTGTGTTTCTGCCGGACAGCATTTTGTTTTGTAACAATAATGAATTTGTTGCTGCTAACAAATCATTTTCTGCTTCGGTTTACTCAATCCTAAAAGCTCACTAACATTAACAAATGGAGCAGAATTATACTCAGAGACACAGAGATTGCAGGACCAGAGAAACACCGAGATAAACAGACAGTGACCAGAAACGGGCATATAAGGGATTACATTGCTGTCAATTATAGCAAAAACAACTTGCATTTATATAGTGTCTTTCACGTTGGTAGTGTCTTGAAGTGCTTAACAGTGGTGGAGTGATTTGAACACTAGTAAAGAGAGGGCAAGGCTGAGGGATTGAAGTAGAGCCTTCCGGAGCTTTGGGGTGTAGTGGCTGAAAGTACAGTTGCTGATGGAGGAACGGAGGGAACAAGTGATGTGTAGAAGGCCAGAGCCAGCTGAGTAAAGCGGAGTGAGGTATAAGCAGGTCGGAGAGGGAGGGAGGTGTTAGGGCATGAATTAAGTTGTAAGTGTGAAGGTTTTGAAATCAATCCATTCTGCAATAGGAAGCCAGTAGAACCTGGCAGGGATTGGTGTCGATAACATTTGGATTTCAGAGTATTATTGTACCAAAATCACATGGGTGCCCACTATTTGCAACTGTCAGGTGTGAGAAAAGAAATTTCATAATGTTAACAAAATGTCACAACAAATGAGGAGGTGCATTCAATAGTGGCCATTTCAGTAAAGTAACTCAATCCGATTTAGCAAAAGCAAATACCAAATATCTTGCAGGAAGGTTAAAGACATCGGCTGATTGTCGGGATCAGAAAAGCCAGTTTTCTTAGGTGGTCCTGGTGCAGATCGGTTCAGGAGCAGAACAGGAATACCTGTGACAAGATTGATCACCTCCTCCCCGCAACATGCAAAGACATGCAAAGGAGGTGGCAAATGTAGCAGGAGATATTAAATCGAGTGTCCCTCATCCCCTCCGCTCCAGCATCGACGGCTACACTGTCAACTGCGATGCCCAAAAGCTTTAGAACTCTCTCCCTCAAATCCCTCCACCTTGCCTCTTTGTTCCCTTCGTTTAGACCACGACTGAAGAACTTCCTCTTCAATCGTGCTTAGAAAATTTTAGCTTCATCTGTCACGATGGCAGGTAACAGCCAACCAAACCAACAGAAATCAGGATTCAGATTTACACAATCAGTTTAAAATATAAAGCAATTCATTAGTTAGTCAACAGCTCTCAGCAGAGAATTGAGCTTTCCTGGGTTATTTTTGTTTGAATTTTGCTACATATTGAATTCCAAAACTTTAAAAAAAAATCAGATTTGCAGACACCCCTTCTCAGTGTGCAGACCATCTCTCTGCAGCTCTCTGCAGTGTATTTCTGCTCCTACCTCTCTGATCTGCTGACTCCCTACCAACCTGCCCACTCCCTCCGTTCAGTGGGCACTGGTCTGCTCCATGTCTCCTGCCCGACCCGCCCTACCATCGGTGGCCGAGCTTTCAGCCTCTCTGCCCCCACACTCTGGAACTCCATCCCACGGGCCCTACGCCTCGCTTCCTCCCTTGCCTCCTTCAAGGCCAGTCTCAAGACCTTTCTCTTCGATCGTTCCTTTGGTCGCCCTCCCACCCCCCTGCCTTCCCTCACCCCTACACCACCCCTCCCCATGCTCGGGCCCTGATACCTGATTGTTCAACAGTTTGGGAAGTCCTCCCGACATGAAAAGTGCTCTTTAAATGTAATTTTGTTGTTGTTGTTGTCATGATCCTGCCCTCATGTATTGCAGACTAATGACATCTAGATTCATACGTGACCTTTTTAACTTGTCCACAGGGACAATCTTTACAACAAAGTTAGCAGAGTGTATCAATGGCACAAATGAAATTGTATATTGCTTAAAGGTTGACATCGCTATTCATATCAAGCTGCAACATTCAGCAAGTTTAAATACTTGTCCTATTTTATTAACTGGTGTCTGGTACATGCAGGCGGAATGACAGTGACAAAGTGTAGCTGAAGTTAGAAACTTTGTGTATTGCTGGTTAAAGAATAAACTGATATGCCAAATGTGATAGCATTTGGGAGAAAAAGTAGGACAAATGGGAGGTTTGAATTTTGGAGCGTATGAATGTTTATTATAACCTTAAATGGTACCTAATGGCTTCCTTGACAGCTTCTTTGATGGTTCCAATGATTAAAAGCCCTGGGCCGTGTGAAACTCAACTGTGCAAACCAGGAATTTCCTGCAAATACATATAAAATTCAAGTTAAATGGACAGCTATTGGCAGCCGAGTCATATTTAAAAAGCAAAAATATTAATCTTTTCGATTAATAATTCTTACATTTGATACAGCGTATTACAACGTTGAAATTTCTCGAAATGCTTCACAGAGCTTTTGTGCAATGTGTAGTGACTGTACAATGTTATTCAAACACTGGGGAATTGTTGAACATGAAACCACGAGAAATTAACTTCTCTTTTCAAATAATGCTAGTAAGGATCTTGGTTTAATATCGTATCCAAAGGGTGTCATTTCTAACAGCGTAACCTATCCTAGCACTGCATTGGAGTGTCAGTCTGGACTACAAGCTGGGTGAACCCACAAAGGCAGTTTTCAGATCTTACAGCTCAATGCTGAAAATGTTTGTTTGATGTTGTTAATTAACTATATAGAAGCTTCTCACTTGAAGATGTACATTTTGAGATCTGCCACAAGATTACCAATGGTTTGGATGAGGAAAGCCATTTAGCACACCTGATCTCATCCTTCCAGAATACTTACTCTTCGCTCCACAGCATTAGGCTGTTTAATAAATGAATCCAATGTCCTGGTGCCAATAACCCTTCCTTGCAAACTATTCCAATCATTAATTATCCTCTGAGTAAAGAAAAACTTCCTAGCAACTGTCCTGAAATTGCCTTTTGCAATTCTAAACCTATATCCTCTTGTTCTCTCATCTCAAAAATGAAGCCCATCAACTGCTCCCTCGACCCTATCCCCACCCCTCTACTCACCTCCCAGGTCCACCTCCTGGCCCCTCTTTTAACCTATATCATCAAGCTCTCTTTATCCACTGACGCTGTTCCCATCCCTCTAAAAACAGCTGTCACCACCCGCATCCTCAAAAAACCTTCCCTGGACTCATCCCTACTTCAGCTATCACCCCATCTATAACCTCACAGTCCTCTCCAAGGCCCTGGAAGGAAATCGTCGCAACCAATTTCCTCTTTTCTCTCCTATCATTCCCTCTCTGAACCCCTCCAATTGAGCTTCTGTGCTACCCATAGCATGGAAACAGTCCTGGTCAAAGTCACTACCGACATTCTGAACATCTGCAACCAGGGCTCTCTCTGCCTCCTTGTCTTCCTCTCTGTCGACCATTCCATCCTCCTACACCGCCTCTCCTCTCAGCTCAGCCTTTATTCTCCTCCAGCCCCCGCACAGTCACGTGTGGCGTCCCTCAGGGCTCTGTCCTTGGCCCTCTCCTTTTCAATATCTATATGCTCCTTCTTGGTGACATCATCCACAGACATGGAGCAAACTTCCACATGTTTGCGGACAACACCTAATTCTACCTCTCTGCTTCCACCCTCGATTCCAGGCCCACTGCTGTCCTCACAGACTGCCTGTCGGACATCAAGTCCTGGATGAGAGCTAACTTCTTACAGTTGAATGTCAACACGATCGAGGCTCTCCTGCTTGGCCCTCGGGCGCTGACAGCATTTCACTCTATGGATCAACTTATATCTCACGGAGCCAATACGTAACCTCGGCATCCTGTTTGACCCTCAACTGTTTTTCATACCCCACATCCGTGCCATGACCCGATCCGCCTTCCCCAACTCCGCAACATCGCCCGGCTCCGCCACTGTCTTATATCGCAGGCTGCCGAGACCATCATACGCGCATTCATAACATCCAGGCTCAACTACGTAAACTCCCTTCTTGTCGGTCTCCCCAACTCCTCCCTCCACCGGCTGCAGATCATCCAGAACTCTGGAGTCCATGCCTTCTCCCTCACGAGGCTCCGCGACCCTATCACCCCCATCCTCACCTGATTCCACTGGTTTCCCATCACACGGAAGATATAATCCAAGATCCTTGCCCTCAATTTCAAAGCCCTCCGTGGTCTTGCTCCCTCCTACCTCTACGACCTCCTAACCCCCTACCAACCTGCTCGCTCCCTCTACTCAGTGGGTTCCAGCCGGCTTCATGTCCCTCTCTTGCCACTTGGTGCATTCAAAAGAGAAGGTGTAAATTTAAGGTCACAACATAGCAAAAGAATGATCGTTCCTCACGAGTATGACCTGATGAACGGGCTGATACAACTTACAACATCCAAAGCATTGACTGCTTGTCCCTTTGAAATGTTCCATTAGATGTTACATATCCTTCACTCTCCAAAACAAGGATCATCCTTAATAATGAAAGTGCTGAATGCAGTGACTTCATTTGAATCAGCAGATTCATGTTAAGAGATAAGAAGAGATAAAAGTGGCCCATTGAAAGCTCCTTAGGAATGGATCTGTAACTGGGCATGAGAAGAGCAGCAGTTTATTTAAGATCAGCGATGCCAATGTGTGTTGCTTTGTGGCGAATCCATCATAAATTAAGCCCCAAAAAGCACTAACTTTGTACTCCTACAGCACAGATAAAGCCTTCTGTTTTATGGTCATGTTATCATAAAGGTTCTGAAATGTTCCCGTAATTGTTGCTTGTGTTGCTCTTTAATTGTGATTCTCTTGAGACCCATTTGCACTCGATCTGTTTGCAGCATTCAACACTCATTTGAGGAAATCTGCATCTTGAAAAGCTGAACCTTGCACGTGAGATTCACTCACTGAATTTTCAGAGTCTCGTATACATTAAATTTAAAAAATTCCTGCTTCATCTTTAAATTCATGCCTGCATGAGTTCTCAATCTAGTTCCCTGGAGTTTGATAGTGTGCAGAAGAAATCATAGCACTGTCATTCATATCAGAAGTCACCGTGAGCTCAATTTGGGGGTTGATATTCCAGTGCAGTATTCAGGGATTGCTGCATTGTCAGAGGTGTCGTCTTTTGGTTGAGACATTAAACTGAAGTTGTCTCCCAGTTCAGGTGGAGTTAAGGACCTTATCACATGATTCAAAAAGAGAAGACACTTTCTGTCGGTGTCTTAGCCAACAATCCTTAATATTAATAATAGTAGTCCTTGCATTCAATAATAATGATCCTTTCATTTAGTGTCGCAATTTCACATGGGAGGACATCTCAAAGTGCTTCACAGGTTATACTGTAAAGTAACATGACTGAGTTTTGTGGGTGAACATGGCAGCCAATTTGTGCGCAGCCACCGAGTGAATGACCAGTTTTATTTGGGGGATTGTTGGCCAGGAGACCAGTAGAAACTCCCTTCTCTTTTCAAATAGTGCCATTGGATCTTTAACATCCACCTGAACAGGACGATGGGACCTTGATTTAATGCCTTATCTGAAGAACAGCACCTCTGACAATGCAGCATCACCCATAGCACTGTATTGGAGTGTCAACTTAGACGATATGAGTTCCAATTACCAAAATGGGGCTTGAACCCACAACCTTTATTATTAGTAGATTTGCTTGTATTAGTTTCACCCTTGTTGTATGGTCTATCAGATCTATTGCTGTAAGTATTCTGTGCTGTGACTGGATATTTTCCTGTTTGGTTGAACTTGTGCTCATCTAGGTGAGGGATGTCAGGGGATTATTTTGTCCTGTTCTTTTCTCTTCAGTAAGTGTAGCAATTTTTTTTTACTGTGGGCTACACTTCACAAGACAGAGTGAATGATACTTCACAGAATGACTCTTTTCTGCCAGGGAAATAGAAAAACATTCTTTCACTGTTTGCAATGCCATCACCACTAAGTTATAGAATTGTGGAAATTACTGCACGGACTGAGGCCTGTTGCCCTTTGTTGGCTGTAAGAGTCAAAAGTGAGTGAGCGCAAGCAATTATCCCCTGCTCTTATTTGTTCCCACAATTAGTCGCAGTTACTGAATTGAACGTCTCGTTCATAATGATCGCTCAGGTATGATACAGGCCACAGAGCAGGATAAAGGTTTCCATATTCTACCTTTCCAATGGGTTAAAATATCAATCTCAGAAAGTCACACCCTACTGTATCAACGTAATCTTTCTATTTCAGAGAAGCGAGTTTCTTCCGATGTCCTGGCCAAAAATCCCCAGAAAGAGAAAAAAATATTGTTCATTCACTTCATGACTGTTTGCGAGACACTGTTTTAGCAAATTAATAATAATAATAATAATCCTTGCATTTGATATAGCGCTTTTCACGTCAGGAGGACGTCGCGAAGCGCTTCACAGAACACACTGTAAAGTGAATTGCCTGTATATTTGTGGGCGAACGCGGCAGCCAATTGCACACAGCAATGTCCCACAAACAGTCGTAGATTGAAAATGACCAATTTATTACTGTTTTGNTTTTTTGGAGGGATTATTATTAGGCGTGTGGAGTAAGGAAACTTGCCCAAGGTTTCGCCCTGTGCCTGGAATTGAACTCAGGTCTCTCACTTGCAAAGCGAGTGCTCTAACCACTGAGCTAAAGGACTCCAAATTGACCATTGTGTTCACCTACAAACACAGTCACTACACTTTACAGAAAACTCATTGAAGCACTTTGAGATGTTATGACATGATCGGGTTCTGTATCAAATAACAAGAACAACTTGCGTTTATATAGCGCCCTTCATGCAGGGCAGCATCTTGGAGTGCTTAACATGGCGGAGCCTGACACCAAGCTGGAGGGAGGGAGGAAGCACGGTTGAAGAGGAACGTCTTTATTCGTGATCTAGAAGAGGGGAAACAGGGGTCAAGGTGGAGGGATTGGGGGAAAGAGTTCCAAAGCTTCAGGGCGTAGTGGCTGAAAACACAGCCGCCAAAATAGAAGGTTGATTATTATTTCATTTCCTCCACCAAAAATCTTTGTGAGCTCTGTGAGCGAGACTTTCAATTCAGTACGTGTGGTGAACTATTGACAGTTTTTTATATCCAGATTCATATCGGCAAAACCATGGGCAGCAACTGGCCACACCCATTCATTGAGAACTTCACAGCCAAAAGAGAAAAATGACTTTTATCATTTCAGACTGTGTTGGATTTAAGATAGATACCAGAATTGACACATAATGCCAGCCCATTGTTTCATAGAAATCTTTAAATATCTATAATTTGGTGCTCATTGAGGAGTAGAATGAAGACTGTTAAGGATTCAAAATGAATAAGACTTCAAATAAAACCTGGTCAAATGACAGTTCTCACCAAATCTCACAGGTTACATTCATAGCATTAAGGTCTGATGTTTGTAAGGCACAGGTTCACAACTTCAGTATAGGCATTTGGCAGATTCCAGCAGATCAACAACAACAACAACTTGGATTTATATAGCGCCCTCCATGCCGGACGGCGTCCCAGAACGCTCCACAGCAACGAATCCTGGGGCCGAGCAAGGGGGATGGGGAGGAAGGTGACCAAAGGCGCGGTCGAAAAGAAAGGTCTTCAGCAGGGACCTGAAAATAGGAAGAGAGGGGGCGAGGCGAAGGGAGTGAGGAAGGGAATTCCAGAGCCTCGTGGCATTGTGGCTGAAGGCACAGACGCTGAGGGTGGAGCGGAGGACTCGGGGGACGAGGAGGAGGCCAGACCTGGAGGAGCGAAGGCAACGGGTACTGTTTTGAGGAGAGAGGAGGTCAGAGAGGTAGGGGGGTGCAGAGGAGTGGAGGGATTTGAATTCAAGGATGAAGAACTTGAAATCGATCCTCTCTGGGATAGGCAGCCAGTGCAGTCTGGCAAGGACTGGGATTATCGGGGAGCAGAGTTCGGTGCGGGTGAGAATGCGGGCGGCAGAGTTTTAAATTATCTGGATTTTATGGATGGTAGTGGATGGGAGGCCGGCGAGGAGAGCGTTAGAGTAGTCCAGACAAGAGGTGACAAAGGCATGGACTAGGGTTTCAGTGGCTTTCGGAGAGAAGTATTGGCCGAGGCGGACGATGCATCGGAGGTGGAAAAAGGCGGTGCTGGTGAGGGACCGGGTGTGGGGGAGGAAGGATAATTGAGGGTCGAACCTGACGCCTAGGTCTGACAGTCAGGCTGACAGAACATCAGGGGACTGGGGGGGTCGCAAAGTGAGGTGGAAAAATAGAGTTCGGTGTCATCCGCATAAATGTGGAAATGTACCCCATGTCTGTGGATGACATTCCCAAGAGGGAGCACATAGATCAGAAAGAGGAAGGGCCAAGGATGGATCCTTGGGGTACCCCACAGGTGACGGGGTGAGAGCGGGAGGAAAACCATTTGTGCAGATGTACTGCTGGCGGTTTGTGAGATAGGACTCGAACCAGGCGAGTGCGGTCCCACTGAGGTGGATGACAGAGGAAAGGCGGTGGAGGAGGATGATGTGATCGACTGTGTCGATCGCGGCGAAGAGGCCCAGGAGGACAAGAAGGCAAAGGCAGCCCTGGTCACAGATAGAGAGGATGTCATTTGTGACTTTCACAAGTGCAGTCTGTACTGTGGGCAGGGCGGAAACCGGACTGGAGGGGTTTGAGGAGGGAGTGGGAGGAGAGGTGTGCACGAAGTTGATTGGCAACAACGCGTTCTAGGACTTTTGCGAGGAAGGGCAGGTTAGAAATGGGGCGGTAGTGGCTGGGGTTTGACGGATCTAGAGAAGGTTTTTTGAGGAGGGGGTGATAACAGCAGTTTTGATGGGGGCAGGAACTGATCCAGAGATCCATTAGCTTCAGCCTCCAGATACCTGGAAGGACCTGGGGTTGAGCCCATTTGTTACCTTGGCACAGACTGACAGTCAGTGATGTACCAGTGTGGATTATACAATGTTACAATTCTCTAATTACCTGCAAATAAAGTGTATCCTGGAATGTCAATTTTTAATAAAATTGGCATCTCATAACAGCAGGGTATACGCTTCTTAATTTTCCTCTGCAAGTATACTTTAAAATGTGTTTCATTATTTTTCCAGCAGCACATTCTTGTCAGCCTGACTGTCATAAAGGAAAATTATTGTATTCATTTGAATTTTCAATGCCGAAATCCCATTGAGGCAGGTCTAACATCAGGGTTGTTATAAAGTTAAAATATTCAGCCCCTCTCCTGCAGAGTAGAAACTTTTCTTCTATTTTCGTCTGTGTTGCAAGAGAAACTGACCACAGAGATAAACTACCTCAACTGCCCACCCTGCAGATGATGACCATTTCTTTGACTTGATTTACAAGCTCCTTCGCAAATCACAGACTTCACACTTCAGAAACACTTGAACATACATTTTTGGCTATGTTGGAAAAGTACACCAACTAAAAGATAATCCCTCAGTTGTACCAGATGAACATGATAAATCACCAAAACGAAATGCTTCAGATTCACAGTTGATCTATATATATTTATATATATATATTATATATCTATATAAATATATATAGATCAACTGTGAATCTGAAGCATTTCGTTTTGGTGATTTATCATGTTCATCTGGTACAACTGAGGGATTATCTTATATATATATAACATAATATATAACATATATATTATTTGGGACTGCTGTTTTTAAGAGTATAGACATAAGGCTACCATTCATTTTATTCTCTATGTGTTGGTGGCAATTTTTCAAGGCATGTCTATTTCTCTATATTTTCACATTCGGCTATGCTTTGATATGGACGTAAATATAAGGGGTATAATAGTATTAATACTCTTTTGTATGTGGAAGAGACTTTTATGCATGCAAGTTCCATATAACTTCGAATGATTTTCTATATTTTTCCCAATTTACTGGTAGTGAAACTAGAAATGATCATTATCATGGTCATTGATAAAGATTAATTGACCCAATAATCAGTGTAANTTTTTTGAAACATCTTGTTCTGTTCAGGGCTGTTGTGTGGGAAATTGACAAGCTTGTATGTTCTTGTAATGCAATCCACAGGATAAAGGAAATGTAGACAGCGAGCATGACTTCTGATGGAAACAGAGCATTTCTAGCTTCCATTAATTTTCTACCACGTTATAGATGCTTTATTAAAAGCAAAAAATACTTTTTATCATTAGAATTATTACGTCTGTTTTTATTACTTTTGCCCATGTCTTATAGAAATTTAATCTTATAGAAGATGAAACACCTCTTCCAGAATAGTTAAGTGATACTGAACCAGCAATAAAAAAAACCCAGCTCCCAGTATTTGGGACCTAGAATTCTTTAATATGGAATTTGAGTCATTCAACTGATGACGTCTTAAAATAATAAATGCATTTTAGATAACGTTATACTATAAATTTGAAAGTAAATTGTACGTGTAAAAATGTAATCATGGTTATTTATAAGCATCAATCAACATGTTCACTGAACCCAACAAACAATAGAATAGTGCTTATCCCACATGAATGAATTCTCTACTTGAAGTGACTGAGGCAGAATAAATGGCATATGATTTTTGAGGTATTTAAACGTTTTCATTATGTTTAAATGGTTAACTACTAAATTAAGATAAAGCAAGAAACAAATAAAGAGAAAATAACTTGCATTTATTAATAGTGTGTTTTATAATTTCAGTGTCTCAAAATGGTTGAAGGTACTTACTATTAAGTACATGGTACGTGAATGTGACAACCATTTGTGCCACCAAGATCCCACAAACAGCCATAAAGTGAATGGTTAATTAATCTGAAATATTCTTGACAAGGACACTGTGAGAAACTGCTTCCTCTTTTGAACATTTTAAGGGTTATCTTTAACATCCACCTGAATAGGAATATGGGACGAAAGTTTAATATCTTATTCAAAAGGTGCAACTTCTGACAATGAAGCACTTTCCAAGTACTGGACTGGAATGTTGATCTAAAAACTATGAGTTCAAGGCTTCCAATGGGTGTGTGAACTGATAGCCTTCAGAGCCTGAGGCAAGAGTGCCAACAAATGAACCAAACTGATGATGAAAGAGGCAGGTAATAGTATAATAAACCTACAGCTTGGTGGGATTTGTGCTGTTGAAATAATCCTGTCCATGTTATGGAAATAGTATCACAAGACAGGTGTGACAAGAGTCCACAGTGACCTTTCCTCGCTGCCTCCACCCTCGACAACGGACAACAGCCTGCTTCAGGTCCCCTGCACTTCCCGCCCCACTATTGGTGGTCTGGCATTCAGCATCTCTGCCCCCACATTCTGGAACTCTATCCCGTAATCCCACTGCCTCACCCCGTTTGTTGCCTCCTTCAAGTCCCATTTGAAGACTTTCCTTCAGCCGAACCTCCTACATCCACACCACTGCCCTCCTCCCCTTCTGACCCTAACACCCAGCTCATGTCCAAAACCCCTAAATGTCTAGCGCCCTGGGACGTCTTTCCAACATGGGCAACAACAATAACAACAAGATTACATTTGTATAGCATCTTTCACGTCTGGAGGACGTCCCAAGGCGGTGGACAGAGTACAGCATTTCAGCTCTGAGCTGAGGTTGGGGGGGGGGGGGGGGGAAGGGAGGGGAGGGGAAGGGGGTGGCCGATGGCATGGTTGAAGAGGAGGGTCTTGAGGCGGGAATCAAAGGAGGCTAAGGAGGGGGCAAGTCGGAGTGACTGGGGGATGGAATTCTAGAGCTTGGGGGCAGACTGACTGAAGGCTCTCCCACCAACGGTGGAGCGGGTGGGTCGGGGGACGTGGAGCAGGCCGGAGCCGGCTAAGTGGAGGGAACGGGCGGCTTGGTAGGGGGTTAGGAGGTCACAGAGGTAGGGTGGGGTGAGGCCATGGAGGGCTTTGTATGTGAAAACCAGGATCTTGAACTGGATCCGCTGAAGGATAGGGAGCCAATGGAGTTGGGCGAGGGTGGGGGAGATGGGGTCACGGAGTTTGGTGCGGGAGAGGACACGGGCTGCAGAGTTCTGGATTATCTGCAGCCTGTGGAGGGAGGAGTTGGGAAGGCTGACAAGCAGGGAGTTTGCATAGTCGAGCCTGGAGGTGATGAAGGCATAAACAAGAGTTTCAGCGGCCTGAGGGGTGAGGCAGTGGCGGAGTCGGGTGCTGTTACGGAGGTGAGGGAAGGCAGAGCAGGTCATGGCTTGAATGTGGGGGAGAAAAGACAGTTGAGGGTCGAACAAGACCCCTAGGTTCCTGACTGTCTTGGTGAGTTGTAGTGTGCAACCATAGAGGCTGATGCTGCCAGAGCTGAGGTGCTGAGGCGCTGGCGTGAGCCAATCAGGAGGGCCTCAGTCTTGTTCACATTCAACTGTAGGAAATTTGCCCTCATCCAGGACTTGATGTCCGACAGACAGTCTGTCAGGACAGCAGTGGTCCTGGAGTTGAGGGTAGAGGCAGAAAGATAGAGTTGGGTGTCATCTGCATACATGTGGAAGTTGACCCCATGTCTGCGGATGATGTCACCAAGGGGGAGCATGTAGATATTAAAGAGGAGAAGGCCAAGGACAGAGCCCTGGGGGACGCCAGATGTAACAGTGCGGGGGCTGGAGGAGAAACCGTTAGAGGCAACAAAGTGGAGACGGTTAGAGAGATAGGAATCGACCAGGCAAGGGCAGGTCCGTGAAGATTGAGTAAAGCGGAGAGGCAGCTTATGAGGATGGAGTGGTCGACAGTGTCGAAGGCGGCAGAGAGGTCGAGGAGGACAAGGAGGCAGAGGGAGCCCTGATCACAGATGTTCAGAATGTGATTAGTGACTTTGACCAGGGCTGTTTCCGTGCTGTGGGCAGCACAGAAGCCGGATTGGAGGGGTTCAAAGAGGGAATGGCGAGAGATAAAGGAGCGGTAGCTGGAGAGGAGGGATGGATCCAAGGAAGGTTTTTTCAAGATGGGGATGATGACGGCTGTTTTTAGGGGGATGGGAACTGAACTGATGGACAAGGAGAGGTTGATGACTTTGGACAGGAGAGGGGTCAGAAGGTGGAGCTGGGAGACGAGGAGAGAGATGGGGATGGGATCGAGGGAGCAGGTGGTGGGTTTGAGTTTGCGGACAGTCGTGGTGAGGGAGGAGAGAGAGATAGGATCGAAGGAGAATAGGGGGGGATAGGTGGGGGGTGGGTCATGAGGGAGAGGTAATGTGGGGGTGGCTGTGGACAGGGCTGAGGTGGCTGACTGTATCCCCTTGATTTTAGATTTGAGGAAGTCCAGCATCTTCTCACTGTTGGAGTTTGAAGAGAGGATGGGTGAGGTTTGGGAAGGTGGACGGAGGAGACGGTTTGTGGTGGAAAAGAGAAGCCGGAGGTTGTCCTTTGCCTCCAAGATAACCTTGGAGTAGACGGAGTATTTGGCAGAGGCAAGAGCACAGCAGTAGATCATGGTGTGGTGAAGCCAAATCTGCCGATGGACCATTAGTTTGGATTTGGTCCAGGCGTATTGGCAGCTCACATTTGTGCCTTGAGGGAATGGAGATGGCTGGTGTACCGGGAGATTAACGGGAGTATGAGGCAGTTCAGGAGGTGAGGGGGGCAAGGGAGTCCATAATAGAGGAGTGGGAATTGTGGAGAAAGGAGAGTGAGGAGGGGAGATCGGTTAGTGAGGGCCAGAGGTGTTGGAGTTCAGATGACTCCTGGGCAGTGGAGAGGGAGAGGGAGGAAATTTTTTTCCATGAATGCTATGTAATGGTGGAATGTTGAGAAAGGGAAAGGGGAACATGGAGGGTACTTTACAGGTGTAATTTGCTGTTGTTGTTGTTTTCATCCAGTCACTGAGGACAAGCCAATGCGGTGTCTCTCATTGGAATTGCCTGAAGGTTATTCTACTCTAAAAACATTCAGCATTCAAAATGTACATAATCTTTCATTTACCAATGCTATACAATGGAATGCTGCCAAAGATTTTTACTTGAAGGGATTAAACATTGAGGTACGAGAATGACTGAATAGATCCAGTCTTAAACAGAAATCAAAGTTGTTTGTGCTTTGGATCTGAAACTCGCACATACTTTTTTGAACTAGGATAGGTAAATTGGACAGTTTTGGCGATTACAAACATTTTAGCTGATGTAAGGTAAATGAGCAGAACCTAAGGAAATGCTCAGTACTATTTCCGCAATATTTGAATAATAATGGATTTTGTGCTTATTCCCTTGATCACATCTGAGTCTTTCCTGGATGACCAAAAGATGAACTTGCTGAATCATGTATTAACTGGATTATTCAAACAAAAGGAATTGAAGATTTGTGATTCAGGGGGTGGTAAAACAGCCTGAGATTGGCACATGGCAACAAAGTAGTTTGTGTGTCATTGAATGGCAGTGGGGCAGGAGGGAAATAAACTGGTCTGTGAAGGCTCCAAACACATACTTAAGGATGGGGCAATCAGGGTGGGCTAGATGGACCTTTCTTGTTCGTAACATCAGTCAATTCCCTCCCAGCTCCCTGACTAACCTTAACTTGACAAGGCAACAACAACAAGTTTACATTTGTTTAGCGCCTTTCAAGACCGAATCCAATGGTCAGATTGAGTTACATCTGAAATGATGTTATATTCCATTCTATTCTGAATTCCCCCACATCCGCAACATTGCCTGCTTCCACCACTTCCTTTTCCCCAAGGATCCTGAGATCCTCAATCATGCATTTGTCATGTCTGGCTCGATTTTGCATAATCCCTGCTGCCGGATTCCCCAATTCTTCCCTCCGCAGGATGCAGATTATACAGAACTCTGTAGCTCGACTCCTCTCCCATACTAAGCTCTGTGAACCGATCAACCCCATCCTCGGCCAGTTCCACTGGGTCCCCATCCCTCAGAGGAACGAGTATAAAATCCTCGTCCTCACTTTTAAAGACCTCCATGGTTGTGCTCCTCTCTATCTCTGCGACCTCTTAACACCAACCTAATCTGTCCAATGTGTTGTTGTTGCTATTGCTGTCAAACCTGTTCAGTCAGTGTATTGGATCATGGTATGTCTTTTAATCCCATTATCCAGCTTTCCTCCACACATCTTAATACTTTTTGAGTATCTATCTATTTCCTTTTCAACCAGCTCAATTGATTCTGCCTTCTGTGGCAGTCATCATTTAACACACTTTACTATTTAAATTTGGAGTCAGGAAAAACAATAAACCAAGTCAAATAGAATGGCTTGGTGCAGGAAAACAAACTGTAATACAAGTGTAGATGTAACAGTACGAACATCTCACACGTTGTTAGAAATAAAGGCAAGCTCAGTTGCAAAAGTCAACTAGCAGCAGTGTTCCCAGCAGGTCAATAGTTTGATGATGGCAAATAGAACTAGTCAGTAGAAAATTAAATTAATTCAAGTAGCCCATGGGAATAAGAAAAGAAAAGGCACATCTAACATTGACCTTAAGCAGATCCATACTGCTCAAATGCTTTCAAAACCTGTTAACTTTGATGTGCTCATGGAAACCAGATCCCCACATGAACCAAAATCTATTTGCATTGGTTTAAACACAGTGGGAGTTGATTGTTTTTTGAGAAAGGCAATATCATTGATAGCCATGTCTCCATTAACCAGCATCAATTAGCATAATTTTAATTGAATTTCATCCACCACCTCATACTTGATCCAGTCCTTTTCCTACACTGTATACTATATACCCTAAGAGAGCTCTGTGCTCCAAACGACTTCCTGTGGCGTATCTTACTGCTGGCTGTCAGGAGATACAAGAGAATAGCTTACATTGATTAGATGGAGAAGCAAAATAGCAGCTCTCATGAACTTGTTAAGCTACGTCATCTAGACTACACCCTCTAAGTTACGTCCTCCTTGTTGTGTTCACCGCACAGTGTCCTCTATGTTATGAGTTCTAAGCTACTTCTTCTATGTTATGTCGACAACAACAACAATTGTAATTTATATAGCGCCATTCACGTGCGGTTGCTGCTCAGAGCCATAAACAATGGTGTGATTTGACATGTATGTCCTCTATATTATGACCTCTGCACTCTAAATTCTACATTATGACTTCGACACAAAGTCCTTGATGCTATATAAGTTAGAGCCTCTAGGCTGCTAAACACTGTTCCACGTCCTCCTTACTACTTTGTCTATGTTATCTCCTCTGTGTTACATCCTGCAGGCTACAATGTCCTCTATTTCGTATACTACATTTCATTTTGGCTGTGATCATTTTTATTTTTAACATTGCCACTCGAATAGAAGCTGAAGGGGTTGCGAAGCATTATCCATCAATGTCTCATACATCATATGCTTGTCTGCTTGCCTGTCTGTCCACAGCTATTGACTTGTCTCCTCAGCAACTCAAAATGATTTGCCAGGTTCGAATCAAGCTTAAGTGCCTACTCCTCATCTGGTACCCCATGAGTTCCTTTGGAAATCGGAATTGCTTAGATGTATCTGAGTTTCCTGATCTCATGTCTGTAAGAGATAAAAGTTCACTGCACTCACTTCACTCCTTTTGAGATTTAAATTGAACTTGCTAAAGGATTGCCTCCCATTATTATGTGGGCTCTTCAAAAGTAAACATAAAAGAAAGGGGCAGTGCCATGAGTAGCTCATCTGCACTTTCTACTCAGTAATTATAAAATATTTTGCTATTAACGATGTAGCAAACCCGACCCTGCTTCATATCCCCCATCGTATCTGCCCCACCATCGGCGGGCGGTCTTTCAGCCACTTTGTCCCTGCTCTGTGGAAATCCCACTCAGCGTCTCTCTGACTCCCTTTCTCCTACAACACCTGTTTCAAAATCTACCTCTTGATCTCACTCCCCTCATCTTTGAGTCATCTTTGCCCCTTCAACTCCCACCCCCGGCTCGAGTGCCCATCCAGCATTGTCAAGCAGTTTGGGACTTCCTCCCAGCATAAATGTAAATTCTATTGTATTGTACCTAGGTTGAGGGATTTCATCTTGTCAGTTACTTATACCTACATTTACTAAATTACTAAGATTTGAACTTGTTTAATCACTTAAAAGAATTGTCCTGTATCAGATGGACCTAACATCCTTCAGCTGAGATAGTGGCAGCATTTGGCAATGTGCCTGGGTTAGATTTTGAAAGACAGTTGGGGGTCGAACAAGACATTCACTTTGAGGAAGTTAGAGTTCTTACAGGATCACTTGATGTCTGACAGGCAATCAGTCAGAACAGCCATGGAGTTGAGGGTGGAGGCAACGGGGTAGATTTGGGTGTTATCCAGGTAAATGTGGAAATGGATCCTTTGTCAGTGGGTAATGTCATCAATTAGGAGCTTATAGTGAGGCTTATAGCCAGATCTAGTGATGGACCATGAGAACAGATTTGAATTCAACCTCAACCATGCATGTTGATATAACTCCTTCACACCTTCAGGTCAGTAACTTTTTCAAATCAGGACCTCCCCTCTCATTGTGTAACCAGGACTCACTGTTTAATGGAAAATATTCAGAATATCAAATTGGATATAACTGCACAAAAGGGTGTTTCAAATGCTCAAATTAGTCAGAATTTTTTGCAACAGTACGATTTTTTTGGACTTTTTTTCGTTCCTGAAAACCCTGGATCTATTTTGTGGTATTTATTAACAGGAATCTGAGCCTTTCAAATTATATTCCGATCGATTTGTGCGAATGTCACTGCAATGCAGTCTCGTTCAGGAGCAGATTCCAGCCATTCTGTTGGGATTTCTTATTAAGAAACCTTGTTTGTCAATCTAACTGTTACAAAGAGACAATTGTTTTATATTACACAAGAACCAGGTTTAATTCCACCAGTTTGTTACCCATTGCCTCAGCTCAGCTGACTGCAGCCTTCTGTAATCCCTCATTCCCTCTACTCCACCATCAGTGGTGTGCTTCAGCCACTACATCCTGGAATTCTGGAACTCTCAGCCTCAATCCCTCCGCCTTGCCCATCTTCAGGTCACATCTGAAAACCTTCCTGAGGGGGGCTGAGGAACACCACACGAGATGGTGGGGGTTGCTGGAGGAAAGCCATGATAACAAGGATGAGTGGTTTGACCTATAGAGCAGAGAGTGGGCCTACTTTCACAGGTACAGGGAATATTGAGGGGTAACCTGATAAAGGTCTTTAAAATTGTGAAGGGTTTTGATGGAGTCGATAAGGAAAGAGTATTTCCACTGGTCATTAATGAAGGTGTAACAATAATAATAATAATAAAAAACTAGCTAATTATTAGCAAGGGAGGAAAAGGAGAACTTAGAAAGGTTTATTCATACAAAAAGTTGTTAGAATGTGGCATGCCATCCTGGGTACAGTGGTTGAGGCAGAATCCATATTAGTTTGCAAGAGGGAACTAGATAGATATCTAAAAAGGAGTATATTGCAGGGAAAAGACAGAAACTGAATGGATTGTTCTTTCAGAGAGCAAGCACAGGCTACAATAGCCAGAATGGCCTTCTTCTATGTCTTATGGTTCTATGCCTCAAAGGCACTACATCTTACAGTAGATCCTGTGAAGCACTTTGAGACATTCTCCCACATGGAGCCGCAACATCAATTTTAAGGATTATTATTATTATCACAACTTCTCTTAATACATAGTGAAAGTAAATTAAGTTTGCTTATTAGCAAATCTATTAAGGAATGCTACAAATTAGACCCCATTGTCGTCCAATTACACTGCCAAGATGACAGTGGACCAAAATAGTTTGCTTAGGTTTAAATCCCCTTCTCATGTCTTCCTAGATAGTATGTGTTAGCAGGTTATCTGACAATGGAGAAAATGGGGATATGTTCACAGTCCACGACTAGACACAATAATGTATATACTGCATTTGACTTAACAAGTGATCTATACAAGGTTCACAATACATCTCACAGTCAAATGCCCTTGAGATATAACTATGGTCTTTGTAGTTTTGTTAACATGAGTGATCATTCACTGGACAACTTCAGCGAATGATCAATGATCATACCCAAATCATTTTCGTCTCCATCTCTACTACCGGGCACATTTCATTTTATACATATCTTTAATGCTTCTTGTTCCAATATGCATTGCCATTAATTATTCTATTGTAAAATCTGTCATTTCTTGGCCCATCTGCTTTATTGTTTCAGATCTCATGCTATATTTATCTTTCCTTTGCTAAACCAGCTCAAAATAATGATTGTTGCATTTGATGCAGCACCTTCATATTGGGAGGACATTGGACATTGGAAAGTGAATCACAGAATTTATTGTGAGGTGGAGTGACTGTGTACTTTCTAGGCAAATAACACTGAAGTTGAATTAGCTCATTTGTCATTCATTCTACAAGGTTTAACACGTGGAACTGCCACACCAAATGCTTCACCAAAATTATAAAGTGTCTGTATGTTAACAGAGGCAACACATCTGAAATGCACGTTTTCAGGGGCACAGTCAAGCGATTACATAAGATGATGTGTATACGGAGGAGAATGCATTGCCAGGTGATTGGCCTTAATTAAACTGTAATTCCTGTGCAGTGAAAGCTAAACAGTGGAGACCGGGCACTACAGAATGCATTGCTGTACTCAGGTTCCCATTTCATAACAAGGGTTCAGTTTTCTATAGGCACAAAGTTCATAAAGTAAGAACCACGCCACAGAAATCATATCTAAAGAACACAGACCCTGAGGAAGTTTTTATATTAAAGCACAAGTTATAAATCACAAATTCTGGATTTTAAACAAGAATTTTTTTTGAAAAGAAAAAGCTTAATCCCAGAAAGGTATCATCGGAGACAGGATCAAGGTTAAATGGAATCAACATGAAGCACTCGAGTACCAAAGTGAATAAAATAGCAAAAAGAATAAAATGGCAAAAAGAAGAAAGCCATTGAACCGTTAATATGTTTGTTAGGTTCTCTGGAAGGCAACAACAATAACAACAGAGTTACATTTCTATGGTACCTTTCATATTGAGTGGATGTCCCAAAGGTGCTGGACAGTCCAGGCTTTGCACCTGAGCTGGGGATGGGAGCTGAAGGGAGAGGGGTTGGGGGTGAAGATGACTGAAGGTGCAGTCAAGGAGGAAGTCTTGAGGTGGACCTTGAAGGAGGCAACGGATGGGGCAATGTGAAGGGACTCCAGGATGGAGTTCCAGAGAATGGGGACAGAAAGGCTGAAAGCCTAACCACCGATGGTGGGGAGGGCAGAGTGTGGGATGGTGTGAGGCTAGAATAAAGAAACAGTTGAACGTTTGAAAGTAAGAGTCCTAGGAGAACAAAAAGGTCAGAAAACATGGGGTAGTGTCAGACAAATAGAAAAAGGGAAGAAAGGGCAGAGAAAAATAGAGATGAAGAGAGAAACAGAGAGAAAAAGGAACATGCTTAAATAGCTGATGCATTTAATTATTTATTTATTTAAGATGATGTGCTTATATTCATTTTAGTAGTTAGGTGTTAATTTTGCAGCGGTAAACTTAGCCCTGAAATTTGAGTATTTTATTTCTGCTCTATCAGTATTAGTTTCAAATTGAGCAAGCTGAAATATTAACAGAACCACAGTTTCTTTGTTCTCCCAGCTAACCCCATTGATTTTGGAATTAAGAGGAAATGATTTTCTTTTAAAAAAAAACATCTTCGTTTGTCTAATTGTTTGTCTAATTAATGGTTGTTTTTTCCAGCGGTTGAGAAAAACAACTCACTCTTGATGGACTACAGCATTGCATAGGTTAAGTACAGCATTGGCAAAGGAGTGCGTCATCTGCTGATCCTCTAGGCCAGGCAGCCAGTACATATCCGTAGGATATCTGTGAGGACAAAGTAAGGAAATCAGTCATCGTAATGCTGAATGTCTTTGGTCCCAAATGTGTTAGAAGTGGTTGATTTATCACTTGCATTATGTAGCTTCATGTTCTGCATGTATCAATCAGCATTACTCATGGAGAGGGTTCAGTACCGATTGACTAATATATGAGACAATGATATGAAGAGAAGTGGACTGATTTAGGTCTTTTTCCACTGGGGTGGAAGAGATTGAGAGGTGCTAAGATTAGAATAGAGATTCTGAAGGGAACAAGACAAGCAAAATAGGGAAGACTATATTCTTCAGTTTAATAATAATAATAATCCTTGCATTTGATATAGTGCCTATCACGTCTTCAGACATCTCAAAGCGCTTCACAGAATATACTGTAAAGTGCATTTACTATGTGTTTGGGCGAAATGCGAAACAGTTTGGGACAAACAGACTTGTAGAAAAGAAAAGCCAAGTGAGTTGGAAGAATGCCTTTACTCTGTTGACTCAAATTGTCACTGTTGACTCAGAAATTTGTGAGCCTTTATGTGGTTTAGGACCCCGAGACAATCAAGCTTACACAGACAGGTGAAAATTAACTATTCAATCTTTATATGGAGGAATGCATGAGAAAGTATAAATACTGATCAGAGAAGAGATTATACAGTTGCAGGAGTTTTCTCCTTAATAGTCTCTTTTGTTTCTTCCCGGGTCTGTTCCTACTTCAAGCTAGTTGCTGCTCTGTATTTAAACACAGGATCAAACAAGTTTTCATGATTTTCAAGATCATCTGGTTTGGCTCACAGATACCATTTTCTTGTTTTTACTCCTTACCTAACAATGACCATCTCATTTGAATGTTTTGCAAGGCGACCCAATTAACATATACAGGAACCACTTCTTTGTCTTACTTCTCACAGAACACAGCTACCTGTTGCACATTCCTTTTCCCAATTCGTGGGAAGTGATGCTTGATCCATCAACGCATGCACACTTACCAGCTACATTGAATCGCGGGAAAACCTAGTCCTGGCCTGTTGCCATGTGTGCAGAAGAACTTCATTTCCCGCCATTCAATACAGTTCCAGTGCTTGCCTGTAACTGCACATACGGGAACGGGTCAAGATGCATTGACTCACGAAAAACGTAATCTTGACCTGTCACCACATGCGCACTTATTGAGTACAGTGATGAATATAATAGTAATCCTTGCATTTGATATAGCACCTGATCACATCTTCGAGACATCTCAAAACGCTTCACAGAATGCACTGTGAAGTGAATTGACTATATTTTGTGGGCGAAATCCAGCAGATAATTGCGCTCAGCAGTTCCCACGCACAGTTGTGGATTGAGTGACCATTTCTTATTATTTTGGAGTCCTGTAGCTCAGTGGTTAAAGCACTCGCCTTGCAAGTGAAAAACCAGGGTATGATTCCCGGCAGGGCAAAATATTTGGCAAGTTTGCTTACTCCACATACCTCTGTTTACCTAGTAGTAAGTAAGAACCCAGTTATTAGTTGATTGCTGGATCGCTTTTCCAAGGATAATAATCCTTTAAAAAATAATAATAATTTGGTCACTCAATCCACGACTGTTTGCAGAAATAGGCTGCCGCGTTTCATCCACAAATATATAGTCAATTCACTTTACAGAGTGTCCTGTGAAGCACTTTAAGACGTCTCGAAGACATGATAAGGTGTTAAATCAAATGCTAGGATTATTATTATTATTACTTACTGTTAAGTAAACAGAGGCATGTGGAATAAGGAAACTTGCCCAACATTTCGCCCTGCTGGGAATCGAACCCAGGTCGCTCACTTGCGAGGCGAGTACTCTAACCACTGAGCTACAGCACTCTGAAGTATTGCATGCACATTTATCAGCTTAGTGTATACTCCCAAAAACCATTATTCTTGTGTCAAGAGCTACTCGCCCATGATGCTTCACCTCAGAAGGTTAGGGTATGAGATCATTAATCCAAGTGGCTATTGAGACTGGATCAATAGAATCATTCAGACAAGAACTGGAGGAGTATTTGAACAGTAAAAATAAGAAGGGACATGGCTTAAGTGGAATTAATAAAAAAAAGTGTCACGCAGCAGTAGTACAGACACAATTTGCTGAAGATTGCTGGTTCTGAGCTCTATTGCTTGCTGAGCCGGTCATGCACACTGATTGAATTCTGCCATCAATGCACACTTTCAAAATATAATTCTTCACCAAATAACCTCCGGAAATGAAACAATTTCACTTATGCTGCTGTTATGATCTGCATTGATTCCTCTAATTGATATCTATTATGCTCATTATGCTTTGTGGTTCAGAAGAAACCTAATCAGCTTCACACACACACACACTTAGATCAAATTCATTTTCATATCTTTGATTACTATAATCTCTAAAATGAACTCATTTATTGTCTTTGGAAAAAAGTTCCCTTGCTTTAATTTACTTTAAATTTGATTCCTATGAAAATTGATTTCTGCTGCAAATTGTGGCTCTAACCAGCTGTACTCTATGAAACTGGCCTTATAAATCCTTACAAAAGTCATCTTGACTTGCAACTTACTGCCAAAAAGAGATTATTAACTCAATGAGTATCTCAGCATTTCAAACAAATGCATGTGTTTAATGTTATTTGAAAAATGGATTGTGCTGTATATTTCAGAGGTGACTGAGTAACGTAGTTATTGAATACTCCTTTACATAAAAAGCTCCTTTAAAGTTGAGGCACGTATTGAGTCAAAGAGATTTTCATTGTTAATAAAACCAACTTAATAGAGTCAATTTATAACACTCGTGTACTCTGACCTTGGATAAAGCATTCATCTGGCATTCAATATGTGGGATTCACTGTGGGCTTGTTCATTATTCCAGATCTCTGGTTTTGCAGGGCTTTCCATTTCTCGACAAAACACTAATGTTTTAAAGAGCAGCATTGTTTTCAATTGTAGCTTCTTATGATAGCGGTAGCTTCATCTGAACTTCTTAATTAAATGAAGTTTCTGTAAATAAGTTTCTGCAGTTGTTGCACGCTTCCTCAGTACATCCCTATACACCATGTTATAATGAAAGTGCACTGTATTTCCAATAATGGTGGCCTTGGGCAATAGATATTCATCCAGAGCTATCATCTTCAGCAAGATAAATAAAAAATTTAAACAATGTGTGTGCACTGAATAATAATAATAATATTAATAATCCTTACATTTGATACCACTCACAACAGATGGATGTCTCAAAGCACTTCACAGGATATATTGCAAAGTGGTATTCTGTAGGCAATTTACACACCGCAGTATCCCACAAACAGCCATGAGGTGAATGACCAATTGTATTTGGGAGATTGTTGGCCAAAATACCGAGAGAAACTCCCTTCTCTTTTTAAATATCTATGGGTTTGTTCCGATCTGCTCCATGTCTCCCGACCGACCCACCCTACCATCGGTGGCCGGGCTTTCAGCCTCTCTGTCCCCACACTCTGGAACTCCATCCCAAAGTCCCTTCGCCTTGCTTCCTCCCTTGCCTCCTTCAAGGCCGGTCTCAAGATCCTTCTCTCTGATCGTGCCTTTGGCCTTCCTCCCACCTCTCTGCCTTCCCTCATCCCTACATCACCACTCCCCCATGCTCAGGTCCCGACCCCTGACTGTTCAGAGCTTTGGGACATGCTCCCAACGTGAAAGGCGCACTATAAATGTAATTTTGTTGTTTTGTTAAAGTCCACCTGAACAGACAAACAGGATCTCAGTTTACCATTTAATCTAAAAGACAGCACTTCCAATATTGCAGAACCGCCCTTGCACTGCAGTGAAGTGTCAGCTTAGACTATGAGTTCAAAATTCCGGCGTGGAGTATGAATCCACAACCTATTGACTCAGAAACAAGAGTACTACCAACTGAGCCTGGTTGACAGGATGGGAGGGCGGGCAGCAGGCTGGCAGGCAGATGGATGTTTTATTTAGTATCATGTTCACAAAAAGTAGGATTTTTAAAAATAAAAACAAATGGCATGTCACTACATGTTACATATACCACTCATCCCTGGTATCATCTAAGTAAATTTCCTCTGTACCCCCTCTATCGTCTTTCCTAAAGTAAAACTGGATACAATATTCTAACTGCGATCTAACTGAGGATTTATACAAGTTTAACATTGCCTCTGTTTTTATATTCTGCATCCCTATTTATAAAACCTAGGGTTCGAAATACCCTTCTATCTTGAACCCCTTTATTAATGAGGCATCCATTAAAGGATGAAATGTCAGAGGAAGCTCCTTCTATTATGTGTTGTAAGATTTTAGTCCATCATTGACAGCATCTGAGACCACAAGATCACAAGAAAGGTTTGGAGGAAGAAGGCCATTCAGCCCATTTGATGGCAAATTGTTACCAAGTAACAACCTTAGTGCTTCCAATTACAAGGTCCACTTCTGTAGTGATTCATGTGCTAAACTATCTCCTCACATGATACCCTAATTTTTTTCAAAGAACCATTGGATTTACAGATCAAGATTTAGAATTCGGGGAAATTCTGAAATTCAGTTTCATTTTTGGTAGCTGCTTTTCAGCAAGTTTTAAAAAGAACCAGTTTTCAACTTAAGACTGAATTTTCAAATTTGCCAAAAAAATCTGCACAGTATAGCTTACATTAATGAAACATGGTTCACATCGGGAGGAAGTCTCAAAGCTCTTAACAATGTTGGATGCGCACCAGAGCTGGGGATAGGAGACAAAGCGGATAGGGAGGGAAACTTAAATATGATCTTAAATTGTAAGACAATTAAAGACTATTACTATGGTCTTAAGCCTCAATTTATGAGATTTTTTGGGCCCGACTCTGGTTGAGTGAGCAATGGTTCCCCATCGACAAGGTGTATAGCTGTGGCATCATCATAAGTATAAAACCCAATGAAATGTATATTTCTAGGTAAATACAGGATTATTTATACAGAAATACAGAACAAATAGGAGACCTGTATCTCAGTGATTAGAGCAAGAGAGAGACCTGAGTTGTATTCCCGGCAGGGCAAAATGTTGGGCAAGTTTACTTACTCCACACGCCTATCAGTAGGAACCCAGTTGTTAGTCAATTGGCGGATTGCGTTTCCCGGGGTAATTCAATTGGCTGCATGTTTCACCCACAAAGTATAGTCAATTCACTTTACAGTATATTCTGTGAAACGCTTTGAGATATCTCAAAGATATCTCAAAGCCAGTTTGCATACAAAAATGTTACACAAAAAGCTATGAAATGAATGACCAGTTTTAATCTGGGAGATTATTGTCCAGGACACCAGGAGAAACTCCCTGTTGTTATCAAATAGTGCCGTGGGAGAGAAACATCCACCTGGATGGGCAGATCAAACTTCAGTCTAACGTCTCCTCCAAAGACAACATCTCTGTTTTATGAATATCAGCCATTATATGAGCTCAAAGACCAAAACTGGGCTTGAACCCACAATGTTCTATGCAGCGAAGGTGTAACTTACTGAGCAAAGGTTGATACAAGGCTGAGGGCCAGTCCATTAAACCTTAGCAATTTCTAATTGTTAATATGTTTCAGAAATTGATGTATTTAAAACAAATGTTGATTGTCATTTTGTTCTGCTGGCTTAACAGTGGAAGCTCTGAGATAATGCAAAGTTCTGAAGCTAAATCAAACTATGTTTTTAACTTAACCTTTACAGAGGATCTCTCCAACTGGGACCTCATCCTTCTCCAGAGCCTGTGTTAAGACTGATTATGTTATCTTGCTTGTGATTAACTCTGCATGACTGTTCGGTGCAAAAACAACCCAGCAGCAGCAGAAGCAAATAGACCGCATCTGAACCTTCGTCAGATATATAAAATAGGAACTGCTCAAAAGTATCGCAAGCAGAGAGCTAACTTTTCTCCACACTGCTTGCAGCTGGTGCCTGCAGTGAGCACCAGTTGTTGTAAAATATGGGCATCTTGGGGGAAAATGTAGTGATAAAGAATTGAAATGACCCATTGTACCTTTCCTGACTTACAAAAAATGACGTGAGGTGAAATATTTATTGTTTGATGGAAGTGTATGACAGCAGAGTTTTCTCAGGCTGGGAATTAAATTTCTATCCATTATCAGGTCAGAATAATATGGATCACATCACAAAGAATGGATCAATCTAAGAGACCTTAAAATGAAATAGAGATCCTGGCACACTTTATTTGACAGTATCCACAAATATTTCCAGTGTAATGCAATGGGGTCTAAAATGCAGCAATTTCATACAGGATTCCAATCCAAACCACAACTCCTTTTGGTAACTAGAAGCATTCGTGCACATCATTGTCAATTGCCAAGTGCACTGAAATATCCCACAAGTCGATGTGATGTACCTAAATATTCCTTATTGAAGGAAACCTGGTGGGAAAATTGCAATTTGTGTTGTATTAATCAACACCAATGGTAACGCAGGTAAAAGTGTCCTGATCATTAATACATCCACCGGTGTGCTACACCCAAGTGTTTAGAAACCAATAAAATTGGTGTAGAGGGGCTTGTCTGTAATATACCAAGGGACCAGTTAATGTGTTCATTGTGCTATAAGGTTGCTTTTTGTTCGACTATGCATTAATTAGCACCATTAGTGTAAATTCACACATTACACGGTTTGCCACCTTTGAAATCATTTTAGATGACTGTTTAATTCCAATATTAATAATTATTATTACTGTTGAATTTAATAAGGCACCATTCATGTCAGGAGGATATCCCAAGGTGCTGAACTTTCCAACATAATATCAACTTGCATTTATATAGCATCCTTCACATGAGGCAGTGTTTCGGAGGGTTTAATAACAATTACTAGGGGAGGGGAGACTTTTTTGTAGAATTTTCCCTCAGGATATTAAATAAATGGTAGAAGAGTCCGTAAAGGGGTAAGTTGTATACCTCTGGTGAAGAGCTAGGTTTGACGGCTTAAATGAGCTCTTCTCATCCCATGCTGTCTTGTGTTCTTAAGACTGGGCTTGGGCTGGACTGTGCTGGATTGGACTTTCAGCACAGATCCATTTGATAGGCTTTCCTGCAGAAAGGAAACCGGTAGATGGTCCTTAGGAGCAGACTAGGGGTTAAAAGGTGTTCCAAAGCCCCAGAATCAAGAGATTGTAGAGGAGCAGGGAAGGGAGCTGATGTCCCTTTGTGTCATTGCCTGGTCTGTTAGCATCGAAAACAATGACATTAAAATTAATTTGTTAATTAACCAACTATAGCTGGTGTTGACCTCATCTCTGTGGCACCCTCATACCCACTGTGTACCTGATATCTGCAATTATCTGCAATTAGAGTGCACTCTATTCCCGTGAAGCTCTTTACATTGTTTATAGATCATCAGTCTTCATATCGCTATCATTGGATATATATATTTTTGAAATCCAACTCTGCAAATGTTGTTTCATAATAAATTATTTCTACTGCAACATTTCTTAGGAGTAAAAGTCCAAATGGTTCATTTATTGAACTGTTGCCTTCGGTACCACCAATGTCTATATCTCAGAAAACCTGCAGGAAGCCTGTTTGCTTCAAGGTAAGACTAATAGAGCATCAGCGCTGCAGTTACATCTAGCATTGCAGGGGTTCAAGCTGAGCACCTGCACTGGTGTCTTTTTGAGAGGAGAGAACAATTTATTTTCATACTCTTCCTCCACTTGCAACTCCTGACTTGAACCAGCAAGGTATCTGATAGCTGCATATAGATTGCACTCCATTGAGAACATTATTATCTCCTATCAAATTTGGCAAGATTTATTTTTCTTGTGGCACTGTGGAAAAAAATAAAACTCAAGACACCTTTCAACATTTTGCTGCTCTCTGCTCAAACTCTGATTGCTTTTGAATACCATCAATAGACTAACCTGCACTAGATTTATTGTATTTGCCTTTGGTTAAAATCATCTCCCTGGTGTCTAACATAATGAGGTCTTGATTGAAGGCCCATAAACTACACCCTGGAGTGTCCACTCTTGGTGAAAGACAATAAGAAATCACTCTGCTGTCCTACTGGGACAATGAAATATTTTATTCTCTTAATTATCTAGAAACATAAAGGGGTTTTGGTGAGAGCCAGGAGAGTAGGACTGATAGCTCTTTCAGAGAGTTAGTACAAACACTATAGACCGAATGGTCACCTAGTGCTATAACTGTCAACGATGATGGAGAAAGAGAGAATAAGGTAGCCAAATGACTGGATTACAAATGGAATGAGATGTTGAGCAACAATGAAAGGTATTTATACAAGAGGTAGAAAAGGTACAGGAGAAATGTATTTCACTGAGAAAAAAAAGATAGGATCCCACTAAATACAGTCAATGACTGATGCACCAGCTCCTGCAAGTGGCAGTGAACATATACCAACAGTTAGGAACATGGTTACAAAACCACTCTGTATTGGGAGTGCACCCTGATTGACCAGAAGAGCATTATACCTGAAATATACCTGAAAGATATTTGGCACCACACAAAAGCAACTAACACAGCATCTGGTTATTGATTAGATGTAGAGGGAAAACAAGTGTTAATCACACAGACTTAAAAAACCAACATTTGGAGCAATCAAGCAAGCCAGAGGTAGAAACAACACTTCCTCAAAATACAAACATATATCCTTCACCAACCAATAAAATCTCACCTTGCTGAAAACAATAATAATTTGGTCACTTCAATCTACGACTGTTTGTGGGATACTGCTGTGCGCAATTGGCTGCTGCGTTACGCCCACAAAATCCACAATTCACTTTATAGTATATTCTGTGAAGTGCTTTGAGACATCTCAATGACGTGATAAGGTTCTTTATCAAATGCAAGGATTATCGTCATTATTTTTATTAAACAGTACAGACAAGAGATTTTTATTTTGAAAAATAAACCATTCAAAATGTGAAACATTTCCAATACAAATAGGAATAATCTGGAAGTTGAAAGAGAGATAGGGAATGCTTGCTGTGAACGAAGGATGCTGATCTTGAGTAAATGCCTTGCCAGGTGGCCCTGCCATTCATTCAGTGCATGGAAGCTGATTATTGACTTGCATGTACTTGACTGCAAAAAGTTATCCTTTCAGCGACCCTTAACAGCTTACACTCAGTGCATTCCATGGATGAATAGCACAAGCAGAAATTGGTTTGATTTTGGCTTAATCTTTGTTTAAAGCCACGTTATAAAAACGTCTGTTTGCTTTTCAAGATAGAAAAAAACAATAATCCTTGCATTTGATATAGCGCCTTTCATATCAAGAGGGTGTGCCAAAGCACTTCACATGTTATACTGTAAAGTGTAGTGACTGTGCATTTCGTAAGCAAAGCTACGAAGAGCTTAAAATAAAATAAAAAACGTGACTTAACAATTTCCATGTGTGGGGTGGGGCGGGTGGAGGGGTGGAAATATTTGTTATGGTCATTGAGGTGGAGGTGCCTACATGTACACAATCATTCCGCATTGCAGAAATTTGTAGTGATGTTCTCGATTGGTGGAATTGAATTTAAAATTGTGAAATCTAAGGTGGCAAAATAGGTCCTGACCCTACATCATCAGCTTGCCTTTGGTGTCTATTTAGAACCAATCAGTTGGTGTTTATCATTTTCCTACCTAAATGTGGACATTGAACTATGTGTAACTCACTCTTGCAGGATTCTCACAGAACATCCTTTCTCTCTATCCTTTTGCTCTTCTATTCTAGCTCGAGTTATGAATGATTCAGATTTGCAGTTGTTTCTTTCCATTGGGTCTTCTGAAAACAATGTAGCCACTGCTCTTATCTGTATTTATTTTCTTCACCTTTCTCCATCATGCGTTTCTATTCCTCACCATTGAAATTATTGCAACCATATCTGTTCTCTGCTTTTTATCAGTGTACCAAATGGTAGGCAATCAAGACACTGGCAGAGATCAATGAGTCAAAGTCAAAGTCTATTTATTCTTGGTGATTAATGTTCAAGTTGAAGGACAGAGAATAGCATGTGTTGTATCATTTATGCCTAGTTTCATAATTTAGGATAAAGTACAAATGAAAAAGATACAAAGCTTCCTATACAGTGTCTCAACGATGTGCTTTCACTCCAGCTTCAGAAGAGTGATTTTTTCTGTTTCTCACACTAACCATTTTTGTGGCCTCTCTGCATGAGATTGTCAGTTCGCATCAAACCTTTGATCATTTTGAGCTGCGAACTTCAGAGAACCTCATTACCTGAATTGCTTTGATATATTTCAACATCATAAGATTCACAAGATTGGTTTGAATGAAAAAGATGTTTTGACACATCTGATCTTATCCTTCAAGCGCAACATCCATTTGTATTTTAAATGAGTCCAGTTTCCTGGCCTTTACAATGACCAAGCAGGGAAGAGAGGGGAAAAGGGAGGTAACTATAAGGCATTATCGAAAAGGTAGGTGTTGAGGTGGATCTTGAAGGATAGAGAGGAGATGGAATGGAAGGGTAGAGAGAGGGAGCTCCAGAGGTTAGGGGTATAGAATCATAGAATCAAATAGAAACAAAAGTTATATTTAACTTGTGCCCAGTAAGAACTGACTGGAAACTGCTCAACCTCATTTAACACGGCTACTTATAAAATCCCTGATGGCTCAAATGAGTGAATGCACAAATAGCGTAATATTGAGATCCATGGCATTTGCATACCCCAGGAATCACTGCACTAATTCTGTATTTTAGTTATTTGATGATTTCTAGTTTGCGAATAAAATTGTACAATTGATAAATAATTGCGATCTGAAAGGTCATTTTCCAGAACTTTTCTTTGTTGAGGAAAAGGGAAATGACCGCTGTGATCCCAGACCAGCTGGCATTAGAACTTCTGCGAATATCACATTTTAAGACATTTTAGATGAGAAATACTTCAGTTCTCCGCTTGATGCTTCAATGATGCTTCTTTTGGCATTAAAAACTATTCACAAAGATCTGAGAAGTGAAAATTAAGTTATATTAGTAATTCAACATGGCTCAGTTGGGATCACGCTTGTATTTGAATCAGAAGATTGTGATTTAAGCCCCTGTTTGGGATTTGGATATCATATAGTCCAAGCTGACACTCCAATATACTGCTGGGAGTATACTGCATTATCGGAGATGCTGACCTTCAGATGAGATGTTAAAGTGAGGCACTGTCTGCCTGTTCAGGTGGACATTAAAGAGCCCATGACCCATCGTATTGGAAAGAGAAGGGAGTTTCTCCTGGTGTCTAGGCCAACAATCTCCAAATAAAATTAGTCATTCGTTTCATAGCTGTTTGTGGGATATCACTGAGCAATATTGGTTGCCACAGTTGCCCATGAGTCACACAGTCATTACACTTTACAGCATATCCTGTGAAGTGCTTTGAGATGTTCTCCCAACATGAAAAATACCATATGAAATGTAAGGATTATAATTCACATCGGCTAAGGAAAATCTGATTTTCAGCCTTTTCACCCTTTCAAGACTTGAATAAGGAAGAGTGGCCCTAACTAAATAATAGGAAGAAATTGTAGTGGCTAATTCACACACGTAATGGGTTCTGGAGCATCTCCAAAGGTACCTTGGCTTCAAATATATAGCACAAAATGTATATTTTTGGTTATCAAGGCCAGCACCATGACTGATTTCCATTAGGGTGTGCTACAGAGCACAATAAAATCAAGACATTTGTACACTCTGCCAGTGTAGCTCACCATGAGAGTATGGAAGTTAATTTTACATCCTCAATTGTTCACAAGAACAGAAGGTTGGTCTAAATGAAGAAAGGGAGGGGGGGGGCTTCAGCAAAACTGACCTTATTCCTCCAGAACACCCACTCTACCAACATCTCATCATTGCATCAAACTATCTTTTAAATGCGTCCAGTATCCTGGCCTCACATTTCCTGTCAAACTGTTCAAGTCATTGATTAACCTCGTTGTAAAGAAAAACGGGCTGGTATCCGTCCTGAATTTGCCCTTCAAAATTCTAAGCCTTTGTCCTATTGGCCTACTATCACTAATACATCCTAAAATATTGATCTGGGTTTACTTTTTGAATCGTATTTAAAATTCTGTACACTTCTGCGAGGTGTCACGGGTCTCTGAGATAATTCTGAGGCAACTCTCTGAGCAAATTGCAAATTGAGCAACTCTCTGAGTTGTCTCTTCTCAAGGTTTCTCACAGCTCACAGCTCATTCCTCTAACACTGGGGATCATCCTCAGTGCTCTCCTCTGTACCACCTCTAGGGACTAGACCACTCTCTTATGTCATGGTGACCAGAAGTATAAGCAGTATTCAAGGTACAGCCTGACCAGAATACTGCATAGTCTGAGAATGAGGTCTGGGGATCTAAACTCAATTTATTTAGCAATAGAGCCCAGCATCCTGATTGCCTTGTTGATTGTCAAATATCTCAATCTTCTTGAATATTGGAACAACATCTGCTTGTTTCCAGTCCGTTGGAACCTCCCCGGTCCTGATTGACTCCTTCATATTATCTATCCCACCCAGTTGCTCCTTCTGGTGAGCTGGTCGCTCATCAATGGAACAAAATACACATCACATAATATCGGGTTCCTGTATTTTGTCGATCTGCTGCTGTGTCACCCTGGCTCAGCTGGTAGCACTCTCACCTGTGAGTCAGAAGTTTGTGAGTTCAAAGTTGCATGTCAGGTCTTTGAGGTCACAGTCCAGGCTGATACCCCTGTTCAGTATTGGGGTAGGGGTGAGGGGGGTGTGGGTTGCCATGTTGTTGGAGGTGCTGCATTGTTCAATATGTTAAACCAAGGTCTGTCCACCTGTTCAGATGGATGTTAAAGATCCCAAAGCACTATTTGAAAAAGAGAGTCCTTTTCCCGGTGTCCTGGCCAAACAAATATTAGTAAAAAGATGGCCATTCACTTCATGACTGTTTGTGGGACATAGCTGTGCACAAATTGTCTGTCGTGTCCTACTACAAATATGCAGTCACATGAAGTCGTGTGAGGTGCTTTGAGACATCTTGATGACATGATAAGCACAATATCAAATATAAGATTATTATTATATTGTGGAACATAGCTGTAACTCCAAAAAGGAAGGTTTCACTCTGGATATAAAACTCACCATTTTAGAAGGTGGGAGCTAAAACCACATTCCGATTGCCCACATCAGGAAATGACAAAATAAAGTCAATTAATAATAATAATAATTTAAAATAATAATAACCTTTGGATTTGATACAGCACCTTTCACATCAGGAGTATATCTCAAAGCCCTTCAGAGGATATACTATGAGGTGCAGTGACTGTGTATTTTGTAGGCAAATGCACAGCAATGTCCTACAAACAGCCATAAAGTGAATGACCAATTTAACCTGTGGGATCGTTGGCCAGAACAGTTTTCTGTGGTTCGGGAGTGGGGAGGAAGGGATTGGTCATCAACTAATGTCCATCTTATCAGGAAGAATGAATAGAGGCTGGTAGCACGGCTGAGCGAACAAACCATGGTGTTAATCAATGCAAAGGATGGGTTAAGATACTGTACAGATTTATCCCATATTATGATTTATCTTACGATCCTGGGTAATCAACATTCTAATGTAAAATCACTGTTCACACAGTATTTCTTTTTGTGAAAGATCACATCATTTGAGATGGACTATTAATTGTTACAGCATCATTTGCTTTGAAATAACAGTAATGTTGTGAATGAGAGCTACTTGCTCCACAATACAGTGTGCCTTTTGCTATGTTCGTCTCCAATAGCATCACTCAACCAGTGTAATATTGTCTGTCAGGTAGCTTGACAACTTGTCCATCTGTTTTCCCTGGTATTAGTTAATCAATTTTGAAGCCTAAAGTTCAATAAAAACATCATTCTTTCTCCCTGTGCTGTGCCTTTAAACGCTCTTCAAACGCATGTAGCAACACCTATATATTTATTCATTTGAATCAATACTGATTTTGGTGTCAGATTAAAATGTCAGCAGTGATCTAACAGCGCAATCAATAATATTGCCTCCACTTTAAAATCCAACTATTTTTGGATCACAATAAATAACCCAGCTGTTCCAGATCTAATGGCCCTTTGTAACATGCATTTTCAATTTAGTTTCACGTTCATTTCATTTTGATCTCATTTTTACATTTTCCATCTGGGCACATTTCTATCTTCCCCGTCTGCGTACATATTGAATCAGATGGGCTAGCCTTACACTGTGGTAAATTTTATTTGATGGGTTCATCCCGAAGTATATTTGTGTCTTGTTAAGTGACCAATGAAACATCATGATTGAGCAAATAAAACTCACAATGTGGTAACAGCTGTTAAAAACATTAACCAAGAAGACCAATGCACTCTGGATCTGAAGCATGACTTTCTGCTAATCAATTCTTATTGTAATAGTTAACTCCGTACCAGATTAAACTCTGCCTGGTTTGTCAGGCTAGAACTGTGCATAGAAACTATAGGATTTAAGGACCAACCAACCAAGCACAAACTGTACAAATGTTTTGCATGGATTTCAAGGAAATGGCACATTATGCATTTTCTCAGTGTGACTGGGCAAAGAACTTAGCTTGGCTCACTTGGTAGCACATTTACCTCTGGATCAGAAGGCGGGAGGTAAAAGCTCCAATTCAGGACTTGATGTGAGCTCATTGTGCAGGCTGTCACTCAGTGTGGTGATGGGGGAAGAGCTGCATTGTCAAAGGTGCCATCCTTCAGATTGCCTGCCTATCAAACAAAAATAAGCCATGGCACATCGATTCTTCCTGTCATCATCATCATCTGTTGAGGTCAGACTCATCATGTTATCTCCTACACAAGCTCATTCTGCCTGACAAACTCTTTACCTCAGTCTCCCATCCATCTACCTATAATAAATGGGTGCTTAAATCTCAAATTTGGCTCCACACTATACAATATCTAACAGCCGTAACTTGTTTCGCCGATGTTCTTTTCAACCCTTGAACTGAGTTGTACTTTGAGGTGTGAGCTTTCTCCAGGTTCTGAAAAAAACAGATGACAAGACAGATGACAGAAAGTTGGCAGGGTAAAAAAAAATCCTCAACTTTAACTTAAATCTAATACTTTGTCTTCATTAAGGAAGCAGGCCTTTTATTTCCTGATGTGTTGGCAAGCTGCTGATTGTCATGTGTTTTCTTGCTAACCTATTTGGGAAATATTCTGTCACTTGTCCTCAGGTGTTACATCTAGAGCATGAAAACATCAAAACACACATGCAGGTTTTGCAACAGCAGATCCTCCCCTTGGATGTTGCTGATTTTTGAAACAAAGTGTTTGAATGGTGATGGAGACAAGTGTGGTATGATGCCAAAGGGTTTAAGGATGTGTTCTTTATCAGATAAAGAAGACCGCAACATTCGAGCCTCAAACATGCAGATAGCTCCATACTGATATCTTGCCATGATCTCCATTGTCTTTCAGTGTCAAATTATCTGCCGTGCACAATTGGCTGCCAAGTTTACTCACAAAACAGTCACTACACTTTACAGTATATTCTGTGAAGAGCTTTGAGATGTCTCGAAGATGTGATAAGACACTATATACAATGCAAGGATTATTATTATTATTTGTCTTTCTATATTCTTTTTTTCTCTTCTGCAGTAAATCCTTACTACATATTGCTCTTAGTACTGTATGGTGTCACATTCCAGTACAAGAATACATGTTGAATGTAGTTCAGCATTACTCTGCACTACCTACTTCAGTTTGATGAACTAGCTAACAGATAGGAAGAACTTCTCTGCAGAGTGTGGTGAGAATGTGGAACTCAATGCTGGAAGCAAAAAGCAGCAATGCATTTAAAAGGAAACTAGATGCATACATGAGACAGAAGAGAATAGAAGGAGAAGGGGGATGAATAGGTAGGGGAATTAGGATAGGGTGTAGGCTCACGTATAAACACTGGCGCAAGTCAAGTTGAGTCGAATAGCCTGCTTCGGTGCTGTAAATACCTGTAATTTTATGTAATATTGATTCTCCTTTCGTACAGGCTAGTGTCTCATATCTGCACATTGAAGAACCGCATTTCTATTTAACTGTAACTTAATTGAGAAGAGGACATGCTGAGGTCTAATAATCAATAAGTTCCAATGGGATTCAAGCAACATTACTTAATAAGGAATCAGAGTGGAGACTCCTTCCAAAAACCTGATTTATGTCACAGGTAATTACTGTCAAGTGTAGTGTCTTGTGTTTCTGTACACAAATGTGGCAGTCAGTTTGCACACAGTATTATTGCCACAAAACTGACCGAGTCAATGACCAATTGATCTGGGGGAATTGTTGGCCAGAACACTGGGAGGAACTTTTCAAATAGTGCCATGGGATGTATTAACTGCCCTTGCAGATGTGTCCAGAGTTTGAACAAATCTTGCACCAAGCTTGTACCCATTGAGAATAGGCCAAATCAGCACAGGTAAAGAATAATGATAATATATGCACAAAGCTATCCTCTGCAAGCTTCAGATAATGTGCTACAGTCTTATATGTGTGCAAATAATCTCGGTTCACTATAAAATATTCTACCTTTTAAACGAGCAATTCAGCTGGGTTTTTTTTTTAAAAAAAGTTCAGCTCCATCTGTAGTGTCAGGATTTCCATTTCCTAGTTCCACGTATCTTCCTGGAGCAATGTACTTTGCTTGCTTGCCTCTGGTAGCCTAGGCAGAAGTTACTTCTGGCTAGACTCTAAGATAACAGCTGCTCACTTGCAACCGCTAAACACAGAGCCGTAGGAGTTTAGAATGTTCTAGAATATGGTATTCGTCGTTGGAAGAGTAATCAGTAATTACTTCATCTTCAGCCAGAGAAATAGATTTCCATATTTGGGCAATTGAAAGACATTTCTAGGCAGTTACAATTTTCTGATGAAGAAACCTGTCACTGTGCGTAAGAGTATCCAACCTGAGAGTTCTACGGATGCATACCTCCTATACATGGAATGTGTACGTTTTTACTGATCTACTGCAATCAGCAAATGGGAGAGTTGCACGGTTGAGCTGAAAGGCTTTACGTCGGCTGGGTTCTCTGGATTCCATATGTTCTTACCCCTATTCAGCTGGAAGTTAGAAACATAGAAATTTACAGCACAGAAAAAGGCCATAAGGCCCTCCTGTCCGTGCCATCTCCTTTAAGAGCAATCCTTTCAGTCCCTTTTACTTGACGTTAATTACTTAGTCCCTTTTACTTGCTGTCCCAATTAATTACGTGATGTTGTTTAAGCGTATCCAAACATCCAAAAGAATGCCACATAAGTATGGAAATTTCTGCTTGCTTGGTATAGAGTGTACACACTCTCCCTGAGCGATACATCTTTCTCACTTACTCCAAAAGGTTATGTACAGGTTGGAGATTCAGGCAGAAGCACACTCTCCCCAAAGAACATAATGAGAATGTCCATTGGGATGCAGGTATTTTCAGTGAATTGATCTCCCCCTGAGGACAGGATATGAAGTAAAATAGAAGTGTACGTACAACCAGGCTTTGAATGGTTTCATTCTCCAAGTATTTGCACTGACAGCTCATGCATTTAAAATGCCCAGATGTCACATGGGTGTGTTCAACATTAGCACATTAGCTAAACACTTTGACTACATACAAAGACTTTGTACTCTTAAGGCTTGGTGACCTAGAATACTCCCTCTGTAATGTTAATAAAGAAGTTTTATCTAGAAAATAACATGTGTATAATAGGATGGCTTGAAAACTGCAAATCTCCCACTTCTAACTCGGTTGCTGAGGTACTGAGGTACTGATATATAAGCATCATGTGGATAATTACAGCATTGTACAAAGACAGGGGATCAGACAGATTGAACTCTGCCTGAAGCCTCATTATTCATAATGATTAATTATACCTTTAGTAGGCAAATAACGACTACAAATACACAGACACCAACAGATATTTGGTCTGTTACAGCTGATTGTCCTGTTTGTATGCATTTGTGAATCCCAGATGATTGTGAAGTTTCTCAATGTCACTTTTGCTGATGTTCATACCAGTTGGTCTTCACGTCAATATCAAAGTGTTTGCAAATTGTCCATGAATATATTTATTGTATGTCTAATCAGGTACTCTGATTGTGTTAGGGCTGGACATGATCACAATAGGCAGTCCACTGTTTCTGATGATTGAGACAAATCTTTGTAATTTTTTAGATTATTGTTATGTTGAAATGTTTTTTATTTGTATTTATTATGTTTGGATATATTAATATAAATATTGATAGTTCTTCAAAAATGTAGTTTCAAAAATACTGCACTAAGTACATTTATACAAATCAGGTACATATTTGCCATGCAGTGGGCATAGCACATTTTAATTTACCTTTATCACTTCAGGAGCAGACAGCAATGACATACAAGAAGGCTTATGGTTAATGTACAACAACAAACAACAACAAAATTACATGTATAGAGCGCCTTTCACATCAGGAGAATGTCCCAAGACCCTGGACAGTCAGGGGTCAGGACCTGAGCATGGGGAAAGGGTGGAGTAGGGGTGACGGAAGGCAGAGAGGTGGGAGGACGACTGAAGGCACGATCGAAGAGGAGGGTCTTGAAACCGGCCTTGAAGGAGGCAAGGGAAGGAAGCGAGGCGAAGGGACTGTGGAATGTAGTTCCAGAGTGTGGGGGCAGAGAGGCTGAAAGCCCAGCCATCGATGGTAGGGCGGGTCAGGTGGGAGACATGGAGCAGGCTGGAGCCCACTGAACGGAGGAAGCAGGCAGGTAGGTAAGGAGTCAGCAGGTCGGAGAGGTAGGAGGGGGCAAGGCCATGGATGGGCTTGAAAGTGAGGACGAGGATCGTGAATTTGATCCTCTGGGGGATGGGGAGCCAGTGGAGTCAGGTGAGGGTGGGAGTGATGGGGTCACGCAGCCTGGTGCACGAGAGTACACGAGCTGCAGAGTTTTGGATGATCTGCAGCTTGTGAAGGGAAGAGTTGGGAAGGCCGATGAGGAGGGAGTTCCCGTAATCGAGCCTTGAGGTGACGAATGCGTGGGTGAGGGTTTGGGCAGCCTGAGGGGTGAGGCAGTGGCGGAGTCTGGCAATGTTGTGGAGGTGGTGGTAGGCAGTGCCAGTCATGGCGTGGATGTGGGGGAGAAAGGACAGTTCAGAGTCAAACAAGATACCCAGGTTCCTGACTGGCTTAGTGAGGTTGAGTGTGCAGCTGTGGCGGCTGATGCTGCCAGTGCCCGAGGTGCGGAGGTGCAAGCCAATCAGGAGGGCCTCGAAGTTCCTCTGTGCAAGGACCCGCTGTACTTTTCAAAGCAGCAGGTTATAAAATAATAATTCTAACATTTTGAGATAATGCCTTTCACATTGAGAGGATGTTTCAAAGCACTTCACAGGATTCACTGTCAAGTGCAGTGCCTGTACATTTGTACACAATCACTACACTTTAGAGGAATTACTATAAAAAGCTTTCAGACAGTTCAACATTATGAATAATGATAATCCTTGCATTTGGTATAGTGCCTTATATTGTCAAGATGTATTTGTAGGTGAATGTGACAGCCAATTTGTGCACAGCAATGTCCAACAAATCACCAAGAAGTGGTTTTATTTGGGAGATTATTGGCCAGGACACTGGAAGAAACTCCCTTCTCTTTTCAAATAGAGCTGTGGGATCTTTAATGTCCATTTGGACAGGCAGATAAGATCTTGGTTTAATGTCTCATCTGAAGGACACTTCTGACAGTGCAGTGCTCCCACAGTACTGCATTATATGAGGTATTATGAAAGTTATGAAGTTGAAATCTGGTTGACCTGGCTAGATGGATGTCAAAGATCCGATTGCATGACTCAAAAAGAGAAGAGAAATCTCCCTGGTTGTTTTGGCCAATGATTGTCTGACAGCTCTGTATACAAATTGGCTGTCACGTTTGGCTGCAAAAAGTCAGTCACTATACTTTACAGTGGATTTGAGGGTGTCTTCCCAGCGTGAGAGCTGTTATATCAAATGTAAGGATTATCATTAATATTATTCTAAAAATACCATTGCAAGGAAAGTTGGAAGATACACATCTGGAAATTCCCTAAACATTAAGACACCTTGTTGACATCATAAGGCTGTCTATCAAATGCAAGGAATATTATTATTATTATTTTGTAATGCCAGTGTCCCACATACTTCCCTCCCCATGATTCAAAAATACTACAGTAAATGCATTTTTAAAAATCAGGTACATATATGCTGTCGTCCTTCAATGCCATCAAAAAGAAACACGTTGGAGTCTGCTTTTTTCCCTTCTGGTA
This sequence comes from Callorhinchus milii, assembly GCF_018977255.1. Classification (NCBI taxonomy): domain Eukaryota; kingdom Metazoa; phylum Chordata; class Chondrichthyes; order Chimaeriformes; family Callorhinchidae; genus Callorhinchus; species Callorhinchus milii. The sequence continues at coordinate 78,394,781 of NW_024704742.1, read as the reverse complement.
AAAAATTACAGTGAGCACATTGAGCAGACAGCAATGATGTACAAGAAGGCTTATGGTTAGTGTAAAAGCCATTGTATATAATACAAAAGTTCCTCCGTACAAGGATCCATGTACTTTTAAAGCAGCAGGTTATAAAATAGCAGATTGCTTACATTTCATACTTGCTGAATTTGAGTCGCAACAGATTTCACAAATCGGTCTAGTAATCTGTCTACTTAGAATGATGATCATTACCAAGTTCTTCGAATCATTATTCTATCAGATAGGACCTATATAGGCAGGTAATATTTAGTTAGGTAACGGATTGCTGACATATTCATTGTTCTGAACGAGGGTCTTTCATTTGGACTAATTTTAATAGTCATGGAAAGTTTCTCATGATTTCATGTTTAAGACCATTGCCTTCAAATTTAAGATTGTGCAGTTTGAAAAACTTTTTTTTAATTTAGTCTTGATTTAAAAGCTGAGTTTCCAATGTTATTTTTGCACATTGCTAAAAAAAAGTTTCTAAATTAAGGTTGATTTAAAAATTTTTAAACTGTTTCCCAAAATCCCGCACAATCTTAATCTTTCGGGATGCTTGTGGTCCTACATCTAACAACATGAGATATTTCGGCCTTCAGATTTTAGAGGTTGAAGTATTGAATATATAGATTATTTTCTCTCTTACATACTTACTTACTATGAGTACCCAAGGTTGTCAAATCGTGATTGAAAAAGGGGATTTGTATCTTAACGAGACAGATGAACAGATATGTACTGTACTTTGTTCATTTATTTGAAGACAGAAATCCATGCTCGTGACTTTGCTATATTGAAACTCGAGCAAACAATCTCTTGATCTTTGGAGCTCAGTCAAACTGATCAAGGTGTTAGTTGAATATTAGACTCTGAGCTCACAGGAGCTCAGCAAATATCATCTCTGCTCTGCTCAATCTGTTCACTCTACTGTTTTCGGTGAACCCAACCTCTTCAAGTTGTAGTTATCGAAGGATCACAAGATCATTGTTCTTCGAAACAATGTGCTGATGAAAACTGAGATCAACACTATTTCACAATGGAACTATGTACCCAAATATCAAGTAACCACCCCATGTTCATTTTGGAATAGTTAACTATTCCATGCTAGGGAAATCAAATGCTGGTTTGCATTGCCTATCCGGGCCAGTCTGAGCTTATCTATTGCACATACGAGAAAGGAACACACAGGCCTGAGATGAACGATACTAGGTGCAGCTGAATTCAATTTGTTAGCCACAAGTAAATGGCTATGGAACTCATTCAACAAAACTGAAGCCTTACAAAGATACAAATTCAGGATAATTGGCATGATATTTGAACTTGTTGCCTAAAATACACAATAATTACACTTAACAGTAAATCACAAGAAATGCTTTGAGACGTCCTTCGAATGTGAAAGGGGTATATCAGTTGTATGGATTATTATGATTTTTAGGATTATTATTAGTAAGTAGAAGAAGGAGACTCTATTTGGAGTCCTATAGTTTAGTGGTTAGACTACTTGCCTCAAAACCGAGAGACCTGGGTTCGATTCCTGGCAGGGCAAAACGTTGGGCAAGCTTCCTTACTCCACGTGCCTCTGTTTACATAGCAGTAAGTAGGACCCCAGCTGTTAGTCAGTTGGCAGATCGCTTTCTGTGGGTAATAATTCCTTCAAAAAAAAGTAATGATTTGGCCACTCAATCCACAACTATTTCCGGGCACTGCTGTGTGCAATTGGCTGCTGTTTTTCACCCACAGAATATACAGTCAATTCACTTCAATTCACAGTATATTCTGTGAAGCATTTTGAGGTGTCTCGAAGAGGTGATAAGGCACATATCAAATGCAAGGATTATTATTATTTGGTGAGACAGACTCTTTATTTAGGAATCCAGTTGAAGAATGCTGCAAATTAGACCTCATTGTTCCACAGCAATTGCAGTCAGCTTCTAACACTGATCCTTTGTAAACCAAATTAAAGAAAAGAACATTTTTATCACTGTGTATATGTCAAGCACTTTCCTTTTCATGATGATCTAGTTTTCATGACTTGTTCAGTAGCTATGTGTATTTCACTGGGCCCATAAAAGTCCCAGTGATTCATCACCTCATCATGGAACAAATGTGGATCTTCTGCAAGCAAATGTTTTGTTCTTCAAGCCTTTTTTTCTCTCTCATGTTGTCCATTTTACTTTTTATGAGAAGCACTTTATCTCATGGAAATCTCAGCAGACTTGTGGAAGAAATAAATAACTGATTGCCCATCGTCTTTGAAAAGATGGGAATTGACTGGCGCTTGAAATATAAAATCCTATGCTCCTTGCATTTGATGCAACTCCTTTCATATCAGCGTGACATCTCAGAGCACTTCGCGGAACTTACTGTGAAGTGGAGTGACTGTATTTGTTGACAAACGTGGCACCCCACAAATAGCCATAAAATGAATGACCAAATTTATTTAGAGGATATTTGGCCAGGACATAAGGAGAAACTCCCCTTTTTTGAGTAGTGCCACGGGATCTTTAACTTCCACCTAAACATGCGTATGGGTGCTCGACTCAATGTCTCATATGAAGGACGGCATTTCCGACAATGTAACACACCCCAACCACTCCATTGTGTCAACCTAGACTACATAAGTTCAAGTCCTGAGATGGGGTTTGAACCCACAACCTTCTGACTCAGAGGCAAGAGTGTGACCAACTGAGCCAGGCTGACACCTGTAAGGCAGACCAGGCTGATAATCTGCAATTTAATGAAATAGCATATCCCTTCCCCACATCTCACAATGTAATTCCATACTTAGCAGAATTTAAGGCAGAGTCATGATCACAAGGCCTGTCAGATATTTAAGAGAATAAGTATTAAGGCATAACTGACTGAACTATGGATTGTAGAGTAAAATATGTATTGGAGCTCTCTGGAGTTTACCAACCATCATTTCATTGTTGCTCCAGTACATTTGTATCTCATTTGCAATTCATCACTTTCATAATTTAGAAATGTACAAATCTGGAGCATTAGATTGCACAGAACCACGTAAAATTCTTTGATTCGGTCTTGATTTGAAGCCAGTTTCCTTGGAAAGATCCTGGCATCCAAATTAAGAAAGAATTCAAGGTTCCTTTCACAAGGAACATTTGTTTAATTGGTGAAATTTGTGATGTGTGATGTGATATCACATCAATGAAAACTGAGGTCAAGGTCTGTCGATAATGATTGACTCATCCACTGATGTGACTCTCTGACTTTGGCACCATGGTTGACTCCAGAGCTATCACCGACCTCCGTCGAAACTCTGACCAGTGTTTGAGTCCTGGTTCAAGCGTTATCAGAGTTAACATTAGTTGAGTTGTACTAGTGCCCTCTGAACAACATTCAGATTTGCCTGATGGCCAAGATAATTGCTGTGCGGAAGTAGTTGCCGTGTTTTGCCCACAAAATATACAAAATATACACTTTACTGTATATTCTGTGAAGAGCTTTGAGACGTCTCAAAGACATGATAAGGCGCTATATCAAATGCAACTATTATTATTATAATGTAGTCTAAGCGGACACTCCAGAAGTGGAAGTGCTGCATTGTCCTTCAGATGAGACATGAAACCAGGGTTCATTCAGGTGGACGTTAACAATTCTGCAGTAGTACTGAACAAGAGATGGAAGATTCTCCCAGTGTCCTGGCCAACAGTACCCAAAATAAAATGGCCCATTTGCTTCATTGCCATTTTGGGGCATCGTTGTGTGAGAATTTTACCAGGTTAGGTTAGTTCTCAAAACTCTTCTCAAAGCACCACATTTTGGTTGTGAAAATAATGCTTGTACTGCAGCCAATGTAATAATAATAATAATAATAATAATAATCCTTGCATTTGATATAGCGCTTTTCACGTCGGGAGGACGTCCCAAAGCGCTTCACAGAACACACTGTAAAGTGAATTGACTGTATATTTGTGGGCGAACGCGGCAGCCAATTGCGCACAGCAATGTCCCACAAACAGTCGTAGATTAAAAATGACCAATTTATTATTGTTTTTGGTTTTGGAGGGATTATTATTAGGCGTGTGGAGTAAGGAAACTTGCCCAAGGTTTCGCCCTGACCTGCCTGTAATAATAATAATAATAATTCTTGCATTTGATATAGAACCTTTTCACGTCATTGAGATGTCTCAAAGCACTTTATAGAATATACTTTAAAGTGAATTGACAGTATATTATGTGGGCCGAGTATGTGCTGAAACTCTCTTGTGCTTTCTCGCTGATGAGGATGGATGATGTTTTGGTGGGTGTCCTGTAAGGATGAAATGTTGTAAAGTGCTCTGAGATGCCGTCCGGCGTGGAGGGCGCTAAATAAATCCAAGTTGTTGTTGTTGAGAACAATGGGTCAAAGAGATTTCTTCATTCAGTTCTTTCATGATCTCTTCTGATGTACTCCAATGTTAACTACTGCAAATCAATCTAACAGTTTTGATGGTACTGTCATCGCGTTTACAATTTCTCGGGACAGGCTTGAATTGCAATATAATCATGTCCTTGCCCAAGGTGTCACAGTGCATCCTTCTTTGTTTGATTTTGTAAGACTATGCCTTTAACTAATAGGAACAGGAACAACACACATCTCCTGGATTTCAACAGTGAAATTGAAATCCTTTAGTCACCTCAACTCTACCAACATTGACTTATGAATAAGATTGACCTTGATGTCACGCTGATAATAACTTTAATCTCAGCGTGAAAGTAGAAATATAACATATCAAACCTATTGTGCAGAAGTGATTGGACCTCAGTAGATGACATTCTGACAGTGAAATCTAAAGTTAACATTTTTGTGATGCTTTGAACACTGCTTTAAAGTGGTAGACATTTTACAATTGCAATTCTAGGAGTTTGAACACCAATTAAGGTAATTATTAGGAGAGAATCTAATAAGATGTTGTATTGTAGCGGGGAGGAAAGGAGTTTCAAGTTGGATTTTAATAATGTACACTGTTAATTTGAAACAATGGTGCACAATTTGCAGAACTCCTTTGTAAGTTCCTTGCCTTAATTTACACAAATAACAAGTTAAAAAATATCTCACATTTTATCCCACAAAACTTTTTTTTCTGCTGCATATGAATCTCATGTAAATCATGGAGCTGCTCTACCAGGCAGCATGACGTTCCTTGCTGTATGATATTTAATGCAATTGTACTCAACTAATGAATGGTATTTTAAGACAAAAATCTGAGCTTTACACTGTTTTGTAGACTTAACTGCAAGCAGCGTTAACAATTGTAATGTTCTTTTTAGTGTATATACCGCACTTTACTTAATTGGGACTTGGTAAAATAATTTGCATGATGGATTAAGGAAGTCAGAGCTCACACCTCACATGTCATGACTGTTTGTGGGTCACTGCTGTGCTTAATTGGCTGCCGTGTTTTGCCTAGAAATTATACTGCCAATTTACTTTACAGTATATTCTGTGAAGCACTTTGAGGTGTCTCGAAGACGTGAAAAGGTGTTATATCAAATGCAAGGATTATTATGTGCAAGAACATTTTAGAAACTGAAAGCACTGGGCAAGGATGTCTTTTTACTTTTGAATTCAATTGCTGGTTCCCAAACATGGCAAAATGGGGGTGGATGTAGGGAATGAAGCAACAACAGTGTTTTAATTTTCAAGTTTTCAATAAAACACAGAAAAATCAAAGCAACGTTTAAGGCAGTTAAACAATTAACTCTTGGGCACTAAATGATTATTAACCCATAGATACCCTGTAGACATTCCGTCTTCATGGATAAATTATTAGCAACCCTTATACATCTGGTAGACATTCCATCTCCATGGATTAAATGATTATTGACCCTTAGGCATCCAGTAGACCTTCTGTCTCATGGACTGAATGGTTCTGTGAGTTTCACTATGAACCTGAAGTAAATAATAGTATCACAGTAATAAATCTACTCAGATTTGAGCAGTATTACTGCAACATTATCCCAAAGATACTAAAATAAAATGTTAAATAAAAATTAAAAGCCTTCAAATATTTAGCTGTTATCATGCGATTACCCCATCTTCTCCCTTCTTTTCTCTTTACTTTCCTATTCTGACTCTGATCTGTTTTTTCCTTTTAATTTGCAAAAGGCTCCTCGTCTTTGCGAGGAACTAAGCAGAAATAGGTCAGCTCCAAGCAGCCAGCAATAACAGCTGCATTCCAGGAGCAAGAGTTCCCCCACAGGGAACTCGGAGAGAACCACCTAGGGGGTTGGACTCTGTTTATCTAACCCGATCAGTATTGATAATAATAATAATCCTTGCATTTAATATAGCGCCTTATCACATCGTTGAGAAGTCTCAAATTGCTTCACAGAATATACTGTAAAGTGAATTGACTGTACATTTTGTGGGCGAAACACAATGGCCAATTGCAGACAGCAGTGAACCACAAAGTGTTGAGGTTGAGTGGTCAAATATTTTGTTTTTTAAAGAGATTATTAAGCGATCTCCCAATTGACTAACAACTGGGTTCCTACTTACTGCTAGGTAAACAAAAGCATGTGGAGAAAGGAAACTTGCCTAAAGTTTTGCCCTGCCCAGGAATAAAATCCGGGCCCTCTCACTTGCAAGGCGAGTGCTCTAACTGCTATGCTACAGGACTCCAAAAGCACCAGTTGGTGAAAGCCAAGACTTCGGAGCCCAGGAGTGCAGTGTGTTATTGGTGCACTACTGGAATTCAACCAACTAAAACTGCACGCTGTTTGTCCAGCTACGACCACACTCCCCATAAGGGCTTTGGCTTGCAGGGTTAACAAGAACCATGAAAGAATTGTTGCTCTAATTTTGTAAATACAAAACAAGTTCGAAATTTCATCGTAATTTGAATCATCTTCAACGAAGCAATTCAAAAAATGAGAATGATCATTTCTTCTTTTAACTACTGTATTCGATAGAAAGGCATCAGAGTTGGGAAAAATGTTTTAGGATATGGAATGCCCTGCCAAGAGCGGTGGTTGAGCCAGAATCCTTATTAGCTTTCAAAAGGGAACTAAATATATAAAACGGAGTAAATTACATGGGTATGGGGAAAGGGCAGGTGATTGGGACTGAAAGGATTGCCAGCACAATTATGATAGGTTGAGTGGCCTTCTTCGGTGCTGTAAGTTTCTCTGGTTCTGTGATTCTATAAGTTTGTTTCTTCTCAGCTGTAAACTTCAGTGACAGTACGGAGTCCTGTAGCTCAGTGGTTAGAGCACTCGCTTTGCAAGCGAGAGACCTGAGTTCAATTCCAGGCACAGGGCGAAACCTTGGGCAAGTTTCCTTACTCCACACGCCTAATAATAATCCCTCCAAAACCAAAAACAATAATAAATTGGTCATTTTCAATCTACGACTGTTTGTGGGACATTGCTGTGCGGAATTGGCTGCCGCGTTCGCCCACAAATATACAGTCAATTCACTTTACAGTGTGTTCTGTGAATGGCTTTGGGACGTCCTCCCGACTTGAAAAGCGCTATATCAAATGCAAGGATTATTATTATTATCATTGCAAGATTTGAAATAATTCTACTTCTGCAAAAATGTAACTTTCTGTTACTTAAATCTTCAGATGAGACATTACACCAAGATTGTGTCTGACTATCAAATGGATGTTAAAGAACCCATGATGCTACTCAAAAAGAGAAGGGAGTTTCTCCCAGTGTTGTGGCTTACAATCCCCTAATACAATAAATAAAATTGTTCATTTACTTGATGGCTGTTTGTGGAACATTGTTATGTGCAAAAATTGCAACTTTGCCTGCAAAATGCGTCATTATACTTTCCATTGTATCTGTGAACTGCTTGGGAGATATCCTCCTCATCTGAAAAGAATTATACCAAATGTAAAGATTATAAGAACATAAGAAATGCTAGACGAAAAGTGTTCAATGGCCATCTAGTTCGCCTTCCACCTTCCTGGCGGTCTCATGCACATATGTCCCAAACTACCTATGTACTATATCCCATAATGTTATTTCCTAAAAGAAAACTATCTAATCTGTTTTTGAAAGAATCAACACTTCCTGTTTCAACCGTCTCCCTGTTCCACAGGTTCACTTCGCTCACTAAAATAGTGTTTGCGTAGATTCATTCTGAATTTACCCCCCTTCAATCGCAGGCCACGTCCTCTGGTTTTACTATTCTGGACAAAGTTGAAGCAGCCTGTCATGATCTATATTGTCTTGCCCCTTTAGAATCTTAAAGACAGCAATTATGTCGCCTCTCAATCCTCCCTTTTCCAGCATGAGCATGTCCAATTTATTTTGCTGCTCCTCATAATCCGGTCCCTCCATTCCCTCAATCATTTTGGTTGCCCTCCTCTGTATCTTCTCAATTTCTCCAATATCGTTTTGTACTGCGGAAACCAGAACTGTACACAGTACTCTTAAGATGGTCTCACCAATGATTGATACAGTGGCAGGATTACTCCATTATTTTGGCTTGCTATTGATCTTTTGATACATCCCAATATCTGGTTTGCTTTATTCACTGCCACAGAACATTGTTGGGAAAGCTTCAATGTATCGTCAAATAGGATCCCCAGGTCCTTTTCATTTTCCACACCTATTATTTTCCTTACGTTTAAATAATAGTCCCTTCCAGGATTATTTGTCCCCATGTGAAGTACTTTACATTTCTCCACATTGAATATCTTCTGCCACCTATCTGCCCAATTCCCAATTATGTTCAAATCCTCCTGTAACCTATCTTATTCAGCTTCACTATCTACCACCGTCATTAGTTTGGTGTCATCTACAAACTGTGCTTTCAACTCCTAATTCCAGATCATTTATACAAATATTAAACAAAAGAGGACCCAAAACAGCCCCTTGTGGAACTCCACTGGTAACATTTTCCCAGTCTGATGACATTCCCCTTACCACCACCCTTTAGGTTCTTCCAGTCAACCGGTTGTGTATCCATTGTAATATACCTCTACTGATACCTGCTTTCTTTATTTTCATTACGAGCCTCTCAAGAGGAACTGTATCAAAGGCTTTACTGAAATCCAGATATACAACATCCACAGCCTTACCCTTATCAAGTTCTCTTGTCATGCCATCAAAAAAAACCAGTAAATTAGATTGGTAAGACCTCCCCTTCATGAACCCATAGTGGCTATCATTCATTATTATATTTCTGTCCAGATCCTGTCCAGGATGATTTTATCCTTAATAAGTCTCCATAATTTTACCCACAATGGACGTCAAACGTATTGGTCTGCAGTTTCCTGGGTCACTTTTGTTACCTTTCTTAAAAATAGGAGTAACATCTACCTTTCTCCAGTCCCCCTGCACCTCTCCAGTATTCAGTAATTGTTGAAAGATCTGTGCCAGTGTTTCTGCGACTTCCTTAGTTCGTTAAGGATCCTCGGGTGCAATTTATCCGGCCCCTGAGATTCATTTAGCTTAAGTTTGCACAGCTGTTTGGCAACCATGCTGGTTCTCTACGACATCCTTGAGTTCTCTTTCCAGATCAGATAGGTTCTACGTCTCCTCCTTGGTTAAAAACTGATGCAAAAAAATTATTTAACACTATTGCAGCTTGTGCAGCATTATTTATCATGTTCTCTCCCGCCCACCTCCAGTGGCCCTATTCTATTGCTTGTTTTTCTTTTACTTTTAATGTAATTGAAAAATGTTTTCTTATTATCCTTCACATCTCTTGCCATGTTCAATTCAAAGCTTTTCTTTGTCATTCTGATGCTTTTTTGCAGTCCTGGCATGCCAATTGGTATTGAATCTGACTCATTATCATTAGTATTTTTACTATTTAGGTTGGAGATGATTTTGATTTTCTTGATTTATAGTATTTGTGTTTATCTTGTTTTGTCTGTAAGTCTATGTTCAATTGCTCTGTCTGTAAATGAACGTGTTTTGATTTAATTAGCAAATTATAATAATTTTGTGTTCAGAAAAAGGCTGGGAGCACAGCCAGAGATTCTGTGATAAGATGCTAATTACAAAGGATTTTATGATTAAACCCTGAGGAGACAGGATTTTAAAGAGGCGAGTGCTATGACTGCTGGTTGAGTTCAGAAGATTCAGTTACATGAATTATGCACAGACCTTAAACCAAGGAAAATTCTGAAAAGATGTTTTGAATAGTAACAATCATCAATTAGCTTTTGAAAAAATCATTTATGAATGATTGCCAATATCTGTCAGCCTATCTCTGTGAATCGCCCACAGCTTTTCAGCATTGATATGCCAGCCCTGACCACTTAGCTACTTAGAGAGCTCCACACGTTGGAGGTAACCAATGTCAGAGCATTTTGGATGCCCCTGTGTATCTATCCCTGAGCCATTGTTGATTGTACTACAGCTATAATAGCCCACAATGTTGACCCATCACAGCAGGAATGCCAGAGAGGGAGGAAATGGACTGTGTGAAGCACCTCTGAATCATGCCCAATCTCTGATGTATTGTACTGTGCACTTCCACCAATAGTGCTTAAGTCCTGCTGCTGCTACAAAACAATTTCTTTGGATACCAGCCACTCATCTCCAGATCCATCTGCTCCTCTGTTTGCGCTTTGGCAATTCTGCGACACTATCTTCTTCTTGTTTCCTAATTTGTAAAACTGCATCTTCCATGCCTGGCAGAAACTTGTTATGCGGTCAGTCACTATGCTTTAGAAGTGCAAATGCGTCTACATCTGTGCTTGTGCAAAGATCAGCATCATAGGTGTGTGCAAACTATTTTTATGGTGTGAATGGTCACGTTCTAGATGATTGATATTTGTTTTTTTTCCTTTGTGGAAAGAGAGTGAAATAGACATTAATAATAATCCTTGCGTTTGATATAGTGCCTTATCATTTTGTTGAAATATCTCAAAACGCTTTACAAAATATATTGTAAAGTGGATTAACAGTATTTTGTGGGTGAAAAGTGACACCCAGTTTCACACAGCAGAATCGCACAGTGAATACNTTTTTTTAGGGATTATTTCCCCTTATCCCCAGAACGATCCGCCAATTGACTAATTGGTTTATTTGCCTGATGTTTTGTCCTAAGGTTTTGATGTTTTTTAGGCAGTGTTCGACTTCCTGTAACAGGTGAGGTACAGACTTTTTTGGCCTGATGAGTGCATCACGGCACAAATATTGGTTAGTACAGGACCCCAGAGGTAGAAAGATAGAAGAACTGAATATCGGAGTGGGATTCTTCCTTCCACTTCACAGACCTGTGTAACCTAATATTGTTCCAGTGTGAAGTGAAAAGTACAGCTCCAAAGTCCCATATATCGAGAGATTGTAGAGAGTAACATATTTCCTGTCCCAAGGAGACCTGCATATTAAATTCCAGCTTACAGCTCATAAAGAAAAGCACAGCATGCTGAAACAGTCTGTTTCTTGCTTCTGGGTACTCCAAACACCAAACTACTTTCCTCTTTTTTGTGCTGGGAAAGACTAAGTGAAGCTTCCACTTCTGTTTAAACCTCTGAAACTCCTCTTGCTCACCAAATAAAGTGGTTTTGTGATTGTTGGCTCTAATTCTAAATGTATTTGTTGAACCCTGCTCTCTGGTGATTCATGTTGCTGAAACGTAAAAGAAATGAAAGGTGTTGCAGTCCATATTATCTTGATCACTTATCGTTCCATCTTGACATTGTGCTCAGGAATAGAACCAGGGTCCTCTCTCTTGCGAGGCGAGTGCGCTAACTACTATGCTATGGTACTCCACTCCATTAGTAAGATAACGACATGGTTAATTGTTAACTAACAACTAAAATAATTGCTAGAGGATTGTTGGTCAGGTCAGCAAGAAGAAACCTCTTTGAATAGTGCCATGTTCACCTGAATAGGCAGATGGGACCTTTTAACGTCTCATTTGAAGAGACAGTACCTCTAAAAATCCAGCAGTGCACTGATGTATCAGCCTAAACTGTGAGCTCAAAATCCCACACATAAAGTTCAAACCCATAATCTTGTGACCTAGAAGCAAGGGTGTTACTGTTGAGTCAAGCTGACATCTAGTTTCCCTTATCCTGCTGGCAGAACTAAGGGAGAATCATTTCACATTTTTCCACAGATCATAGGAGGGCTTGCAAGCTGGAGAATACTATCAGTAACGTGTCCTATGTTCAGTTCCACATGTGTTCCATATCTTTCTGCTGTATTTTGTTTAAAATGTAGTGGTATCAGCACAGTCTGTGAATTCACTTTCACAAAGATCATCCCAGGGCCATGGCTAAAAGGGTCTGTCTGGCTGAGCTCTCCACTGACTTCACTCAGCCAATGCTAAAACTTCCAGGTCACCTGCCTCTGCATCACCCTCCGGCCCAGTCCAAAGAGCTGCAGAAACGAGCAAAGAGGCTGGGGATAAGCACAGGCTGCCCAGTAAACCACAGCTCAGGGCATAAGCAGATACCTGAAGGGATTAGCCTTCATGAGAGGTCATATACATGAGTGAAGTGATGAAGTCTTGCATGATATAGGTCACACTGCTTCTGTTCAGGTTTTAATTCAGAGCAATGCGTGCAGACACAAAATATAATTTAAAATACTTTTTTTTAGCATTGTCATTGTACCCAATTAAGTCTGTGTGTAGATTAAAGAAATTAAAATAAATTGACCTGTCACCATGTTAAATCTTCTGCAAACTCCACTGAGAGACTGAATTAGAACATTAAAAGCACAGGGTAATTTATCATCAGGATGTATCAGAGAGCACAATAGAGGAGTTTCTGAGAACAGAAGTGGAGGCTTCACTCAGTCTTTTCCAGCACAAACAAGAGGAAAGTAGTTTGGTCTTTGGAGTACCCAGAAGCAAGAAACAGTCTGTCTCAGCATGCTGTACTTTTCTTTATGAGCTACTGGTTAGAATTTAATATGCAAGTCTCCTTGAGACAGGAAATATGTTACTCTCTACAATCTCTTGATATATGGGACTTTGGAGCTGCACTTTTCACTTCACAGTGAAACAATATTAGGTTACACAGCTCTGTGAAGTGGAAGGAGGAATCCCTCTCCGATATTCAGTTCTCCTATCTTTTTACCTCTGAGGTTCTGCACGAGCCAATAATTTGTTCCATGATGCACTCAAAAAAAGCCTGTATTGCACCTGTTATTGGAAATCGAATGCTGCATAAAAAACATTAAACACATCAAACATCAAATAAAGCATTGTTACTGACACAGGATTAGTAGTTGGAAGTCACGCTTTTGCTATTCACTGTTATGTTTGAGCATTGCTAATGAGGATACCTGAACTAATAATAATAATCGTTGCCTTTCATAAAACATTTTACCACGTCAAAACATCTCAAAACGCTTCAGAGTTTTTCTCCACCTTGACTGTGCACATCGTAAGCAACAGGACACAACAGCACTGATTAATATTTAGCATTAGTAACAAGTAAGAGTCGATGCAGGCTAAAGCTTGGTCTCTTAATAAAAAGGCTAAACTAGGGCATCTCACTGATTAGTGTATTTGGTAGCGACTCTGCAATTTCAGTCACAAAGTGGAAATTGCAAATAGCGCAGCAACTTCTGGGTTATAATCGCTTCATTTTCAACCCCATTAACTGGAGACAGACAAACGTACACTCCATCGAGTTTTATAAGCACAGCAAAATTGTGCAGTGTTGCAAAAGTTTATGTTCATCTCTTCCCATTGACTATACAACCATGTGCAGTAAATCTGATTGAGAGGGTTTTGAAATCCCTTTAGAAATGGCCTGAATAAAAAAAACACTAATGCAGTGAAATATCTGTTTGTTACTTGAGGATAATGCAAAGTTACCAGATCTCAAAATTAGTAAAAAGGGATGTTGCAGATGAACATTGTAGGCAGTGCAGCAAGTGTGCTAAGTAAATCGATTATTTGTATTATTTATGGGTGCCATTCATTTTAATGAGTTGTACAAATGTAAGTAAAACGTCAAAGGAACCTGGGCTTGTTTGTCATCATATCACTAACTGTGAAAGCTAAGTACTTCAATATTTACCCACCTCGATTATAATCTCAAAGTAATTCTGAGGCTGTCCAGCATGAACCTCTGGAAACTGTGAATGTCAGCAATTGTAAGTGAGATGACCCTAAGCGCTGTTTGCTAATCATAGAATAGTAGAGCACATAAAGAGGCCATTCGGCCCATCGAGTCTGTGTCGGCTCTTTGAAAAGAGCAATGTAATGTCAATCCCACTCGCAGCCCTTTCCCCATAACCCTGCAAACCCGTCCTCCTCAAATACCCATCCAGTGCATTTTCAAAAGTAGTTATCGAATCGGCCTCGACCACCCTTTCAGGCAATGCGTTCCAGATTCGAACAATTCGCTGCGTGAAAAAAATTCTTCTCACCTCCCCTCTGCTTCCTTTAGAAACTGTTTTAAGTCTGTGACCTTGAGTCACCGACACATCCACCAGTGGAAACAATTTTTCCCTTTCTAACCTATCAAATTCCCTCATGATTTTGAAGACCTCTATTAGGTCTCCTCGTAACCTTCTCTGCTCCAATGAGAATAATCCCCACCTCTCTAGCCTTTCCTCATAATCAAGGTCCCTCATTTCTGGTACTATTCTTGTAAATCTCCTCTGTATCCTTTCCAATGCCTTAACATCCTTCCTATAGTGTAGTGCACAGAACTGGGTGCAGTATTCTAACTGAGGCCTAACCAGTGTATTATATAGGTTAATCATAACCTCCTGACTCTTGTACTCTATGCCCCTATTTATAAACCCTAGTATCCCATATGCCCTTTTTACAGCTTTATCTACCTGTCCTGCCACCTTCAAGGATTCATTTACCTGAACCCCCAGATCTCTCTGTTCGTTTACCCCCCTTAAGATTGTATTACATAGCCTATATTGCCTCCCCTCATTTTTTCTTCCAAAATGCATTACCTCACATTTCTCCACATTGAAATTCATCTGCCATATGTCTGCCCATTTTACCATTCTGTCTATGTCTTCCTGCAGTTGGCTCCTATCCTTCTCATTGTTTGCTACCCTACCTAACTTTGTGTCGTCCGCAAACTTGGAAATGGTACTTGCTATCCCCAAGTCCAGATCATTTATATATATTAAGAAGAGCAGTGGTCCCAATACTGATCCCTGGGGGACACCATTGTACACTTCCCTCTCGTCAGAAAAGCAGCCGTTCACCACAACACTCTGCTTCCTGTCTCCCAGCCAGTTCTGGATCCATGCTGCCACTATCCTTTTTATACCATTGGCTTCTATTTTTCTTACAAGTCTTTTATGTGGTATTAAAAAGTCTTTTAATGTTGTGTCCAAAATTTGTTTCTTCTTTCTTGCATTTTCACTGCATTCAAATTAACACTCATAGGGTTGTTTTTCATCAGCCATTGACACATGTGGAAGCCTATCTCTTTTGAGTATCCAAACCAGACTGAGTATTCTTGTTTGGAAAATCTTAAGCACGGTGATGGGTTTCCACGTGCAACAGAGACCCAACTGACACAAAAAAGGAGTGAAATTTCCATCTGTGTCTGCCTCCCATCCTCCCGACGTGAAAGGCGCTCTATAAATGGAATCTTGTTGTTGTTGTTGCCTCCGACCATACACATTTCCCTGTATCTGGAATGGGAATGCACACTCTACACTCTGGGATCCCCAATGTGTATTGGGGTATTGATGGAATTATAACTGGTTAAACCGTATAGCTTGGCAAGCTTCCTGCTGCTTGTCCAGCTAGGATCAATCTGTCCATTATGGCTTTGGCTTGCAGGGTTGACAAGAGCAGAGTGGGAAAAATCCCTGCTTCATATGAATTGTCTGTTCTCCAATTCCTGCCAATGAACCAGGCTGGTTTGCAGGGTTAAAAACTCATTGCATTGTCTCTTACTGTAGCTTATTCTTTCCCAGATTTTAAGAGGGAAACACTTTGACAACAGCTAAAGGAGAGTAACTATGAATAGTTGCAATGATGGAGCTGTTTTAGCTTGTGAACAGGATAATTTGAGCATCATAATAATGACAATAATTAACTTAATAAGTTCTCTTCACAAATTACCCCTTTTATTTAAAAATAAATGCTTCAAATCACTTTACAAAGTCTTTATACTTTGGATTGATTCGAATGAAGTTAATGTTACTGTGTAAAGACAATGTTGATCATGTCTCCTACTTTAATTTTTCCCCAGGACCACGTAACTATTGCTATCTAACTCCTGACACTCTCATTTTTCTTACGATCTACAATTGACTGTTGTCTTGAGATCTTTAACATTCACACGAACAGGCAGACAGGACCTCAGGGGCCCTGGAGTGTCAACCTAGACTGTGAGTTCAAGGTCTCAACATATTCAAAAAGAGAAGGGACATTTTCCTGGTGTCCTGGCCAACAATCCCCAAATAAAATTGATTACTCTATTTGTTAGGTCAGGGTATTAAGGACTTGAGGTAAGATCACCCATGATCTTATAGAATGGCAGGACAGGCTCGAGGGACAGACTGACCTCCTCCTGTTTCTACATTTCTATGTTACTCACTTACTGGCTGTGTGTGGGACATTGTTGTTGCAAAATTGGCCGTTTCATTCACCTACAAAATAGTAAATTCCCAATGCAAAAGGCATTATATCAAATGCAAGGATTATTATTATCAGAAATGCACCCAAATGGCTTCTTCATCCAAACCTCTCCAATGACCTTGCAGTTGTATTTTGTTATGTACTTCGAGATGTTCACCCATTGTGAAAAGGCCCACCTCTGCTGTTGCCATCACTGTCTGCAGCAGCATGGTTAGAACCACATGAATGCTCTCAGTAGATATCCCAGTCCAGCCTGTGCCACCCGCAAGTACATGAACATTGGCAAGAAATATTAGAATTATTATAAATAGTACAATGCAATGTTCATCACAAATATTTGCAAAATATTGTGATTTGCTTCACTTTATTGATGCATGGCTAAGTAAGCAGTAAATAATTTAAACTGATCAATATTTGACCCTTCCGCTATTTTAAACAGCCACTAATTATCAGAGAGCATTTTAAGATGCACTACATTCATTTTTAGTGCTGTGATATTTATTAATAATAAGAACGTCATGTCGGAAGGAATCAAAGCACTTCACAGGATTTATTGTACAGTAACTGCATTTTGTGGGCGAGCACGGCACAGCAATGTACCACAAACAACCATGAAGTTGTTGTCCAGGAAGCCAGGAGAAACTCCCTTCACTTTTTAAATTGTGCCGCACAATCTTTAACATCTACTTGAATAGTTAGGTTGGAGCTTGGTTTAACATCTCATTCGAAGGACGGCGCTTCCAAAAATATTGCACACCCCTCGCACCTCTTTGGCGTGTCAGCCTTGATTATTTGAGTTCAAAGTCCCAACTAAGGGCATTATTAAGAAATAGACCTTTTTTGGGGGGAGGGTGGGGCTGAGGGAGGAACTCGGTAAATAACCTTGGATACAGAGGCACTCATGGCTCTGCTCGTTGTCCTGTGCATGTAGTTCTAGCTACAGGAGAACTGATATTTATTCCCTTGTGTTTTTTTTCTTGAGATTCTCATCAGGGTGAGTACCAAAGAAAACTCTACAGTGAGCTGCTGAAAAACTACAATCGACTGGAACGTCCTGTGGCGAACGATAGTCAGCCTCTGGTCGTTGACCTTGGAATCGCCTTCATTCAGATAATCGATGTGGTGAGTGTCAAACTTCAGCACATATTGATTCAGATACATAATGATTTAAATAGATTGTACAATACAAAATCAGGCCATTTGGCCCAACTAGTCTGTGCCGTTGTTTATAGTCCAAATGAGTCTTCACCCGCTCCTTGCTATAACTTTCTATTCACAGAAAGACTCTACAGTCATTGATAAAGACAGACAACAAAGACAGACATAGTCAGTGAATTTAAAACAATGAGGGTCAAAATAGTGCAATTCCTAAACATTTTATTCTTTGTTTAAAGAACATTGTTGACGTTTGGTTTGAAATAAGATACCCTCTGCCTCCCTCCGATTTCTGATTATTGGCAGCACCTGAACATGGCTACAAAGCCCAGAACTTTTGTCTTCGATTTAGGCTTTGTGGGGACACATTTTCAGCCTTTCCAAGGTTGCACAGAGATAACTGGTTCACCTGAATCTTTATAAAGCAAGTGAGGATGTTTTAGTGTGGCCTTCTTTGCACGTGCTTCTCTGATCTTATTCATAGCTTACTTATTTCCAAAAGTTGAATGAAAATAATCTAGGTTGAGAGAAGTTATTTTTTGTTCCTTGAAAATAATCCCTCTAAGCAAGAATTCAAGATAGCAGTGACAAGGGCTTTTAAACCAGTTCTGGGTCCTCCTGTTATTTATAAGTCGGAAGGCAATAGTTGTTTTCATTCCAGGTAATCATTTTTTTTCACTTCATTCCACAAATCTCATTCCAGACTTTTGAGTGTGTGGTTGCTGTCTGGATTAAGCAGAGAACATTAGTACTGTTGGGGAAGATATCGTGGCAGATATTGTCCTGAGGAGAATTTCAGCCTTTTTTTGTACACAAAGGTGTTCATTTCTTAAAAAGAAATAATCCTTGCACTCAATATAATGCCTTTCATGTTGGGAGGACGTCTCAGAATTTTCCTGTTAAGTGCTTAGACGGTGTATTTCACAGGCAAAGCTTTAGGTTGATTCAATAAGCGAGACTGCCTTTGTATAAGATTCAATTAGATCTTATACATAGCGAGTATGTATGGCTGTAGCAGATCTCAGCCGGGATAGAGAAGTCTGACAGTTAGCCTATGTGTCCCTGAGCTTTGGGTGGAGGTGGAGGGGGGGTCAGGGATCCTGCTCTTAATTGCTATCCAATGTTGTTTGTTCATGGATGTCTCAGCGCCTTGGGACGTCCTCCTGACGTGAAAGGCGCTTTATAAATTGAATCTTGTTGTTGTTGTTGTTGTTGGACTAGGCAGTGAGGCTCTGAACTAGCCTGCTCACATTCATTGGCTGTACTCCCATAATAAAAATAATAATACTCCCATAATAATAATAATACTTGCATTGCATTTGGTATAGTGCCTTCCACATCAGGAGAATGCCACAAAGCCATCAAGATTTATTGTAAAGTTTAATGATTGTATTTTACAGGCAAAGAGAGCCAATTTCCACATAGCAATGTCTCACAAACAGTCATGAAGTAAATGAATAATTTTATTTGGGTTTGTTGGCCAGGAGAAACTTCCTTCTTTTTTGAGGAGTGCCATAAGACATTTAACATCTTGAACAGACACCATATTGGAATATCAGGCCGCCATCAGGTCTTAAACTCATGCAGTCTGGGCTGACACTTCAATGTAACATTGGGGAAACATTGTTAGAGGTACCATTCTTTAAATGAGATGTTATACCAAGGCTCCATCTGTCTTTCCAGATAGACGGTAAAGATCCTTTGCCACTATTCAAAAAGAGAAGGGCATTTTTCATGGTGTCCTGGCCAACAATCCCCCAAATAAAATTCATCATTCACTCCATGGTTGCTTGTTGAAAATTGCTGTGAGATTATTAGCTGCTGCGTTCCACGACTAAATACAGTGTCACTACACTTTACAATATATACGGTGTAGTGCTTTAAGATGTCCTCCTGACATGAAAGGTGCTCGTTAAATGTAAGGATTATTATTTGCTTATTGAGGAGTGGGCTTGCTGACTAAAATAGTCTTTTCTCTTTCGGTGCTTTTTTCTATGTTTTTAAGTGTTCCTCTTGGAAAGTCGAAATGTTCCCCATAATATCTTTCTAGTGGAATAAAAATGCAATCAAATTATTCAGCATGCAAACAAGGCATTCAAGTATGCAGTGTTTCAAAAAATCATGTTGATAAGTGATCTCCACTCAAAACCAAACACAAAAAGATTTAAAAAATCAATAGTGAAACATATGTAAATGGCTCTGAGAGTAATAACAGTTTGAGTGACTGATTGAATTAACATTCCTGTAGTCTGTCAGCCAGTGAAATTATTATAGTTTTTTTTGTGTGGAAAGACGTATTTGTGCTGCAGTCTAAACACTCATTATTACTGAAAGGCCTGAGGAATTGAGAAACTCTTTGACCTTTACTGACAAACCTGACACTTTCTTTCCAAAATTGAGCTAATCATTTTAATTAAAACATGCCAAACATCCAGAAAACCTCCACATCTTGATGTTGCCATCTGCTCTTGAATAAAAATTATAATAAAAAAACATAACTTCAGCGTTCAGAACAGAGGGAAAGAACAGTGGATGAAAAGAGATACGATACCTATGTAATTATAATAATAATGATATAATAGTTACATTAGGTATAACGCTTTTCATGTTGGGAGCACATCCCAAAGTACATCACAGGATATACTACAGCGTGTATTGACTGTGAATTTTGTAGGTGAATGTGATGTTTCTCTCTTTTAATTTTCAGTGGGTATTAAATGTAGACTGAATTCAGATCGAAGTTTAGAGACCTTTCATACGACCACAGAAAGAATGGAATCGGTCAGCTGAGATTGAAGTTGATGTGTTGGGAGCTGCCAATGAAATCAAATTATTCAGCATGCAAACAAGGCATTCAAGTATGCAGTGTTTCAAAAAATCATGTTGATAAGTGATCTGCACTCAAAACCAAACACAAAAAGATTTAAAATATCAATAGTGAAACATATGTAAATGGCTCTGAGAGTAATAACAGTTTGAGTGACTGATTGAATTAACATTCCTGTAGTCTGTCAGCCAGTGAAATTATTATAGTTTTTTTTGTGTGGAAAGACGTATTTGTCCCGAGGCTCTCCTGACCAATGTAACATGAGGATTCAATCCTTTCAACAATGGAGGAGGAGTGAGGGTGGTGATCAGGAACCGCGTTTTAAAGTAGTCCAAATATTTCTTAAATAGATGTGCTGTACATTTCAACACTAACACACAGTGCCACAGAGTGGGAGGATGCGTCAGGTTGGAATCTGTCCACAAACAGAGCCCACCCTCCAATCCTCATCTTAATAATAGATAATCTCTGTATTTGATCCAGCACCACATCACATTGTTGAGAATTCTCAAAGCACAGTTTCAAAGCGCTAATTTTGAAAGCAGTTAATAATAATAATAATAATAATAATAATAATAATCCTTGCATTTGATATAGCGCTTTTCACGTCGGGAGGACGTCCCAAAGCGCTTCACAGAACACACTGTAAAGTGAATTGACTGTATATTTGT
The DNA here is from genome assembly GCF_018977255.1 of Callorhinchus milii. NCBI lineage: Eukaryota > Metazoa > Chordata > Chondrichthyes > Chimaeriformes > Callorhinchidae > Callorhinchus > Callorhinchus milii. The sequence continues at coordinate 78,373,603 of NW_024704742.1, read as the reverse complement.
GGGCGAACGCGGCAGCCAATTGCGCACAGCAATGTCCCACAAACAGTCGTAGATTGAAAATGACCAATTTAATTATTGTTTTTTAGTTTTGGAGGGATTATTATTAGGCGTATGGAGTAAGGAAACTTGCCCAAGGTTTCGCCCTGTGCCTGGAATTGAACTCAGGTCTCTCACTTGCAAAGCGAGTGCTCTAACCACTGAGCTACAGGACTCCAATAATAATTATTTGTGATGCAGATCTTCAAAGACTTTGATGAATTTATAATAATAATCTTTGCATTTGATATTGCACCTAATCAAAAGTATGTGCAATATTAAATCCAAAGATTATTATTGTAAATCTGTTCCACCATTGGTGACCGCGCTTTCAGCCACTACGCCCCGAAACTCTGGAACACTCTTCCTCTATCCCTCCGCCTTGCACCTTCCTTCCCCATCTTCAGGTCGTGCCTGAAGACCTTCCTATTCGACTGTGCCTATGGTCACCCCCCCCACCCCCAAGCCCACCCAGCTCAGCATTGGGCATTGCCACTGTCAAGCACACTGTGACGTTACCCTGTGTGAGGGTAGCTATATAAATGCAAGTTGGTGGTGGTGTAGTCAAATACTTAAAAAATCCAGTTCAGATCAGGGAATTGCCATTCATCAGTGCAATCATTCTACGTTTGGTAAGGAGGATATGAATGAAAAATGTGATGTTTCATAACCAAATCAATGTCACATTCAATATTTCATTTTTTTAGTTTGAAATTCTGGTGCTTTCAATTGATTTTTTTCAACTTTCATGTGAAATTTCAGTGAGTTTTTTCTTCTTAGAAGTTTTACCTTTGATTCCTCAGGAATGTTGAGGAGAGTTAAAAGCAGTGTCAATGGTACATGGAAATTGCAGTTTTGATAAGTTTTTGTTTATTTCATAATTAATTTTTATGATTTAATGAAAATATTGCAATTTTAGTGATCAACATTAAATAGAGGGCAACCCCTTTTATATCATGTTCAGCTGGGACCAACATACGAGAAATAAATATTCTAATCAAATGCAACAAAATGGCCAGCTTCCTGATCCAGTCACAACATCACTTATTGACAAAAGTCATTTCCCCCACAAATATACAGTCAATTCACTTCACGGTATATTCTGTGAAGCGCTTTGAGATGTCTAGAAGGCATGAAAAGTACTATATCAAATGCAAAGATTATTATTATTATTAAGTGCAGCACAGGCACAGGAAATGATGCCAATGGTGCTTTTAGCACACAACGTACATGTGCGCATTACAAAGGAAGAGAGCTCAGTGGCAACTGGGCAATGCTAGACATCAGGTGTACCGTGTTTCCATATAGCAAGGTTCCACACTAAGGCTAAGCTACAAATGGTTGTGCACTAATGGGAAAACCCTGTAGCCACAATTCGTTCAATGCTGGTAAAGCAATATTTAATTTATGAAAAGGTGCTAGATGGGCAATTCGAATGCTCTCTCTATTCACTCCCATATTTTTCTATGTGGAATTCACTCATCCAGGGCTGTAGGATCCTGAGATCTGCAAATTGGTATCCTTGTTAAGAGGTCCCTTTTCTGGTTCAGTGGAACCAGGTCAATCTTCAAGCTTGAGTTGTCAACGGCTTTTAAGGTTAGTTATGAGCCACTGAAAACCTGATTCCTGTCAACTTGCTCTCACCCCCTGCAGAATAGCAGAATAGATAGTGGAAACCAGGAGAAGCAGAAGAGTGTTTTACAAATAGATGTAAACTCTGTTCAGTGAAGATTGGAAAGCACAACAGAAAATAATTGAATTCGAATTGAAGATTGGAAATAAGGAGGTAAAATCTGTGATAATTTTATAATGTGCTCCTTCCATTGAGGAATGAATTAGGGTTCTACTATATCACAGTGAAGGTCGAGGGCAATCTAAAACTGCCTTTAACAAAATCTGATCAAAAAAAATCATGTACTTTTTTAAAATCCTTTTCATTGATTAAATTCTAGCAGGACTCCAAATGCATACTCTAGGGCTCTCCAACCCTTGGCTTTTGTCAACTTGTACCAATATTTCCCAGAGTTAGTTAAGCAGAGAACTTCCCTCTGGGAAGAGAGTGCACATTCCATTTCCATGCAGAAGTGGAAGTTTTAGTAGTTTGATATGAATACACTTAAGCATAGTAGGTTAAGATGGATTTCCATATATGCTAGACATACAGCTGAGTAAAAAATCAGTGGAAATAATATGTTTGATGTTTTATTTCAAGTCAGTTTTTTTTTAGTTTTCATGTTTGTAGTCTATGTTAACTATTGCCATAATATGAGTATTCTGGATGTATGGTTAACATTTTTACTCTAATATTGGTATATTTCAGTAAAAGCCAGTTATCTTGGGGATGAGGTTAATTTCTCTGAACAACCCCATTAATAATAATAATAATAATAATCTTTGTGATGTCTCAAAGCGCTTCACAGAATATATTGTAATGTGAATTGACTGTGTATGTTGTGAATGAAATGTGACATTAATAGTTAACTTATAATTTTGCAAATGAATACTATTATTTAAGAAAGAAACATATTGCTGATATTCATGAAAGATTACTGTGTTAGCAACTTTCATGAAACTTTGATAAATTCTGCCCCTTTGAGCCAAGCGCAAATCTGGTAGAACTCTCGCCTCTGAGTCAGAGAGTTGTGGGTTCAAGCCTCATGTTGGGAATTTGAGCTCATAGTCTAGGCTGACACTGCAGTGCTGGCGAAGTGCTGCATTGTTGGAGGTGCCGTGCTTCGGATGAAACATTAAACTGAATTCCTGCAGCATTGTTCAGAGAGAGAAGGGAGTTTCTCCCAGTGTGCTGATCAACAATACCTCAAATAAAAAATTAGTCACTCAGTCATTCATTCGTGGTCCTGCAGCGAATTGTTTAGAGCAATTGCCTTGCAAGCGAGAGGACCCGGGTTTGGTTCCCGGGAAGGGTGAAACATTAGGCAAGTTTCCTTACTCCACACGTCTCTGTTTACCTGGCAATAAGCAGGAACCTGACTGTTAGTCAATTGGTGGATTGCTTTTCTGGGAGTAATAATCCCTTAAAACATTTTTTTTTAATAATCACAATTTGGTTACTTTATCCATGACTGTTTGTGGGCACTGCTGTGCGCAATTGGCTGCCGCGATTCACCCACAAAATAAACAGTCAATTCCATTTTGCAGTATATTCTGTAAAGCTCTTTGAGATGTCTCGAAGACCTGATAAGGTGTTATATGAAGTCCAAGTATTATTATTATTATTTCATTGCTGTGTATAAAATTGGCTAGCACATTCTGTCCACAAAACACATAATGGCACCACTTTACAGTACATCCTGTAAAGTGCTTTGAGACATCTTAACGATATGATAAGGCTCTATAGCAGAGTCTGTGGATCTGAACTCCTCAACTTCCCCAGGCTCTCCTTCAGGCCTGTGCGCAATCTAGGCATCCAGTTCGAAACCCAGCTGTCCTTCCTCCCCCACATCTTGTCCCTGACCAGGACCACTTTTCTCCACCTCTGGCACTTTGCCTGCCTTTGACCATTCCTTACCCCAAATGCACTGAAACCCTTGTGCATGTGTTTGTCACCTCCCGCCTGGATTATTTAAACCCACTCCTCGCCGGTCTCCCCAGTTCTACTATTCAAAACCCCCAGCTCATTCAAAACTCTGCCGACCGCATACTGACCCGGACTAAGCTCCATACCCTCATCTCACCAGTTCTGGCCAGGCTCCACTGGCTCCCTATCACTGAACAGATTGACTTCAAGATCCTCACACTCGTGTTCAAATCCCTTCACTCCCTACCCCTCCGACTTTCTCACTTTCCAATCAATCACGCGGCGCCTCTGCTCGACTGGCACCAGCCTCGTGCTTGTCCCTCACGCCCTCCGCTCCACCATTGGAGGTCGCACATTCAGCCACTGTGCCCCAAAACTCAGGAATACTCTCCCTCAATCCCTCAGCATTGCTGTTGTATTATTAGAATTAATTTTAAAAGAAGTGTTTAGAGCAACAGTTATTGAACGATATTGCTGAAAAAAACACTTAAGGATTTCTAGAGAGAAACAAAGTATATTCAGGAGATACTGGACATTCAGGAGATACTGACCAGCAGCCCACTATTATACAGCAGTTAATATTGAGCCTCCTATTGTGTTTGTGTCTGATTTCACATTTAGGTATCAAGGTAGCCTCTCACTGTGGTTTGGTGCTTGCTGTCAGAAATCAACCTTAACACTGCATACAAGCAGGCCCCCCATCACACCAGTCCTTGCCAGGCTCCACTGGTTCCAGTCACTGAATGGATCGATTTCAAGATCCTCTCACTTGTTTTCAAATCTCTTCATGCCCTCGCACCTCCCTACCTATCCGACCTGCTTACCCCCCACTCCACCACCCGCTGCCTCCGTTTGGCTGGCTTCGGCCTCCTATTGTCCCTCGTCACCTTCCCTCCAGCATCAGTGCCTTCAGCCACTACACCCAGAAACTGTGGAACTGTCTCCCTCAATTCCTCCGCCCTGCCCCCTCCCTTCCTTGAAATCCCACCTAAAGACCTTCCTTTTGGATCGTGCTTACGGTCAACTCCCTCTTCCACTGGCTCATTGTCAGACTCCGCCACTATCAAGCACTCCAGAATGCTACGCCACAGGAAGTGCACTATATTAATGCAAGTTGTCTTTGTTGTTTTCTGCTTTCATGCTGATTTACAGCCTTGAGTCAACAGAATAGGCTGCTGAATGGGACTCTTTCGTTTTACTCCAGTCAAAAACAATTATGTAAAACAAAACACCCATCAAATTAAAAGGTTTTGTCTTGAATTAATTGTCGTTTTGCTTGAGTAATTCAGGTTTAATGTATTCCAAGGACTTTGATGTTATCTGATATTTCAAATAAAAGCCTGAGGTACAAGGAGTGACATTGACCTCCCCTTTCTAAATCAGCGTATCAGAGTTTGGTTGTTCTTTTGCTTGCTTGGCACTCATTCTGGAATATGGACTAGTTTTTGCATAAATAAGAATTAGGCTCGTATAGGGAATGCTTTTATCTAGTTAGGACGCATTAAGTAACAAATGCAGCATTGAGTGCTGTCAGACCTCCTGTGTCAGTGTGGCTCAGTTGGTAGCACTCCTTCATCTGAGTCAGAAGGTCATACATGGGTTCAAGGCCCATGTCAGCACACTTGAAGAGGTAGCACTTCAAGCAGAACTTGATCACAGAAAGAGACTGAGAAGGGAAGGGTGGGGGGGGCAAGATGGAGTAATAAAGGGAGGGAATTCCAGAGGATAAGGATGTAGGAACTCAAGGCTTGACCACTGATGGTGGGAGACGCTCTGCAAGGCCAAATTAGCTAAGTGGAGGGGGCAAGTGGAGAAGTTGGGTAGGAAGATTTTGTAGAGATAAGAAGGGGGCGGCGTGGTTAGATTTATCAGTGCTGGAGATGGTCCTGATATCGATCTTCTGAGAGCCAGGGATGACAGGCAAGAACTGGGTTCATGTATGTGGCAAGTGGTGGTGTTTTGGATGGTTCCAGGCAGCAGCACCATGGAGTAGCTGGCTGAGGTAAAGAGAAACTAACCTTCTCAGCATCATTTTGTTGCCTACAACCTGAAGCTTATCACCAATATAAACTCCCTCAAGTGACCCTTTTGTTCAGGCTACAGTCACATCTATTTAATTTACAACATCCTTCACAGTTGAATTACTTGGACATTGCTTTATGACTCTGGTAAACAAACAAGTTGTGCCTACAACATCTTTTATCAGTGCTTGTTGGAGAAAACAGATCTGAATCTTCAAAGAACTGCTGGACATCCACCGTGTCACAGTACACTAAAGATCACATTATTTGTAGTAAGCCTGTCATAATTTCCATCACTGCAATGTTCTTGAGCCCATTTTGGAGAATGTCTGCATCTGTCTATTTGTATAACAACTTCACTTGGTGTGGTTTATATGGCAAACAAATGTGATTTGCAATTGTTTTATTGGGATTAGTTTCTGCGAATGTGCCTATATAGAACCATAGAAGAAGAAGGTCAATTGGTCTATCGTGTGTGGGCTGGCTCCCTCAAGAGCAATTCTTTCAGTCCCATTTACCTGCCCTTTCCCATTACACCCCTCGTTGTTGACTTTTTTTTAAAAAGGTATTTATCTAATTCCCTCTTGAAAGCCAATATAACATTCTTAACATTTCAATTATTCCTCTCCTTCCTAATGGGAAGAGAGTTTTATACATAAATTCGATGATGTGTATGTATGTATGCTTTTTCAATCAATGAAATTGATAGTATATCCTGTGAAGGTCTTTGGGACATCCTCCTGATGTGAAAGGTACTATAATAAATGTAAGAATTATTATTATTAATCTATTAATGTTTCAAGACACACGTCGGGACTTGGAACTCACATGGTCAAAGCTGACACTCCCAATACAGTGCTTAGGGTTATGCTACAATTCAGAGATGCTGTTCTTTGGATAAGGCATTAAACCAAGGCCCATTTGCCTGTTCAGGTAGACATTAAAGATCCCGTGACACTATTCGCAAAAACAATCCCCCAAATAAAATTGGTCATTCACTTTATGACTGTTTGTGGACCATTGCTATATGCAAATTGGTTGCTGCGTTCACCCACAAAACACACAGGTATTGTACTTTACAGCATTTCATGTGAAGCGCTTTGGGACATTCTCCTGATGTGAAAGGTGCTTTTCCAAATGTAGAGATTATTATTATCATCGTAAAATGTTCACTGTTTGTCTACCCTGTAAGGCGATCTCTTTATGGGTCATTTACCATAAACATACAACAATGGAAGTACAGAACTTATACTTCCATATTTGGCAAATTCTTCAGTGGAGACTTAAAATGAATCCAGTTTTCTGCAGTTCTTAAAATAACTAACAAAAATAGCTTGATTTGAAGGCTGTATTGAAGAATGCAGCCTCTGAAATGCTAAGAAAATAGTGCAAGTCTAGACCTGGTGAGCTTTTCCAGTCTGGTTTATTTGGATATACAACAGAGACTTGAGGTCACTGAAATAGTGTTTGCAGAGATGTGTCCTGAATTTACCCTGCTTCAATCGCAGGCTGTGTCCTCTGGTTTTACTATTCTGGACAAGTTGAAACAGCCTGTCATGATCTATATTGTCTTGCCCCTTTAGAATCTTAAAGACAGCAATCATATCGCCTCTCAATCTTCTCTTTTCCAGCATGAACATCCCCAATTTACTTAATTGTTCCTCATAGTCCAGTCCTTCCATTCCCTCAATCATTTTGGTTGCCCTTCTCTGTATCTTCTCAATTTCTCCAATATCCTTTTTGTACTGTGGTGACCAGAACTGTACACAGTACTCTAAGTATTGTCTCACCAATGATTTATACAGTGGCAGGATTACCCCACTATTTCGACTTGCTATTGATCTTTTGATACATCCCAACATCTGGTTTGCTTTACTTACTGCCACAGAGCATTGTTGGGAGAGCTTCACTTTATTGTCAATCAGGACCCCAAGTTCCTTTACATTTTCAATACATATTACTTTCCTTCCGTTCAAATAATAGTCCCTTCCAGGATTATTTGGGCCTATGTGAAGTACTTTACATTTCTCCACATTGAATTTCATCTGCCATCGATTTGCCCAATTCCCAAGTATGTTCAAACAAGTATGTACCACTATGGGTGTTAATTAACACATCACATGAATTAACAATGTTTTGATTTAAGAATCAACACATGCCGCCTGCGGCCTGGTTTTGAAACCTGTAGGAGGAAGAATAAAGTTGAAGAAGCAAATCATATCACGTCTTAAAATCTTGAGAAAGAATGAGTTAGAATAAGAAGGTTATGATTTGAAAGATCAGAATGTAAGGCGGAGCAATCATTTATAGGACAAGATTATATAGAATTACATAGGTTGTACAGTACCAAAACAAGTCATTCAGCCTTACTAACCATGCTTGTGCTTCATATTTTATGCTTCATATGAGCCAGCCATTCTAATCTCCTCTCTCATACCTTTTATTCCCTTCCCCTTTGTACATGCCTTGATTTTCCTCTTAAATACATTAACAAGATCACAAGTTTGGTTTGGATGAAGGAGGCCCTTCACTTCACCCCTCCAGAATACCCACCATACCATTCTTCATCATAAGACTGCTTGCATTAAATGCATCACCTATTGTGTCAAAATGTTCTGCTTCAACCACAGATTCTTATAGTGAGATCCACATTCTTGTCACCTTCTATGTAAACCCTCATTTAGACCTGCTACTGACCTTGCTATATTATGCCTCCTGTTATGAACTCACCAACAAATGGAAATAGCTAATTTATGTCCACTTCATATACCTTTTGATAATTTTAAACACCTTTAATGGATTCATATAATTGTTTTCATGTTATCATTGTTATTTTAGGACATTGTAGATTTATATTTTCAGTTTTTTACAATACAATATGTACAATATTAATATTGACAACAAACTCCATCTAAATAATCTTCCTCTCGCATGAGGATTGAACATGCAGTATATGGTGCAATTATTGTTGCTGTGTAGAAGCATGAAATATCAATGTGAAGTAGAAAACACTCAGCAGGTCACTGATAAACTCTCATCTTTTAATCTGTAATAAAAGTAGGCTTCCATTTGCATAATTAAAATATGAATTTTCAAACCAGCGTTGCTTGGCTTAAATGTTGTGGAAGCACCACAATATATGTTTAAGTAATTGTATTCCTAGGGAAAAAAAATCTTTGTCTTGTTCTTGCCAGCGAATGCTACCCTTGGGTATTTATGTTAGAAATGCCCGCTTAATAACTTTGAGAGATCAAAGCACACAGTTGATTAGAAAAGTCAAAGAATAACAACTTTAGTGGCGAGATGGCGGGTGTACTTTTGCACCATTAGATCTGCTTATTGCTTTGCTGCTTTAATGAAAAGGCAATCACTCAGCCGTAAAAAGCTTGATTAATGTAGTCTTTTGATGATATTGTGCCATGCTAGAGTATTGTACAGCAGTGACCCAGACTTCTATATGGGTCAGAGCAGAAAGATGAGAGCATTTTCAAATGTTCTCTCCATCCATATGCTGATCATAACCAACTCTTTGCCATCGCCTTTAAGTTTAAGACTGTTGCTGATCTAACTGGCAGTCTTTCTCACCAGTCTCCCCAGCTCCACCACTGATAAAATCCAATTAATTTAAATCTGCGCAGCACATATCCTCACCCGTACCAAACTCCGCACCTCCATTATTCCAATACTTGCCGGACTCCACTGGCTCCCCACTGCAGAAAGGATTGATTTCAAGATTCTCACCCTCAAATCACCTAATGCTGTAACACCTCCCTACCTCTCCAACCTGCTTATACTCCACTCCACTACCCGGACCTCTGGTCAGCCTGCTCCAGCTTCCTGCACATCCTTCATCCCCTCCAGTCCACTTTTGGCGGCCATGCTTCAAGCCACTATACCACGAAACTATGGAACTCTCAATTTCAATCCCTCCACTTTGCCCCCTCCTTTGCCCCTCTTCAGATCACACCTGAAGAACATCCTCTTTGATAGTCATCTCCCCTCTCTCCCCGGTTCAGCATCAAATAACATCACTGTTAAGCACTCTGAAACCCTATTCTGTGCATGCAGGGCACTATATAAATGCAATTTGTTATTGTTGTTTCTGACATCATGTCTTGGAACATTAAAATATAATATTCCATCCCTGAATTTCAACTCGACTGAATCTATCTTGTTTGGTTATCTCCAGCAACGTCATACCTCTGGCTCTGATTCCAGCACCTTTCCTAGCTCTTTGCACAGGCTGAATCAGATGGTGCATAACTTTGTCTCTGTTTCACTTTGAGCTAAATTTCAAACCCTACATCTGGCTCCATTGCTAAGATCATCTTCTTCCACGTTCAGAATATTGCCATCTCACATCCCTGCTTCTGCTCCACTGCTATTTAAACCCTGTGTCATCTCAAAGATAGATGTTTCCAATGATCTCCTCATCTGCTTAAGACTTTGCACATGCATTAACCTGTTGTAAAACAAATTGATTTTAAGATCGTCATACCCATTTACAATCCTCACAAACACTTCATGCCCTGGAACCTCCCTATTTTACCAACCTGTTCACATCCTATTTTTCTACACACTTTCTTCATTTGGCCGGCTCAGACCTTCTGCACCTTCCCCAAACCCCAAGCTGCACTATCAGTGACCATGTTGTTATTGTAGAAGGATTATTATTTATTTAGGCTACATCTATTTCCAATTTAGCAAAAGCTGAACATGGGCACAGGGTCATCCTTCCGTTCACCTTGCTACAAAGACTGCCAATCTGGGTGCCATCAGGAAGGTGATATGAACTGGCTGGTAAATCAACTGTGAAATCAAATACTTCCAGTATCCACCCTGGAAATTCCAGCCCATAGAGAGCTATTTACAACAGTTACAAATGCTCCCATGAAAATGAGCATTGTTAAATTACTTTCACAACTTATTTTAGGTTAATAAACCCATTGAATCCAGACTTTCAGCATGAAATTCTTGAGATATTTGAGATGCAGCAAAAGTTATAACAGGAGATTGAAAAATAAAACACAAATGCAGACAAAAAGATACCTATGACCTGCTTGCAAGTTCAGTACTATTGTAATGACTTTACAATCAGTTTCTTTGAGCTTTCTGCAACAAAGCAATTTCCCTGTTTCCTTGAGCTAGAAGACAGATTTAAAATGAAAATACTTTAGAAACTGATTTAAGATGATATTCCGCAAACAGGCAATGAAACCCGTATTCACAGGGCAAGATTCAATGGTTACTTTGTTCCAATGATTTTGACAAAATTGGGTTCAACACAGTACCAGTTGTATTCTCTAACAACGAAAATATCAGGGACTTGAGACCAACAGGGGCAGCATTTCCAGGATCGCTCCTTCCTCTCCCGCCACTCCCTTCATGAACCCCTCCAATCTGGTTTACGTGCACCCACAGCACATAAACAGCTTTGGTCAAAGTAACAAATGACATTCTGTCCATCTGCGACCAGGGATCCCTCTGCCTCCTCATCCTCCTTGACCTCTCTGCTGCCTTTGACACCGTTGACCACTCTATCCTCATCCACCGCCTCTCCTCTTACCTCAACCTTCACAGTTCTGTCCTTGACTGGTTTAGATCGTACCTCTCACACCATCTCAACTTCATCTCCACAAACTCTACACTCTCTAGCCCCCGCAACGTCTTGTACAGCATTACTCAGGGCTCTGTCCTTGGTCCCCTTCTCTTCAATATCTATATGCTCCCTTTTGATGATATCATCCACAGACACAGGGTCAACTTCCACATGTATATGAATGACACCCAACTGTACTTCTCTGCCTCCACCCTTGACTTCAGACAGCATCATCATCCATGGTTGCACACTCCACCTTACTAAGCCAGTCGGAACCTTGACGTCTTGTTTGACCCTCAACTATCCTTTCTACCCCACATCCATGCCATGACCCGCTCTGCCTTCCCCCACCTCCGCAACAACACTTGGCGCTGGCACTTTTTCACACCCCAGCCCGCCGAAACCCTCATACACTCATTTCTAACATCGAGGCTTGACTATGCAAACTCCTTGCTTGTTGGCCTCCCCAACTTCTCCCTCCATAGGTTGCAAATCATCCATAACTCTGCAGCCCGGGTCCTTTCCAGCACCAGGCTCCAAGGCCCTATTACCTCCATCCTCGCCCGACTCCACTGGCTTCCCATCACAGAGAAAATACAGTTCAACATCCTGGTTCTCACCTTCAAAGCCCTCCATGGCCTTCCGCCCTCCTACCTCTGCGACCTCCTAACCCCCACCATCCTACCTGCTCCCTCCGCTCAGTGGGCTCAGGCCTGCTTCACGTCCCCCACCTCGCCCACCCTACCTTTGGTGGGCAGGCATTTTGCCACTTTTTCCCCACCCTCTGGAACTCCATCCCGCAGTTCCTCCCTATCTTGCCTCCTTCAAGACCCATCTCAAGACCCTCCTCTTCAACCGTGCTTTCGATCATCCTGCTTTCCCCCTGCTCTCCACCCTCCTCCACCCACCCCGACCCCCAGCTCGGGACTGAAACACTGACTGTCCAGCACCTTGGGACGTTCTCCCAACGTGAAAGGTGCGATAAAGATGTAATTTTATTGTTGTTGTTGCCAGCGCCTCCACACCTCAGGCAATGACAGCATCACCATCCAGGGATGCACACTCCACCTCACTGAGCCAGTCTGAAACTTTGGCATGTTGTTTGACCCTCAACTGTCCTTTCTACCCCACATCCATGCCATGACCCACTCTGCCTTCCACCACCTTCGCAACTTTGCCCGACTCCACCACTGCCTCACCCCTCAGGCTGCCAAAACCCTCAACCACGCAGTCACATCTAGGCTCAACTATGCTAACTCCCTGCTTGTTGGCCTCCCCAACTCTTCCCTCCACAAGCTGCAGATCGTTCAGAACTCTGCAGCTCAGGTCCTCCCCCGCATCAAACTCTGTGACCCATTCATCCCCACCATTGCCTTACTCCACTGGCTTTCCATCCCTCAGAAGATAGAGTTCAAAATCCTCATCCTTGCCTTCAAGGCCCTCCATGGCTCTGACCCCATAACAACTTGTCCGCTCCCTTCGCTCAGCAGGCTGTGGCCTGCTCCATTTCCCCCGCCCGGCTCGCCCCACCATTGGCGGTCGGGCCTTTAGCTTTTCTGCCCCCACCCTATGGAACACCATCCCACATTCCTTTCGCCTCACCACCTCTCTTGCCTCCTTCAAGGCGCATCTCAAAACACTCCTCTTCAACTGAGCCTTCGGCCATCCTCCTTGTCCCCGACGCCCTGCTAGGCTCCAAAATCCCTGACTGTCCAGTGCCTTGGGATGTCCTCCCGACATGAATTTGCTCTACAAATGTAATTTTGTATTGTATTGTATTTTACACAGACACACATACACACATATACACCCACAGAGACCATAAACCATCCCCCTCCCTGCCGTACAGACACACACTCAACAACAACAACAACAACAACAAGATTCCATTTATAGAGCGCCTTTCACGTCAGGAGGACGTCCCAAGGCGCTGCACAGTTGGGTCATGACCCGAGCAGGGGGGAAATGGTCAGGGTGAGGGGAGGGAAGGGAGGGAGAGAGGAGGGGGGAAATGGTCAGGGTGAGGGGAGGGAAGGGAGGGAGCGAGGAGGAGGAAGAGAGTCGAGAGGGAGCTGAAGGCACGGTCAAAGAGAAAGGTTTTGAGACCGGCCTTGAAGGAGGAAAGGGAGGAAGCGGCGAAGGCACTGGGGGATGGAGTTCCAGAGCCTGGGGGCTGAGAGGCTGAAGGCCCGACCACCGATAGTAGGGCGGTTGGGGCGGGGGACGTGGAGCAGACCGGAGCCAGAGGAACGGAGGGTACGGGCAGGTAGGTAGGGGGATAGTAGGTTGGAGAGGTAGGAGGGAGCAAGGCCGTGAATGGCCTTGTAGGTGAGGATGAGGATCTTGAAATCAATCCTCTGGGGGATGGGGAGCCAGTGGAGGCGAGCGAGGGTGGGAGTGATGTGGTCGCGAAGCCTGGTGCGGGACAGTACACGAGCTGCAGAGTTCTGAATGACCTGCAGCTTGTGGAGGGAGGTGGCGGGAAGGCCGGCGAGGAGAGAGTTCCCATAGTCCAGCCTTGAGGTGACAAAGGCGTGAACCAGGGTTTCAGCGGCGTGAGGGGTGAGGTAGTGCCGTAATCTGGCGATATTCCGGAGGTGAATATGCATGCATGCACACATACATGCATACAGATTTAGACAGACTCACAGACACACAGATGTCAACAACAACAACAATAACAACACAATTACATTTGTATAGCGCCTTTCAAGTCGGGAGGACGTCCCAAGTCACTGGACAGAGTACAGCATTTCAGACCCGAGCTGGGGTTGGGGGAGGGAAGGGAGGGGAGGGGATGGCCGATAGCATGGTCGAAGAGGAGGGTCTTGAGGCGGGACTTGAAGGAGGCTAAGGAGAGGGCAAGGCGGAGTGACTGGGAGATGGAATTCCAGAGGTAGGGAGCAGAGTGGCTGAAGGCTGATGGTTCTTGAATGGAAGGGTGTGCCCGTCATTGATATGGATGGGGTGTTTGCTCCAGCTGAGATCAGGTGATTGAATCACTTTTAAAGCTTAGAGAGCATTTTGTTTCTAAGCATGTAGCTACTGTTCCTTTCATGCTCTGCTACACATCACTTATTTTTTTCCAGTATCCTCTGGAGCATGCAGCTGACCACTTTCTTCAGGATCTCCCCGACAAAAGATACTGCTGGCTGCTGGCAGGTTCAGTCTCTCCTCATATAGACGCTTACAGCTATCATAATATGATGGGTGACGATGAATGTCAGCTTCCACTATGGGTCCAATTAACTTTTCAGAACAAGTTACCAATTTGATTGCTGAGGAAATGGCAGCAGTATAATTTGCATTCAGCACAGTATGGAAAGTTCCCCTGCTCTACTAATTCCCTGTGCAAATGAATCTCATTATTTGTGTTTGATGTCCTCTCACTGACACAGAACCTCCTATCCACTGTCATCACCCCGCCCCACCTCCCCCCACCCCGCCCTGCCCCGCCCCAGAAATCTTTACTGCATCTCTCCATATGCTTTCCAACTATTACCCCATTTCTAATCTTCCTTTCCTTTCAAGGTTCTGGAACGGGTCATCGCCTCCCACCTTCTCTCCCACCACTCCCTCTATAGGTGCCTCGAATCCGGCTCTGACTCCCAGTTCATCTCTGTGAAACACTTTGAGATGTTATTCTATGTAAAAGACATTGTGGAAGTTTGTGGCAGAAGGTTCAAAGACACAATATTTGCCACAAGCAGCTTTGAGCCCAGTCATTGCATGACACAGAAGAAACATTCCCATTTATTGATTTGGACATGAGCCAGAGCAGAATGTCTGACAAGGTGATAATTATGACTGAACTTTTGATTTTTCAGCTCATTTTTGCTGAGTGTACTGTTGCCAGCAGACCACACACTGAACCCTTTACAACAGGGTGATCAGCCACTGACAGTCCTCAAACCACTAAGCTAGAGTCCCAACTGTACATTACTGCTCCTCACAGTCTCTGCGACATCCATTCAGCCCATCACATGCACACATCACACTGCCATAAAACACAATCACCACAGAGTCAATTGACCAACTCCTTATACACAATCAATGTTCCTATACAACTCATTGCACAACTAGACTTTGCCTGCAGTGATACAGGTCACAGTAGTCATTATGGAGCCATTAGACTGCATTGGTCTCAGTGAAATAAATATTCATATAATTTATGGTCCTGCTTAAATATATCAGACATGTTCCTCTCATTGCAGAAAAGTCACTGCACACACCATTAGATCCATCAGGTATGTTTTATGCAAAATTCTTTCAGTTATTGATTAGTGTTTGAATCAACCTTTTGATACCCAAAACAGATGAGAGTTTTCATTGATGATGAAACTCAGAATGTTACAATTCTGCTATTAACAATTTGCCAAACTCAGATCTTTACTTTTTTGAATAAATTCAGTGTGTCCATTTATTTTTCTAATTTTCTGAAGCCCTCTGTGCCTCTCTGCTCCGGGTCTGGTCACCCCTTGCTGTGGTGTGGTCCCATGGGAGCTGTTTGTCCTCTGGCAGATTTCCCCCCACCCCATTGGTTATTGGTCCAAGTGTGAGCATCAGCATTCAGTGTCAATAGGGCCACTCAACTGCAGAGTGTGTCACAGCCAAGTCTGATCTCCCCTCAATAATCCCCTGTTTTTCTCCCTCAATAAACCTGGAAAGGCCAAGATCAATTTAGCCTCTCCATGCAACCCCGGTAGCTACTATCTGAGCCAAGTTGACATGAGAGAAGATGATCAGTATTTTTCGCTATTGGCATATATTAGAGCGCTTTACACACAGGAATTCCTGTCTGACTGGTATTACTTTGCTTGGTTTGTTTTCACTTAAGCACTCCGAGATGCTACCTGCGTGAAGGGCGCTATATGACTGCAAGTTGCTGTTGTTGTTGTTATTCAAGTTATATACAGCAAAACATTTAGAAACTGATCAGAAGGAAGAGAACAACAAGGATCCATAAGGAAAACCAGGAAAAGACTGATAATATGTTGGCCTGTTGTGAGTTTCAGATAAGGCTACACCAGTTGTGCAATCTTCTGTCTTTTTCATCCTTTGTTTCTTAAAGAATGTACAGTATTCTGATTGAGTAACTTAACTGGGTGTGTCATTAGTTACTGTGTCACCAATAACAAAAAAGATAGGTCCAGATCACAGTGAATCCTGTTGACAACAGCCAAAAAACATTAGTTTCAGTACTCGAACAGCAGTGGCATGACAGATGGAAAACATGTTTGTCCTGAGCTCAGCACTCCAGTGGATTACTGTTGACAATTGCTTCCATTTTTCAAGTAGGCTGAGAAATTGGCTTAGTTATTACATGCAGCAAGTCTAGTGGAGGTAATGTCTCTCCTTGTCAGTCACAGTAGCACTTAGATTCTGGTGTATTGGTATGATGAATGCACATTTGATAGCAGCCTCTTTACAAAAACAAGACAACAGCAACTTGCCTTTATATAGCGCCCTCCACACAGAGTAGCATCTCAGAGCGCTTAATAGTGGTGGATTCTGATGCCAAGACGGGGTAGGGTGGGGGGGAGGTGACTGTAAGCACGGTCGAAAAGGAAGGTTTTCAGGCGGGACTTGAAAAGGGGGAGTGCGGGGGAAAAGCAGATGGATTGAGGGAGAGTATTCCACAGTTTTGGGTTGTAGAGGCTGAATGCACGACCTCCAATGGTGGAATGGCCTTTACTGTGTCTGACACACGTAGAAACCTATCATCATGCTTAAGAGTATAGGAACCAGACTGAGAGTTCTACCTAAGTAACACAATTTCTGTTTGTCTGAAGTGGAACTCACCCTCTTTCCCCTGAGCTCACCATCTCCCTGCTTACCTAATCCTGGAAATAATTAGTTGCAAGATTGTACCATTACTACCAGGATTGTTGAAACCTTCATGTTATTGAATTATGAAACTATTGTTCCAAAATATGTTCCCTGAACAACTTTCAAGCGATTTGCTTGCAATTCCAGATCTTGGGGCTTAATGAGTGAAATATATCTTCATTGTCTGAGTCTTATCATTTTTCAGCCTTGCTCTTATTGGATTTCTTACATTCGCACACTCATGCCTTGGCTTTCGCCAACCTGCACGTTATATTTTCCATTACAACAATCTATCTCTGGGATTTCCATGTGTACGTGGGATGCATGGAATTCTCAGTCTGCTTTGGATACTCTTAAGCACGGTGATAGGTTTCCCCATGTCCGGCTGCGAAAAAAACAAATCAGTTTGCTGCATGAAGATTAAAACGTGTAGAGAGGTTTTAAAACCATCATTCTGCAAGTCAACCATATTCCTTTCTCCCCGGCCATAGATAAGACTCCTTCAAGAGACTGGGAGGGAGGGAGGGAGGGAGTATTAAAGTGAAGAAAGGAGTATTTGATTTTCAAGGGACTAGTGTGCTTTCAAATCAAGCCAGCATTCATCAATGTCGTGGACTATCCTAATACATCAACCCAGGTTGTGATTCTCTCTGCTCTCCGTGCTGCGCTGTGTTGTCAGACACTTGTATCTGTGGAGTCCTGTAGCTTAGTAGTTAGAGAACTTGCCTCGCAAGCAAGAGTACCTGAGTTTGATTTCCGACAGAGGGAAACGTTAGGCAAGTTTCCTTACTCCGCACACCTCTGTTTACCTAGCAATAAGTAGAACCCGGTTGTTAATGAATTGGCGGATCACTTTTCCAGGGGTAATAATCCCTTCAAATAATATTTTTTAAAATTTGGTCTCTCAATCCACAACTGTTTAGTGGAACATTGCTGTGCACAATTGGCTGCCGCATTCGCCCACAAATGTACAGTCAATTCACTTTACAGTGTGTTCTGTGAAGCGCTTTGGGACGTCCTCCCGACGTGAAAAGCGCTATATCAAATGCAAGGATTATTATTATTAACTGTTTAGTGGAACATTGCTGTGCGCAATTGGCTGCCGGTTTCGCCGACAAACTTTATTCAATTCACTTTATTCTGTGAAGTGCTTGGAAATGTTTCAAAAACGTGAGGAGGCACTATAACAAATGCAAGGATTATTATTAATATTCTTGTTACTTTATACCAGTTTAATACCAAATGACAATAGATGTAAACTAGTGATATTTCCCTTGTGGTAACACTCCAAGGCTGACATTCCACTACAGTGCTGGGTGAGCACTGCATTATGCTGTCCTTCAGTTGAGACGTTAAACTGAGGTCCTGTCTGCCTGTTCAAAGAGTCCATTATACTATTCAAAAAGAGAAGAATGATTTCTCCAGGTGTCCTGGTCAACAGCCCTTTAGATAATTCATTCATTTATCTCCTGGCTGTCTGTGGCAGATTGCTGTGTGTACATTGGCTGCTTTGTTTAACTACATATACACTGCCCTTTTTAAGCATTTAGACATAGACGACAAAATCAAAAGTAAGGATTATAATTATTATTTCATAATGTGTTTGATTGGATAATTATTGCTCTTGATGGAGCTGCTATTAATTTACACCCATTATTCCTTCAGTAATTGGAAGACCTCAAAACAAGATATAATGCCAGAGACACACTAGTACAAACCCACCCTAATCGCATCAAAAAAACATGTACCAGGTGAAAAGGAGGAGTGTAGGTGCAGGAGAATAGAAGTCACTGATCCAAAGTGAGTGGAAGTTTTTTTTAGATTCGATTCAAAGTGAGAAATATCAATTTTTTCAGACGAGTAACCATGAAAACCCAAGTCCTAACTTATAGGAAGATCACCTGGGTTCAATTCCAGGCAGGGCGAAACCTTGGGAAAGTTTCCTTACTCCACACGCCTAATAATAATCCCTCCAAAACAAAACAATAATAAATTGGTCATTTTCAATCCACAACTATTTGTGGGACACTGCTGTGTGCAATTGGCTGCCGTATTTCGCCCACAATACAGTCAATTCACTTTACAGTATATTCTGTAAATCGCTTTGAAACGTCTAGAAGACATGAAAAGCGCTATATCAAATGCAAGGATTATTATTATTATTATAGATCCCTAGTTGGACAAGCAGTGGGAAGTTTACCAGAGAGTGATCACAATAGCAATAGTCTTAACTATTCAAACTCTGTGATCCCAAAGCTTTGCCCACTCTAACCTACACATAGTACTTTCAGAGGTAAGATGAGCAGGATATATTTCCCCTGAAAAGAGTGCACACTCCATTTCAGACAAAGGAAAATTTTGGTGCACATGTGGACCTCTCAGTCTGGTTTGGAGACTCAAGAATGGTGATGGGTTTCCATGTGTGTCAGACATCCTGCTGAGCAATAAAAAAATCAACTTTTCAAAAACAATCTAGGCTCAGCACAGGTTAAAGTCATCGGAGTTGTGGAAGTGGATTCAAGTGATTGAAAGCCTTCAGCCTTGAGATCATCAGGTTATGAATAAGGTGCGCTGATCACTGCTGCCAGGCTGCTGAGGGGAATAAAATCAATGTTATCGTGAGCAGAACAAGCATAGAATCAGACAGATTTTGTGTTTAAACAGAAGTAAGTCTGTGTGGTGGTGAGGTAAAATATAATAATATAATAATAATAATCCTTGCATTTGATAAAACGCCTTACCACCTCTTTGAGATGTCTCAAAGCATTTCACAAAATATACTGCAAAGTGAATTGACTATATTTTTTTGTGGGCAAAAAGAAGAGAAGGGTCATAGTTTATATGTTCATTTTTCATCAGGATAAGAACGTTGCACATTTGAGATGTTTGCTCGCTGGGTTTTCACTGTCGCAGAATTTTTTGTTTTCCTTTCTTATATGACCACTTGGTTCAGCTGCCTGGTATTATTCAATAAAATAATAATCCTTGTATTTGATATAGCGCTTTTCACGTATTCTAGACGTCTCAAAGCGCTTCACATAATATACTGTAATTCACTATATATTTGTGGGTGAAATGTGGCAGCCAACTGTGCACAGCAGTGTCCCACAAACAGTCGTGGATTGAGTACCCAAATTATTATTATTTTGTTTTTTAAAATTTTTTGAGGGATAATTATCCTCAGAAAAGTGAGCTGCCAATCGACTAATAGCTGGGTTCCTACTTACTGCTAGGTAAACAGAGGTGTGTGGAGTAAGGAAATTTACCCAACATTTCACCCTGCTGCGAATCGAACCCAGGTCTCTCGCTTGCGAGGTGAGGGCTCCAACCACTAAGCTACTGGACTCCATAATGCTTAATTATTTTTAATAGATCCCCTGTGTCGGAAAGACAATCGTCCTCATCGTATCAACTAACAATCGTTGAATTACTTGCGTCAGGCATTCTTCAATTTATCCTATAATATTGGTGCACTGTGGACCTTAAGAATATCAGAAATGCAAGGCACGTCCAAATACTGTCTGACTTGGTGTGCATAGCGTGCAGGCACGGAAAGCCTAATGGTGTTAGTCACATCCCAGCAAACAATGGAAAAGCTTCTGAGTGTTGCTGTATTTCTTCATGCAATTCAGTGACCCGATATCACCAATGCTCTGACTGGTAGCCTCTCTATAACACGGCCCATAATGACACCAGTTCTGATTTTATGGACCTAAACCACCACATTATAAAGGGAGTCTCACTGTATCAGAAATGAAGGCTCATGTTTTTCTTTCCATCCCTCTTCCACTGAGCAGCTTTAAAAGAACTCCTATTATTTTCAAATAGGGAAGTGGGTCAAGTGGAAGAAAGAGTCAGATGTAGTGCAGGTGGTGGTATCTTTATAGTACGGAATAGGAAAGAGAAAGAAAAGCATTATAAAATCGAATCACAGGTTTGCAAATGTTCCGTGGAGGATTTTTTTTCCATGAAAAGAAATTAAGGTTTCTTGAGATTTCTAACTTATAGAGTAGATTTAGAAGGCTACAACAACAACAACAACAAAATTACATTTATAGAGCGCCTTTCGCGTTGGGAGGACGTCCCAAAGCGCTGAACAGTCAGATGTCGGGGCCCGAGCATGGAGGAGGGTTGATGTAGGGCTGAGGGAAGGCAGAGAGGTGGGAGGGAGACCAAAGACACGGTTGAAGAGAAGACCGGCTTTGAAGGAGGCAAGGGAGGAAGCGAGGCGAAGGGACCGTGGGATGGAGTTCCAGAGTGTGGGGGCAGAGAGGCTGAAAGCCCGGCCACCGATGGTAGGGCAGGTCGGGCGGGAGACATGGAGCAGGCTGGAGCCCGATGAATGGAGGGGGCGGGCAGGTTGATAGGGAGTCAGCAGGTTAGAGAGGTAGGAGGGGCCAAGGCCATGGATGGCCTTCAAGGTGCGAACGAGGATCTTGAACTCAATCCTCTGAGGGATGGGGAGCCAGTAGAGTCGGGCGAGGGTGGGAGTGATGGGGTCATGGATCCTAGTGCGTGAGAATACAGGAGCTGCAGAGTTTTGGATGATCTGCAGCTTGTGAAGGGAAGAGTTGGGAAGGCCAATGAGGAGGGAGTTCCCGTAATCAAGCCTTGAGGTGATGAATGCGTGGGTGA
Source organism: Callorhinchus milii (assembly GCF_018977255.1). NCBI lineage: Eukaryota > Metazoa > Chordata > Chondrichthyes > Chimaeriformes > Callorhinchidae > Callorhinchus > Callorhinchus milii. Next base: position 78,351,945 of record NW_024704742.1, on the reverse strand, counting down.
GGGTTTCGGCAGCCTGAGGGGTGAGGCAGGGGCGGAGTCTGCCAATGTTGCGGAGGTGGTAGTAGGCAGTGCCGGTCATGGCACAGATGTGGGGGAGAAAGGACCTTTCGTGGTCAAACAAGACACGCATGTTCCTGACTGGCTTAGTGAGGTTGAGGGTACAGCCGTGGAGGTTGATGCTGCCATCACCCGAGGTGCGGAGGCGCTGGCCCGAGCCAATCAAGAGAGCCTCGGTCTTGCTGATGTTGAGTTGGAGAAAGTTGGCCCTCGTCCAGGACTTGATGTCAAAAGAATGGATACAACTCTCAAAATAGATTGGACCAGGTTGGAGCCTTTCTCTCAGAAGATGACATGAGTAGATAATTATTTGGGAAGGTCAAGTTTGCAGGGCTTTGGGGAGAGAGTGTGGGAGTGGAATTGATATGGATAGCTCTTTTCAAAGAGCCGGCACAGACACGATGGGCCGAATGGCCTCCGTCTGTGCTGGCCTGTGCTTGGATACCGACATCTGACTGTTCAGCACTTTGGGACATCCTCCCGACATGAAAGGCGCTCTATAAATGTAATTTTGTTGTTGTTGTATGATTCTATGATTGAGAAGAGATGTGATAGAAGTGTTTAAGATTACGATAAAAATATTTAAGATTATGAGAGAAGTGTGTGGGATTATGAAAGGTTTCGACAAGGTAGACAAGGTAGGCTGTTTCCCCTTGTTGGTGAGTCTAAAACAACGGGCTATGAATATGAGATAGCTAATAACAAATCTAAAAGGGAATTTAAAAGAAACTTCTTTACGCAGAGGGTGATGAAAACGATAAAATCATTTCCGGAAGCTGTAGTTGAAGCAAGACGTTTCAACGTATCTGAGAGAAAGCCTGATGCATGCAAGAGAATCTAGGAAATAGCAAGTAATAGTAGGGTTGGAGGTTTGTGTGGAGGATACATTAAAAATTCCACGGCACTACTCAAAGAAGGAACGGAACTTCTCATGCTGTCAGGCAACAATCCCCACATAAAATTGGTCTTTCAATTCATTGCTGTGTGCAAAGTGGCTGTCACATTCACCCACAAAATGCAGTCAGTAGACTTTACAGTATATCCTGCAAAGCCCTTTGAGACATCTTGCCAAACCAATACGGACGTTATATCAAATGCAAGGGTTATAATCATTAATTATCTGTGAAGGGTTTTGAGACGTTTTAATGTTATGAGCACTCTATCAGATGCAAGTATCATTTATTACATTTATTACTTTTATTACATTTATATTAGAAAGACACAATACCATAATGAATTTGAATTGTATTGAAGCTCATTTGCACTTGGCTGGACCACAGCCTTATTCTGTAAGACATGGCACAGCATCACTTCTGACTCATCTTTCTCCTCAGACAAAAATGGCTTTGCCAGCCACTTGCTTTCAGAAATGCAATGTCCCTTTAATTATTCACATGTGCAGTAGCTGACTGGTATGTTTAATAAGCCTTGTGCTTCTTTTTTCTTCTCTCTGGCTTCACTGCCTCATTTTAACAAGGTCAACACAGATGACTGTATTGTGCAGCCTCCCAGCTTCTGCTCCCTAGGCACAGCCTGGATATGTAGGGCTTCAACATGGTCTATGAGCCATGCAGAAAGAAGAGACCCTCAGGCCTTTGAATTAAGGTCCTAAGAGTAAGCCTCGAGTTTCAGCTCCTGTCAGAGCTATCACACAGTACTGAATGGAGTCTGGTCTCCATTAGTATTGGTCTCTGGCGACATTAATGGAATGTTATCACTCCAGCCCGTTAAAGCCAACGTGCTAAACTGATGTAATATAAGTTAACTTTGTGCCAATTTTTTTCTACCATTGTAGTAAAACACTTTCATCAGCTAAATGTCCAGGACAGTATTCATTATCTATTTGCCGAAGCATAGGATTAAAGTAACATTTAATCTCAAATATTCACAAGTCTATTATTTAATAATAATAATAATCCTTGCATTTGATATAGCCCTTTTCACATCTTCTCGACGTCTCAAAGCGCTTCACTGTAAAGTGAATTGACCGTATATTTGTGGGCGAAACGCGGCAGCCAATTGCGCCCAGCAGTGTCCTACAAACAGTCTTGGATTGAAAATGACCAATTTATTATTGTTTTGTTTTGGAGGGATTATTATTAGACATGTGGAGTAAGGAAACTTGCCCAAGGTTTCGCCCTGCCTGGAATTGAACCCAGGTGCTTTAACCACTGAGCTACAGGACTCCACAAGGACTACAGGACTATTTGGCTGACAGTATTGTCCGACTCACATGAGTTTGAGTGTATGAATTACAATGCAGTCTCATTATACAGGGATTGTTGGGTTCCTGAAAATCCCAGCCTGGGACCTTTCCTGTTCTTTGTATTTGTAAATGACCTGGAAGATAATTAAATTTGCTGGTGACACCAAAGTTGGGAGGAACTGTGGAATCAGAGGAGACAGCAAAAGTCTTATAAAGGGAGCTTATTGGGTATGCACATGCAATACAAAATTACATTTGTATAGCACCTTTCATGGGCTGATAACTGGCAACTGGAAGTTCAGTAAAGATGGATACAAAGTACTGGTTATATGAAGTAAGAATAGGAAACACATATACTCAATGGATGGGGTAGAACTTGTCAAGGGGAAAACCGAAGGAGACCTTGGAACATTAGTTGACTCATCGCTCACTGTGTCAAAATAGTACGAGGCAGCAATAAACAAGACAAACAAGATGTTGGTCCATATTGCAAAATCAATTGAGTTCAGCTGCCCTATGTGTGTACCCAAGCTGTCTGGTTCTCTGATGAGGCAGTAATAATAATGATCCTTGCATTTAATATAACGCCTTATCATGTCATTGATACGTCTCAAAGCACTTCACACAATAAATTGTAAAGTGGACAAAACACAAAATACTGCAGATGCTAGAAATCTGAAGCAAAAACAGAAGACCAGCAGGTCAGGCAGCATCTTTGGAGAACGGAAAGTGAGTCAATGTTTCGGGTCCACGATTCTTTGTCAGAACTGAAGCAAGTTGGGAGGGAGAGGCTTTTAATGACTTGCAAAGAGGCAGCGCAAGGAAGACAAAGGAGAAAATGGGGTAGATGACAGGGGATTATGGGTCAAAGAGATGTTAACGACGCAAAACAAAGGGGGGGGGGGTGATTGCAACAAAACAGGGGAAAAGCAGTGTAAAAATGCAAAACAAAGAGGGTGTAGAGGGAAAGGGGCAATTACAAGAAAACAGGCAGACCAGAGAGAGAAAAGGTGTGTCTGGGACCCAAGTGATGTGATGATGGTCACAGAAGAGGGGGAAGGTGAGCTACCGTAAAGTGGATTGACTGTATATTTGGGCAAAACAAATTGACTATACAGTAGCTAGACTACTGTACACAGTTCTGCTCACCGGGACATGTGGCAGCTACCAGAGCCCTAGAGACATTGCAGAGGAGAGGAACGAGGCATCTACAAGTTATAAAAAATAAATAACAGAACATTGAATTGCTCGCTCTATTTTGTATGAATGCAGATTCTCTCAAATAAGGAATGAGCACAGTTAGCATTAGGCCCCTGTGTCATCACACATGCATTCAGGCAACTTCCTAAATAGTAAATATAAAGTCACATATAGAGAAATCTTAGCCAATTAAACACATTTTTGGGTACTCAGAAAATGTTTTCGTAAACTCAGCCAATTGTGGATCCGCGTTAGAGTCAACTATGCTGAATTTTTCTTTGTGTGAGGTCACTGCAAGGATTTCTGTATTCAAGCATTAACATTTCAAAGCCTCTACACTGGAGGAAAATGAAAAGGCAGAAGTCATGCAGCGCATTAGGAACTGTTATAATTCAGTCGCTTGCAAACATGGAACTAGAAAGAACACCTATTTGTTTATCTCCCACGGAAACACGGCGTGAGATCTAGTGAAACTTTAATTAGGCTGGGGCTCCTTGCAGACCCAATGTACTGCCCTGCTCCTAATAAAACATGTCTTTCAAAGAATGGATGAGCCTCCGCAGTCCAATATGCCAGCGTTTGCTGCAGTGATGAAACAGTAATTCAACCCCCACCTCCTCCCACTTTGCAAATGAATACCTCTCAGGGTGACTGCAGTAAATCAGATTGTTTTCTTTGGATTGCTGCATTGTGTAATTCTCTTTATTCCTGATGTTAAAATGTGCTTTACAACCATTAAAGCAGATCACAGCAATAAACTATAAACCCTTTCCTTTATGTCTCTGGTAGTCTTCTCTCTCTTAAAAGCATTTTGAGCCCTTCAGAGGTAAAGTTCCACAAGTGCCAAGCATAAAAACCTCAAAGCATTTTTGTAAACAAAAAATATAATCATCCCAAGAACAATCATATTTGAGTGTGTGCCTGGGGCCTGAAAGTCCACCTCATCTTAGCCTGCAATTAGTTTTAAAATATAAGATTGTTTAAGAATTGCGGAAAATCTTTAATTTCAGTTTTAATTTGAAAGCTACTTTTTTCTGCAGTTCTTAAGAAGAAGCAACCTTCAATTTAAGACGACATTTAAGAATTTTCCACATTTGAACACGATGTTCGGTATTAAAGCAAAATGGTCATAAAGCAAAATTGTCTTGCAGGCTAAGAACAGGTGGAGGTTCAGGCATCAGATGTGCTACATAACTCAAAGATCGTGTTAGAGTATTCAAATATGCATACATCCTACATGATCATGTGTAACACAGAACAATGACTTTCATCTTGGGGGTTCATTTCAGTCCAACCCCCAAGATCTCATTGGACTGAAATGAAACATGCCAGTTAATTGGTTCGTATTACGCATGATCATCTGACGCCAGTCAAATACATGAGACAACAAAGAATTCTGATTGACAAGTCTTGGATTGGGGGGAAAAAATAATAATCCTTGCATTTTATATTTCGCTTTATCATGTCTACGAGATGTCTCAAAGCGCTACACAGAATATACTGTAAAGTGAATTGACTGTATATTTTGTGGGCGCATGTTATGCCATTTTTTCGTACAGGCAGCTATTTTTGTGTAATATACACACGATTTTCTATTCTCATAATTTCAGTAACTATTCATATAATCCAGCTGAGCTGAGCAGATACAATGTTGCACAAACACAATAATATATATCCTGCAATGATCCAGAGGATGTGGGTGCTTCGGGGAGGAGGGAGTCTTAAAACGTGACCGTTCAGTTAATAATTGGGCTTTCTAACCCAAAACTAAACAGCCACAGTTAAAAATGTCTGTGCCTGTTAGAAACCAGGCAGGTAGCAATCCTGTCTGGAATATTGCCTTCACGGTGGCTGAAGGAAGATTTATTATTTGATCTGGCTGTCCAGCATTAAAGAACAGTGTCACATTCTTATTAACAGCTGCCGACACTACATAATATCACGAGCAATTTTTGCAATGTTTCCAAATAAATCATTTATGCCTTGATCAAAACTGACTAATTGAGAGAGAGAGAATCATTCCCTACAATCTCACGTGACCCCCCTCTCTCTCTCTCTCTCTCTTTCTGTCTCTCTCAGCCTCTTTCACTTCACTGCTTTTTCTTCACTTTCTTTTAATTGCCTACACAATGTACATTCACTACACTTTATAGTGGATCCTGTGAAACACTTTGAGATGTCCTCCTAACTTAAAAGGCGTTATACCAAATGAAATGAATATGATTATTTTATCTGGAGAAGAAGAAAATGAGATTGGGAGTAGAGGGTGAATATTGGTGAATATTGTATTGTACAGGAGTCCTGTAGCTCAGTGGTTAGAGCACTCGCTTTGCAAGCGAGAGACCTGGGTTCAATTCCAGCCAGTGTGAAACCTTGGGCAAGTTTCCTTACTCCACACGCCTAATAATAATCCCTCCAAAAAAAAACAATAATAAATTGGTCATTTTCAACTACGACTGTTTGTGGGACATTGCTGTGCGCAATTGGCTGCCGCGTTCGCCCACAAATATACAGTCAATTCACTTTACAGTGTGTTCTGTGAAGCGCTTTGGGACGTCCTCCCGACATGAAAAGTGCTATATCAAATGCAAGGATTATTATTATTATTGCCAGTCAATCTACTAAACAGTGAGTCACAGCTTGACGTGCTCATGATTGCAGAAGCAGAACACATTTCTACCTGAGGCTGACCCTGATAAACTATTGGGTTTTGACACTCAGACATTGTACAGTGCAGTATTAGGCCATATAGAACATTGATCATGTTGATCAGAAGGGTGATTAGTCGTATTCATTGCTGGAAGCTGTCTTTGTTTATTCTACAAACATGGCTGAACAGACATACACCAGCACCTTTGGGGCTTGGCAGTAACAGCTGTAGCTTAGTCTGTTGGCCTGCTTTGCATCTCCAGCCCGATCTACCCCACCTTCAGTGAGTAATCTTTCAACCATTGTGCCCTTCTGCTCTGGAAGTCTATCCCGGAGTCCCTCTATCTTACCAGCTTCCTCCCTCCCTGGCCTCAAAACCCACCCATGTTCCATCACCATAGGATGTCCTCCCGACATGAAAGGGACAGTACAAATGAAATTTGTTGTTGTTGTTGTCTTAAGACCTATCTTTTTGAACTGCATTTTTAGTCATTTTCCTCCTTCATCCCCTCCTCCCTGCTCAACTCTCCCCCTCCCCCCAGCTCAGGCTCTCAGTCGAAACTCTTCCTGACGTAAAAGGCCCTTTACAAATCTAATTTGTTGTTGTTGTTAAAACAACTGGAATGGGTTAACAGGGAGAGTGGTTGAGGCAATATTGCTGGATAAATTTTAAAAATAGTTTGTTGCTGTGATGGGAGGCTAGCAGGGTGGGCGTACTGGAAGGATGAAATCAGATGTGTCAAAGGGCTTCTTCATCCAAATCTCTCATGTGATTCACATCCTTCTTCCCACATGCAGAGTGTATATGTTGATGTATCTATTCATAAATATATATATACAGGCGGCAAAGTTCCAAAGTACTGGACAATGGAGTGTTAAAATAATCTGCATCACTTCCCCCATCTGGAGATCTCGCTCTGAAAGTTTCTAGATCAGTGAAGGTGCTTTGTATTCAAGTCCCTGCACTCCTCTACATCCCCCTACCTCTCTGAGCTCCTTTCTCCTCAAAACAGTACCCGTTGCCTTCATTCCTCCGCGTCTGGCCTTCTCCTCGTCCCCCGAGTCCTCCGCTCCACCCTCGGCAGCCGTACCTTCAGCCACTATGCCCCGAGGCTCTGGAACTGCCTTCCTCGCTCCCTTCATCTCGCTCCCTCCCTTCCCATTTTTAGTTCTCTGCTGAAGCCCTTTTCAACCGCGCCTTTGGTCACCTTCCTCCCCCTCCCTCTGGCTCGGCCCCGGGATCCGTTACTGTAAAGCACTCTGAGACGCCGTCCGGCGTGGAGAGCGCTATATAAATCCAAGTTGTTGTTGTTGTAAAGCTGTAACATCAGTATGTGGTATGTGAGTCAATTTGAACAGAACAATTGCATTTTTCTCCTCACTAAAGTCATCCTGTGCTTTGGGGTCTATCGGGACTCACTGTTAATTTATTCACTGATTTTATAACAAACTATTACTATTATAGTGTGCTAATTTTTGTAATATGGTCTGGAATAATGTTTCTAATGATTGCATAATTCAGTAAGAAATGTTTGAAATGGAGAAATGTAGGGATATATGTGTGATATTCTATAATTCGAACCAATGTTAATTATGGGAAAACATTAATGTTACCCCATATAAACAATGATGCAAAACAAAGTCAAAAGAATAAGGAAATATATGGAAACTGGAAACAAGTAGCTCTACATGACTCAATCTGGACCATTCAGAGTCAGATTTAAAGTACAGTAAAGATTATGTCATGTATCTGGACAATATTGTGCAGTTTAAATGGCTCATGTCTACAATTAAATGATTATTCCCATAACAACAACAACAACAACAACAAAAACAAAAGGAAGTCCCAAGACGTTTCAGTGTTTCAGACCCTAGCTGGGGGGTCGGGGTCAGGGAGCGTGGAGGGCAGGGTGGGAAGGAGGGTGACCAAAGGCACGGTCGAAGAGGAGGGTCTTGAGATGGGTCTTGAAGGTGACGAGGGAAGGGGCGAGGCAGAGGGACAGCGGAATAGAGTTCCTGAGGATGGGGGCAGAGTCGTAGAAGGCCCGCCCGCCAATGGTAGGGCGGGCGAGGTGGGGGACGTGCAGCAGGCTGGAGCCCACTGAGCGGAGGGAGCGGGCAATTTAGTAGGGGGTTAGGAAGTCACAGAGATAGGTGGGGGCAAGGCCACGGAGGGCTTTGAAAATAAGGACCGGGATCTTGAACTGTATCCTCTGTGTGATGGGAAGCCAGTGGAGTTGGGCAAGGATGGAGTGATAGGGTTGCAGTGCCTTCTGTGGGAGACGACACAGGCTGCGGAGTTCTAGATGATCTGCAGCCTATGGAGGGAGGAGTTGAGGAGACCGACAAGCAAGGAGTTTGCATAGTCGGGCCTGGATGTTATGAATGTGTGTATGATGGTCTCAGCGGCCTGCGATGTGAAACAGTGGCAGAACCGGGCGATGATGCGGAGGTGGGAGATGGCAGAGCGGGGGATGGCCCTGATGTGGGGTAGGAAAGCTAATTGAGGGTCAAACAAGACGCCAAGGTTCTGGATTGACCCAGTAAGATGGAGTGTGTATCCTTGGATGTGATACTGTCAGCGCCTGAGGTGTGGAGGAGCTGACAGGAGCCATTCAGGAGAGCCTCAGTGTATGGAGTAAGGAAACAAGCCTAAGATTTTGCCTGGCCCAGGAATCGAACCCGGATCCTCTCGCTTGCAAGGCGAGTGGTCTAACCAATACACTGCAAGACTCCTGTTGTGTATTGGTTAGAGTACTGACCCACTGAAAAGTATATACTGACCCACTGAGAAGTGGCTGTCACCGTGAAAGGCTTGGAGCCGTGTGGACCTTTACAATTTTATAGTGAGCTCGAGAGGCATTCTGTCTTGACATGTACAAAAAGCAGGATGGTTTGTGACTGATATATTGCCCCATTTTTGGGGGGGTTGGGTAGTGGGGGGGTGTTGATTTGTCCAGGAGAAGCCAACTTGACAAAAAATCCTCAAAAAATTCTCTTGTTACTGGTATTTGAGTTGCTTCGTATCTGTCTCAGCATAAAAAAACTCAGCTCAACTGTAAAATAGGAAGCAAGGCTTTGGGAAAACAGATGTGCAGTACAGGAAGAATAAACCTGAGATTAAAAGGGATGAGCGGGGATGAGAAAATGCTGGTGATTTTAAATGAGCTTTTCCATCTGTCATTTCACAGTACTTTGTAATTCAGTCTCGGACACAAGAACCTTTTAAAAATCAGCATGTAGTGCAGAGTTAAATCATGTGGTGATACCTTGTAGCTTAGAGTGGGTTTGAAATATATGTTGCATGGTGTGTGTCTGTCAGTCTGCTACCCAGAACTAAACCCTTATTACCATTGTACCAGTCACATGATCTCATTCACCTTCAAGTCCTTGATGAATTTTACCTCCTTCATTGCCCACAAACTTGGCGCAAGTAATCCAAAGCTTTAGCATTTGAAAAGCATGAACTGCAAAAGAGGAAGGGTAGCAACTGACTTGTGGCAGTGTTCAAGAAGTAATCTGAGTTCTGTTTTTTGCTGGTGGCAATACATTAGTTAAGCTTCAATGTCACTTGGTTTATGGATGGTCAAGTGAGGCATTGCCTTTCAGTGCCAGCACTCTACTAGTGTGTATTAACCACATGTGACATAGAATTAGGGAGGATAAGTTTGCAGGGCTATGGGGAGAGAACGGGGGAGTGGGATTGATTTGAAAGTTCTTTCAAAGAGCTGACACAGACACGATGGACGGAATGGCCTCCTTCTGTGCTGTATAACTCTATGATTCTATGATAATTACTTATACTGTACAGCACCGAAACAGGCCATTCAGCTCAACTTGTTGGTATGGGTTTTTATACTCTTTGTGAGCCTCCACCCATCCTAATCCTCTCTTTCTCTAATCCCTTCACGCTCATGTACACTCTATGTTTGTTATTTTTTCTATATTTATATGTTATTCTAATACATAATAATAATAATAATCTCTGCATTTCATATAGCGCTTTTCACATCATCGCAACGTCTCAAAGCGCTTCACAGAATAGACTGTAAAGTGAATTGACCGTATATTTGTGGATGAAACGCGGCAGCCAATTGCGCACAGCAGTGTCCCACAAACAGTCGTGGATTAAAGTGACCAATTTATTATTGTTTTGTTTTGGAGGGATTATTATTAGGCGTGTGGAGTAAGGAAACTTGCCCAATGTTTCACCCTGCCTGGAATTGAACCCAGGTCTCTCGCTTGCAAGGCGAGTGCTCTAACCACTGAGCTAAAGGACTCCACATCTTTGGACTGATTAAAGGAGTTTGCGTTGACTCGATGAAAAAATTGCATTGAATTGACAAAATTCCCAGATTCAAATTATCAGGTGAGTTGCAATGGTAGGACCACCTTTAGAAATCCTATTTGCCTACTCAAATGATGTTAAAATCCCATGGCATAATTTGAAAAAAGAAAGGAGCTTGTTCCAGTATCCTGCCATGCAAACCCCCAAGTAAAATGGGTCACTCACTTCATGGCTGATTGTAGGACATTGCTGTATGCCAATTGACTGCTGTGTTCTCCTCAAAATATACAGCCACTCCACTTTACAGTAAAATCCGGTGAATCACTTTAAGATGTCCATTAAAGGCACAATATCAAATGCAATAATTATAGATATGTGTGTGAAGAAGAAGAATCCTTACATTCAGTTTAGTGCCTTTCACATAAGGAGGACATCATAAACAGCTTCACAGGAATTTACTGTAAAGTGTAATGACTGTGTATTTTTTATAGGAAACAATTCGTGCACAGCAATATTCCACAAATAACCTTGAAGCAAATGATCAAGTTTATTCGGGGGATTGTTGGCTTGGACATAGGGAGAAACTCCCTTCTCTTCGAATAATATCATGGGATCTTTAATGTCCACCTATACAGGCAAGCAGGACTTTAGTGTATGATCTGATCCGAAGAGGGCACCTCCAACAATGCAGCACACTTCCTATAGCGCACTGCAGTGTGAGCCAAAACTATATGAGCCAAAATCCCACCAACTTGCACTTTGATGGAAATGGCAAAGCCTGTTGGCTTATAGCCATTAATCAAGGTGACTGGAGGCTCTTAAAAACCTGTGCTCTTAACTATGCACGTTGACAATATGAAGAATGTTTGGTTTATAAGAATATGCTGGACTGGAAAAGAACATTACAATCAATCTGTCTGATCCCATATTCAAAAAACTTTTTTCTCTATTTTCACATAACCCACAATCCTTCATCCTGTCAAAAATCTAACTAAGTTCCTCTGAACCTACCCACTCTATCCGCCTCCAATCCCTTTCCCTGGCCCCAGGGACCATTTTATACTTAAATGACATTTGTATTAATTAGTTAAATCAAAACTCTTAATTCAACCTCCCAGTTTGAGTTTGTGGTCAAACTGCAATTTAATCACCCTGTGTGATCAGATCACTGTGTGGCCATCAGACACAGTGCCCTTGGTGTTAGCAACATTTCCTCCAGCCTTTCTTCTGTATGGCATGCAATCATATAGTACGATTTACAATACAATTTAGATTTATACAGTACCTTTTACATCAGGAGGACTGCCCTAAAACTGTTAACATTTGAGTTCAATGAGAACTCAGAACCTTGGTTTATCCACAAAAGCCCAAAGCTAAGTTTTGGATGATTGGAGTGAAAAAATCAAGGTGGAGTGGACAGCGTGGGGCGGAGAGAAGGTCAGATATTAATAATAAGCAATGGCTGTGGTCGTTGTGAACCCAACTCTGGCAGTGAAAGGAAACTCACTGTTCTTGTTCAGTTTCACTGGGTCACCACTAGAACAAAGCTCCACCAGAGAACCAGTGGACAGATGGGCTAGCAAATGCCATATATCATCTTCTCAATATACTTCCAGCAATTGGACAAATGTGTTTGTCACTTTAAGGCCAGACTCTGGGTTAATATTGTTTGTCAAGCAGGTGGGGTATCATCATGCGAACATTAATCATTTAGACTATTTAACTAACATTGATTAAATAGAGAACCATCAATTCTCTTCCCCCCCCCCCCCCCCCCCCCACACACACACACACACACACGGTGGCATGCTCCACTCTATAGACATTCACTCAAGTATCACCAAACATTGAAGAGTCATATTTTATATTATAGCAGGCTTGTTTAGTTAGGATACTGAGTTTAAATCATACATTGTAGAGTCCTGTAGTTCAGTGGTTAGAGCACTCACTTCAAAAGAGAAAGACCCAGGTTCTATTCCTGGCAGGATGAAATGTTGGGCAAGTTTCCTTACTCTACATGCCTCTATTTACTTAGCAATAAGTAAGAACCCGGTTGTTGATGGTGGAACGCTTTTCCGGGGATAATAATCCCTAAAAAAGAATAATTTGGTCACTCAATCCACGATTGCCACTTTAAGGTCAGACTCAGACAATTTGTGGGACACTGCTGTACGCAATTGGCTGCCGCTTTTCGCTCACAAAATATACAGTCAATTCACTTTACAGTATATCCTGGGAGGTGCTTTGAGACGTCTAGAAGACTTGAAAAGTGCTTTAGGAAATGCAAGGATTATTATTTTTTGTTATTATTGTGCCACTTAACGCCACCACAGAAAGCCACATTCAACAGAAAAGTGGGTGTTATCTCCCAACTTGTCGACCTAACATCAGCAGACAGGCTTTCAAACATTCTGCCCCGACTCTTTGGAACTCCATTCTAGAGACTTTCCAACTTACCCTGTCTCCCCACTTTCAAAGTCCTCCTTAAGACTTATCTCTTTGACCATACTTTTGGTGACTGAATTTTTAAAAAGTCCAAATTCTCTCTGATCTTAAATTTGAAGATAAATGAGTGAGACTGGGTGAAACTTGGAACCCGTTTCCTTTCTGTAGTGGAGCTGCAAGGCCCAGACTAATGCCAATTGGCATGCAAAACTGGAAAGCTCCCCATATGCTAGCTTTCCCTTTGAGCCTCTCACTTAAACTCCCATACCTTATGTCAGCAGACAACCTCCTACTGAGTGTGAACGCCTGAAATGACATGTCTCTGTGGGACAGAAGAATAGCAACATTCCAACAATTTCGTAACAGGTTGAAAGTACTTAATTTTTTTGTACATAAAACCAGCGTGAATGGGAACCTTTTTAATGGAAATTCTTTCTCCTGTTCCTTCATTTTCTTCACGCACACTAATTTCAGTTCCCCTTTAATGAGAGAATTTACTGAACTTCACCTTGCAGCAGACAGCCTTAATAAAAAACAGAAGATTATTGCCAATTGTCTTATGATAGCAATAACAATATAAATATTGTTTTCTATGTGTGAATTTAATTCTTAGCGGATTTTACCTTGTTAATTAATGGCACGGAGTAAATGGCTTGCTGCTTTTCAGAGAATGAAAGTCATATTTACTTATTTAGCTGAAACAAATAAAAGTCATTAAGCAGTTAGTATGTGAGGCAGACAGAGTATCTGCTGACGAGGGCAAGCAATTCCCAGTAGAATTATCTATTGCCTTATTTATACTTTGAAAGTAAAGTAGCACTCCATAACATTGCCCGACTCTGCCACTACCTCACCCCTCAGGCTGCTGAAACTCTTGTTCATGCCTTCATCACCTCCAGGCTCGACTATGCAAACGACCTGCTTGTCGGCCTTCCCAAATCCTCCCTCCACAGGCTGCAGATAATCCAGAACTAACTCTGCAGCCCGTGTCCTCTCCCGCACCAAACTCCGTGACCCCTATCTCCCCCACTCTCACCGACTCCATTGGCTCCCTATCCTTCAGAGGATCCAGTTCAAGATCCCGGTCCTCACATACGAAGCCCTCCATGGCCTCTCCCCACCCTACCTCTGCGACCTCCTAACACCCTACCAACCCGCCTGTTCCCTCCGCTCAGCCGGCTCTGGTCTGTTCCACGTCCCCCGACCCACCCACCTCACCATTGGTGGGAGAGCCTTCAGCCACTCTGCCCCCAACCTCTAAAATTCCAACCCCCAGTCACTCCACTTCGCCCCCTCCTTAGCTTCCTTCAAGTCCCGCCTCAAGACCCTTTTCTTCGACCATGTTATCGGCCACCCCCCTTCCCCTCCCCTCCCTTCCCCCCCCAACACAGCTTGGGTCTGAAATGCTGTACTCTGTTCAGCGTCTTAGGACGTCCTACCGACGTGAAAGGCCCTATACAAATGTAATCTTGTTGTTGTTGCTCCAACATCAGACAGCATATTGTTGAAACCAGGATTTATACCCCATATTGCTGTGACAAAGAGCTCTGCTCATGCGCAACTAAACATATGTGGCTAAAAAAAATACTGGTGATACAGAAGTAAAATGAGAAATCCCAACAGTGGCCAACATCTCCAAAGGCGGTGTGCTTGGCACTCCCTGAAATGTATTTTCCCAATGCTCCCTCTCCCCATGTTTAAACATTATTGAAGAGCTCTTTGAGTATCCAACCTGAAGAAATGGCTCTTTAATGCGATGAGAAAAATGATCCATGCAGAGTTTGACCAATCTAGTCAACTGCATTGGCTCTTTTCTTACTTAAGGTGTGGATTGATCTGATTGCAAACAGTGTCACTCCTCCATGTCTAGACTTTCAATTGGCAACAAATCTGGGCTTTCAAAGCAAAAATTGAGGATGAAACCAAAGAGGAAGAAGCTTTAGCAAATGCCTTTAAATTTAAACTTAATTTTAACATTAGAGAAGACAGGATAAATTGGATTATGTTGAGGCCAAGTTAGAATCATAACTAAAAAAAATCGCATTAGACCAGAACAAAAGTGGAGAAATGGGGGATAATTGAGCGAGAAGAATTAGCGTGTTTAAAATGTCTCATTTTTAATTAAAGCTACAATTTTCAGATTTATGTGAGCTGTCATTTTTTTGATGACTGAGCAACTGTTCCTGCTGTTAACATCTCTGTTCTCTTTTATCATAGAGAGAAGTGTAGCAGTGATGTTACTAGACTAGCCACTCAGTTTTAACATCTCTTCTGAAGGACAGCATTTCTGACAATGCAACGTTCCCCCAGTACTGCCTTGACTGAGAGTTTAAAGTCCCAAAAGCCAGATATTTCAATCCTACATTACAATGCTAAATCCAAAGTATTTTATGGGTGTGCTGCCCATTCAAACAGCTCAGTGATTTAATCCTTTAAAAACAGCCACAAGCTTCGCTTAAACGGTGCTTTTTAAATCATACCATATTGTGTTCCCATTTTCTCTGGTTTGGTGCGTAGACATACTCTCACCTCCTGCACGTACTGCTTGAACTGGGCTAATAAGCTGCTGCCTGTCTGACAAATAGCAAACTGAAAATCCTTAGAATTCCTTCCAAAATGAGATGCCAGCCACACACAAAGGGCTTGTCATTGAAGCCCTATCTTTGCTTTGATTTTTATTGATCTGTGTGTGTGTATGTGTGTTTTGCTGTTAACACATTATTTTCTGCATGAACATTGATGTGTCGTGTTGCAGAAATTGTTTAGGTCTTTTCCACAATTGCAAGTCAGTGTTGACATCACTTAGCTGAGACTGCATGATGAATAACTTATTCCTTTCTTAAATAATCAGAGGCTGCAAGATCAAGACTGCCTTTATACCACGAGTTTGCCTGCAGACTCAGGTCCTCTTCCACCAGCAATTAGAATTGAAAGCAGCCAAATTTCTGTTTTGAATGTCCATAGATAAAGAGAAGATTTCGCTTTGGGCAGCTGGGTGTATAATGGGAAATAATAATAATAATCCTTGCATTTGATACAGTGCTTTTCACATCTTCACAGAAAATACTTTAAAATGAATTGACCGTATATTTATAAATCCCATTATTACACACACAGTAAACCCATCACCATCCTTTAGAGTATCCAAACCAGAGCACAGCATGTTCCAAATGTGGGACATTGTACATGGAGTGCACACTCTCTCCCAGAGAAGCACCCTGCTTACCTAAATCCAGAAAGTATAACGCTCTCCCCACTGCCCTTTTATATTTTTTCTCTTCAAATGTTTGTCCAATTCCATTTTAAATATTCTTCTTTTCCAGTCTTAAAAGCCACTGGGGAGAAATTTACAGTACAGTATATCTTGTGGTGCGCTTTGGAGCATCTTTTGAGACGTGAAAGGTGCTATACCAAATGTTGGGATCATTTTTATTATATGTTCCGATATTCTTCTGTATAAAAAAAATCTGACTTCCTCTTAGCAGCAGCGATGATCCTAATCTGATTTCTTTGTAACCTATTTTCCAAGCTGTGGAAATGATCTTTTACCATCTATGTTCTGAACTTTTGAGAAGTTTGATCCTGTTCCAGTGAAAGGCAGTGCTGGGAGTGTCATACATTCTTGGAAGTCCCATCTATCTGTTAAGGTGGACATTAAAGACCGTGTGATATGATTTAAAAAGAGAATGGTATTTCTCCCAATGTCCTTGTCCCAGATAAAATTGGTGATTCACTCCATGGTTGTTTATTGGACATCGTTGTATGCTAATTGGTTGTTGCATTTGCTCACAAGATACAGTCACTCCACTTTACAGTGGTTATTTTTAAGCTCTTTGAGACTGCCTTCTGACATGAAAGGATGCAAGGATTATTATTTGTTAAAATGGTCTCAATTTGTCAACCCTATCTTTATAATTTTAACCCCTCATTTCCAGTATCATGAAAACTTTCAAATGTCTTCAATCCTTTGCCTACCTAGGTCTGATCTTCTGCAGTTCTCTTGCCCCATTCACTCCCTCCGCTGTCAACTCTGGCCTTCTCCAATCCCCGCCTCCTCCTCTCCACCATTGGTGGATGCACCTTAAGCCACCTTGCTTCTGCTCTCTGAAACTCTCCACTTAAATCCCTCTGCCTGTGTGACCACTCCCCACTATCCAAACATTTGCAAAAACCTACCTCTTTGTCTATGCCTTTGTTTATCTCCCTGTTACACCCTTCCCCATCTCCCACAGTGTTCAGGCACATATTCAATCTGAGTTTGAAATGTTTAATTATGTGAAAGTCTCTAGATAACTACAATTTGTTGTCTGAACCGATACCAAACTGTTTCTGATGCTCTGGTATCCTTCTGTATTAGGGCTCCCTGAACACCAGGCAGTGCTTCAACTGGAGCTTAACCAACGTCTTATATCAATTTAGACATCACATCCCTACTGTTGTATTTAATGCTTCTATATACAAAGGCCAGAGTCGAATTTGTCTTTAAGGACTTTTTTTTACTTCAATCGCATCTTAAAGGAAACCTGCTGTGTCTGAATATGAATGAATCTTAAATTTTTTGTCAATTAAGGTTAAAGTTAAAGATCTTAAGGGCATCAAATTTGTGTTGTTGTTAAATGCATTCCTTTGCGTGTTTTTTGGTATCGATAAATGAACAAATGTGCCCTTAACTAAACTATAAACAAAACAGATGGCTGCTTCCGTTCTGCATTGCCTGGTTGATAAACTGTTCTTCCAAAGATAAGGTGCGTTCAGCCCCAAATCTTCCCAGTCAATAAAAAGTTACTTAATTATTTCTCACAATAAATAAGGAATGGAATGGATTTAGGAATACAACAATTTTGTCCCCTACATATCTTTACTCCACATCATTCCATTCAAAATCATAACACACTATACCATTTAGAGTATACAGTATTTCCATTATTCTTTTTCCAAAATTGTACTGCTGTACATTTCTCAACCTAAATCCGTGCGCAATAAATGGAAATAACAGAAAGCCCAGAGTTTCTGAACATAAATTAACTTTTGTTTTTTTGTTAATTGTGGACAACCTTAGAGCAATCAAGCAAATCCTAGAATATGAGTCACTTTATTAATGTAATATTAGTAGTTATTCCTGTGTTACAATGCAGGAATAATATTTAACCAAACTGGTTGGCTCAGCAAGATTGAAACTTCCCTGGAACTTTCATCAATTTAAGAGTAAGATAATTGCTGAGTATTCAGAAGCCTATTTTAGAATACACCAGAAAAGTTGGACAGGAGGACACCATTATGGAATTGCAAGGGCAATTTCAGGACAGAAGGTATTAAATGACTGGAACTGGTTATCAGGAAGGGTGATTGTAACACCCTGACCATTTCCCTCCTGCTCGGGTCCTGACCAAACTGTCCAGTGCTTTGGGATGTCCTCCCGATGTGAAAGGCGCTCTATAAATGGAATCTTGTTGTTGTTGTTATAAAAAGCGGCTTGATGCTGCGATGGGAGGATTGGAGGATAAGTATCATGGAGAAATTAGATCAGATGGGATGAAGAACCTTCTTCATCTGAACCAATTTTGTGATCTTGTGAAGTATTTTCTGGCAAACTTAAGATGTATCAGTACATTTTAAGTCAACTGAAGTTAACCTAAAAACATTTATTTTTTAAAGACCTGTCAAAACATATCACTTAAATTGAATGTGAATAGCATTCTGGCATGTGTGGAAACATCCCGTACTAATACTTACGAGCTATATCCTCACTGATGTGCTCTGCAGTATGTTTAATAATACTTCTTTACATCACATTCCATTAGTACATTATTCTGAGTGGATGCAATATTTATGTGGAGGAAATATTTTTCTGTTGCAACTTCCACAAGTCAGGACTTTTACTCCACATTAATATAGAGGAAGGGTTACATAGGAAAATAGTGGAGGGTCCAATCGAGTCAGCCTTGGCAAGGTTGGTAGCGCTTTTACCAGATTCAGGTGCGATGTGAGGACTTTGAACTCAAAGAGTCTAGGCTAACACTCTGACACAGTGCTGGAGGAATGCAGCATTTTGAGGTGCTATCCTTCAGATGAGACATTAAACAGAGACTGTTCAGGTGGCTGCCATGTTCATCCACAAAATACAGTCCCTGGACTTTACTGTGTATCCTGTGAAGTGCTTGAGATGTCCGACATTAAAGGTGCTACATCAAATGTAAGGATTACTATTATTATGGATAAGGATGCTAATCTAGAGTATGTTGACCAGGAGCCGATATGAGCAAATGCCATGTTTCTTAATCTAAAGACTCAGAATGGCAAATAAAAACTCCTGGTACTTATTTTTGTGTCACTGCAAACCCTGTTCCAGAAGTAGACTGTGGCTTGGTGGAGTTCCTGTGTGTTGGCACAACACACTTCTGGTAACCATTAGGAGTTGCAATTTGCAATTCAGGGTCATTATTGCTTTTTAGAGACATAAGACTTTATTGGATAAAATTATTTGGCACTGCTATTCCCAGTCAGAAACAAATACAAATGGCTAAGTATCAGATGCCACATGTATTAGTAAGATTAACACTCAGCAGGAAGTTGGTTGAAGCAGCGAGTAATTGTATTTTAAGGAGTAATTGTGAAGCACAGGAGTAGCTTTGCTGTGTAATTCTTGAGATGGAATTGAAGCTTCAGGAAAAGATGAACATTATGTCGAGAGGAAGTTATTTAGTGAATAATTGTAATTTGGCCCAGCACCAAGGTGACTCAAATATCACACATCACAGCCTACATGGCAATTGGGATGTAAGCCAAACCTTTCCTCAATTTAGAAGCATTGATGACAACAAGAACAATATGTATTTATATGGTACCCCTCACATAGGATAATGGCTTGGAGCACTTTACAGGGACATTGATGGATACCAAGCAAGGGAGTCGGGCAGAGGGAGGTGGCCATAGGCACGATCCAAGAGATAGGGTTTGAGGTGAGACATAAAGTCAGAAAGAGAGGGGAGGAGACATGGTGGTAGAAGGAGGGAGCTCCAGCCACTAGTAACGGAAAATCAGCCACCTTGGAGGGGCAGAGAGGGTAGGGAATGTGCAGCAAGCTCGAGTTAGGATGGAGGGTGAGTGAAGGATGCGAGGGGAGGAGTGGGGTAGGAAAAAATGGGAACGGTCGACAATATGACACCAAACACTTAAGCTTTGAACAACCTGATCGATTTAGCAGAAGCTAGAAGAGAGTTTGAACAATAAAATTATAAATCATTATAAGTACAATGCAGCCTTTTGCAAAATAAAAAATAAGCGCAGGCATTGCTGTAAGAAGTTCATTGTAACATGGCAAAAGCTCACTTCTGTAATCGAATCACTGCTTTTCTGAAGATGAACTGTGACTTGTGAAGGATTATAGTGAAGCAGACCAGCTCCTTAATCTAATGATGGATTAAATGTTGTGTAAGAAGATCCAGTGGAATTCTACCTTTTTATTATAGCAACAAGAGATTATTGGAGTCCTGTAGATCAGTGGTTAGAGCACTCGCCTCGCAAGCGAAAGACCTGGGTTCGATTCCTGGCAGGGTGAAACTTTGGGCAAGCTTCCTTACTCCACTCCTGATAATAATCCCTCAAAAAAAACAATAATAAATTGGCATTTCAATCCACGACTGTTTGTGGGACATCGCTGTGCGCAATTGGCTGCCGCATTTCGCCCACAAAATGCAGTCAATTCACTTTACAGTCTATTCTGTGAAGTGCTTTGAGACATCTAGAAGATGTGAAAAAACGCTATACAAATGCAAGGATTATTATTATTATTATTTTGCCCTTTTGTTTAGTGGCTTTCTCATACACTGGTAATGCATTGTATCTAGTTCATGGCCTGGACACTGCCAGAGTCTTTGGGGGATATATAAAAAAAATGAGATTCTATAAACAGGTACCAAAACAAATTCCATAATTATCCAATTCACATCTGTTCTGAATCATCAGATTTTTCTATCAATTCTTCTCTCCCGGACTCTTCCCTAACATATTGTGATTTTTGACTCTTTCGCTCTTTCCCCTCCCCATATCCCTCAGCTCCCCCCGATGCCCCACCTGCCCACCCCCAGCTCAGGGGCCAAGCCAGGATTATTACCAACGTGAAAAGCACTGAATAAATGTAAATTTGTGTTGCATAATTGCATCTGAACTTGGATCCCAAATTTTATGTTGCCACCTCAGATTCTGAGTTAGCGGCCATGATTCTTGTTTCTGACCTTGGATTGAGCGCTTAAGAGCTTCGTCATGCTATAGTCAAACCAGCATCCCAGGGAGCTGCACTGAAACACAGCGATCAAAAACAGATGGAAGCACAGAAAAAACAGACATGAGCTTGATGTCAAAGTCAAAGGGGAAGGATTTGGAACCACGATTTTATAAAAAAAAAATTTGTCTGGCACCCAATAGGCAGTTAGAATCTCAGTTAAATGTCTCACGAAAAACGGCATCCCTTAGGCATCCCATCCAACTGGCTGGGAGCGGGCCACAACTAGCCCAGCGGATAATTTCATCTGGCACAAGACCATTTCCAACTTTGGGCGGCACACTCCCTCCCTTCCCGACAAACCGTCCTCTCAAGACAGTGGCAGGAACCGGTGTTTGGGAAGACGCAGCTTACGCGTCCCACGTATGTTTCTCAAATAGGGCATTAGGCCATCGGCAGCCAAACTTTGGACACCCGGTCTTAGATTATGCAGCATTCCCCCAGCACTGCACTTAACCATCAGCCTAGACAGTGAGCTTGCTCTGACATAGAGCTTGAACCCAGAATCCCAGAAGTAAGATTAACACCTACACTAACACAAATGGCAAATGCATCAAACCTCCACATCTTCCTTCATAGCCTGCAGGATGCCGTTTGGCTGGAAAGCGAAGGGCAGAAGTTCATCACACATCAGTTCCTCAGCAGCCAACTTCATTCACATTGCGTTAACTGGTAAAACATTGGAAGGAGCTGGTGTGAAGCCAGCTCATTTTGCATCTATTCGTCTTATCACACGTAATGTCCTGACAGCCTGCCTGTCCGACATCGAGTCCTGGACGAGAGACAACTTTCTTCAGCTCAACGTGCGAAAAACTGAGGCCCTCCTGATTGGCTCACGTCAGCGCCTCCGCACCTCAGGCGCTGACACCATCAGCATCCAAGGCTGCACTCTCCACCTCTCAAAGCCAGTCAGGAACCTCGGCGTTTTGTTCGACCTGAGCTGTCCTTTCTCCCTCACATCCGCACTACAACTGGCACCGCCTTCCATCACCTCCGGAACATCGCCAGACTACGGCACTACCTCACCCCTCACGCTGCTGAAACCCTGGTTCACGCCTTTGTCACCTCAAGGCTGGACTATGGGAACTCTCTCCTCGCCGGCCTTCCCGGCACCTCCCTCCACAAGCTGCAGGTCATTCAGAACTCTGCAGCTCGTGTACTGTCCCGCACCAGGCTTCGCGACCACATCACTCCCACCCTCGCTCGCCTCCACTGGCTCCCCATCCCCCAGAGGATTGATTTCAAGATCCTCATCCTCACCTACAAGGCCATTCACGGCCTTGCTCCCTCCTACCTCTCCAACCTACTATCCCCCTACCTACCTGCCCGTACCCTCCGTTCCTCTGGCTCTGGTCTGCTCCACGTCCCCCGCCCCAACCGCCCTACCATCGGTGGTCGGGCCTTCAGCCTCTGAGCCCCCAGGCTCTGGAACTCTATCCCCCAGTGCCTTCGCCGCTTCCTCCCTTTCCTCCTTCAAGGCCGGTCTCAAAACCTTTCTCTTTGACCGTGCCTTCAGCTCCCCTCTCGACTCTCTTCCCCCTCCTCGCTCCCTCCCTTCCCTCCCCTCACCCTGACCATTTCCCCCTCCTTGCTCCCTCCCTTCCCTCACCCTGACCATTTCCCCCCTCTTTGCTCCCTCCCTTCCCTCCCCTCACCCTGACCATTTCCCCCCTGCTCGGGTCATGACCCAACTGTGCAGCGCCTTGGGACGTCCTCCTGACGTGAAAGGCGCTTTATAAATGGAATCTTGTTGTTGTTGTTGTTGTAATGTCACAATTCATTTATAAATCTCACCCGCAATTAGCAAGGATGTCAGTTTGCATGCACCTATGGATACTGTCAATGCCATCGTATTTGTTCAATCTGTTAAATTAAGCGTGATGCCTTTCATTCAGTTGCCACATTCCTTCATGAGCTTTCAAGCCTCCTCAGCTGTTTAACAAGCTCAACTGGTGATAATTCACAGCAGAACACGTTTCTGCAAGAGAAATTTGCTCTGCGTCTCACTCGCAATCACACATGCTGCGTTTCTAATCCTAGACATGCTGGCATAGGGAGGCACCAGGTGGAGACACAGGGAGTTAGAGAGAGGGATAATCTGCTCAAAAAAGACATTTTAGAGGAGATAATACAGAGTATATAAAATGGTACAAGAGCAACAACTTGCATTTATAGAGAATACTTCATGTGGGATAGTCTCAAAGCACTTAAAGGGATAGAGAAAGTAAACCCAGGATTTAATTTCTAGATAAACCAAGCAGCAGAATAAGAAAGCATATATTCAGAGTTATGGAGGATAATTCCAGAACAGACACAAGAGGATATTTTTTCATATAGAAACCAAAAAGCAGCTCCAAAGGGTAATAGGTAGTAAAGGCCAGCAGGACACTGAGCTACTTTAGGAACAGCATGGTACTATAATGGGAACCCGGTAGAGTTGGTATTCCAGAAGTATGATATAATCCATACCTTTCTTCTGTCAGTCTGACTCACTTAGTAGCATTCTCGCCTCTGAGTCAGAGGTTGTGGGTTCAAGCCCCATGTGGAAACTTTGAGCTCACATTCTAGGCTGACATTCTAGTGCAGTCCTGAAGGTGCATTCTTTGGATGAGACATCAAATTGAAGTCCTGTCAGCCTGTTCAGGTGGACGTTAAAGAACTCATGGCACTATTCAAAAAGAGAAAGGAGTTTCTCCCAGTGTCCTGGCCAATAATCCCCCATATAAAATAGATAATTTCCATGGCTGTTTGCAGAATATTGCTGTACTCAAACAAGTTGCTGCATTTGCCTGTAAGTACAATCAAAATAAAGTCAATACACACCACAGTAAAATCCTCTGAACTGCCTTGAGATGTCTTGACGAAGTGATGAAGCTCTATATCATGTGCAAGGATTATAATATATTGTGAGGCAAAGGCTTCTCTTGCAAAGTCCTAGAACTGCTTTTAAAATCAACTTTGGCAAAAGTATTATAATAAGCCTCTCGTGACTGATGATATATGACACTGGAAGGCCTGGAGAGGGGAGAAGAGAGCACCTGTATCAAAATCAGAAACTGCAATGCGTATATAAATCCATAGATTGACAGAACAACGTTACCAATCCAGCTCAATTGCATTTGCCTATAGATACAGTCAAAATAAATAAAGTCAATATACATCACAATAAAACCTCTGAGGTGCTTTGAGATGTCTTGATAAAGTGATGAAGCTTTAGAACAAGCGATACTCTCAACACTGAGTCAGAATGTTGTGATTTCAAGCCCCACATTGAGAATTGTAACCCACATTGTTTACACTGACACTCCAGTGCTGCATTGCCGCCTTCACATGAGATGTTAAATTAAGATTCTGCTTGCTATTCAGATGAATGTTAAAGATCCCAAGACACTATTCAAAAAGAAAAGGGAATTTTTCCTAGTGTCCTGGCTAAAAATCCCACCCTCCCACCCAAAAAATAAAATTAGTCATTCACTTTATGGCTGTTTGTGAGACATTTGTAGGCTGTGCTTAAATTGATTCACCACAAAATAAATATAGTTACATCATCTTACAGTATATCCTGTGAAGACGTCTCAACGATGAGATACGGCGCTGTATTGAATGCAAGGAATATTATTAACAGAAAAGGAGTTTGAAGAATATTTGTGAAAAAGGAAGAATAACTGAAAACATAGAGACATATTCTATCTTCAAATCTATGATGGATATCGTATTGAAGTCACAAAGAGGTGTAGCCAGGCCTTAAGTGAAATGATGAGGAAGTTCACGGCTGAACTGACTGAAAAAAGAATGAAATTGCAAATCGTACATACAGAAAATAATCTGAAAAATAAGAAGCTGCAACATCAATTTGCATTTACATAGCATCTATGATGGAGTTTGATGCTGAGCTGGGGAGACAGGGGAAGAGACTGTAGGCACAGTCACAGAGGAAAGTCTTCAAGTGCGAAATGGAGGCGGGCAAAGAAGGAGCAAGACAGAACATGAAAGCATTGCAAGTTTTTGAGCAAGTTGCTTTGGGCTTTTGTTGCAAAATACTAAATGAGAAATTAACACTCATTAGACATCCACAGCACTAGAACAATAAAGGTCATACATCTCAGGGTATTTGTGTCACTCCATTTTTATTTAAATATTACTAGTTGTACCGGTTGCAGTTTTGCTTGCAACCAAAAGATCCAATATGGAATGTAGATTGACACACAGACAGACATTTCATCTTTATGTATACTTTACAGTATATTCTGTGAAGCGCTTTAAGAGTCTAGAAAACCTGAAAAGTGCTAAATCAAATGCAAGGATTATTATTATTATTATTATTATTATTATTATTATTATTATTATCTGGGAGGACCTCTAAAGGAGGACTCCATTTGGGACAACTCAGTGGGGGGAGTCGGCACTTCAAAAATTTAATTCTGTTGTTGTTGTAGTTGTTGCCACGGCTTAGCTTCGTCTGTGCAGCACCACGGTTAGCCGGCGCGGCCACCAGGTGTAACTGAAGTGAAAAATGCAAAACTGAAAATAACTCATGAAAGATAGGACATGCCCGAAAACAAATATGCCCTTGTCACTCCCAGTTTCACGACCTTTCCGATGAGGTATCAATCATGACTCCATGTCATTCGGGATCCTTTCTGAAGCGCAGACAGACATTGTCGTTTTACTAGTATATATGCATATATGATAGATAGAAGATAGAAGTTGAACGATCAATGCAAAATGCTTCACCTTTGGACAGTTTAAAAAGCAATGCACGTTTATGAAGGTTGGGAGTTCCCCCGCCCCACCCGTTTGTCTCTATTGCATAATATTATTTATCGATTGTGAATAATGATTTTTCATTTTTTTCAGGATGAAAAAAATCAAATGTTGATGACAAATGTTTGGTTGCAAATGGTAAGAATTTTATGTTTATTCCTAAAATGAAAGCTAATCGACTATACCATTATTTTGGGTGTCAGCTTGGTTTAGTTGAAAGTATGCTCACCACTGTGCCTGAAGTGGTTTCAAGCTCCATGTCAGGACTTTGAACTCACACAGTCTAGACTGACACTCCAATACTGTTTGGGGGGTGCACTTGATTGTTGGAAGTATCATTCTTTCACTGATGCATTAAATTGAGGTCTTGGATACCTGCCTTTCCAGGTGGACACTAAACAACAACAACAAAATGACATATGTATAGCGCCTTTCCCATGGCAATATTCAAAAAAGGAAAGGCGTTTCTCTCTGTGTCTCAGGTCAAACATATCCCCCTGATAAAATTGGTCATTTGTTTCATGGCTGTTTGGGGGATATTACACCTGCTGCGTTTGCCTTCAAATACAGTCAATATACAAATTCGTACAATAGTCAAATACAGTACATCCTGTGAAGTGCTTTTCAGTGTCTCTCCTGACACAAAATGCGCTATTTCAAATGCAAGATTTATCATTAGATAGCTTCTTGTTCTCGTGCTGTCTGATGTTCATTCTCAAACTCATGGATAGTCTCTTTAATTTTCGTATAAATTAACTGTAGAATTTCTTCGCCCCCAAACAGTATTGGACAGACTACTACCTGTCTTGGAACCTTGCTGAGAACCCTGGTGTTCGAACTCTGCGTTTCCCTTCACATCAGGTTTGGGTGCCAGATATTCTCCTCTACAACAGGTAAGACTCCTTCCTCTCTGTGAGGTGACTGTGATCAGATGAGTATCTCACCTGGCCACCCCACTGGCTGCCTATTGGAAAACAGATCAATTTTAAAATCCTCACACTTTCTGACCTGCTTACACCCCACTCCTCTACTTTCCCCCTTTGCCCCCTTTGCTCAGCTGATTCCGGCCTCTGTCACTTCCTTCTCGCCCTTCCTATCAAACATGGCTGCCGTATGTTCAGCCACTATGCCCCAAAACTATGGAACACTCTGCCTCAATCCCTCCTTCTTTTCCCATCTTCCTTCTTGCCAATCTTCAGATTGCACCAGAAGACCTTCTTCTTGGACTGTGTCTACATTCACCTACCCCTTCTCCCTGACACTGCAAGACGCTACCCAATTTGAAGGGAGGTATATAAATGCACATTGTTTTAGTTGTTGTTATAACTCTTCTGAAAGGATGGTTGAGGCCAGGACATTGGACCCAGAAAGAGCTTGATGCTGTAATAAGATGTTGTAGGGTGGGTATTGTGGAAGAATGAGATCATGTAGTCAAATTTCTGTAATTTCCATTTCATTTCATTTTCCTCAGGGCTCTGCCCTTGGTCCCCCCCACCTTCAACATTTATATGCTTCCTCTTGGTGACATCATCCGTAGACATGGGGTCAAATTCCACATGACTGTGCAGGGCCTTGGGATGTCCTCCTTATGTGAAAGGCACTGTACAAATGTAGTTTGTTGTTGTTGTCCATTGATTGATGGGAAATCCTATTGTAAGGCTAAAATGGCAGCTCTTCTTTCTAGGGACTTTGTAAATCAGCTTAGCTTCATTTTATAATAATAATAATCCTTGCATTTGATATAGCACTTTTATCACATCTTCAAGATGTCTCAAAACACTCCACATAATATGCTGTAAAGTGAATTGACTGTGTATTTTGTGGGTGAAGTTTCATATTATATATAACATCCTCCGAATCCTAGCTTGTTTTGAAGGCTTGTAACCTGCCAACAAATAGAGAAAGGGATGATCTGACTCTGACTGTGATCTAACAACAGGAGCTTTTGATTCTTTCCCTCAAATCCAATCACTTCCTATGGGCTTGTTCACAGGAGAGCAAGAGGATATATAGGATTTTTCTAAAACCTTTTTGACTTGAAGCTGTTAGCAACAAGCAAGTTCACCAGAAAGTAATAAAATTAAAATCATTAATAAAATTGACTGTGGATTCAGACTCTCAATTTCGAATGGTTTATTAATGGTGAAACATCCATGGCTGAAGTCTGGGTGGTTTTGCTTCTGTATTGACAAAGAATTTGACTTTGAAATACTTATTTTGGAAGATGAGTAATGAGGCGGTGCAGATGTCAATACACACTCCCTTCCATACTCATCCCCCTGACCAATCCCCAGTTTATGCCACGTTATGTGGCTCCATCCGTATAGAAGCCAATAGAGCAACTATTCACCTGCAAAATACACAGTCGCTACACTTTCTGGTATATCCTGTGAAGTGAGTGCAGCTAAATCTAATCCTGAAAATGAAGTTTCCCCCATTGTCCTGCCCAACAATCCCCTAAATAAAATTGGTCATTCACTTCACGCCTGTTTATGCGACATTGCTATGTGCAAATTGGCTACCACATTTGCCCACAAAATACAAAGCCACACCACTTTATAGTAAATCGTTCAGATGAATTCTTTACATGAAATGCACTACATCAAGTTTTATTATTTATCGACTATGAAATGTTGTATTTCAAGGATAAGATTATTAGAATATTTAAAATAAACAAAATCCATTTCTACTGTATTATCACATGCTAAGTAGCAAGGATTACATGGAGCTTCAGCATAGATATTCTTTTATGAAGATACAAGCAAAAATTTAATAGTAATGTTTTTTTAGCTACAGCTGAATATTGTCCTCTTCATTCTTGCTGGCTACAGAAGTCCAGATTTTAAGGGATATTCCATAGAACCAATGTCATCTTCAATCTAATTAGGTTTACATCACAACAACAAAATTGCTTTTATATTGCACCTTTCTTGTCGGGAGGATGTCCCAAGGCACTGAGGTTGGTCCAATTTGATCATCTCAACACTGAAGTGTTTTTACAGGAAATTTAGACCTTCCCCTTTAGCAGCATTAAAAGTCATCTAATATTACGCTAAGCAGAGCGGCCCAGTGCTTGGCAACTTGCCCCTTCTACCACATTCCTGTCACTGCCACCACCAAAAATTGCCCTAAAGAGCACCTCCATCAATGCATTTGAGTGTTGAGAATAAGCCTAGATTGTGAGTTTAGAGTCCTGATGTGGGCCCTGAGCCCCTTCTATAATAACCCTTCCATTTGATATAGCACCTTATGATGTGTCTCAAAGTTCTTGACAGGATTTACTGTGAAATGTAGTGACTGTGTATTTGTAGGCAAACAAGGCAGACAATTTCCTTACAGCAATGACCCACAAACAGCCATGAAGTAAATAACCAATTTTGTCTAGGGGATTGTTGACCAGAACTCTTGGGAAAACTTCCTTGTCATTTCAAGCAATGGCATGGGATCTTTAACGTCCATCTCCACAGGCAGATGGGACCTTGGTTAAACAGTTCATCTGCAGCATGGCAGCGCCAAAATTGCAGCACACCCCCAGCACTCATTTGGAGTATCAGCTTAAACTGGAGGTACTGCTTCAATATCTCCTACATAATGCACAACTGCAGCAGGATTTAGGATTCTGAAATATTACAAATAAGGACTTTCCGATTTACAAACATATATTCCTTAACAATGCTGGGATAAAACAGCAAGCAGGTAATCACCGGATAAATGGTGATTATTTCCGATGAATGGGTGTAAATGAGCAGAAACGGAACAAATGAGATCTGCCACATTTGATAATTGCTAACTTGCTAAGCAGCGTGAACACAAGGTTATTCACATGTTTCCTCGTCCCTATTGGAGACTTCCGACAAAGTATTTCCAGACCATCTGCAAGCAATAGCTTTAACCTTCTGTATTGTCTGTCATCTCAGTCGCTTGTGGAGTGCAGTGCTGTTTTCACACAATGTACCCACAGGTGGTACAGTAATCCTCAATGGTTCTGATTTTGTCATTTGTTCTTCAGCTCAATATCCACAGTAAGATTGATATATTCAGGTCTCAAGAACCTGGTGTAGCTTCAGAGTTGTAGCTTCTCACCCTGGATCAATTTCAAAGATGTCAATGTCCTACAAATACAGTCACTCTACTCTACAGTATAATTGTGTGAAGCACTTTGAGACATTATGACAACTTGATAAGGCACATTGTCAAAGTGTCAGCCTGGCTCAGTTGGTAGCACACTCTCCTCTGAGTCAAAAAGTTGTAAGTTCAATTCCCACATAATCAAACTTGACACTCTATTACAGTGCTGAGGGAACACAAATGTTCAACCAAGGTCAATCTGGCTGTTCAGTTGGCCATTAAAGATCCTATGGTACTATTTAAAAATTGAAGGGAGTTTCTCCTTGCCCAGCGATCCCCCAAATAAAATTGGTCACTCACTTCAGGACTGTTTTGTGCAAATTGACTGCTGCAATCACCTTCAATTACAGTCATTCACTAAAATTGGCAGTAAAATCCTGTGAAGCGCTTTGAGACATCTGAATGACATGATAAGGTGCTATATCAAATGCAAGGATTATTATATCAAATTCAGGGATTGTAATTAATATTATGAAGAGGCATTGCTTTTCTGCTTCTCTTTCTTCTGAACCTACTTGTGATCTTGTGAATTAACGCCCTTAGTTTTCAGGAGATGAGGTTTTCAAACCAGCTTCATGTGGCATGTTCCTAGATGCATATCCTCTAAATTTTTCTGCTTGTTGAGAGCAACTGTATTTCAATGTTTGTACATGGTTCCTCAGTGGAAACTAATCAGGTGATGTTTATCAACTTTGATCTCTTGTTAAATTGTTCTTCAAAGTCCCCACAAACAAACAGATTACACAAATGGCTTTGAAAGAAACTTCAATCACAGCTGCACATTCCATGTTACATTTGTAATCTGTTTGCTAGCTCTCAGTTTAACTCCTAGATTTTTATTGGAAAGCCTTCTTCTTGAATTTCAAAATCATTCAGATAAGTGTCTACCTCAGTTATACACAAATAGTCCAACACATGTCGAGCGCCAAAAAATAGTGATCTTTTGCATTCTTTAGCAATGGAAATTCAGCAATAAAAAGATTGGAAAAACAATTTCTACATTTAGTGATTGACCTGTGATAGACAATAATGATCTTAACTGAGTCATTTTATACCAGCAAAATGGTGTTATTGCTTACTTTATTGAGAGCTGCCAATGTTGGGCATAGCACTAATGGGCAGTAAGAGTGCTAGATAATGTTCAAGCGTGACAACTTGATAACCTTTTTGAGAGCTGCCATTATTTGTCATGCAGCACATGGCCGGTCTGTGTTGTTTATTGTTCCCATGGCATGCTGCTCAGAGTGACGATTAAGAGTTTCTCAGGCACCTGTTTCTCAAACAGGGACCTGTAATAAACACCTTATTGAAAATTCCACCCTACAACATGGTTGCAGTGTGGACCCCATTCACTGTTCACGTGTACAAGCTTGCTTCCCACATACCAGCTGTCTGTTGCACTAAAATGCCCACCGTCTCATACAGAGGACAGGAAGGGACGTCAATAGAAATCTGATGTCCTGGAATTTGGCCTAATAAAACATTAACTTCCAGGTCGTCCTGTCATTGAGAGGTTTACCTCCTGGGTGGTGTATGTGCAGCCTGGAATTTTTTAGTATAGAAACTGTACAGTACACAAATATCGAGCTGACCAGCTGAATAACAATAATAATAATAATAATAATAATAATAATAATAATCCTTGCATTTGATATAGCGCTTTTCACGTCAGGAGGACGTCCCAAAGCACTTCACAGAACACACTGTAAAGTGAATTGACTGTATATTTGTGGGCGAACGCGGCAGCCAATTGCGCACAGCAATGTCCCACAAACAGCCGTAGATTGAAAATGACCAATTTATTATTGTTTTTTGGTTTTGGAGGGATTATTATTATGCATGTGGAGTAAGGAAACTTGCCCAAGGTTTCGCCCTGCCTGTAATTGAACTCAGGTCTTTCGCTTGCAAAGCGAGTGCTCTAACCACTGAGCTACAGGACTCCACGCAGTGGTAGTGAAACTAGTTGTTAGCCCATGTTATAGCATGGGACGAGATTTTATGGATCCCAACCATCGCTTATTACAAAGCTTCACTGAATGTTAGAAAGCAGATAAAAGTATGGTCGTGTCAGTAACAGCAGGAAATAATATAACCGAATAAAGGAGAGGCAGCCAACAAAAAACTATAAAAGTAAATTGTTGGCATGCTCCAAAAGCACGTACGCATACCAGATTACGATCTCACAAAATTCACACTGAAATTCCCCAAAATGTGTCTAAAGAAAAAGATGATATGGAAAAGTTTCAAGAAGTTAGATAGGTTTAACAGATTTGTAAGCTCTTGTCTTCAGTTAAGATATAGGTCTAATTGTATAACATACCAACAAAAGCTTCATCTGTTTGGGTTTCTACTGGCATAAAGTACTTTGAAAGTCTGTATGCAGTCTGGTATGAAGACATCAACCTGTGAAGTTGGTAGTAACTCAACATGACCAGGAACATTCACTAAGCAGTCAGTCACATGAGGTAGTTTTCAGACTGGGTTCACACAGTTCAGGACAATTTGTTGCTGTTGACACTTTTGGTTTCTTCAATCTTCCTGGATTGAAGTTCTCTCCTATATTGAATGCAGCAATGTATTGCAGAAAGATTGGATGGTTAAGAGAGGACCTGATAGAGGTGTTTATGAAGATTATGATAGGTTTTGATAAGTTGGACGTTGGTAAGCTTTTAGCAACTTGTTTCGTGAGTCGCAAACAAGGGGGATAAATATAAGACAGCCTACAGCAGAGTAAAAGGAGCCGTTGGTGAGAATATGGAACTCACTGTCAGAACCTATGATTGAAGCAAAAAGGATCAATGTATTTTAGAAGAAACTCGCGGAGCCTGGTGAACAGGAGGGTCTTGAGATGGGTCTTGAAGGAGGGAAGGGAGGGGACAAGGCAAAGGGACTGCGGTATGAATTCCATAGGGTAACTGCAGAGTGCAGAAGGCTCGTCCACCAATAGTGAGGGGGGGCGAGACGGGGACGTGAAGCAGGCCGGAGTCTGCTGAGCAGAGGAAGCGGGCAGGTGGGTAGGGGGTTAGGAGGTCGAAGAGGTAGTGGGGAGCAAGGTCATAGAGGGCTTTGAAAGTGAGGAACAGGATCTTGAACAGTATCCTCTGAGTGATGGGAAGCCAGTGGTGTCTGGCAAGGATGGGGGTGATAGGGTCATGGAGCCTAGTGTGCAAGAGGACCTGGGCTGCAGAGTTCTGGGTGATCTGCAGCTTGTGGAGGGAAGAGTTGGGAAGGCCAACAAGCAGAGAGTTAGCATACTCGGGCCTGAGTGTTATGAATGCGTGTATTAGGGTTTCAGCGGCCTGCGGTGTGAGACAGTGGCATAGTCGAGTGATGTTGCGGAGGTGGGGGAAGGCAGAGCAGGTCATTGCGCAGTTGTGGGGTAGGAAGGATAAATGAAGGTCAAACACACCAAGGTTCCAGACTGGCTCAGTGAGGTGGAGTGTGCATCCTTGGATGGTGATGCTGTCAGCGCCTGAGGTGCGGAAGTGCCGGGAAAGCCAATCAGGAGGGCCTCGGTCTTGTTGATGTTTAACTGTAGAAAGTTAGCTCTCATCCAGGACTTCATGTCTGACAGACATTCTGTCAGGGCAGCAGTGGTCCTGGAGTCAAGGGTGGAGGAACAGAGATACAGTTGGGTGTCATCCGCATAAATGTGGAAGTTGACCCCATGTCTGTGGATGATGTCACCAAGTGGGAGCATACAGATGTTGAAGAGGAAAGGACCAAGGACAGAGCCCTGAGGAACACTGCACGAGACGGTGCGGGGGCTAGAGGAGAAACCGTTTGTGGAGATGAAGTGGAGGCAGTGTGAGAGGTACAATCTGAACCATTCAAGGACAGAACCATGCAGGTTGAGGTGAAAGAAGAGGCAGTGGATGAGGATAGAGTGGTCAATGGTGTCGGAGGCAGCAGAGAGGTCAAGGAGGACGAGGAGGGAGAGGGAGCCCTGGTCGCAGATGGACAGAATGGCATTTGTCACTATTGGAGGGGTCCGTGAAGGGAGTGGCAGGAGAGGAAGGAGCAAAACTACTCATTCTGAAACATTGAGTTGTTTGTTGCAGTAAAGAGTATTCAAGAGGAAGTAATGTGGTCCATCAACCATCCTCAGTTTGACATGAATCAGCCTGGTTCAGTGGCTATACAAATATAATTTTGTATTGTATTTGTAGACAATTGCAGCAGCTAATTCCATTTTCAACGTCCTTCAAGCAGCCATGCGCTGAATGATCAATTAATCTGGAGCATTGTTCACCAGGACTGCACAGAATGGCCAGCCTGAGACTTTGGTCATTCTCAACTTAGTCAATTGGCCGATCGCTTTACCTGGGGTAATAATCTCTCCAAAAGAGCGAACAATAAAAATATGGTTACTCAAACCACGACCATTTGTGGGACATTGCTGTGCCCAATTGGCTGCTGAGTTTTGTCCACAAAATACACAGTCAATGCACTTTACAATATATTCTGCGAAACGCTTTGAGACTTCTCAACAACATGATACAGAGTTATATCAAGTGCAAGGATTATTATTATTATTTTATTATTATTATTTTATTATATTATTATTTTTTTAATCCCCTCCCTCAAGTAAATGGCTGCATTTTCTGGAGCACCGTTCAGGACTGCATTGTGTTCACTATTTACTTGCTTTGCAGAGCACAGACTCTGATTCAGTGCAGAAATTGAACCCTTTTCACTGGCAATTTCCTTCGGTTTAAAATGAGTCATGCAGTAGATTTTATTGGAGTTCAGGTGCAATAAAAGCCTGCTTCTAAACTCAGCCTGTAGTAAATTGCAATGATGGGAGGAAGCCTGGGGGAGCGGGGTGCTTCAGGAGGCATAATATGTCTAATAAAGTGCATATTATGATTTAAAATGTAAATACGAGGTAGATGATATGCAACCGATCATCCACTGGGAATCTTAGTAAATTTAATGAAGCATTCTGCAAATTGCTTTGCCACTTGCCACTGCCTGCCTTTCAGAGTGCACCAATGATTCCAATCTTGCTCATTTCCTATTGGAACCTCTTGCCTGTGAGGCCTAAGCCAAATTAGTGTGTATTTAATTGACTATTTTCAAATAGTTTCTTACAAATTAGGGCGTACAATTGTGGATTGCGGCAGCAAATTGAATCCCAGGCAGGTAATGCAAAGCTGTTCATTACAAGTCAGGGCATGTTATCCTATTGAAACAAAGGCCCCTTCTGAATGGTCCTGAAAAATGAAATATGTATATCACACGCCTGCAAACCCTCAGTTGCACTTGAGGAAAATCAACTCATTAGTTGGTGAATGTACAATTGCAAATTTCTTCACTTCCCAATTTTCTGATATTGCTTTCTGCTTCACTTTCCCACTGACTTTCACACATATAGACATTCTCAGTCATATTCATCAACAACTACATAGTCACTGCATCTTACAGTAAATCCTGTAAAGAGCTTTAAGGTATTTCAATGATGTGATAAGGCACATTACACAATTGAAGAATTATCATTTTATTATTATAGTAAGAAAACTAACTCTTACAATTTGTACAGAGCCTTTTACATCCAGCGGCTGTTTCAAAGTGCTTCACTGGATATACTATAACTGCAGTGACTGTGTTTTTTAGGCAAAATGTGTACGCAAAATTGTGCACGCTTATAATATAAAAATTCCATCGGAAGCATCCATGTCCAGGTTGCTAAGCAGAGCTGCAAAATCCTTATAGAATCTAGCAGTACAGGAGCAGAACAACAACAACAACAACAAGATTCCATTTATAGAGCGCCTTTCAGGGTCAGGGTGAGGGGAGGGAAGGGAGGGAGCGAGGAGGGGGTAGAGAGTCGAGAGGGGAGCTGAAGGCTCGGTCAAAGAGAAAGGTCTTGAGACCGGCCTTGAAGGAGGAAAGGGAGGAGGCGGCGAAGGCACTGGGGGATGGAGTTCCAGAGCCTCGGGGCTGAGAGGCTGAAGGCCCGGCCACCGATGGTAGGGCGGTTGGGGCGGGGGATGTGGAGCAGACCGGAGCCAGAGGAACGGAGGGTACGGGCGGGTAGGTAGGGGATAGTAGGTCGGAGAGGTAGGAGGGAGCAAGGCCGTGAATGGCCTTGTAGTTGAGGATGAGGATCTTGAATTCGATCCTCTGGGGGATGGGGAGCCAGTGGAGGCGAGCGAGGGTGGGAGTGATGTGGTCGCGAAGCCTGGTGCGGGACAGTACACGTTCTGAATGACCTGCAGCTTGTGGAGGGCGGTGCCGGGAAGGCCGGCGAGGAGAGAGTTCCCATAGTCCAGCCTTGAGGTGATAAAGGCGTGGACCAGAGTTTCAGCGGCGTGAGGGGTGAGGTAGTGCCGTAGTCTGGCGATGTTTCGGAGATGATGGAAGGTGGTGCCAGTTGTGGTGCGGATATGAGGAAGAAAGGACAGCTCAGGGTCGAACAGAACCCCGAGGTTCCTGACTGGCTTTGAGAGGTGGAGAGTGCAGCCTTGGATGCTGATGCTGTCAGCGCCTGAGGTGCGGAGGCGCTGACGTGAGCCAATCAGGAGGGCCTCAGTTTTGCGTACGTTGAGCTGAAGAAAGTTGTCTCTTGTCCAGGACTCGATGTCGAACAGGCAGCTGTCAGGACATCGGTGGTCGTGGAGTTGAGGGTAGAGAAGGAAAGGTAGAGTTTGGTGTCATCCGCATACATGTGGAAGATGTCATTCGCTTGATAGCAAACATTAAGTTCTCTTTGTCATGGCGCATTGCCCAATAATGAAAGTCGGTAAAGATAAAAAGTGATTTATTTCTA
Source organism: Callorhinchus milii (assembly GCF_018977255.1). Lineage (NCBI taxonomy): Eukaryota > Metazoa > Chordata > Chondrichthyes > Chimaeriformes > Callorhinchidae > Callorhinchus > Callorhinchus milii. The sequence continues at coordinate 78,315,155 of NW_024704742.1, read as the reverse complement.
AGGAGCTCATCTGATAGATCAACAACAACAACATCTTGCATTTATATAATGCCCTCCACGCCAGACAGCATCTCAGAGTGCTTAAACTGGATCGGTGGTTAATGCACTGGACGAAGAAGGCAAAAATAAAGGCAACCATGGATGAACACTCCACCTCACTGAGCCAATCCGGAACCTTGGCATCTTGTTTGACCCTCGACTGTCCTTTCTTGCCCACATCCGTGCCATGACCTGCCCTGCCTTCCCCACCTCTGCAACATCGCCTGGCAATGCCACTGCCTCACCTCTCAGACTCAATTTACGCATTCATCACATCTAGGCTTAACTACACCAACTTCCTTTTTGTCGGCCTTCCCAACTCTTCTCTTCACAAGCTGCAGATCATCCAGAACTCTGCAGCTCATGTTCTTTCCCGTACCAGGCTCTGTGATCCTATCACCTCCACCCTTGCCCATCTGCACTGGCTCCCCATTCCCCAGAGGATAGAGTTCAAAAACCTGGTCCTCACTTTCGAAGCCATCCACAGCCTTGCTCCTTCCTACTTCTGTAACCTGCTAACTCCGTCCGCTCCCTCCGCTCAGCAGGCTCTGGCCTGCTCCACATCCCCCACCCGGCGGTCGGGTCTTCAGCCTCTCTACCCCCACCCTTTGAAACTCTATCCCACATTCTCTCCACCTCACTCACTCCCTTGCCTTCTTCAAGGTAAGCCTCAAGAGTCTCCTCATCGACCATGCCTGCAACCACCCTCCTATCCTCCCTGCCCTCCACCCTTCTTTATCCCATCCCCCCAGTCCAAATCTCTGACTGTCCAGTGCCTTGGGATATCCTCCCAATGTGAAAGGTGTTACACAAATGTAATTTTGTATTGTTTGGTATAAATGGTTTAACCTCAACGGCCATAGTGGCAGTGTCAGAGCTTCGATGTCAATGAGCTACAAAAGAAAAGAAATCATCAACCAGATTTCAAACTTCTGATCACTATCCAACGTCCCTGCTGGAAAACATTTGTGTGAAGATGTTGAGTGGGGGCAGGATCAGGGTTAGCTGCATTGCAACCAATTTCCCTATCTCAAATGACCTATTGCCCCATGGTCAAATAGCCCGCTAGCACTCACTGTCTCAGCTCCATAGGCCAGGTATCAGGACGACTTGTATATATGTAGCCTTGGGGAATATTGCATAAGATAAGCAGAAGTTTTTAACTATTTTACCCAAAAACCTAGACTCTATGATAAACATAGGCTCAATAATAGACTACAGAAATAGCCGATGAATTCTACTACAAATACAACCAAATTAGAGACCAGAGGTCACTTTATAGGGGGTTTCTTCACACAGAGAGTGATTAATGTCTGAAATGGGATACCAGGAAAGGTGGTTGAGGCCAAGGCACTAGAATCATTTAAGAAATAGCTTGCTGCTGCAATGGGAAGACGCCTTATTCTGGAAAGATGAGACCAAGTGAACTGAAGGGCATTCATTTGTATCTTTCTTGTGGTCTTGTGACAGGAATCTCAGCTTCATGCATGTGTTCTCTAATTTTAGCTTGTGCTGGCATAGACAGATTTTAATGACACCAGGGAGTTGATTTCAAGGGAGTAATTTGAACTGATTAACCATTAGAGAAAACCTTGAATATTTTACAATTGGTAACTGACCCCTGAGATGAGATTACAGCTGTGAAATCATTCCTGAATATGCATTACTTTTTAATATGAATGTCATGGTGGGTAGGTGTGCGGGGGTGACTCCGTTTTTTTTGCTGGCCAGCAGCTCTTAGTGCAATGCTTACATTGGGTACCAAATGTGAAATGTTATCAGGAAATAATCTGTCTTTATTGCTGTACTGAATGAGATTAACCTCATGATTAATGTCTGAAATGGTTACCAGGAATGTGGTTAAGGCCAAGGTACTGGAATCATTAATAAATAGTTCAACAGGATCTGTAAACCAATGGGAAATAGAGTTAAGTACAGTTGTCAAGTAGTCACCAATGGGAGTCGTATGAAACTCAGAGTTTTTAATTCTCAAGAGGTCTATATAATAACAATAATAATAATAATTACCTTGGAGTAGAAGGAGGATTTGGCGCAGGTAAGAGTGCAGCAGTAGGTTTTGGTGTGGTGAAGCCAAATCTGCCGGTGGACCTTTAGTCTGGATTATTCATGAAAAGAGTTTCTTCTGGTGTGTTGGGTGGTTGTGGGACACTGTTGTTCATAAAATGACAATCTTGTTGGTTTACAAAAGCAGATGATTACTGTAAGGTGCTTTGAGACATTTTGACATGAATAGGCTCTACACCTTGCTTTGTGAATGAACTCCAATGTTGTAAAAACATAGAGGTGTGCAAGACCAGAGAAGACCATTTAAGATCTGTCTGACTGGACCCAGTTTCAAAACACTATTGCTTCTCCTTGAATACTTCTTGAAACTGCCTCTCTACCTCTTGGAGCCTGGACTGAATCAACTTCAGTTCTTTGCTCTGTGGAAATTGATGAAATTTAATCAAACTAGTCACCTTCACTCTTGAGACCATAACTAATTTTTCAGAACAGTCTGACCATATTGAACATGTCATTCCAAGTCTAGTTTAGCTGTACAATTTAGATCTGGCAGAGTTAACTTAAATTACTATTCTCCCATCTCCACCATGTACTAGGGCAGTCCTGTTGGTGTATTGAGTAGAGCTGATGTTTAGGAACCAGGAGCTCACTGATTCAAATACTATACTGTGTTTACTGGTCTCAACTGGAGTTATATGTGGAGATTACATTTTCCCCAACCTTCCCAAAGTTAGGGAGTTCCTAACCAGCTGGAGTTCTTGCTCTTGGTCCCTTCCTATCATCCTCTGCTGGTTGTGTATGTGGAATGAAGCAATCCAATCTACTAGTGACTTTCTGCAATATCTAATTGTAATATCAACCATATATTGGCTACTGAAGTCCAAAGTCTACATTTAATATGCATATTATTATAGTCATCTCTTAAGGCTTTAAGGTTATGAACTCGCAGCAAACGGCTTCTCTTCCAGCCCCCGCACCGTATCGTACGATGTTCCTCAGGGCTCTGTCCTCTTCACCCTCTACATGCTCCCCCTTGGTGACATCATCCACAGACATGGCGTAAATTTCTACATGTATGCGCAATGCACCCAACTCTACCTCTCTGCCTCTACCCTGAACTCCAGGACTACTGGAGTCCCGACTGACTGCCTGTCTGATATCAATCCTGGACTAGGGACGGGTTTCTCCAACTCAATGTCAGCAAGACTGAGGCCCTCCTGATTGGCTCGCGCCAGCACCTCCGCACCTCAGGCAGCATCAGCCTCCACGGCTGCACACTCAACCTCACTGAGCGAGTCAGGAACTTGGGTGTCTTGTTTGACCCTGAACTGTCCTTTCTCCCCCACATCGGCACCATGACCGGCACTGCCTACCACCACCTCTGCAACATTGCCAGACTCCGCCACTGCCTCACCCCTCAGGCTGCCCAAACCCTCACCCACACATTCGTCACCTCAAAGCTTGATTACGGGAACTCCCTCCTCATCGGCCTTCCCAACTCTTCCCTTCACAAACTGCAGGTCATCCAAAACTCTGCAGCTTGTGTACTCTCACGCACCAGGCTGCGTGACTCCCATCACTCCCACCCTCGCCCGACTCCACTGGCTCCCCATCCCCCGAGGATCAAGTTCAAAATCCTCGTCCTCACTTTTAAGGCCATCCATGGCCTTGCCCCCTCCGAGTGAGTCGGGTGGGAGACATGGAGCAGACCAGAGCCCGCTGAACGGAAGGAGTGGGCAGGTTGGTAGGGAGTCCCTACCAACCTGCCCACTCCTTCCATTCAGCGGGCTCTGGTCTGCTCCATGTCTCCCGCCCGACCCACTCTACCATCGGTGGCCGGGCTTTCAGCCTCTCTGCCCCCACACTCTGGAACTCCATCCCATGGTCCTGTAGCTCAGTGGTTGAGCACTCGCTTTGCAAGCTAGAGACCTGAGTTCAATTCCAGACAGGGCGAAACCTTGGGCAAGTTTCCTTACTCCACACGCCTAATAATAATCCCTCCAAAACCAAAAACAATAATAAATTGGTCATTTTCAATCCATGACTGTTTGTGGGACATTGCTGTGCGCAATTGGCTGCCGCGTTCGCCCACAAATATACAGTCAATTCACTTTACAGTGTATTCTGTGAAGCGCTTTGGGACGTCCTCCCGACGTGAAAAGCACTATATCAAATGCAAGGATTATTATTATTATTATTATTATTATGGTCCCTTCGCTTCCTCCCTTGCCTCCTTCAAGGCCGGTCTCAACACCCTTCTCTTCGACCGTGCCATTTGTCTCCCTCCCACCTCTCTGTCTTCCCTCACCCCTAAGCCACCCCTCCCCATTCTCGGGCCCAGATATCTGACTGTTCAGCGCTTTGGGACTTCCTCCAATGTGAAAGGCGCTCTACAAATGTAATTTTGTTGTTGTTGTTGTTCATATCTTTGAGGCACTGCTATGCACAAATTTGATGCCAAGTATGCTTACAAATACAGTCATTACACTTTACAGTAAATTTTATGATTCTTGCATGCGATACAGCACCTATAATGTCAAGACATCTCAAAGCTTTTTACACTAATTGCTGTTAAGTGTAGTGACTGCATCTGTTGGTGAACATGACAGCCAATTTGCAGACTCCAATTTCCCACAAACAGCCAGAAGGATTGTCAGCCAGGACACAAGGAGAAACTCCTTTTTTCAAGGGGTCATGTCAAGGGATCTTTAACATCCATTTAAATGGACAGATGGATGGGAGGGAGCCAAGCTGACACAATATGATAAGCAAGTCTTCTCTGATCATGCCTGGCAGTCTGATCAGCAGAAGAGCGGGTGCTCAGGGTTATAATAATCCTTGTATTTGCATTATTACAGACAGGCACTTGTCTCATAGAAGATTCATGTGCATTGAGTGCATGGATAGATGTGACACTGGTGCATAGAACATCTGCCATATCTGAATTTCTACCTCTGACCTGCCCCTTATTTTGTATTCTTCACAAAAGGAACTTTGTCTCCTCATTTCCATCCTATAAACTTCATATAAGATTGTTGGTAATCTATTTAATGGATAATTGCGTACCTACTACTGTGTTGAGTCCTGGAAGCAAATCCGCTTGGTATACTTATAAGGATTTATATTTAAAACTGACAGTTTTATAGATATGAATGGTAACGGTAATAAAGCACTCTCAGTGATTTTCTCCTGAATTTCTCCCCATTAAATTTCCTACCAAATGGTTGGTGTCATGAGCTGTTCAGTAGCTGATTCATAATGAAGTAGCCGATATGTTGTCATAGGGTCACTGTTTTATACGGGAATAACAAAGGTCATTTTTTGCTGCGATCATCATAAACAGTCTTCTTCTGTAAAAGTTACACTGTTTTCTTTATTAGGTTTATCCTAACTAGGATGCAAAATGTGCTGTTCTTTGATATACTGCATTACATAAAGTATTTTTGTTTTTAGTTGTTATCTGGTACAACTGCTGTTATTAAAATGTCATGGTCAAGTCTTTCAGTAATTTTATTTAGATTGATATATTGTACACCATATGGACTAGACCTGCATTGAGAACAATAGAACCTTAGAAATTTACAGAACAGAAGAAGGCCATTTGGCTCATCACACCTGTGTCAGTTCTCTTAAGAACAAGCCTTTCAGTTTAATTTCTCTGCCCTTTCCCCAGTAACTGACTCCTTTTAAGGTACTTATACAGTTCCCTTTTCAAAGCCAATGTGGTTTCTGCCTCAACTATCGCTCCCAGCAGGCCATATCCTGGGTCAATAGAAAAGTGCGGCCGCAATTTTTCTGCGGAATCTCCTATAAACAGCGCCATCCGCTATAAACCTGCTATGAAACAACCTCACGCGCTGTTTATGTGACACAAATGTGGGCAGGGCAGTTCCAGACACATATGCGCAGTGTGGCATGAGTGGGAAATGACCTTCACTCCATTCAGAGGCTCCGCTGTTGAGATTCTCTGTGTGTCTCTCTCTCCTCTGTGTTTGTGAGTGTCTATGTGAGTGTGTCTCTCTCTATGTGTGTGCGTACCTCTCTATGTGTGTGAGTGTCTGTGTGTCTCTCTCTTTCTATGTGTTTGTGAGTGTCTGTGTGAGTGTGTCTGTGTGTCTCTTTCTCCTCTGTATGTATATGTACGTTTGTGAGTGCATATATCTCTTCCATGTGTATGCTGTGCGCAAAATTAGGACCGCATTCGCCCACATAATACAGTCGCCCCATCTTATAGTATATCCTCTGAAGCATTTTGAGATTTCCTCCTTATATGAAACCCGCTATACCAAATGTAGGGATTATTATTCCTATCAGAGCATCAAGCTGTGAGTGGGTGGGGAGTGAGGGCCAGGAGAACCTCTAGAAGATCCTCAGCCACTCTGATTCTGACTCACAGTGCCAATAGGGATTGTCACTATATAAAGTGCTATATAAATGCAGGTTGTTGTTGGTGGTGACGGTGATGTGTGGACAGCAACCCAGCTCGTATAGAGGTTCCTCCTCTACCGGGCTGAGCCCAGATGCTGTATGGCACTGGGAGAATGGGGAGAAAGTAGATAGATTTTTTTTTACCCTTACAAGAAAAGGGAAACAACTTCACAAAGGGTGAGCATCTCAGAGCACTACATAGTGGTGGGGGGTTGATGCTGAGCAAGGGAGAAGGGGGAAAGGGAGTTGAATATAGCCGTGGTCGAAGAGTTAGGTTTTAAGGTGGTATAGAGGAGACGAAGCAGAGGGATAGAGGCAGGAAATTCCAAAGATCAGGGGCATAGTGACAAAAGGCATGGTCACTGATGGTGCACGGAGGAGTCATGAGGCATGCAACAAACTTGTGTCAGCCAAGCAAATGGAGTGAGCAGAGGGGTATGACACTAACAGATCAAAATCAATCTGAAACAAAGTCTGAAACAAAATCTGAAACAAAATCCGCAGATTAATACCTCAGATTTTTATTTTGGTGTTATAATCTGTGTTCAGTGTGTATATATCTACCACGAGTATAGATTGCACAGTCCGTCTCTACAAACATAATAGAAGTAAAGTCATGTTTATTTCAGTTCTAGGTTCACATGAAGTGTGTAATGTGAGGCTGGAAATAAGTCATTTTGTCAGCAACAACAACAATATGCATTTATTTAGCGTAGTTCACAGAAGGCCGCTTCCCGAAGTGCTTTGTCTAATGAAAAGGCAGTCAAAATCAACAACAGATGGAATGGGGGTATGTATTGGGGGGTGGGGAATGGGGAGGACAGGGCTTGTCCTGCATCTTGGGATGTCCTCCCGGTGTGAAAGGCATTATACACTATACAATTGTATGCACTATACAGATGTAATTTGTTGTGGTTATTGTGTTTGTGAGTCAGCTTCCAGTTTATGCAGGGATGATCAAACATTGAGGAGTGTCTGGTACAATACATATTCAGCAGCATTACTGGTGTGAGTTTGGTTGCCAAACTGTATCTAGACTGGCAATTTCAGGTCTGATGCTTCTTGTGGATGTGTTATTGATAGACTCTTTTATTGCAGCATTCACAACCAGGAAATAAATATAAATAAACTGGATTATAGCTGTTCCTCTCCGTACAGGTAATAATAATAATAATAATCTTTGCATTTGATATAGCGCTTTTCACGTCAGGAGGACGTCCCAAAGCGCTTCACAGAACACACTGTAAAGTGAATTGACTGTATATTTGTGGGCGAACGCGGCAGCCAATTGCGCACAGCAATGTCCCACAAACAGTCGTAGATTGAAAATGACCAATTTAATTATTGTTTTTGGTTTTGGAGGGATTATTATTACCTTTATTCTGTGGTTAAAATGATGGGGTGACTTACAGAAGGATTAAACCTGGCCTAATACTCTTTGGAATTAGGTAAGCAGGGTGCATCCCTCCAGGGAGGAAAGTGCGCATTAACTTCCAGACACGGAAATTTCCATGAGTAGTTGTTAGACATACGTAGACACAATGTAGAACTGGTTTAGAATCTCTTGTTTGAAAAAACATGGACATTGAAAGTATCTGCATGTGTCACATATCTGTCTGACCATCAAAAGAAAGGATTAAGTAGGGCTGCAGATGGGTATTACATGAAGGTTGTTTGTTTGATAACAGGATTTACACAACATTAACTTATTGAAATTTATATCCTTTAGAGTGGCATTGCAAGGCCAGATAGGCTGATGTTCCACAAATTTGTGGAGTTAAGTCTAATAAAAAGTAGTGACTTCTGCAGGCTTTGGGTAGCCTCATACTTTGCATTGTCAAATTAAATGTATAGTCCCAACTGATGCGACTTATGTATAGTTTACTATATCATAAAATCTCAGATTGGGGCTCAGTCACATTGTTGAGGTACTGTAATAACAAATAAATCCTTGCATTTTATTCAATGCCTTTCTTGTTGGGAAGATTTCTCGAAGCGCTTCACAGGATATACTGTAACATTTAGTGACTGTGTTTTTTGTTGGAAAATGCATACAAAAGTTGGAATACAGAAAGCTTTATTTTGCATTTTGCCCGTACTATGCCAGAGCAGAGCTAGATAGTGTGCTTGATAGTGTTCTCAACATGAGAGAAACTTTTCATTTTTCCAGTACTTAATATTCTTCTTCACCTTGAGGATATTAAGTTGTGAAGGAAAGAATCCCAGCATGTGATTTGCACAGGATGTTGCGATGAAAAAAACTAAAGATCTTTGGCTCTTCTCCCTTCTCTAAGCAACGTGTTTGGCAATCAGACTTATCATGAAGGACATTGCCTGTGGTGGTCACACACGATTTGGGACATTTCAAGTTTGATGACAGCGTGAATGATCAAGACAGATGGAGGCTCTGCTGCTGGCTGCCTATAATCATTCCCCACTGCTCACCTCAGTTGTCTGTTTCTCCAGCACTTCTCATCTGTCCTGGCATATTCCATCTCGCTGTGCTCACCTTTTTGATACACGCTGCTATCAGCACTGTTCAGACAGACTTTGATATTGGTTCACATGCTTTGTGGAGACAAAGTAATAACCCCTCCAGGAATCCTTTGAAATTAAATCTTCCACCCTGAATTGTTTCTGTGCTTTTAAATGGGCCGTTCTCCTGCGGAATAATCTAAGTATTTTTTTAAAAAGAAAATAAACAAATTGTTCTATATTTATGCCCTCACAACATACAATGAGAAAAGGCCATTTGTCTCATAGACTCACTCTGGGCAGCCCTGCTGGTCCTGTGGACAGAGCTGCAGTTTACACACTGGAAGCTCACTGGTTTACAGAGATTTATATAGATTTACACAAACTGTACAACATGGAAACAGGACATTCAGCCCAACCAGTCCGTGCAGGTGTTTATACTCTGCATGAGTCTCTACCCACTCCTTACTCCCTCTCATCCTAATAATCATATTCTTTGGTATTTATGTAGCTCCTTGAAACTCACAGAACCCCTATGTGAGTCAAGAATACACTCCATAATATTTTATATTACCATATATTTACTATTCTAACCTGGCCTGCTCCCCCCACGCTGTGTCCTGTAAACTCATAGCACTCTGCACCTATACCTATTTACTGTTTCCAAACACATAAATTATTGAAGAAGTAAATCAAAACAGCATTAAGTCCATTTTGCTGAAACTCTGTTCCACATAACCACCAGTACTCTATAGAAACAAAATTATGTTTGAATCTCTAATACAGTTTCAGCCTGCTTAACTTCAAACCTAAGTCCTTTAGATATATCCTCATGCTGTAAGTGAATAATGCTTTCATCTAATTTATCTATGTTACAAAATACACTGTCAATACACTTTACAGTGAGTTCTGCAAAGCACTTTGAGTCACGCTCCCAGCCTCAAATAAGCTATATTGAATGCAAGGATTATTATAAAAAATTGGCAAATTCCTGAACCAGTCTGAATTTAGAAACAGGTTCTCCGTAAGATCTTTTCAGACCTGAAGAAAACTTGCTTCAAAGTTGAGATTAAATTCAATAATTTACTAAATTCTGGATTCTCTGAAATGCTATGACAGTAGAGCAAATAGATGTAGTACAGGTGTGATTTCTACTTCAATCCAGTGAGTTATTACGACAGTGGTATTTATCTGTTTGAGTGTACTTTCTCTGAATGAGAGTGTAACTTCTTTAACTGGTTTCTACAAAGCTGAATCAGCACTTCCATGGGGGAGATCTGGACTTGTTTCTAATTTTAGAAATCCAGTTAATTGCCCTTACCAATTAGATATCAGCTCAATCAGCGTCTCCCTACAACTCTTACCAGTAGTATGACCTTGTCTTGTTCTTGGCAGCACTCACCTTCCAGGTCTCTGTAATTCTACCATATCTTTTCAATTTGAAATAAATTATCAATTATGCAATGTTGTGTAAATATAGGCATATAAATACTGTTTGCTTCATTATGTCAAATGATTGTCAGCAGTTCATTAATAATGTCAGCATTTCATTAATAAAAGCAAGTTAGTCCATTCTATTGACTAACTAATTATACAGTAAATTTTCACCATACATTTGGAACTTTGAAGGAAGAAGAGAGTAAAGTTCATAGATGCCATGACCATAATAATATTGCCAACATAAAGACAAGAAAAGTTAGAATCATAGAAATGTATAGCACATTCAGTCTATTGTGTCTGTGCTGGCTCTTTTAAAAGCAATCCTTCTAGTCTCAGTTAGATCAGAGATAGAGAGAAAGATGTTTCAATTTCAGAGGTGAGAAAAGGATTGCTTATAAATAAGCCATTTCGAGCATCATTTAAGAATGTAAGATGCTCGTAGAGACTATCCACATATAGAAACAATACTCAAGTTGTGACTTAGGCTTTATACACAGGTAATGCTGTAGCTGTTGAGAAGAAAAGAATGGAGACATGTAATATGTAACGGAGCTTCAAATGGAGACAAGTTTACCAATGGAGATGATTGAGATCAGAGGACATGGAGAGGTCAAGAATGTTTGTCATTAAAAAAGAACTAAACATAAAGATATTAAACATAGCATATGGTAGCTGTTTGTTGGACATGTCAGATGGCACAATCTTTTCCCACTTGTTTCTGGAGAATAAATGTGGGCAGGAAAGATAGATGGTAAAATCAATTCTGTATCACAGGTGAAGAGGGAGTGCAAAAAGCATCACGATAAGGAGGGTTTCTGTAAGGCTGAGCTAGCTCCAAGTTGACATACTTGGCAAAAGATTGATGGAATCAAGTCAATCTCATGTGGTGGTCTCAGTAGTCCGTTTCCTGAACCAGATGGAGCTTTAGAGCTCCAAGACAAGTGTGCATAAACAGACCACCTAGCCTTGCTTGTAGGCAGGACGGAGGGACAGAACAGTCATTAGGGGCAGAGATTCTTCCCACTCAGCTCCTGTTAACCTCCTACAAGCTAAAGCTCTAATGTTTCAGGTAGTGGTAGCAGATCAAGCAGCACAAAGGTTGCCAGACAATATTCTCAATGACAAGCTATCCAGATTTAGCTAGTTAAACTCCAACAGTACCCCAATGTACAGTCTAGAATTCCTTTGAAATCTTGTCCTTACTAATCTCCAGACTTCAGTAAGTGGGGTGCGTCCCTCCAGGGAGAGAGTGCATGTTCCATTCCAGGTGTAGGGAGATTTCCAGGAGGGTGTCATACATATGTGAAACTCTAGTTTGGATACTCAAGCAAAATGATGGATTTCCATATGTGTCACACACCTGGCTGACCAAAAAAGAAAAGTATTTTAGCAAGATCTGCAGATAGACAGATTAAGGAGAAATCAACATTTCAGATAGGAAATTCCTTGAACCTCAAACTGAGTGATCTAACTGGAGGTGAATGAAGCCAGTCACTGACCATTAAGTTCAGTGAAAGAATAAGAGGCAACATTCTTCATCTGAATAAGCAGGAATAATATTGAGAAATAATGAAATACCAGTAATTTAGGTTCCAACTTTCATTGATAGTAACGTCAATGTAAATTTCTATAGCTCTATAGGAATATAACTACTTGCTTAAGCAATGCATTTGTTTTCTAAGTGGAGTATCATATTCTTATTGGAACTATTACAGATTTTTAGTCTACAACAATAACATTTCAGACAACCAGTACTGTTCTGATAAAGCAGAGGATCCAACATCATCCATAATTTGTGATCATGACACAGAAATTAAAGCATAACTGACCTGGCCTTTGTGTTCAAGAGTTTTTTTATTAAACTTTATTCTGATGTTCGAGTGTGCCTCCTTGTGTGAGACATTTGCTAATACTGTATCCTGTATTCTCCAATAAGACGAGGTAACTCTTCATAAAAGTTTTCATCCAATTCCTAGATCAGAGAGCATCGATATATGGTCACTAGCAAATGAGTAAATGGGGTGGTTAGGAGATTTTTTTCATGCACAGAGTGGTAAGGGTATGGCTGGGATCAGTAGTTGAGGCAGAATCCATATTACCTTTCAGAAGGAAACTAGATGGGTACAACAATAACAAATTGCATTTATGTAACACCTTTCATAGTGGAATGACGTCCCAAGTTGCTGGATAACAAAAATTGAGTAAACTACACAGATATGGGGAAAGGGTAGGTAAATGGGACTGAAAGGAATGTTCTTTAGGAGAAACAACAGACACGTTGAGCGATATGGGCTTCTTCTGTGCTGTAACTTTCTGTGGAGTCCTGTAGCTCAGTGGTTAGAGCACTCGCTTTGCAAGTGAGAGACCTGAGTTCAATTCCAGGCAGTGCGAAACCTTGGGCAAGTTTCCTTACTCCACACGCCTAATAATAATTCCTCCAAAAACCAAAAACAATAATAAATTGGTCATTTTCAATCTACGACTGTTTGTGGGACATTGCTGTGCGCAATTGGCTGCCGCGTTCGCCCACAAATATACAGTCAATTCACTTTACAGTGTGTTCTGTGAAGCGCTTTGGGACGTCCTCCTGACGTGAAAAGCGCTATATCAAATGCAAGGATTATTATTATTATTATTATTATGGTTCCTCAGCAAGGAAGTTTTGCATGACTTAGCAGAAAATGTGTTTTTCTTTTTAAAAACATTTACAAACAAAAATTCAAATTGTATTTCAGAATTACAAAATTGCAGAATTGCACCTTATTAAAGTGGTTCTGCATATAAATGCAATATAAATTCTTGATATCTTCTCCTTTTTGGTACATATATCAAAGATAAAAGAGCCCACACAGCCTTAAAGATTTCCACTAGAATCAATACCTGTCTCCATTCTTTGCCCTTTCAATGGGAATTATTTATGATCCTATATAACTATGCCTACCCTCAACTCTTGGAACTGATCAGAGAGAAAACAACACATTGTGCCTTCTGTAAGCTTTTTTAGTGTCTGTCTCCACTAAATGAGATGCTTACAGTTTCAAAACAATACCATCTCATCTTTTAATGTGAGTAAGAATCTTACAATGACCAGCGGCATTATTAACACTTAACAACCATCTATTGTGGAAAAAAAAGTTCTACTTCCTACTAATGAATGTCAAGGAGACTCGTCTTTTACAGTCTAAGATATAAAAATGATCCAGTCATTCCCCTCATTCTATTTCAATTTTTCACCTACCTATATCTGGCAGTGTTCAAGCATTATCAGGCCACGCCTGCACTTTCATCTCATTAAAGATAAAAGTTACTCTGTGCTCCTTTTAAGTTATTCTGCTCAAAATATGTACAGTATACCCTTCTTCATGATTAATTTAACAATGATAATAATAACCCTTATAATTGAGGTAGTGTGTTTTATGTTGGAAGGATATCTCAAAGCACTTCAGAGTATATACTGTAAAGTGCAACAAATTTGTAGGCAATTTTGCAATATCTTGTCATTTTCTTTCTTCCAGTCCTGAAGGTGTAGACATAGGATAAAGATCTATGTGCACCAATTGTGCTCCAATACTTTTCCCAATTAAAAATAACAATAGAAGGGAAGGGAGTTTCTCCGGTGTACAGGCCAACAATCCCCAAAAAACATTCACTTCCACAGAGGTGAATTCTGTGGAATTTGCCCAAACAATCGCACCACTTTACAGAATATCTTTTGAAGTGCTTTGAGATGTCTCCATGACTTGATATCAAATGCAAGGGTTAACAATGAGTCAAACAGCCTTTGATTCTTGGGGTAAATTGGGATTAAGAGGGGAATATAAACCAGGCTAACTGGGAGGAAATCTCCATGTTTCTTTGAAATTCCAATGGAGGGCAATTCCTTCACGTTCACCTGTGAATCTTAAGGTAGAAAAAAAAATTAATAATCTAATCCAAAAAAATGTTGCCAATCTCTGAATAAACTATGAATAAATATATAAAACAGTAGGTTGCTATCTTGGCAAAAAGAATAGCTGAACTCTGCGCTGGCAATTCCACAAACAAGAAGTGACATTAAAATTGAGCATGAAGAAATGAGAAATGTTTACATTGAGTACAATAAAAAAAACTGAAGTGAGTTGTGCCTCTGCTGAGCAATCAGAGGACCAATATCATTCTGTTGGAAGTGTATTCGCCTGTAAAATACTCAGTCACTACACTATACAGTAAATCTTGTGAAGCCCTTTGAAACATTTCATTAGCTTGATAATGTGCTTTATCTCATGGAGAATTATTGTTTTATTATTGTATATGAAAACAATCTGAATTTGTACTTTCCTTTCCAATTTACAGCGCTGATGATAGATTTGATGCTACTTACCACACCAATGTTCTTGTCAATTCCAGCGGACGCTGCCAATACCTCCCACCAGGTAAATAAGGAGGAATGTCTATGGAAGGGAGGTACTGTTTTTGCAATCTGTGGGGCCTTGTGTGTGTCCTACAATTCATGTACAAAACCAAGACATCAGAATAATCAGTGCTCATTTATATTGGATTTATATTCCAGCCAAATCTAGCCAGCGACTAGCTTCAGTAAAGACACTTCAATATTCACGAAGCTCCAACTACAATATGCACACAACACTGCAATGTACGCAGAACATCAACAATGCAATATGCATGGAAAACTAACCCTGCAATTTATACAAATCACCAACATTACAATATAGTCACATCAATACTATCATATACACTGAACACAAACACTGCAACATACAGAAAGATTTAACATTGCAATATTACACCCAAAATCAACATTGTAATATACACAGAACACTAAACGCTGTAATATACACAAAGCTTAGTTCTGAAGTACAACAACAACAACAAAATTACATTTGTATAGCGCCTTTCACGTCGGGAGCATGTCCCAAGGCGCTGGACAGACAGAGTTTCAGACTCGAGCTCGGGGTCTGGATCGGTGTGGGTGGAGGGCAGTGGGGGAAGGAAGGTGACCGAAGGCACGGTCGAAGAGGACGTACTTGAGATGGGTCTTGAAGGTGGCAAGCGAGGGGTCGAGGCAGAGGGACTGCGGGATGAAGTTCCAGAGGGTGGGTGCAGAGTGGCAGAAGGCCCGCCTGCGAATAGTGGGAGTGAGCAAGGCAGGGGACGTGAAGCAGGCCAGAGCCCGCTTAGCACAGGGAACGAGCAGGATGGTAGGGGGTTAGGAGGTCACAGAGGTAGGGGGGAGCAAGACCTTGAAGGGCTTTGAAGGTGAGGATCAGGATCTTGAACTGTATCCTCTGTGTGATGGGAAGCCAGTGGAGTCAGGCGAGGATGGAGTTGATAGGGTCATGGAGCCTGGTGCGGGAGAGGACATGGGCTGCAGAGTTCTGGATGATCTGCAGCTTATGGAGGGAGGAGTTGGGAGGCCGACAAGCAAGGAGTTTGTATAGTCAAGCCTCGATGTAACAGGGTCTCTTCACATAAAGGAACCTCTAAAGTGACAATCTTATTCAGAGCCACCACAGTATGACTGTCATGTGGAGCATGGTTGTGCCCAAAGCTTTCCATGGCTGCCATTGGAATTGCCACCTAAGGAGCACAGCGGTTGAATCCACTTGGTGAGATTCTGACTGAATTCTGTATCAGTATTTTTACTGAATTCTGAGGGATAGGGTGAAAAGAGAGAGTTCACCTAGCCAATTATTCAAATAATTATCGATTGCAAAAATGTTTTATCAGAGTGGCAGGGTAGCTGCCTATCTCAATTGGCAACACTCTCGCCTCTGAATCAGAAGATTGTGTGTTTAAGACGCACGTCAGGACTTTGAACTGATAAATCTAGAATGACAGAGTGCAATAGTGGGGGATTGATGCTTTGTCAGATGTACTGACCTTTCAAAGAGACATTAAACTGAGATCCCATCAGCCTGGTGGATGTTAAAGGTATCATGGCAGTATTCAAAAAGAGAAGGGAGTTTTTCCTGGTTTCCTGGCCAAAAGGCCCACAAATAAAATTGACTGTTTATGCATTTGGGGGACTTTGCACAGCAATTATCACATGTGGCATTTTTCACCTTATTATTTCCACAACCACAAAAGAAACTCCAGGGTTTATATTTTTAATATGCATTTTAAATGGGATTCTGGTGGAAAATTAACCGTGAGCATGTATAAAAACATATATTTGTAAGTATTTAATTCGAATATGTTTGCAAACTCTAGGTATATTGAAGAGTACGTGTTATATTGATGTCCGCTGGTTCCCCTTTGACATCCAGAAGTGTGAATTAAAATTTGGCTCCTGGACACATAATGGCTGGATGATCGACTTGCAGATGATGGAAGCTGATATTTCAGGCTATATACCAAATGGGGAATGGGATCTTGTTGGTAAGTTTGATTTCCTATAGTTGTTTCACCTATAAAATACAGTCACTGCACTTTACTGTCAAGTGCTTTGAGTCATCCTCCTGACGTGAAAGGCGCTATAGCAAATGTAAGGATTATTATTGTGATGTGCATTGTTGATCAATATTTTCTAAGCAATAGTAACCTTTCAGATGTTGCTTTCCGGGATATTGATTGAGTTAAATTCGTATTAACTGGTTTCAAAAACCTTCCTATAAAGCTACCTGCTACCCCCTCCCACCTTAGTCAAGTTCCCATACCATCTCTGTAAAGCCTTTCATATGCTATGCAATTATTAATTTTATTGTTCTCATCTTACAAAGTGTCATTGAATGACAGCCACAATCTAAGATCCACTTATTGCAAAGAAGGAAGCCCTTCAGCCCATCGTGCCTCTGCTGACTCTTTGAAAGAGCTATCCAATTAGTCTCACTCCCTCGCTCTTATCCCACAACCCTGTAAATTTTTGCTTTTCAAGTATATATACAATTCATTTTTGAAAGTTATTATTGAATCTGTTTCCACCACTCTTTCAGGCAGTACATTCCAGATTGTAACAACTGCTGCATAAAATAATTTCTCCTCAGTTCCCCTCTGGTTCTTTTAGCCGCTAACTCTTGGTTGCCGCGTTTCATCCACAAAATATATAGTCAATTGACCTATATATTCTGCAAAACACTTTGAGACTCTCGAAGACGTGATAAGGTGCTATATCAAATGCAAGCATTATTATTATTATAGTAAGAACCTAGCAAATCTGTCCTTGCGGTCTATGAGCCCATCTTTGTAGTCCCCTCCTGCCTGAGTGGATATTCCATTTTGGTCCTTGCTGCCCAGGTGCGCAGAATCCCAGCCTAACTTGCAGGGACGGGAATCGGGACATTATTTCACCATCTTGATGCGGTTGACACATTCCAACCGGATTTTGGTTTGTCATTGCCGTGTGGGATTTTAACAGCATCAACAACAACGACGACAACAACTTGGATTTATATAGCGCCCTCCACGCCGGACGGTGTCTCAGAGCGCTTTACACTAACAGATCCCGGACCGAGCCAGGGGAAGGGGGGGGAAGGTGACCAAAGGCGCGGTCGAAAAGGAAGGTCTTAATAATAATAATAATAATAATAATAATCCTTGCCTTTGACATAGCGCTTTTCACATCAGGAGGACGTCCCAAAGCGCTTCACAGAACATACTGTAAAGTGAATTGACTGTATATTTGTGGGCGAACGCGGCAGCCAATTGCGCACAGCAATGTCCCACAAACAGTCGTAGATTGAAAATGGCCAATTTATTATTGTTTTTGGTTTTGGAGGGATTATTATTAGGCGTGTGGAGTAAGGAAACTTGGCCAAGGTTTCGCCCTCTGCCTGGAATTGAACTCAGGTCTCTCACTTGCAAAGCGAGTGCTCTAACCACTGAGCTACAGGACTCCGTGTCTTCAGCAGAGACCTGAAAATGGGAAGAGAGGGAGCGAGATGAAGGGAGTGAGGAAGGCAGTTCGAGAGCCTTGGGGCATAGTGGCTGAAGGCACAGCCACTGAGGGTGGAGTGGAGGACTGGGGGACGAGGAGGAGGCCAGAACCGGAGGAACGAAGGCAATGGGTACTGTTTTGAGGAGAGAGGAGGTCAGAGAGGTAGGGGGGTGCAGAAGAGTGCAGGGACTTGATATACAAGGGTGAGGATCTTGAAATCGATCCTCTCTGGGATAGGCAACCAGTGCAGTCTGGCAAGGACTGGGCTGATCGGGGAGCTGAGTTTGGTGCGGGTGAGAATGCGGGCGGCAGAGTTTTGAATGATTTGGATTTTATGAATGGTAGTGGATGGGAGACCGGCGAGGAGGGTGTTAGAGTAGTCCAGCCGAGAGGTGACAAAGGCATGGACCAGAGTTTCAGCGGCTTTTGGGGAGAGGTATTGGCGAAAACGGACGATGCGTTGCAGGTGGAAGAAAGCGGTGCTGGTGAGGGACCGGATGTAGGGGAGGAAGGATAATTGGGGGTCGAACCTGACTCCTAGGTTGCGTACGGGGCATTTATCAACTTGCATTTATAAAGGGCCCTTCATGCGTGGTAACCTCTCGGATTGCTGAACATTGTATTTAAACTGCTTGCGGTGTAACTGTGAAATCTAAGTATAATCAAGGTATCACAGTCTGTATTTCACAGCTGCTTGTGATCTCCAGGGAGCCTCTGCTTTCAGGCCTGTGGTTCATGAACACAATACTTGCTGAACAGTTCTAAAGTGTCTGAATCTTTTATGCACCAAGAATGTTCAACACTGTGCAAAAACTCCTGTTGCTTGAATAATTTTCTCAGAGGAATTCTGTCTCACAATCACAGCATTCACGACCAAATGGATTGCAGTTCATGGCCTGTCACAGATCTTCCCTCAGACAATATTCTGCTCTCAAAGCACCTGCACATCCGTGCTAGAGGTTTGCCCAAATCTTCAGCATTATCTTCCACTGTTACAATGGAATTTCCCCTTGGAAGCAGGAACAGATCCAGCCACTAAGACAGTTGTCCTATAATATACAGAAAAAATATTGTTTCATATCATAGACTCTGCACATGTTTGAACATAGTGGGGTGTGTTCATTTTGGGGAAATTTGGTATGTAATGATGCACTGTTCAGATTAAAGTTTAATGTTAAAATTAATATTTTTTAACATCCATCATGAAACTTTTAGGTCCTGGATTGTAGCCATTCAATGCTGCCTTGCTAGGCTAAGAACAACAAAAGCAACAACCTGCATTTACACAACATCTTTCACAGAGGATCATGCCCATGTTATTGTTTTATTGTTTATATATTCTATATTTATTATTTATGTTTTTGTAATTTATAATAATTAAATATTTATAACTTATTATTGAAAGAACACCTTTCTGCTCTTCGATGGGCCAAACGGTCCCCTTTCGCACTGTAAATTTCTATGAGTCTATAAAGTAGACTCCACTGAGAAGATCCGAGGGCAAATTATCCCATCACATACCACACGGGCTCTAATTCAGAATAATAATAAAAGCTTGCAAGTTTATGGCACCTTTCTTGCAAAGTAAATACCTTGCTGCACCCCACATAATAGAGTAGAAATGAAAGTGAATGTTGCAACATGGCCAATATACAGAATTAATAATAATATTAATAATAGTTATATAATAATACCAATAATAATAATGGGCATATAGGTAAAAGTCATCAAACAGATCACATTTAGGTCAATTCTGTTCATACTTCCCCTTAAATGAATTAAAATACAGTGAACTAATGAGTGTTGAGTATTTTCTACAAACCAAAAAAAGGATGAATGTCAGTGCTGTGAATGGTATAAACATACAACATGTCAGCAGAATGCAGTTAGAGAGAGATAAGTTAACGAGGACAGATGTCTCCTGGATTTTGATTATGGAGATCCTGAGAGATGGTAACTCTAATTACCTGCCCTATCCCCATATCCCCTAATCCCTCTATTTTTTAAAAATATGTCAGTCTCAGCCTTGAAAATGTTCAAGGACTGAGCATCTACAGCCTTCTTGGGTAGTGAATTCCATAAATTCACTACCCTCTGAGTGAAGAAATATTTCCTCAACTCTGTTATAAAAGGCTGACCCTTAATTTTAAGACTGTGACCTCTGGTTATAGATTCTCCTACCAGGGGAAACAGTCCCTCAGTGTCTACTTTATCAGCCCTTTAAGAATCTTATATGTTTCAATAAGATCTCCCCTAATTCTTCTGTACTCTAGAGAATATAGCCCTAGTTTATTCAGCCTATCCTGATAGGTCAGTCCCCTCATCCCAGGAACTAACTGAGTGAATCTACGCTGCACCCCCTCTAGGGCAAGTAATTCCTTTTTTAAATAAGGAGATCAAAACTGCACACAATACTCTAGGTGCGGTCTCCCCAAGGCCCTATACAGTTGCAGCAAGACTTCCCTACTCTTGTACTCTAAACCTTTTGCAATGAACGCTTACATGCCGTTCGCCTTCTTAGTTGCTTGCTGCACCCGCAAACTAACTTTTTGAGACTGGTGTACAAGGACACCCAAATCCCTCTGAACACTATCATTATCTAATCTCTCCCCCTCTAGAAAATAATCTGTTTTTTATTTTTTCTACCTAGGCGAATAACTTCACACTTCCCCACATTAAGTTCCATCTGCCACCTACTCGCCCACTCCCCTAGCCTATCTATATCCCGTTGCAATCTTTTTGCATCATCCTCAGAGTTTATTCTCCCACCTAGTTTAGTGTCATCCGCGAATTTAGATACGTTACATTCAATGTCTTCGTCTAGATCATTGATGTAAATTGTAAATAGCTGAGGCCCAAGCGCTGATCCTTGTGGCACTCCACTAGTCACATCCTGCCAATTCGAGAATGACCCGTTTATCCCTACTCTCTGTTTTCTACCCGTTAGCCACTCTTCAATCCAAGCTAATATGTTCCCATTAATCCCGTGGGCCTTAATCTTGTGCAATAGCCTTTTGTGTGGCACTTTGCCAAATGCCTTCTTAAAATCTAAATATACTACATCTACTGGTTCCCCCCTATCTAACCTGCTAGATACATCTTCAAAAAACTAAAAGATTAGTTAAGCATGACTTCCCTTTTGTAAAGCCATGTTGACTCTGCCTAATCTTGTTATGACCTTCCCGGAATATTTGAAAAGTGAAGGCCTGTACTCTGGCCAATAATCCCCCAAATACATTGATCATTCACCTTAATTCTGTTTGTGGAACTCTGTTATTCATAAACTGGCTACATGTTTGTCAACCAAAACAGTAGTAACTCCCTATAACAGTAATTACCATGAAGCACTTTGAGATATTTTATTGCTATTTAACAATGCAATTTTTTTTTCTTTTTACCTTCTATAAGTGATCCAAGACAACCTCCTTACCATTGCTCACACACCGCAGAACTCCTAATGATAGTTCTCAGATCCAGACTGTGTGTTCCTCTTTCCAAGCATTACCCAAGCAACTGACAAAGACTACTTAGCTTGTGTTCTTGATAAGCCTTGAGCAGCTGTACTAAGATCTCACTGAAATGTACTCATGAGATTATAAAGAGGCTTTTTTTCTCCTTAAATTAACAATGGGTTACTTGTGCAAGAATGTTGCATTAGAAGAATGGAGAACAGCTTGTGAGCTCTGACTGAATTTCATTTGGGTGATTTTCAGCCATGCTTGATACCGAGATCTTATAATAATAATCCTTTCAAGAAAGGATGACGTTGAAAACTGTGAAGTGTAGTGGCTGTGTATATTGTAAGTGAACACAGCAGCCATATTGCATGCAGCAATGCCCCACAAATTGCCATGAAGTGAATTTATCTGGTGGGGCTGTTAGCCAGAACACCAGGAGAAGATAACTTATTTTTTTCAATAGTGCCCTGGAATCTCTGATATCCTCCTGAACAGGCAGATGGCATCTTAGTTTATCATTTCATCTGAAGGACAGCATCACTGACAATACAGTGTTCACTTGCAGAAAGGAGTGAAACAAAGGGAACCAAATTTCCTGCAAGCAGCCCAATAGCAGTTAGCAGTCCTGGGAGTCTTTCTGTGGCCCTCCCAGCATCCACCCTGAATGCATGCTGGAGATGATTTTTTTATATATCAGTTGATATTGAACTAATTTCTGTCCTCAACTATCTAAAACAAGCCCAGTTACTCCAGCAGACATCGTTACCAAAATAGCTTTTGCCAACTGAATTGCAATAATTAAATTTATCAGAGCAAGAGGGAAGGTTACAGTATTTCAAGGAGTAGGTGATTTGAGTTTTGATATTAATTGCTTTGATATGCAATGGCTGTAAATCCAAAGTAAAAGGTTTTCTGTCATTTATAAAAAATGTAAGCACTGTTTGCTTTAGAATGAACACTAATTATTTGAACATGTGAACTAGAGCAGAAGAAATGTTTGAAAGAGTCCTATATCTGTGAAGGTTTCAGCCATCCGGTAACGAGTGTTCAGGCTATCTTCACCATGCAATATGCAACCGTTATCCAGCGAACACATGAGTTGAGATTGCATTGAAGCAAAGACTCAGCGACCATCGACATTTGGGTTGGGTGTCAAAATCTAACCGAAATTGTTTTGGTGTCACGGGTCTAAGTGTCCACAGATATGTTTGATGCTACAATCTGACAGACTACAATCTGACAGACTACAATCTGACAGGCTACAATCTGACAGACTACAATCTGACAGGCTACAATCTGACAGGCTACAATCTGACAGACTACAATCTGACAGGCTACAATCTGACAGGCTACAATCTGACAGGCTACAATCTGACAGGCTACAATCTGACAGGCTACAATCTGACAGGCTACAATCTGACAGACTACAATCTGACAGACTGAGATATTTATTGGAATGGAATGTACACTCTCTCCCTGGAAGGAAGTATCCTGCTTACCTAATTCCAGAAAGTATGAGGAGCAGGTTGGCAATAGCCAAGGTTTAGGGATCCAGAATTTGTGTTGGGATACTGCTGGTGTCTCACCAGCTAAAAACGCATAGCTTGCGTTTGATATTGCTGTCTGGCAAGCTTTCCCATTGCTTGTCCAGCTAGAACACTCTACCTGTCAGGGCTTTGGCTTGCAGGGTTAACTGAGTGGGAGCTGAGTGTGACAAAGCCCTGTCTCCAGTCTCTGTACCCAAATTAAATCCAGTATCAAACGGCCAAATCTACTAACCCATTACACAAACCACTGTGTGCGGATACGTATCTGGTTCATCTCGACTGCTGTGTTGGAATGTGAGGAGAATGTAACTGTCTTCCTGTACAATGAATAATACGCATGTTATTGTGGTCTTGTAGGAGTCCCAGGAAAGAGGAATGAGCGGAACTATGAATGCTGTGAGGAGCCCTATACTGATGTGACCTACACTGTAACAATGCGTCGGCGTACACTGTATTACGGATTAAATCTACTGATTCCATGCGTCTTGATATCTGGGCTGGCGCTCCTTGTATTCTTATTGCCGGCTGATTCTGGAGAGAAAATTTCATTAGGTAAGTCTTAATAATGTACCCTTCCATCGCAGCTTGAGTCATGGCCCCTCTGATTGGCTCCTGTCAGCGCCTCCACACCTCAGGCATCACCATCCATGGATGCACACTCCACCTCATTGAGCCAGTGAGGAACCTCAGTGTCCTGTTCGACCCTCAACTCTCCTTTCTACCCCACATCCGTGCCTTGACCCTTTCTGCCTTCCCCCACCTCTGCAACATTGCCCAGCTCCACCACTGCCTCACCCCTGAGGCTGCCAAAACCCTCATCCATCCATTTATTACAACTAGGCTCAATTACGCCAACTTGCAGCTTGTCAGCCTCCTCAACTCTTTCCTCCACAAGCTGCAGATCATCCAGAACCCTGCAACTCGTGTCCTCTCCCGCACCAGGCTCCATGATCCTATCACCTTCAAACCACTCCACAGCCTTGCTCCTTCCTACCTCTGTGACCTACTAAAGCCATATCAACCTGTTCACTCAGCATCCTCCAGCCTGCTTCACATTCTCCTCCTGCTTCACGTCTCCTCCTGCTTCGCGTCTCCTTCTGTTTCTCCCCTGCATTGGCGGTCAGGCATTCAGCCTCTTTGCCCCCACCCTTTGAAACTCCAAACAAGAGGTCACTAAATCCACAACTGTTTGAGGGACATTGCTGTCCTCTTCAATTGTGCCTATAGTCACCTTTCCTGAACTGCAAGTCGTGAGCTGGGCTCGGCTTCGCAGTCATTGCTATTGAGAACATTGTTGGGAAGGACTGCCTCTGGCACATTTGATGTAATACATATTGAAACCTTACTAAACGAACCCTATTACATTAATGCAATCCCTTATTTTTTAACATGTTGGCTGGTGGGCATGTTCCTGACCATTGTAATGTTAAAAGCTGAAATTGCGCAAATAAGGGTCACTACCATTGTCATGACACACGCTCAGTGCTGCAGAGTTTGCAGGGCACGAATTGCCATGGGTTTGCGCATCATTTCCAATGAAGAGTGATGTTTAAGTGAAGTGAAAAGGTTGTCCGTTTTCAAATGATGTGTCCCAATTCCGAACGTGTACTCTTCAAGGCTGTTTGATTTAACAAAAGGACAGGAGTACCACGTTTCTTATTTCTCTGGAGGGTTACAGCATTTAAAAATAAATGACAATGGGAAATTCACGTATATAATTAATATAGTTAAGTCATAAAACATAACTATTACCTTGAATATGCTGAAAGAATCAGGCAGCTAATGGACTTCTAATGAAATTCCAGAATTATAAAAAAATCCTTATCCTAAACCCTTCTAGGGGCAATAGGATGAAACGTCGAACCTGATTCATCAAAGCTTGCAGAAGCTTCCTTATATTATCCGCCGACATAATCTCAACGTTTGTCTCCAGAGAACTGTACCAGACTTCAGGTGTTTGTCTGTGCAGATTTGCTGCAATCCCACTTTGTAGAGATGGTGTCATTTAGGAGGCTGTGTAGACATACAATGAGTTGCATTGTCCACTGCTGGTCTGTGCGCTCACAGTCAGACCAGGTCGACCCCAAAAATGCTGGGAAATAGCATGTAAATCCATCAGCAAAGCTGCTGATATTCAGGTGCAGGGTTCGGACTTCCTCTGCCCTTGGTTACAGAGTGCTAAAGCACTGTCCCTTTACCTCTGCGTGCACGCAGGTTGTGTGACATCATGACGTTGCAGACAGGATGAGGTCTGTTCATGTGGAGAAGCCAACCTGGAAAATAAACTATAGGAGGCCCTATATTCCACCTGGTCTTATCCTGTAGGAACATCTTAAAATTTAAGATCTGTGCAGAATTGTGCAAACATTTCTTAAATACAGTTTTCATTTGGAAGTCAGCTTCTTACAGCTGCTGTAACGACTGAATTCGAGAATGTGCTAACATTCTGCATGGCTTAAATTTTAAGACAAAGTAGTGTGTGGAGGCAAAGGTTAAGTGGTGCCTTTTGTGCAGCAAGAGACATCACCTAACTCACTGGCTCTGACACCGTGGCTACAGCTGGAAGCTGTCCTGTAAGCTGAATATGCCATCAGATGTCAGCCATTTGCCATTAGTTCATAACAAACATCAGCGCACCATCAGAGCCAGAAGTTATAAAATGCTGCAGTGCCCAGCCAAACAGCTTTATTTCAGATTTTTTAGATCAGACTGAATCCTCCTTTGTGAATGCCTATTATCCTTAATGAATACCTATTATCCTATAATTAAAAGTTATTTTTCCACCTGAAAGTGACAAATCTGGGACTGAACCCAGAGAATGGTATTCCCCAACTGAGCCTTTCAAATCTGAATTATGACCACCTTTGTTTTAAATTTAGCAAAGAAACCTAGAACTGTTTTTTTTAAACTTTACATTTTTACTTTTAAAATAATTTTTTGGGGTCAGTATCCACACAGAGTACCTATTCCCCATTTAAAGTTCCCCCAGAATAAGTGAGAATTATCATATCAGACAAATTATCATCCTAATGGTACAGTAAAGACTGTTTTCTAAGGTTCCCCGCCCTGCCCACTCCATCTATTCAAAAAGAGAAGGGAGTTTACTCCTGGTGTCCTGGCCAACAAATCCCCCAAATTAAATTGGTCACTCGCTCCAAGGCTGTTTGTGGGACACTGATGTGCGTAACTGGCTGCTACATTTGCCCACAAAATACACAGTCAATCCACTTTACTGTGTATTCTGTGAAGTGCTTTGAGACGTCTCAAAGACGTGATAAGGCGCTATGCCAAATGCAAGGATTTTTATTATTGTTATCTAATATTTGGTTAAACTGAATTGGAACTGTCCTCGGTACTTATAAGGTAATGTCAACTAATTGTGTGCATTTACTGTATAATGTGTGACACTCCTTTCTTTCCTGTAGGGATCACTGTGCTCTTGTCCTTAACTGTTTTCATGCTGCTTGTTGCTGAGATTATGCCAGCAACATCTGACTCCGTCCCACTGATCGGTAAGTGCTTGTCCAGTGCAATGCTTTTCCAGTGCAATGCTTATCTCATGCCGTATCTGAACAGCATCAAAACATTTTCTTGACAGAATTGTTCAGTTTCATTCAATATTGTAGTGGTCATTGGGAGTAGTGTGGAAGAACCAGTCGATGCAGCAATAGTTGGTGAACAAACGAGTTGATTCTGTCCAATGTCCAATGCCAACAAATCAGGTAAATAGCATACAGCAGCATGAGGAAAAATCACTTAATCTGTGTCTAGAATTTTTTATATTTATGCAGCATTAGAGAAGGGGGTTTCTCTCTCCTGGTATCCTGGCCAACAAAATTGGTCACTTGTTTCCACGCTGTTTGTGGGACATTGCTATGTACAAATGGGCTGCCACATTTGCCTACAAATACACAGTCACTCCACTTCACAGTAAATCCTGTGAAGCTCTTTCAGGTGTCCTCCCAACGTGAAAGGCGCTATACCAAATGCAAGGATCATTATTATTTGTATTATTTCAGAGTGTCCAGAATTCTCAGAGACAGTCTTGATTTTGTAACTGGTTTTCTTTTAAGTTCTTTCAACTTTTCTTAAGCATTTTTTTTGAGCACTTCAAAATTATGACCCAATTCAACAATTGCCAAATTCTCGACACATAAATAAATGTTACATAAATAGAGTAAATTTAGATCCAGTTGGAAATTCTCCCACCAGAGTAAGTGACAGTAGCCTCCTTACTTGCTCCTCTTTAATCTTAGCTTTCCGAGGTGATGGAATACCTCTAATATCCCTCTAAACTCCAACAAAGGACCATCCACAGGCTTCCCATTTGCAGGGGAGGGTAGATTATACCATTGGGAGGAGGGTGGCATTTTAGCCTGTTGGAGGGTATTATGCTGGAGGTACCATGGATTCCCCTGGACTGGCCACTCGGACCGGCTTGGCCTGCAGGGTGCTATGTAAGATCTCCCCATGTGAAGAGCGCTATATAAATGCAAGTCAATGTTCTCTAATTGGACCCGACAGGAATTTGTACTAATTTCCAGGAGGGTCACAGCTATTTGACAGCTGACGCTGTGCTGTACCTTATGAATTTATTAATGTCCTTACTATTTGGCAGAAGGAAATGAAAGAATTGGTCCAAGAATTTTGCCTCTAGCCACATGTGTCATCAAGGGTTGAAGCATTTGCTCTGAAAAGAAATTAAAGAGTTCAAAACAGAGCACCTGAATCTTCCAGCTAGGAATAATTGAATACACTCCAGGACCAGTCTCTTGCTTTTCAGATCTGGAGCTATGATTAAGAGGGATGGTTGGAGGCATTCGTATCATACTACGAGAGGTGAAATTCTTGGACTGGTCCAAGGGGAACAAAACGGAAGTATTTACCAAGAATGTTTCCATTATTCAAGAACAAAAAACTATAGGAATTTTGCGCTGTCACTAGTTCTTGCTGGATCAAGCAGCTGGTTTTGGATAAGGCTGGTATGCAGCATTGGACTTGAACGTTCAGAACAACAAGGTGGCTGGCATGTCACAAGCTGTCCTGTAATGGTATCTACCACCACACTGAAGGCAGATGTCCGCCAGGTAGCTGATGAGGAAACTCTGAGGCTTGAGGTGATAGTTCCTGGAAGGTCATGAACACATGCTTAAACTCTGCACCTCCAACGGGTGGAACCATCACTCAATGAGAAGGGACCTGTGCCCGAGCTGTGGGCAGGAAAATGGTGGCAGTGCTCTCATGCATTTCATGCTGAGCTGTGGTGGCCAACTGGGAAGGTTGGTACCTGCCATCCACCATGTGAGGGCTCAAACCCACACTTGTCATTTGTCACATAACCAAGTAGTGACTATCCTCCTAAGGGGAGGGGGAGGTAAGTGGGTTCTCCTTGGAGCTGAACTGGCTTCAAGTTGACATTGAGGGCCCCATACCGTATCATATCACGTCATATTAATACTGAACTGTATATAAGCGACTTCTCCAAAAAATCAATGCAACTGGAAAGAAGAATTGAACCCCCTCAAGCCCTGGAACTAGTCAATCTCTTACGTTATCGACTGGCCATGTTTTTTCAGCAGTGTGTCAGCTAACACTAATGTGAATTGACACATTACGATTGTAGTGTAGTTTTACAAGTCACAATTGTATTAACAGCAGAAATGAGCTAAGTATCGATACAATCTTTTCACTATTGCATCTGTGATAGTATTTCTCTCTAAAACCTCACCATGGACAGAATGGACACAATGCAATGGACAAAACCATACAGGAAAAATTATAACAAGCCTTAGTTTAAAATCTAATTTCAGGATGATTCTATTTTATGAGCTAGCTGTCTGAAAAGCAGTGTTACAATACATTATTTCTATTTATTGAATGCAATAAATAAAACATCTGGAGCTTACACTGCCTGAACTCCTTGGGGAATGACTATAAGTACAGGAGACAGCAAGCAGGAAATATAAGGACATTATGGAAGCATTCACTGAACCTGAAAGTTTAAAAAGTGTGGACTGATCTAGGCTAAACAGGTATCCTTAAAAATACCTTTCAGCATGTCTAAAATACAACACTATTTACACATCCCTCAGTCTGGATATATGAACATATTTTTAATATGTTATTTCATAGCTGAGGGGATCTGTAGCTGTGTAGACTATTTCATTATTGGCATAATTGTGCATGTCAACAATAATAATAATCCTCACATTTGACAGTCACGTCGGGAGGACATACCATTATGGTATACTCAGTAAAGCAGGAAACCTTGTTCTGTCTTGCTTCACAGGGTATACTGTAAAATGCAGTAACTATGTTTTGTACATGAATAAAAGTTGGAAACTCAATTCTTTGTTTGCTGGTGAATCTGGAAACTTTTTTTTTTCTGTTTTAAAAAAGACCAGCAGTCTGCAAGATAATAATTCTCAAAGGCAGGAAATTAATATTCAATGTTAAGCACTCTAGTTTGCTTTGAGAAATGGGCTGGGAGCACAGAATCAGCTCAGTCAGAATAAATAGAGCATATAATGTATTATGGCTGTTTGCAACTGAATCCCGCATGAAGTTTCATTCAATTTTCACCGGTCTTCACATTAGGTTTTTATATCTCTCTGACATAAGGCAATAACTGCCACAACCAAATATTTAGGGATTCATAATTCCAAACTGCTTTGGATAAAACATTGTCCTTTTTGACACGCAATGGGCTATCTCTTGTTCCGTAGTACAGCGATGTAGCCGCTTGATTTCCCTGAGATATGATGCATACAGTTCTGATCACCTTGACATTAAGGGGCTGCCCGGGCCCGAGAGGCAGTGAGGAGGAAAAGAGGAGGAGGATTATCATTAGTTACAGAGAAATGGGCTATAAGTAACTATCAAACAAGCTAGGGCTCTTCAGTTTTGAGAAAAGATGACTCAGAGGAACTTCTCAAAGTGCTTCACAGAATATACTGTAAAGTGAATTGACCATGTTTTGCGGGCGAAACAATTGAAAAAGTAAACCCAGATCAATAGTTTAGGCCAGGTTGCTGGTCGCATTTAAAACGCAGCTGTGATGGGGGGAATGGTAGGATGGGTGTTCTGGAAGGATGAGATGACATAGGCTGAAGGGCCTTGTTCATCCAAACCAATCTTGTGATCCTGTTGTAATCTTGTGATGCTAACAAACCAATGGGCTTGACCATAAGTTTGCCCACAACACAGCCTTTAGTCACATTTGATTCCACAACACAGGGAGCACAGAGGAGCTGGGCAGAACAACAATAACACTATCAACAACTTGCATTGATATAGTTCCCTTCACGCGGGCAGCATCTCAGAGCGTTTAACAGTGACGGAGTCTGATGCCGAGCCGGGGGGAGGGAGGAGGTGACTGTAAGCTCGGTTGAAGAGGAAGGTCTTTAGCCGTAATCTAAAAGAGTGGAAGCAGTGGGCAAGGGGGAGAGAGGTCCAAAGCTTTGGGACGTAGTGGCTGAAAGCTAGACTGTCGATGATGGAGCGGAGGGGCGAGGGATAAGCAGGAGGTCAGCGCCAGCCAAACGGAGGAAGTGGGTAGTGGAGTGGCAAGAAAGCAGGTCAGAAAGGTGTTAAGGCGTGAAGGGGTTTGTAGACAATTGAGATGTTCTTGAAATAGATCCATTCTGTGATAGTACACCAGTGAAGCCTGGTGAGGACAGGTGTGATGGGATTATGGAGTTTAATACAGGTGAGAATAGGCAGCAGAATGAAACTCTCTGGGCTCAGGAAAGAGATCTAGTTTGTTGTGTGTTTAACAAGTGTTGAACTTGTTTCTGTGAGATGCAAAGTAAACCTCTAAACTTTTGGCACCACACCTGGGTCCAGGTTTAGAAAGTGACAAAATGAGTTGAATCATGTATTATAATAATAATAATCCTTGCATTTGATATGCGCCTTTTACATTGGAAGGATGTCTTAAAGCATTTCACAGGATTTTACTGTAAAGTATGACTGTAATTTGTAGACAATTTGCTGAAGCCAATTTTCAGACAGCAATATACCACAAAAGGCCATAAAGTGAATGACTAATTTTATCTGGAAGATTGTTGGCCAGGACATCAGAAGAAAGTTTATTTTCAAGTAGTGTCATGGGATCGTGATAAAGTCCACTTAGACAAACAGAGGGACCTGGGTTTAACATTTCATCTCCAACAACACCGCATCACCCCAGAATGAGCTAAAATGTTGATGTGGGAATTCAACCCACAACCTTCTAATTCAGAGGCAGGAGAGCTACCAGCAGTCACAGGCACTTTTAAAGGCTGAATGGTCAAATACACACACACGCACACACAGACAACAACAACAACA
This sequence comes from Callorhinchus milii, assembly GCF_018977255.1. NCBI lineage: Eukaryota > Metazoa > Chordata > Chondrichthyes > Chimaeriformes > Callorhinchidae > Callorhinchus > Callorhinchus milii. Next base: position 78,283,539 of record NW_024704742.1, on the reverse strand, counting down.
ACTTGGATTTATATAGCGCCCTCCACGCCGGATAGCATCTCAGAGCGCTTTTACAGTAACGGATCCTGGGACCGAGCCAGGGGGAGGGGGAGGAAGGTGACCAAAGGCGCGGTCGAAAAGAAAGGTCTTCAGCAGAGACCTGAAAATGGGACACACATAACACACATATACATTCACACATAAACACACATGAATACAGATGAATATACATACACAGAATTACACAGGTACATTTACATAAAGACGTGCACCCCACACACATACACACACAGGTTTGTTAAGATATTCCTAGACACATTCTGTTCTTCAGTTCACACATGCCCTTCTAAATCTATCCATAATGACAGGTTAAGGCCTGAACACCCTCTGACTTTAGGAAAATGATTTCGTCCTCAGATTTCTTACGGCTAATTTAATTGTCGTTTGTTTATTTAAAAATACTTGCAGCCAGGCTAAGATTTTTAACCCCAGCTGTTACGATGGCCTTTTAACAATAACATTTTACTTTTAAAACTACTTTTTTTTAAACCTGCATTCAGCAAAGAAGACCGAAGTGCAGTCTCCACAGCCTGACTGAAGGCTCTTTTGCTCAGAGCAGATTAGGACGTCTTTAATCAGAGAGCGGATTTTGTCTTTCCTGACTAATATCGTCCTGAAATATTAATATTGTAAAAGCCAAACTCAATCTGTGCTGCCCCAGATTCTGAAGCAACAGCTGCAATAAATGTCAGACAGATAGCATGTTTTTTTTATTGCTGAAGTAGGAGTGATGCTAAGAGAGTGCACACTGCACAGACATGCACAGCTGAGCATCAAAACATTGCCTACCGCAGAGACAAGTGAAAACAAAGAAGATGGACCAATACAGCTGAATTTTAATATGATTTCAATTGCAATTGCTTCATTTTTTCACCTACAACCTTTCCTGCCTATCCCACAGACTTACCGAACCGCTACACAACCGTGGCATCAGGTTCAATCTCCAGATATCCTTCCTACCCTACATCCGGTCCTTGTACAGACCTTTCCTCCACCTCTGCCATATTCGCCTTTGACCCTATCTTACTTCAAACAGTGCTGAAATCTCTGATTCACGCTTTCGCCACTTCCTGCCTCAATTTTTCCAATATACTCCTCTCTAGTCTCACCAGTTACATCATAAACAAGATCCAGATGATTCAAAACTCTGTCACCCATGTCCTCATCTGTACCAGGCTTCGCACACCCATCAACCCAATTCTTGCCAGGCTCCACTGGCTTCCTGTTGCTGAATGGATTGATTTCAAGATCCTCACTGTCATTTTTAAATCACTTCATCCCTTGTTACCTCCCTTCTCTCCGGTCCAATCACACAAATCATGGAAAAGTATTACATTCAGTCTCAATTTGATGAAAAGTTATTGACCTGAAACAACTAATATTCCTCTCTCCATGGATGCTATCTGACCTGCTGAGTGTTCCCAGCGACTTCTGTGTTTTACCAGATTTCCAGCATCATTGCCTTTTGTTAATTTACAAAGTTGGTTTTCCACATTTCCTCTAGTCCTCTAAGGTTCTTACCATCTAGCCTACTGGACAACTTCTTTATTTATTCTGTCAAAGTGAATTCATTATTAACCTACATAAGCACTTGTCAGAGGACCCCTTACATGCAAGTTTCTGATTGATTGCTCCCTTTACTCCTTAAATTTTGGTTCCTGGAATTTTGCTTTGTAGACAGGTCAATAATATAAGGGGGATAAATACCTTTCAGGGAACCCTAGACAAATTAAGAAGATGTGCCATGATATGTTCTGCCTATGTGTCCATCTGGAAAGCCCTACCCACTGGGATGTTGGTTGTCAGAATTGAGGACATGTTTTCCCTGACAAGTCTCATCAATAAGCCAGACTGGCTAGATTTGTTTATTCCATTAACAGTGATTTAGATCATTCTGTACCTTCCTGGGCTCGTCAGAAGTGTGTTCTCTGAGGCAGATCTGCATCAGGGAGATCCATGCACCACAAGCACATTTTAGACATAGTGAGCTTAAATTTCCATATGAACATTTTATATTGTACAGAATTGTTCACAATTCTTAATTTCAGGCTTAGGTTGAATGCTGGCTCTCACTCACATTACCTGGTGTTAAAGGCCCACAAAATATACAATCAATTCACTTTTATTGAATTGTATATTCTGTGAAGCGTTTTTAGACATCTTGAAGACGCGATAAGGTGCTATATCAAATGCAAGGATTTTCATGATTATATAAACACAGGTTGTTGAGTTGCTTGTTGTGGTGGTTCTTTTTAACAAATGCAGAATTGAAGTATCAGCCTGTAAGATAATTACATCTTAAAATGTAATAACTGGTGATCTTAAGTTGAAAGACAAGACACTGATAGAGGCTAAGATGATGTGGAGTTTCAGGCCAGGTGCTACTTATATATACGCATATTGGGACAAACAAAATCAGTGAACCTGTGGAGAGTTATTGGCGAGTATTCATTTGGCTATATTACAACCACGGAAAGACCATTATAAAACCACAATACTGCAAATGCTGGAAATCCAAAACAAAAACAAAGATTGCTGGGAACACTCAGCAGGTCAGGCAGCATCCATGGAGAAAGGAAAATGGGTCAACGTTTGGGGTCCATGACGAAGTTTGGTAGAAAGTCCTTTCTCCATGGATGCTGCCCGACTTGCTGAGCATTTCATCAATCTCTGTTTTTGTTATGGAAAGACCATTATTGACGTGTGATAAACGACCATTCACTGAAGGGTTTCAGAAACTTCATTGGAAATTGGAAAAAATAAATGGGAACGCGATATAAAAGCAGAACTAAATATAAATGTTTAAAATTAAACAGCTTTAAATGGAAACAGTTGAGTGAAGGAGATTATTGCCTGTCTATTCAGGTGGACATTAAAAATTGCATGACATTACTCCGAAAAGAGAAGGTAGTTTCACCTAGTGCCCTAGCCAACAATCCCCCAGATAAAATTGGTCAGTCACTTCATGGCTGTTTGCGACACATTGCTGTGAGCAAATTGTGGGTGAACACGGTGCTTGCAGTACCCCTAAAATATTCTCTATGGACTTTCGACTCACAGTTAGCATGAAACCAGCTTTTTTTTAGTTCACTGAAAGCCAGCCTCACACTAAGCATGATTCTCAGCCATATGTGGCATCTCTGACTTATTGAACACAGCTTATTGAATGCAATAAATATTACACGAGCTGCAAATTTCACCCCATTGTTTATTTTAAAAAATAATAATAACATGATGCAATAGGCAGCACAATCCCTCATGTTTATTGCACCATCTTTAAAGAGCTTTCCAAAGTGACACTAAATAAAGCACACAAGCAGTCAACATTGTTCAGTGTCAGAAATTTATCTTACATCTACATAAAACCAACAGGCAACCAAAAAGCAAGCTCAATAGAACACATATCACATTTGTTAAACCTCTCATTTAACCACAGTAACAGCCACAAGTGCATTTATCCAGCTGTGGCATGTAGTTTTAATTGAGATCACAGAGCAGTTGCAAAATCATACAAGGAGCTATGTTAGAGAATGTAAAACACCAGACACCAGTGAGATGAACAAACAGGCTTACTGATTTCTGGTAATAATAATAATAATCCTAGCATTGGATACAGCGGCCTATCACGTCGACCCGTCCGCTCTTTCAAGGTACACTCAAAATGTACCTCGTCAACCTCGCTATCAGTCAAAGATTTTGTCCTCACCCAGCTCAGCTCATACTCTCAGCTCCCATTCCCAGCCAGAATTGTCAAACACTTTGGGACATCCTCCCGATATAAAAGGCGCTATAACAACAACAAATTACATATAAGTGTAAATTGTATTGCATTAAGGTGCAAACCGTCAACTATCCAGTGCCTTATGAAATCCTCCTAATGTGTTGTTGTTGTAATATGTAGTCCTAAACTCCAACCCTCCCCTTTTAAGTCCATTATCAAAGTCCCCTCTAACATGACCTCTTGATTTAGTCATTCACCATATGGCCATATAGTGTGCTATAATATATTAAAATTAGTCATCATGGTTATTTATAGTTGTGTTTTTTCAAGGGATACAGAAAATTGGAACTCTTCTCTCAAGGAAAATGTGTGCTAGTGTTACAAGGTTAGATCTTTTTACACATACCAGTGCCTTGGTCATCTCTTATTGTGTTTATAGTGTCTTGAGGAATTCATTGGAACTGAAGTGATAATGGACTACTTCACCCAATGCAGTTGTTTCTTTAAGTTATTCATGAGAGGAAGGATGAAGAAGAAATGTTTTGAAAATTGCTGCCACATTCAGCATCACCCTGATAATAAAATGTTGTATGGTTTTGTGTTTCAGCTCAATACTTTGCAAGCACTATGTTCATCGTGGGTCTGTCTGTGGTTGTCACTGTGCTGGTTCTTCAGTTTCATCACCACGATCCTCATGCGGGGAAAATGCCCAAGTGGGTAAGTCACCAACAAAACACTGAGAAACACTGTGGTTTAATAGATTACTGGCAGGCTATCAACCAGCTGTCAAATAACCTGATGTTTTCTTATTATTCATAAGATAAAGAAAGAACTTGCTTATAACAGCTCATCGGTATTTTACGGCAGCCATTTACACCAGTAAAGGTCCCACAGAGAGCTATAAGTTATGAAAAACTCCCAGTCCTCCCTGTGAATAGTTTCAGTAGGTCTTAGCATCTTCCAGGAAACGGATGAAGAGTACTGGGATAAATAATGATCCTTGCATGTCTCATCTGAGAGACAAATAATTTCTTCGCTACTCTCCCCCTCCCACACACACCAATTTCAGCACAATGATGTCTGACAGAGGCGAGAGTGCTAACAACTGAGACAAGCTATATTGTATTTTATTTTGCTCCTGCTTTGAAATCCTCCATCTCTGCACCATTTCAGATTGTTTTTGAAATGGTGCAAAGACAAAGGATTTCAAAGCTGGAATAAAATAGAATACAATATAGACTTATATAGCACTTTTCACATTAGGAGGATGTCCCAAAGCGCTTGACAATTTTGGTTGGGTACTGGAGCGGAGGAGGGGCGGGGGTGAGAGATGGGAAAGATGACCTAAAGCACAGTCAAAGAGGTATGGTTTGAGGTGTACCTTAAACGAGGCAAGGGAGTGAACGGAGGATAGAAGGTAATGAATATAGAGTTCAATATTGAATGGTAAGAGATTAGTTTAATGCGATGATATTTAACCTGATAATGATGAACATTTACAAGATCATAAGATTGGTTTGGATGAAGACCTTTTGGCCCATCTGATCTCATCCTCCCAGAACACCAATCCTACCATTCCCCCCATCACAACGTCAAAGTGCATTTTAATTGAAGTTGATTCTTAAATGAAAATTGCTTACAATTTTGCTCAATTGGTTTTGTGGTAAAATGCCCATTTTGACTCATGAGAAGCTTCCTAAGTAGATAGTCAAATCACTGGTTTGGTGTATCCCACACCAGCATGGGGTACTATCACCCAAGGACAACAACAACTTAAAGAGAAGCCCACCACCATGAACTATGAATTGAAAAATATTTTTTGGCCCTTCTCAGCATCACCCACACCTGAGACATATGAAAAAAAATGCTCTCACCCAACTGAAAATGCTCAAAGCAACTTTCCTTAAAAGAAAATGCAATTTCTATTGCTTTCAGTTCTTAATTTCTTTTCACTGAGCAATTGATGCCCTAATGTATACAGTTAATAATAGGAATTCAGATTCTAGAGTAAGTAAAGATTCACAAATGTGAGATGAATTCAAATCTTCATATTTGTATAAGATATTAATAACACAAATGGAATTTCATGTAATTACACTGTACTAATGTATAGAATAGAATTCAGGGTTTTAGAGGTGTTTAGTGAGCCCAATAGCTTGTGTCACATGCTTAATTCATTTAGATTATTGAGGCTCCACAAATAAAATGTCTCCTTCACCTTTGGCACACACATAACCTGATTGTTGAGGATAACGATTAACTTATGAATCATTTCAAAATCATATTTATATTGAAGAGCTTTAATTTGTGGGTGCTAGAATTGCTCTTCTGTGTGGTGCCCTGTAACCCATTAAAAAAGGTTTCAAAAAGGCAATAGGCAAGCTTCTGGAAATGAATAATATTGCTTGCATTTGAAATAGTGGCTTATATGTTGAAACATCTCAAATAGTTTTCTGTAAAGTGTAGTGACTGTGTATTTGTAGGCAAATGCGGCAGCCAATTTGCATACAGCAGAGTCCCATAAACTGCCAGTGGGTAAATGATTAATTGTATCTGAAAGATTGTTGTCTGAAACACGGGACAAAACTTCCTTCTCTTTTTAAATTTTATTATGGGATCTGTAATGTCCAAGTAAACAGGCAAACAGGACCTCGGTTCAAAGTCTCATCTCAAGAATGGCATCTCTGACATTGTCAGCCTAAACCTCAAGCACCAAGTCCAAAGTTAAAAGGATTCAGGGTCATTGGATAATGCGATGTACGAGTCAAAGGAATTTCCTGGGATGTTGTATAGATAGATGAGAAGCGCAATGGTTGAGAAGCTAGGTTTGAAAGCAGCATTCGTAGATTAGTTGCTGAGGTAATTAGGTTTGTGTCCATAATTGCGTGGTTCACTACTAAGATCAATATCAATTTTTTCAAAAGGAAAAGTTATTTTGAGGCTGGTGTTGTGATTTTTTACCTTTTGTTAAGCGAAGAGCTTAAAGACATTATCCTGCGTGAGCAGCGCTATATAAATCCAAGTTGTTCCTCTACCAGAATTTTTGACCGTTTATGGACTTTTTTATTAGTAAACAATTAGCTTTCTTCTACCTGGAAAGTAATAAATATAAGATAAATGGAATCCTTTAGCATATTGATTAGAACACTCACCTGGCAAGCGAGAAGACCCGGGTTCAATTCCCGGACAGGGAGAAACGTTAGACAAGTTTCTTTACTCCACATGGCTCTGTTTACCTAGGAACCCAGTTGTTATTCGATTGGAAGATTGCTTTTCCGGGGGCAATAATCCTTCCAAAAATAAATAAATAAAATAATTATTTGGTTACTTCAACCCATGACTGTTAGTGGGACACTGCTGTGTGTATACTGAATTTATCCATTGTGTCAGGTTATCTTTCATTTCCAATTGCTGATTCACCTGCTGTGAATTTTCTGAATTTACTGCCTTTATATCATACTTGCAGCAGTTGCAGTTTTTTGGATACAATAGTTAAATGCAGGCCAACTCCCTCCATGGTATTGTTCGAAAGAGAAAGGAGTTTCTTCCAGAGTCCTAGCCAACAGTCCTTTAGATAATCCATCCACTTAATAGCTGGTTGTGGGATTTGCTGTACACAAATTGGCTGCTGTGTTTACTTAAAAAATACACAGTTACTAAACTCATCAGCAATTACCTGTGAAAAAATATTTCAAGATATTTTGATGGTATAGGCACTTCATCAAATGCAAGGGTTATAATTAAGGGAGCTATAACACCAGGATTGCAGGACAGCAGGCAGTATTGTGCTGTGAGCCCATACTTATTAGGAACTGGGTTTGAGACCATTCATACTCACTTCACCGTTATAGTCAACAGATTGAGAAGTGAACACATTCACCCTATGAGTATGGGCTGCATTTGAACCCAGTTTTCCAGTAATGAATATTTGTGATATGAGGGATTTTATTAATGCTAAATTATTTACCAGTGTAGACTACATTTATATTATGGAGTCCTGTAGCTCAGTGGTTAGAGCACTCGCTTTGCAAGCGAGAGACCTGAGTTCAATTCCAGGCAGAGGGCGAAACCTTGGGCAAGTTTCCCTACTCCACACAGAGCTTAATAATAATCCCTCCAAAAACAAACCAATAATAAATTGGTCATTTTCAATCTACGACTGTTTGTGGGACATTACTGTGCGCAATTGGCAGCCGCGTTCGCCCATAAATATACAGTCAATTCACTTTACAGTGTGTTCTGTGAAGCGCTTTGGGACGTCCTCCCGACGTGAAAAGCTCTATATTAAATGCAAGGATTATTATTATTATCAGCAGACAATTTATCTCAGTGCTTGATACATGGTGATTCTGTTACCCTCAGTGCAGCACAACAGCAGGTTGGGATATGTGGTGGTGTAAGTGCTTGGGTGAGGATCTAATTGTGTGAAACCACCATCTGTGGTACTATGGGTGAATCGCACCACATTAAATGCTTTCAGAGTAGGAATAATCCATTGGATTTCCAATTTTATGTAAAAAGCAGTCAGTTGATTGCTGTGAAATCCCAGACGAATGAGAAACATCTCTCACCTCGTAGAAAACACAATAAACAAGTTATCCACATAACTGCTCACACTTTGAAAGTACAAGTTTTTAAAATGTTGCAACAACTTTCATTCAGAATCAGATTAATTATCAAACATACAACAAACATACATTTCTTTCAAAGTCTTAAAGCTAATTCCATAGTCTTAAAACTGAAAATGGATTGGAAAAACAGCAAATTCAGTCTTTGTTCAGGTGGGTTTTGTTCCTCGGGTCTTTCTTTGAACCAGGGTAAAATTCATGTCCAAATTATATTTTCCAAAATTCTGCACATGTTTTCATTTTGGGTCTGGTGTTCTGTTGCATGTCCATTATGACTAGAGCCTTGGACCTTCACAACAGCAACAACAACTTGCATTTATATAGCGCTCCTCACGCAGGGTAGTGTCCCAGAGCTCTTAACAGTGGCAGAGCATGAGGCCGAGCCAGGGTAAGGGGAGATGACCATAGGCACGCTCGAATAGGAAGGTCTTCAGACACGACCTGAAGATGGGGAAGGAAGGGGCAAGGCGAAGGGATAGAGGAAGAGTGTTTCATGGTTCACCCATATTCTCACTATAAAATTGTAATGGAACAGTTCCCGAAAGGCTTTTATTGCTGAGTTACTGCTTACATAGTGGACTTTATTGCAATTGTATCTTAGCCCCTACTGTAATCAGCATCAGTAAAAGAGGTAAGCTGGAGCAAACACTGCTGTGAGTGTGGGAGAATATTGCTTAGCTGGAAACTCAATATGTGTAGTATTTCAGTCCACTGTGATGGTAATTGATATCGCTGCCAAACTATGTAGAGAGGTTTGTGACATTTGTGCGTGTGTCTGTGAATGTATTGGGGTGGTGATATGACAGCATGGTGCCAAGGAAAGCAATTCTCCCCAAAATGGCCATTTGAGGGGGTTTCTCTGTTTTTGCACTTCTCATAGGAGGGGACAGCACCAGGAGAGATGTGTAGGTGTATAGCGTAAGGCATGTGGAGTTGGGGAAGGTTTTTCCTTGAGGGAAATTGATGAGGCTCCAGGCTTTTTTTCTGCCTCTTCCTTTCTATGCATCTCTGTAAGGAACACTATATAAACCCAGACAATGGCAGTATAAACCCTAGGACTATATTCAACTCCTCCAGTTGTTCCTATTTTTAAACTTTTCTACTCAAAGTTATATTTCTCTTGCTCTTTTCACCTTCATCGAATATTTCTCAATGCTATTGATTTTTTTTTTTTCGTAACCCTTCATTTACAGACTTTCTAACAATAATAATAATAATCCTTGTATTTGTATAGTGCCTTTCATGTCAGGAAGACCTCTCAAAGCACTTCACAGTGTATTATGTAAAGTGTATTGACTGTGTATTTTGTTGACAAATACAGGAGCCAATTTGCCTTGGTTTAATATCTGAAGGATGGTACTGCAACAGTACAAAACACCCCCAGCACTTCATTAGATAGTCAACATAAACTATATGAATCCCCACGTGAGGTTTGAACCCATAACCTTCTGACTCAGAGGGGAGAGTGCTATCAACTGAGCCAAGCTAAATATGAATGAGAAGCAGGAACCCTGACTGGCTTTTATCTTCACTTGCTGGCCTTCTACACACCAGCTGAGATCAGCTAAGTCAGCAAAGATGAGTGATCAAATCTGGGATCTCACACTGTTTACCCAGTGAACCATGGAAACACATTCTAGCCATACCAAAGAATCACAATAATGATAATAAACCTTGCATTTGATATAGCGCCTTATCACGTCTTCGAGACATCTCAAAGGGTTTCACAGAATATACTGCAAAGTGAATTGATTGTATATTTTGCAGGCAAATTGCGGCAGCAAATTGTGCACCACAGTGTCCCATAAACAGTCATGGATTGAGTGACCAAATTATTATTTTAAGAAAAATATTAAGGGATTTTTACCCCGGAAAAGCGATACGCCAATCAACTAACTTACGGATGCTTACTTACTGCTAGATAAACAGAAGCATTGTGTTTTAAACGCTGCTTTGTCAACTTCACTGTCTCTTTGTGTGGATTCAGATTGTGATTACCAGTGGGCTGCAGTGTTACGTGTTTTGGGAAGTAATGTTTGGTTGATATTTTTTATATTTATATTTTTATATTTTATATTTTTTACAGTCAATCTGCTTTTCAATACATTCTGTGAAACGCCTTGAGACATCTCAACAATATGATAAGGCACTATATCAAATGCAAGGATTGTTATTATTATTTAATGGGGAAAGCCCATTCGCAGCTGATATTGTCAAAGACCTTACGTGTAATGCCAACAAAAATTTTAGCCACTTTGATTCTCTCATCGAGTAGGGATGGATTTGCAAAATTCTCAGTATTGGGATTTGGATACTCTGTCACAATTGCAGTTTTAAACTTGTTAGTTTCAATTTGATTGTCAATCCTTTTGGCTTGATCAACACAGTAGTTTAAATTTTTTTATCCTAATTGGCAATTTATCACTTGTGTATAAATCTTTTATTCCTGATTCCTCTGCCATCTTTCTTAATCTAACCCAATCCACATTGATCAAATAATGTACCATTAGAGAAAGAACCTTTCATTTGGAAAAGCAACATCATTTATTGGATTTAATATGTGAAAGTAAATGGTAATAATTACTCCTTAGTGATCTGTCAGGTAAATGTAAATTTGTTTCCAGCTATTTTGAGATTCGCTTCAAGAATTGTTCTCTGTTCTGCTCTTTCCAGATGTCTAAGGAAGAACTAGTAGTTAATTCAAATCCACTACATGACAATGACAAAGTGAACAAGAGGCAAAATAGTGAAATGTGACAATACACTTAGTGAAATGGGGATGGTGTGCACTCTGCATTTCATGCAGCTTTTCCTTTACCATTGACTTTAAATGAAAAGACATTCTCACAAAGTACATTTGGTCAAGTGCTGAAGGATTTTCGGGGTAGTTCTAAAAAATACTTTGCCTTTAATCCCTGAATCATTTAAATCCATTGGACAGTGGAGTCCTGTAGCTTAGTGGACAGAGAACTGAGTTTGATTTCCAGGCAGGGCGAAACGTTGGGCAAGTTTCCTTACTCCACACACATGTTTACCTAGCAGTAAGCAGGAACCCAGTTGTTAGTAGATTGTTGTATCGCTTTTCTGGGGGTAATAATTCCTTCAAAAAAAAATAATAATAATAAATTGGTCACTCAATCCATGACTGTTTGTGGGACACTGTTGTGCACAATTGGTTGTCGCGTTTTGCCCACAAAATATGGTCAATGCACTTTACAGTCTATTCTGTGAAGCGCTTTGAGATGTCCAGAAAATGTGATAAGGCACTATATCAAATGCAAGGATTATTATTATTGCCAATATCCATTTACACATCATCACCCACACACGCCCTTACTTCACCTTTCCCTGTTGCTACAATCCCCCTCTAATTCACTCCTTTGTCACTTAAGTGCAAGGCATTCCAAACTTCCCACCCTGTATTCTCCAGCTAATGTTGTTACCCATACTAGGTTCCACACACACTCTTTTCATTGTCATGCTCCATTCACTGCAAGGGATGAGGTGAATTTATGGTAAACGGGGTGGATCTTGCTTCAGGACATGTCTGTTTGCCAACGCTCCTCACTTGAGGACCGAGGTTATACAGTTGGTGCTTGCCAGACACCGTTCAGAATGGCAGGTACTATAGCCAGTTAAACTCCAGCAGTACCTAAGTGCACAAACTGGGATCCTCATGCCTTGATTTACATTAAACTATGCCTGATACCTTCTTGGATTAAACAAGCAGGATGTATCCCTGGAAGGAGAATCCATTCCAAACAAGGGAAATATCCATGTGCATCGATTAGTCTGGATGAATACTCTTTAGCATGGTGATAGGTCATTCCAAGTTGTACGTTTTGCTCAGATTCTGTCTTGGAGTGTGCAGCCTTGCTGTGTGACTTATTATCCACAGCACATTTGAAATCTATATGTCACTGCATCAGTTGTTTGGCAAAGCATGGAAACAACAACTACTGTAATTGAGCACCTCGACATTTGTTGTGAAGTGAGGTAAGATGGGGAGGAGAATGCTGTTGTTTAACAGAAGAAAAGGTTTGACAAATGGATATTCAGCCCATTCTCTCTGTACAGCAGGTGATATCTACCTTGTTAAATATTCTATTTATTTAATCTCTTGAGGGAAAGTTCAACAAAATTTCTCTCTGCAGATGTTGAACAAAATTCAATTAGACTCTCAGTGGGATCTAATTCACAATATTTACAAAAGGATCGGGTTGCATCAATTGTGACCTTGGAAACCATCTCCCCACTATAAATCTGCAAAGGCCATTAACAGAGGAATTTTCTGAAGAAGCTTTGCAAGTCATGGAGATATTACCAGAGAAGTAGCAGGAAGCAACTCTACAAGAACATTTTGTGGAATTATATGGCCCCATTGAATCATTCACTCGAGAAGCAGATGTGTCCCCTTTGGATAAAAAGAATGAAAATATATTATAAGATATTTCACTGAAACTACTGTGCCTTCTCATTAACTCCCATGTGCCTTTTGTTCACTATGCCTAATTTAGGTTTTACAATGGCAAGGCATTACTTTGGTACAGATTACACGCAAAATGCACAGTTACACCACTTTACAGTATATCCTGTGAAGTGCTATGAGGTATCGTGACGTGATAAGGTGCTACATCAAATGCAAGGATTATTAATAGGATTATTATTAATTATTATATAAAAGCTCACTCAATCAGAGAGAGGAGCTGGCACAGGAAAAAATTCTTATCGCTGCAAAATACATAGTATGTTGAGAAGGACCTTTGGTGGAATGATGAAACATAGCACCGGGGAGGATAATAACTTTCAAAAGGGTATTGGATGTATACGTGAAAAAGAAAAAAAATTATAAGGCTATGGGAAAAGGGTGGGGGAGTGAGACTAATTGGATAGCTCTTTCAAAGAGCACCTTTACAGGCACCTGTGCTGTAAGATTCTATAATTCTATGATCCAAAATTAAGACTGAATTTAAGAATTTCAGCACATTCTTAAATGCTGACAAAGACCAATAAATTTAAACGCAGGTGAAATTTCTCCTCAAGAAGCTGGAGACATTTGCCTGCAGCTGGAGCTGGAGCCGGAGAGAATGGCCTGTTATTCAGTTCATCAATCCAAAGCTAGTTTGGAGCCTTAAAGTAAAAGGAGAAATGTCTTCTTGAGGCTTCACTATGCTTCCTTTATAATCAAGCAACTCCCAAATTGATACACCAACCACAACAATTTGCATTTATATATCGCCCTTCACTGGGTGCAGTGTCTCGAAGCACTTATCAGTGCCGGAGCCTGATGCTAAGTCGGGTGGAGTGGGGAGGAGGTGACCGTCAGCACGGTCGAAGAGGAAGGTCTTCAATCTAAAATCTAAAGTGGGGAGAAAGCAGGTCAGAAAGATAGGGAGTTGCCAGGGCATCAAGGAATTGTTTGATGAGTGAGAAGATGTTGAAATCAATCCGTTCTATGATAGGGAGCCAGTAGAGCCTGGTGAAGACTGGTGTGATGGGGGTATACAGAATGTAGGTGAGCATACGAGCGGAGAGTTCTCAATCAGTATCTACAGTAGCTAGTGGGAAACAGCGGTGTGAGGATATAATGCCAGCTCCATCACCCACTCTCCTCAAGAAAGACAGAATGCTAATGCCTTTTATAGTTTTCCATTAATTGGTATGGCCAATTGCTGGTTAAACTGTTAGCATCGAGACTGGATCTGAAAATTCTGATGAATGTTGTAATATTCATCTATCTCCAGTCAGAAAGGTGTTTAATGAAGTATTTAATAATAAGGTTAAAGTAATGAAGGGAATCAACCAGCCTCTGGTAGAGGCATCCAAAACATAATCTTAGAATTAATGCTAATAATGATTGGAACTGCGATCAGAAAGCACTTCTTCATACAGAGAGTTGTGATAATATGGATTGCAATGTCGCAGAAGAGCACTTGGACAGAAATCAATTGGCATGTTTAAAAGAGAAGCTAGGATTGATACTTGGAAAGTTAAAGTATTCAAAGCGTATTAAGGGGTCGAGGGAAAAGACATTATAAGATCTGTCATGATCTAATTGGCAGAACAGACTCAATGGGGTGGTGGTCTCCTCCGGTTCCTGTTTCTGATTCACTTGTCAGCTGTGGCCTGCTGCTCTCCTCAGATAACATTTCATCCCCCTTCTCCCAACTGACCACATCAGCACTATCGTTTCCCCTGGAGTCTTTGCTCAGACCAGCCTATCTGTGTCTAAGTGCCTCCAAGTCTCACCACATCTCCGAAGGTGACTAAGTTAGAGTTCTCGTTATTTTCAGCATCTTATGTGATCATGTGAAAGATGATGTTAAGTGCATCTGTGGGGAAAGATAATTTGATTTTTTTTGATGTGCCTTGGTACTTTCAGATCAATTTTATCAAGGTGAATCTCATTAATAAGTTCAAATACAGTGACTCTCTCGCCTCTGGGTTAGAAACTTGTGAATTCCAGGTTTGAGCTCTTGGACACTACTCTTCATGAAGGACACTACATAAAGTTGTTGTTGTTGTTGAGCTCACCATCTAGACTGGCACTCCAGTACAGTGCTGGGGAGTACCATATTGTCAGAGGTGGCACAAAGCATTAAACGGAGATTCTGTCTGCCTGTTCAGGTGGACACTAAAGATCACATAATGATCTCCTGGTGTCCTGGTCAGCCACCAATCCTCAAGGTTAATTTCTGCTTGTGGAATTTAATTTGGTCAGCTGGATGTCTGACACATACAGAAGCCCATCACAGAATGTCCAAACCAAACTAAGAATTCCATGCATCCCACCTACACACGGAAATTCCTCAGATAGTTAATGGAATGGAATGCACACTGTCTCCCTGGAGGGACATGTCCAATTTACCTAATTTCAGAGAGCATTAGGCACCAATTGGCAACAGCCAAGGCTTGGGGACTCCAAAGGGTATTGGGCTACTGCTGGATTCTAATCATCTAAACTCACATAGATTGCCATCGAGTGCTGTAGCTCTAGCTCTTGCCTCACAAGCGAGAGACCTGGATTTGATTCCCCGCAGGGTAAAATGTTGGGCAAGTTTCCTTCTCCACGTGCCTCTGTTTACCTAGCAGTAAGTAGGAACTCGCTTATTAGTCAATTTTTCCGGGGGTAATAATTCCTTCAAAAAAAAAAAATAATAAATTGGTACTCAATCCACGACTGTTTGTGGGACACTGCTGTGCACAATTGACTATCGCGTTTTGCCCACAAAATATACAGTCAATTCAATTTACAGTATATTCTGTGAAGCGTTTTAAGACGCCTTGAAGATGCGATAAGGCACTATACCAAATGCAAGGATTATTATTATTATTGAGAGCACTGCCTGGCAACGGGACAGTGCTTTGAATGATAATAATGCTTGCATTCGATATAGTGCCTTATCAGATCGTCAAGACAAAGCAAGCTATGAAGTGGGACCTTGGTGATGTAAAATGGCTGCCGCATTTGCCTGTAAATACAGTCGCTACATGACAGGGCTGCCTCACATTTTGAGTAAATACGGTAGTTTGGTAGAGATTTTGACTGTGACAAAACCAAATTGATTGGTTTCATTTTCACTTTGTCAGAGCTGACGGTCAAGGAATAGTACCTTTCAACAGCAGCAGAATTACCATATTTTTCATTAAACTCAAAAGCTCCCTGCCCTATCTTTACAACCATGGAATATATATTAGTTTGATTCATAACGGTAACGTATTATCGATATATGCTAATTGTAATTTATTTGCACACACATTAATCCAGAATAAAAATAATTTGTGGATGCACGTAAAGATAAGGAATGCAGAGGAATCTGCTTCTTCCCCTTTTTAATATTGATGTGAAATTTCTGGCGGCAAATGAACTCCACACTCCAGACTCCAACAGATGTTGTTCTGTAGCCTCAGCTAGGTGTCGGAAACCCCTCACCATGCTTAAGAGTATCCAAACTAGTCTGAGAGTTCCACATATGTATGCTACCTTCACATGGAAATTTCCATGTCCAGAATGAAATGTGCACCCTCCCCAGAGGGATGCACCTTGCTTACTTAATCTTGGAGAGAACTAAGCATAGGTTGGCGAGAGCCAGGCTTTGGAACCCCAGAGAGTGTGTTGAGGTACTGCTGGAATTTAACCAATAACTGCAATAACTATTCCACTCCTGTAGAGCCATCTTCCACCCATAACTAACCCCTTATCAACCTGTCCACTCCCTCCGCTCAGCAGGCTCTGGCCTGCTCCACGTCTCCTGCCCAGCCCGCTCCAACTCCAGAGAGCCTTCAGCCTCTCTGACTGCACCCTTTGGAACTCCATCCTACATTTCCTTTGCCTCTCTCCCTCCCTCCACTTCAAGACATGTCTCAAGACCCTCCTCTTCGACTGCGCCTTTGGCCACCCTCCCTACCCTCCCCCCTCTCCTATCCCCGACCTCCCCTGCTCGGGTCCAAATCCCTGATTGTCCAGCACCTTAGGATGTTCTCCCAACTGAAAGGCGCTATACAAATGTAATTTTGTATTGTAACTATTGTCCCTTATTCATGGTGCTTGACACCAGCAACCTTTAAGAACTATCTCTTTGACTGCGCTTTCAGACACCTTTCTACATGCCAACCCACCCAACACCTCAGCCTCCCTGTCAGTTATGCGAACCTCCTCAAGATGTCTCCCTGATGTGAAAGACACTATATAAATGTAAATTGTCGTCGTTTAAACCATCTGCGGTGTGGAGGGGCAATATCATTTTGCTTTATAAACTGAATATGGGTGGAAATTGTGAATTTACACTCTGGTGGGCAGTGTCTGATATGATAGTAAGTGATAATGCCTCACAATCTCAAGCTTCTATATTTTCCTAAGAATGAAACATTCATCAGCTTGCTGCAATATTCAAGAATTGACATTAATTGTATTAATTACAATTTTGCTGAAAATTACAAATTACCTGCTAAATTCTGATTTTGACAATACTATTGGGAGGAAGAGTGGAGAAATGCAATGGGGTGTGGGGAGAAATAAAGTACAGAGGAAGCACAACTCCATAGGGAGAAAGGCAAAAAGCACAAGATCAGCCACTCTCAGACATCGCAAGAACCGAATGGGCAGAGGGTACAATTCATTGCCTTCTGATCCACTGTGAGGCTCATGGAAACTGAAAGAGAAGGGAAATAAATAAACAACAACAACAAAATTATATTTATAGAGCGCCTTTCACGGCGGGAGGATGTCCCAAAGAGCTAAACAGTCAGATGTCGGGGCCCGAGCATGGGGGAGGGGTGGTGTAGGGGTGAGGGAAGGCAGAGAGGTGGGAGGGAGACCAAAGGCACAGTCGAAGAGAAGGGTCTTGAGACCGGCCTTGAAGGAGGCAAGGGAGGAAGCGAGGGGAAGGGACCATGGGATGGAGTTCCAGAGTGTGGGGGCAGAGAGACTGAAAGCCCGGCCACCGATAGTAGGGTGGGTCAGGCGGGAAACATGGAGCAGACCGGAGCCTGCTGAACGGAGGGAGTGGGCAGGTTGGTAGGGAGTCAGAAGGTCAGAGAGGTAGGAGGGGGCAAGGCCATGGATTTTGAACTCGATCCTCTGGGGGATGGGGAGCCAGTAGAATCGGGCAAGGGTGGGAGTGATGGGGTCATGGAGCCTGGTGCGTGAGAGTACACGAGCTGCAGAGTTTTGGATGATCTACAGCTTGTGAAGGGAAGAGTTGGGAAGGCCGATGAGGAGGGAGTTCCCGTAATAAGCCTTGAGGTGACGAATGCGTGGGTGAGGGTTTCGGCAGCCTGAGGGGTGAGGCAGTGGCAGAATCTGGCAATGTTGCAGAGGTGGTGGTAGGCATTGCCGGTCATGGCGCGGATGTGGGGGAAAAAGGACAGTTTGGGGTCAGACAATACACGCATGTTCCTGACTGGCTTAGTGAGGTTGAGTGGGCAGCCGTGGAGGCTGATGCTGCCAGCGCCTGAGGTGCGGAGGCGCTGGCGTGAGCCAATCAGGAAGGCCTCGGTCTTGCTGACGTTGAGTTGGAGAAATTTGTCCCTCGTCCAGGACTTGATGTCGGACAGGCAGTCGGTCAGGACGCCAGTAGTCCTGGGGTTGAGGCTGGAGGCAGAAAGGTAGAGTTGGGTGTCATCCACATACATGTGGAAATTTAGCCCATGTCTGCGGATGACATCACCAAGGGGGAGCATGTAGAGGGTTAAAAGGAGGGGACCAAGGACAGAGCCCTGAGGAACACCGCACGAGACAGTGTGGGGGCTGGAGGAGAAGCCGTTTGCCGTGACAAAGTGGAGGTAGTGTGAAAGGTAGGACCTGAACCAGTCAAGGACAGAACCTTGAAGGTTGAGGTGGGAGGAGAGGCAGTGGAGGAGTATTGCGTGGTTACGGTATCAAAGGCGGCGGAGAGGTCAAGGAGGACCAGGAGGCAGAGGGAGCCCTTGTCACTCATGGTCAGGATGTTGTTTGTGACCTTGACCAGAGCAGCTGTGGGCAGCACGGAAACCCGATTGGAGGGGTTCATGGAGGGAGTGAGAGGAGAGGAAAGAGCGAAGCTGGGAGGCAATGGCTCTCTCAAGAACCTTGGATAGGAAAGGGAAGTTTGAGATGGGCCGATAGCTGGACATCTGTGATAGGTCGAGGGAAGGTTTCTTCAAGGTGGGGGTGATAGTGGCTGTTTTGAGGGGGGAAGGAACAGTGCCAGATGACAGGGAAAGGTTAATGATGTTGATGAGTAGTGGGGCAAGGAGCTGGAGCTGGGATTTAAGGTGAGGGGTAGAGATGGGGTCGAGGGAGCAGGTGGAGGACTTCATGGAGGGTACCGTGTTGAAGACAGAGGAGGGGGTGACAGGCTCAAAGGTGTGGAAGGAGGGATGGTAATTGTCGGATGGGTAATTGTGTGCGGGAGGGTAGGGAGGGGTTGGAAGTTGGGAGGGCTGTTGCAGCTGAGTGGATTCCCTCGATTTTAGACTTGATTCTGGACTCGAGTAAGTCCAGCATTTTCTGGCAGTGAGAGTCAGAGGAAAGTATCTGCGATGCATGTCAGGGAGGGCGGAGAAGCCGGTTGGTGGTGGAAAACAGGAGCCTGGGATTGCTTTTCGCCTCCAGGATTAACCTGGAATAGAAGGATGATTTGGCTGAGGCGAGAGCGGAGCGGTAGTTCTTGATGAAGTCCAGCCAGATGTGGTGGTGAACCGTTAGGCCGGATTTGAGCCAAGTGCGTTCGGCAGCCCGCACCTGGCCCTTGAGCAAGCGGAGGTAGCTGATGAACCAGGGTGAGGATAGGGAATAGGAGGCAGTTCGGGAGGTGAGGGGAGTAAGGACGTCAAGTGTGGTGGAGAGGCTGCTGTGGAGAAGAGTGAGTACAGTGTGTGGGTTGTTGCAAGAGGTGGGCCAAGGGATAGGAGATCAGAGGACACCAGGGCAGCGGAGAGGGATTGCGGGGAGATCTTCTTCCACGGGCAGTAAAAGATGGTGGTAGGTTTGGAGGCAGTGGGGAGAGGGATGTAGGAGTTGAGGGAGATGAAATGGTGGTCAAAGATGGCCTTGTCAGTGATGGTGACATCCGAGACGCTGAGGCCCCGGATGATCACTAGGTCAAGTGGGTGACCGTGGGTGTGGGTAGCAGAGTGGATGTGGAGGGAGAGGTTGAGAGAGGAGAGGAGAGAGGAGGAGTCTGAGGAGATGGAGCAGGAGCGGGTGAAGTCGCCTACGATGATGAGGCGGTCAGAGCAGAGGCAGAGGGAAGCAAAGAGGGTGGAGATGTCAGAGATGAAGGTGGGAGAGGATTTTGGGGGCGGTAAAGTAAGAGAATTTTCAGAGAGAGGTGGGAGGGATGGCAGAGCATAAGGTGTTCGAAAGAGGGGAACGAGCCGGTGGAATAGGGGGATAGGGCAAATGAGGCCCTGGATATGAGGGCCACACCACCGCCAGGACGGTTGAGACATGGGGCATGGTGGTTGGTGTAGCTTGGTGGTGTGTCCTCAGTGAGGGGGAAGGTGTTACCTGGGGTGATCCAGGTTTCTGTGAGTGCCATGATGTCAATGTTCTCATCGAGGATGAGTTCATTGATGACCAGGGTCTTATTGGAGATGGAGCGGACATTTTGAAGTCCAATGCGGAGTAGACAGTTGACAGGGGGATTTGTGGGATGGGAGGGGGTAGTGGAATGGTTGGGAGGGAGGGTGGGGATGTAGATGAGGGAGGAGAGGTTAGCCCCTGGGGTCAGGGTCCGGGGTGGCTTGCAGCGGTAGTGGGGAATGGGAAAGCCGATGTGGCTGCTGCTGGACAGCCAACGCTGAGTGCCACGATGAGCCCGGCAGAGGATTCCCAGGCTGAAGCAGAGGGAGGCAGTGGGGGGCGTCAAGCAGAGATAGGAGGTGGGGAGAGCGGAGAGGGAGCAAGACAGAGCGGGAGAGTTGCAGGCAGGGGGGCATTTTGAGGGAGGGCCAGCTCGAGGTGGGGGCGGCATCCAAGATGCACACGCTGGGACGAGAGGCGACCGGTTTAGTGGGACATTGTCAGCCTGCAGGAGGCTGTAGGGGCTAGAGTTGGCACAGAGCTGGGAGGGCACTCATTATGGATAGCAACGAGCAGCCTGCAGGGGAAGGACAGGGCAGACAGACAGACAGACAGAGAGTGGGAGGGAGGGAGACACTGGTACAGGCTGTACTGTGGTACACTGGGCTGTAGCTGCTACCAGGGTTTCCAACCGGGCGGGCGGACTTGACGTCACGCAGAATGGCGGGAAATTGTGGAAGTCAAAAATGGCGGCTCCCCCGACCGGTAAAGGCCGCCGCTCGATCTCTGTGATACCCGCCCCAGCTCAAGGTCCACGAGACCCCCGGCCCAGCCGGCAGTTACCGGCTCCTGCCTCTAGCTGACACTGGTTCTGATCCCCGGGAGACCAGCCGCTGCCTTGTGTGACTTAACTTCCGTGAGACCCGCTCGGCTTACCTGGGTTTTCGAGGCCCTGACGCTCACTGGCTCGACTGTCGCTGCCGCTCGCTGGCTCGACTGTCGCTGCCGCTCGCTGGCTCGACTGTCGCTGCCGCTCGCTGGCTCGACTGTTGCTGCCGCTCGCTGGCTCGACTGTCGCTACCGCTCGCTGGCTCGACTGTCGCTACCGCTCACTGGCTCGACTGTCGCTGCCGCTCGCTGGCCCGCGACTCAATAAAAATAAAAATAAATAAGTAAAAAATGAAGGAGAAAGAACAAAAATAAAACACTGCAATGATGAGCTCTGAGAGATTTTTGAGCCTGGCTCAACCGGAAGCACTTTTGTCTCTAAGCCAGAAGGTCATGGTCAGATCCTCCAGTGCTGTGTGTGTGCTGCATTGCTCGAGGTGCCGTCCTTTAGATGAAATATTAAACCGTAGTCCCGTCTGACTATTCCGATGAATGTTAAAGATCCCGTGGCCCTAATTGAAAAGAGAAAGTGGTTCCTCCGAGTGTCCTGGCCAACAAATACACAATCACTGCACATTAAAGGGCAGCTTTATTCTACAGCCTTATTGAATTTTCATCTTTAAATCCCTCCATGATCTTGCTCTGCGACGTATTAAAACTTCACCAACCTGTCCGCTCCCTCAGCTCTGCAGGCACTGGCCTGCTCTCTGTCCCTGCCCTGCCTGATGCACTACCAGTACTCAGGCCTTCAGTTTTTCTGCCTTCTCTGTCTGGAACTTCATCCCAGAGCTCCTCCGTCTTCCCTCCTCTCTTGCCTCCTTCTAGCCCATCTGAAGACTTTCCTTTTCGACCGTGCCTTTGGTCATCCTCCCTTCTCCAATCCTCTTGCCCTCTGCCACTCTCTGATCCCAACTCGCGGCTCAGGTGCAAATCCCTCATTATCCAGCATTTAGGACGTCCTCCTAAATATAAATATAAATATAAATGAAATTTGTTGTTGTTTTTGTTTGCAGAAAACTCTTGTGACATGCTTTTCAACATTATACACACTTTTGGGGGGAGTCAGCAAGGTGTCTTGACACAATCAGAAACCCATCGCCAAGCTCAAGAGTTTCCAACCCAACTAGGTTTTCCGCATGTATCTCACCTACACATTCAAATTTAGGTACAAAGCAATGCTCATATTGCAGTCGCCTGGCAGCAAGTCAAGCATAGAAATACATCCTCTCTAACATCTACAAAGTCTTTTCAAGATCTCAACTGCTTAGCCAGAATCCGACTTTCTGCCCTTAAGTATGTCCCTGGCTAGGTTTTCCGAGGTTAGTTAGGGATTTGATGATCATGCAACACGACTCTGGAATACATCACAGGTCTTCGTGCCAGGCAGTTCTTGTTAATTCTGCACCTTGCAGTTTGATGAGAACACTTTAATATGCTGAGCAGCCACATCTAGATCAGTCAACCAGGGAAAGACCAGCATTACTTTTTAATACATCCTTATAGGTTTTCTCATTTTCAGATTAACTCTGAATATTGCAGCAGATTGATAAATGTTTCATTCAAGGGAAAATTAAGTAGCATGAACTTGTGCAGCAACATCATTTACTAGTTTATCAGATGGAGGTGGGCGAGGGCCATTTCTCAACAGCTGTCTCGAGTGTAACATGGATATTTTTAAGTTAACCTCTGCAGTGCTTCGGTTCACAGTTTTGCTCAAGCTGGAACTTTAAAGAGAAAATAGTTCAGAATGCGCAAGTGGGAGCCCAGAGGTTGGCCTGTCAAGGCTGGGTCATGTTGGTGTAGTCATGGCACTTGGACATGCAAAAGCAGTGCTGGGGTGTGTGGCAATGTCCGAGATGCCTTCCTACAGATGAGATATTAAACCGAGGCCAAGTCTGTCTGTTCAGAGGGATGTTAAAGAGTTTCTCCGATGTCCTGGCATCAATCATTCACTTCATAGCTATTTGTGGGACATTGCTGTGGTCAAATTGGCTGCCGTGTTCACCAACAAAACCACAATCATTCCACTTTACAACGTATCCTGTGATGCCCTTTGGGACGTTCTCCTGAAGTGAAAAGTGCTACATCAAATGTAAGAATTATTATTATGAGTGGGAGTCATATTTCCTTCCTAATTAGTGTAGTTTTTAGCTGTCCATGAACTAATGCAGCTATATTGTTTACCAGGGGTAATAATGCTTGCTCTCCCTCTCCACCACAGAACAAAATGTGGTCACTCCATGGCTGTTTGTGGGACATTGCTGTGCACAATTGGCTGATGAATTTCGCCCACATAATGTACAGTTTCGCCCACAAAATATACAGTCAATTCACTTTACAGTATATTCGGTGAAGTGCTTTGCGACGTCTTAAACACGGGATAAGGCACTTTATCGAATGCAAGGATTATTATTATTACATTCTGTGAAATGCTTTGAGACATCTCAATGCCGTGATAAGGTGCTACATGAAATGCATGGATTATTAAAATTATTATTATATTGTGGTGAGGCGGAGCAATCCACCTGAATATTTGGCATGGCTTTGCGTTTCCCACAGGTGAGAGTGTTCCTGTTGAACTGGTGTGCCTGGTTCCTCCGAATGAAGAAGCCTGGCGAAGGCAAGAGTGACATCCCCTACAGGTACAGCCGGCAGCAGCCACAGAGCATCAGCAGCGTGGAGATGAGCGGCCTCTCTGGACAGCAGACCATCAATGGCAATATGATCTACTTTGGCTACCACACCATGGAGAACCCGTGCTGCCCTCCTAGCAGCGACTCGGGGGTCATGTGTGGACGGATTACCTCCTCCACCACCGAGGACCACGGCATGGTTCAGAGCAGCCCTCCCCCAGAGAGCCCCCCCGAGATCCTGAAGATCCTGGAGGAGGTGCAGTTCATTGCCAAGCGCTTCAGGGACCAGGACCAGGGAGAGGCCATCTCCAGCGAGTGGAAGTTTGCCGCGGCAGTGGTAGACAGACTCTGCCTTGTGGCGTTCACGGTTTTTTCTATAGTTTGTACATTCGCCATTCTAATGGCCGCCCCTAATTTCATAGAAGCCGTTTCTAAGGATTTTGCATGAGACGCAGTGGAGCAGTAAATAAATACATTGAAACTCAAGGTCAGCTAACACATAGTAAAAGGGAACAAATAAAGTATGTAAGCCAGACACACCATTGCTGAACGTAGGATGTTAAAAGGAAATTATTCCACACGTGTCCCGAACACACATAATCCTTGTTCCTGCTCGCATGCTCTCTCAATGCTCATTTTGCTTTTGGTCGTGGCCATCTGACACATTTCCTGTAACTGATCGCTTTCTTCCTGGCGACAGGTTACAATGCATGTTGAGTAATTTTCAAACATAAGCATTCTCTCCCCACCTCCCCATAAGGAAAAGCAATTCTAGTCACACTATGATCCAGTCGTTCTGTATTTATTTGCTAAATTACAGCCGGCAGGAAAGCAAATTCCCCACAGCCTATGAATGACTTTATAATTAAAATGGTCACATAATGTATACTGACCCAGAGGGTAATGTTATAACTAGGAAAAATTTTACATAAATTAAACATGTCTGTCTCCCATAAGTAAATAAGGTACATTTTAGAATAGCTGTAGTATAGTCTTGATGTGGATACTTTTTGTGCTGCTTCTTGATATAGGTCAATGTTTTATTATTCTAAGAGGGAACGTAGCCTTCCTAACATGTTTCATTATATATCTGCGTCCTGACATTCAAACATCTCTTTCACAAGTGCTATGGTCCCAAGGCTCATAATCATCGTGGCATAGATT
Organism: Callorhinchus milii; assembly: GCF_018977255.1. Classification (NCBI taxonomy): domain Eukaryota; kingdom Metazoa; phylum Chordata; class Chondrichthyes; order Chimaeriformes; family Callorhinchidae; genus Callorhinchus; species Callorhinchus milii. The sequence goes on along the minus strand of NW_024704742.1, from coordinate 78,258,459 downwards.
GAGCTGTGAAGTGACTCTTAAGTGAGTGCCTGAAAGTCACTGTCACTGATGAGATCCGTGTAACAATTTAGACTGTAAGAACATAAGAACATAAGAATTAGGAGCAGGAGTAGGCCATTCGGCCCTTCGTGCCTGCTCCGCCATTCAATAAGATCATGGCTGATCTTCTGTGCTTCTGTGAGATTGACATGGATCTCTACTAGTAATGTAGCAAACCTTCCATTATTTATTTAGAACAGAACTTTCCATTACAAACAAACATACAGGGGCTCAAGTTCTCATATGTTCTTAAGTGTGCAACTATCGTCTTAACTTTATTATTATGCAGAACTCTGGAAGATAATGCTTGGAGACAACACTAATGCTGCAACTTTCATACTGGGAGTTTGCTGGCTCCAATCCCAGTCTGTGCTGAATTTGCTAGTCTCAATCAGGGCTGCATGCGGAGACTAAATTGGATCCGGCATTCTCTGGAATAGGAAAATAAAAGCAGACGGTGCTGTTTCGAGTCCCTCTGTTGCACTCTCTACTAATTGTGTTTTTGTGGTAGCTGGGTGTGGGGAGGTCAGGCTCATCCGTGATGCCCTCCATGGACCAGTGGCTGGCCCACATTCATCTGCCAATGACCAATGATCACTTGGACAGAGTACCAAAGTGTAACCAGAACCCCAAAAAACAGATCCCAACAAGAAGGGACCAGAAGCAGAGAGGAAGGTGGCAATAGGGAAAAGATGAGATGTGCTACATTGAAAGCAAAATAGAAAAATAAACTTAAATCTTGATTTGGGAGTGAACCTTCCATAATTCCTTTTGGATGCAACAGAAATCAGCTTCCAAATTAAGCTTGCATTTAGGGTTAGTTTATATATATATTTCGTAAAATCTTACATTTTAACACAATAATCTTAAGCTTAAGAACATAAGACTTTTCGGGCCTGAGATTTACTTTAAGAGATCAATACATGAATGACTCCAATGTCATAAGGGTAGTGAACTCGCCTATCAAGTCCACAAAATGAGGGCCATCACATGAAATGTGTAGGAACCTAAAATGTCATTATGAATCCTGCAAAGCAGATTCATGTATGTTATCAACCTTCTTATCATGCAGTGTATTTAATTCTGTTCTTAATATGCATTTTTGTTTTAAAAATATGATGTAAAGCATGTGCTCTATTTGATCACAGGATGCTGTGGTATAATGCTTCTTCTAAGTATTTGTTGATAATTGATGAAAACCCAGAGTGTAAGACTATGTTTTAAACTCCAGTGTCTTGCATTTGTCAGTTCTGCACCCAGCATCAATGAACTGATATTGCAGTTCCTAAATGGTAACCAGGATTGGAGTCTGGTAAGCAGCAGTTACATTTATAAAGGTGTGCCATGATCACTGAATCCAAGAACAAGCTGAGGATGGCCATGTCCAAATTATATTGTCCCAATGCTCCCACTAGACCAGCATTCAGAGACCATAGTCTTCAGTGTAACATTAATCACCTCAGTGTAAACACTATCCTCCACACTTCAGACACCACCTGCTTCCATAAAAGGACCAGGAGCTGTAATGTCACATCCTTCTTCTCTTTCCCCACCGTCAATGCCAGAAAATTCACACTGCACCGATGCTGTGTAAGTGAAGTCTCTTCACTTCCACCAGTATGGTTGTTTTGCCCACTAAATATACAGTCAATTCACTTTGGTGTATATTCCGTGAAGCGCTTTGAGACGTCTCAACAATGTGATAAGGCGATATATCAAATCAAGAATTATTATTATTATGACAATGCAGATAGGTAAGCCGGATTTATACTTCCCGGACCTCATTGCATCACATCAAGACCATTATAAAGCAAACAACAAGATTCTGGAGCTTGCTATGCGTACATTTTATCACACAGAAATCATGTACAAACACAAAACACAATGTTATTCTAAAGTTGATCACACTCTAATAATATTTCAAAACTCCCAGAAACATCTTGAACTTTTCGATGACTATTTGCTCTCCATTTATTTCACAGAAGACCTTGACGGTTGGGTGCAGTACTGGACGCTTCATTACAGGAAAGATACAGAAACATTATAAAAGGTGCAGCATAGATCCACTAGGATGTTATCAAGGATTCAATTGTAAAGAGAGACTTGAGATGTTAGGAGTTTTTCACTGGAGCGGAGACAGTTAAAGGTTAGCGTAATATAGGTCTTCGAGATTATGAAGGATTTTGATAGGGAAACTAGCAATGGTTATTTCCACTGCCCATTGAGTCACTAAATAGAGAGCACTACTTTAAGGTAATCATAAAAAAGGATTAAAAGTGACACTAGAAAGATATTCTTAACATAGAGGATGGTTTGAATGTGGAATTATTTTCACAAGCTATTGTTGATGCAGATTTTTTTCAATCCTTTCCAAAGAGAATCAGATGAATGCTTGAAATAAATGTAAGGAAGGCAAGAGGAACGAGCAGGAGAGTAGATGACTCATATGGTGAAAAACACCAGCTCAGACATGATGGGCTAAATTTCTGTGCTTTAAAATTCTATAAATCTATGTTGTATAACATCATCATAGCCTCACGTCAAGCAGGGCACAATTCGGCCTGGTCTTGATTTACCCTTTTTATGTCACATTTCAGAGTGTCCAAAATTTGGCAAATTGTTGAATTTAGTTTTGCATTTGAAGTTGGTTTTCTTACGAAACTTACGGAACATCGAGCATCAACATTAAGGCTGTATTTATGAATTTGTCAGATTCTGAATTCTTTGGCAGGTTAGGTTAATGGAGTAAAGCTAGACCCAGGTGGAATTTCTACTCCATGGTGCTCTTGGTTTCAAATGCTTGACCCATCAATCATCAATTAGAAAGAGGCTTGTTTTCAGAGAGAGAAACTAGTGATATCAACCTTTTTATTGTGAGGTTTTCTCTGGGTCTCACCACCCCACCCATACACACACAAACAAATATGTAATCCATCACACTGGAGCACGAATGTAAATCTGGAATGTTAAGGACCTTTTTTAACATATAATGTGGTTTCCCTTTCAATCTTCCTTCCACTTGAAACTTTAAGTGGAAGTTACAAACAAACTCTGACAAATAATAATCCTTAATATCCTCACAATAAAATTTTATATTGTGCCATTCACGTCAGGAGGATGACCAAGGCAATCTTAGCTTGGCACCTGAGCTGAGGTGAGAACTGATGGGGTTGGTGAGAGAAAAATGGACCATAGGGAAAGATCTTGGTGGGGTGGGTAATAATGTACCACACTGGAGCACCTATGCAAATCTGGAATATTAATTATGTTTCTTAACGTAGAAAGCATTTTCCTTTTCAATCTTTCTCCCACTTTAAAGTTTAATGAAAGTTACAAGCTCTGACAAATGGAATGCAATGCACCATGGATGTGGATGAGAAGGCAGATAGTGAAGCAGAGAAGAGCAGTAAAGAAAGAGAAACAATCGGGTTGAGGGATAAAGATATTGTTACTTATTTGCTGTCGCAGTGCTTTGCTTTTAGGTTTATCAATACATCTCTGTTAAGTGGAAATTTCCAGGCTTGGTTAATAGTGATGTAGCCAACCTTCAAACTGGTTTGTGCTCCAGTGAGTATACTATGGTGCAGTGATCACACTGGTCTGAAATCCCAGTTGGCTTTGAATGTATAACATTAACAATATTGGCCTCTAATGGGATTTCCCCCATTATGATGGTGCATTGCCAGAATGGCAGCTCTCACATATCCACACTGAAAAACAAGCCTAATAATATTGAGACAGCAGTAAACAGAGCATGCAGTTTTGCACAGAGGCAATTAATACCTATAAATCTTATGGGGCCAGTGTATTACTTCAAAGGTTGATGAATACTTGAGGCACTCAATAGTGGTCAATAAAATCCGGAGTGTTAGTAAGAATCATCCCTTGATATCTGCCACAAATCACATAATAGACAGTAATAGCGTAGCTTGTAATATTGTAATATTGTAACTTCACCTGTCAGGTTAAATGAAAGCGTTATTGCACACAAAATGCCCTCACTATTTCATTGGAAGCTAGTGTTGCATTTATAGCCAAAATTTGACTAGACTAACTGCAAGCATTGCACTGCTGAGATGGGTAGACTCGGTCCTGAATGTTACTGTGCTGCCATTTATCATTCATTTTCTCTGGCTGTGTTTTTTCCCTTCTTTCATTATGCCCAGCTCAGGCCACATCCCCAGACTGAACCGACGTGTGACATTTCCCTGTACTAGTACTGATCTTGTGTGCTGTACTGATCAACTCCCAATGAACTGCTAAATCCTTAGTGACGTTAATGATGATTGTACTGGAAGTTTCATGTATTTTCTGTAATTTCTTTCTGTCCACTTCTTCCGGTTGATGTGAGTTTAAATAGATGTCAAAGGCTTAATATAGTTATGTAGCTAACAATCAACCCTGCAGTGTTGTGTTAACCTGGACCCATATGTTTGTAACTCATGTGGCGCTGAAGATCTCTATTCATGCAATGTACTGGTATCATAGTAAATAGGATTTGGTTAAGCAATAGTTTCAGGTGAAGATGACTGGCTCATTTCATCAGGAGGAGTTACACGTATCCTGTTCAATTAACTGTGAATTTCATTTGTACTCAATGTCTCAGTCTTTCAATGTTCTAATTAAAGTTTACAAGAATAACTCAATCACTGTTTAATGCCATTCTGTTCAAAGTTCTTAGCCCAGCTCCTGTCAGAACAAAATGGTACACTACTATATATAGTACATAGACAGCATTCTGTTGTCGAAATAAGCCCATCAAGTAGTAACCTTTAAATATGAAGTAACCCAAGGAACATTTTCCTTGTTATCTATGGGCTGCCCCACAACAAACCATCTTACACTTATAGGGATAGTGGTGGCCCATTAAGGCAAGGAATTATTGAGTAGAAGAGGAAGCTGGACCTTCATATGACAGAGAGTGGAGTAGAAGAGGAGAGAGTAAGGGTGGAGAGTCATGGGAAGCATAAACACACCCACATGGACTGGCTGAGCTGAGGGGCCTATTTCCATATTTTATATTTTTTGCAAATCTTTTGCATTCAAGAATCTCGTCCATCAAGCATTCCTCAGCCCATTCTGGTGAATAACCATCCAAATCAATTGCCTCAGAGAGGTGAGCAACCATTGGTAGATTAAGAAGATCATGCTCTGTGGAACGTCTACCTTATCTTAATATTGAACAGGTGTCGGCCTCCCTGAATGGTTGCACTTTCACCTCTAAGTCAGAAGATTTCAAGAACTCCGGCATTTGAAATCATATAGTCTAGGCTGACACTTCAATATGTTGCTAGTGGTGTTCTGCATTGCTAGAGATGCTGTCCTTCGGACGTGACACAAAACTGAGTTCTGTCTGCCTGTTCAGGTCGACGTTAAAGATCCTAGGCCACTGTTTGAAAAGGGAAGGAAGATTTTCCCAGTCTTTTTGGAACATAGGAAAACAGGTGCAGGAGGAAACCTTTCCTGTTCTAAGAAATATAACTCCAGTCCACCCATCTTTCATCACGTCTAAGCCATTTCAGCACAGGTAAAGCATCATCAGACACCCTCCAAGGCTGATTTGAATTCAAACCCCCAAATCTCTCTTGTCATCTGGCCCTACTGGTGCATCCCCAATTAGAACATGTCATGGCCAACAATCCTCTAGATTCTGGATAAATCAATTGTTCATCTCCTGACTTCCTGGCTGCTGTGGGACTTTGCTGTGCACAAATTAGGTGCTTATTAGATTAGATCATTTTGCTTAACGGTAATTACTATAAAACACTTTGGACATTTCAACATTAAGAACGCTATATCAAACGCAAGAATTTTTTAAAATTCAGACACAGAGAAAATGAGTGTAACACAGCAGTAAATGTTTTGAATTCAATGGATCAGTGGCTTGAGTTTAGGCTTCTACTTGTCCAGGTTTCTTGCTGAATAGCAATGACCTTTGATGCTTACATTCCAAAATTCCTCTCTCCACACAAGGGCTTTTTAGTCAACATTTGAGTTTGATTTATACTGTCAGATGCTATGCTGACATATCCTACTATTTACTCATTGCAAATATTATTTCAGTCTACGTGTACAGCTGCACAAAGCAAAGGGCAATGCAGATTAAATGTGTGCAGAAATGAATATCCAGTATAATGCACCTTGAGATGCCCTCTCAATATACTACGATACTATATAGTGAAAGGCACTATATAAATGTAAATTTGTATTGTAGTGTCAACCCAGAACTTGGACTGTCCTTGAAGTTAGCAATGTGCATATATATGTCTGTTAACATGCATGTTCATTGGGTGGGTGGGTTTATCAGGTGGAACACACACTGCTAATGCAATTGGTTCTGGTCACAGTTGAATCGATCAGTCATTTGTTATTGTTCAGTAATCTGACTCATACTGTTAAGATGGCTCATGGAAGAGCTCAGACTCTTCAATAGCTCCTTTTCGTTTCGCCCACAAATATACGGTCATTTCACTTTACAGCTTATTCTGTGAAGCGCTTTGAGATGTTGAGAAGACGTGAAAAACGCTATATCAAATGTAAGAATTATTATTATTATTTCCTCAGACTGAATAAAAATGAGCATAAAATCTTCCAATCATATTCTTATTCTTAAATCATATCATATCCTTAAGCCTATCAACTGAAGAGAAGAAGGAATCAATGTCTAGAGCTTGGTATCATGTGTCAGCCCACCACACGTGCAGTGTTGCACCAACTTCCATTCTGTACTGCTGTTATGATCCACTAGGATGTGAATGACTCCTGGCGCCTACACACAGAACTGAACCAATGGTTACAGCAATACATTAAGGTCAGAAAAATACAATGCATCCAATTTGATTTACTATTCAGGCTCAGTGCATTATTGGTGCTCTGCTCCCATCCCAGTCGTTCAGATTCAGACATGTTCTCATAGCTAAATTAGAAGAGAAGTAAGATTGCCGTTCCTGTCACACCAAAGATTCAACAACACTCATAAACTGATTAGATGCTATATCAAATGCAAAGATTAATATTAAAAAAAACTTTGCTGATTTATAATACGTAACTGTAATTTCCATAGGTAGAGTCTGCACTCATATCATTGACATTCACAACATGTCTTTGTCAGCAGTTTAATGATATATCATGCTGTAATAGAATAATTGCTGTTATTTCTGGATACTGAGGGTTGGGGGTTAAACAGATTCAGCGATGTGTTCTGCATCTGAAATGTTACAATTGTAATAAAGTTATTTCAGTCTTTCGACCTGCAATGGCAAACATAAAATCTTATGAAACACGGTTTTGGTCATTTATGGCTCAATTCATGTGAAATGAGGCATCACTGCTGAAAGCAAATATAAAATATATAATAAAGCAATGGGGGGAGGGGGTATAAAACAGAAAATGTTAAGCATCAGCCATGCAATTCAGATGACCTGATGTCCAAATGTAGACAACAACAACAATTACACTTGTGTAGAGCCTTTCAAGTCAGGAAGACATCCCAAGACGGTGGGCATCATGTGGAAACATATCAGAAGCTAAGTAAAGGGTTTGCTCAGGTTAAAGAGAAAATATACAAATATACGTGTATAACTATTCCAATCTATGCTTGGTTCAAATAGCTCGATAGTTGTGAGCTAATATTTTGAGCGTGGAATATTTCAGTGGAACTAATATTTTTACTAATGAGCAGAGAAATCTATTGTATTCTGTGATTTTTAATAGCAGTGTCACATCCAATTATATTTAAAATTTTCAAACTCATGTTTGGATCTAAGCAGTTAGCTGATATCTTGTGGAACAATTACTCTTGATTTGGCATTTAAAGGGATAGTGGGTTTGAAAAAGAACGAAGAACAGTAGCGTTCCTGGCCTCACCACCAGAGAAAGTCCTGTAGCGTATTGATTAGAGCACTCGCCTCACAAGGATCTGAGTTCGATTCCCGGGTGGGGCAAAATCTTAGGCAAGTTTCCTTACTCCACACAACTCGGTAAGTAGGAACCTAGTTGTTAGTTGATTGTCGGATCACTTTCCGGGGGAAGAACTCGATCCACCACTATTTGTGGGACACTGCGTAATTGACTGTCAAGTTTCGTCTACAAAATATACAGTCAACTTACTTTATAGAATATTCTGTGAAGCTCTTTGAAACGTCTCGAAGACATGATCAGGCGCTATATCAAATGCAAGGGTTATTATTATTACATGATACTGTTATTAAACTATAATTTTATATAAACTACGTATAACGTAGGTGTCTTTTGCATCGACAGTTAGTGGAAGTGCTGTGCACATTCAGCTTCAGTCATGATCAAACCAGTTTCCTGAATAGAAACAACAACAACAACAAGATTCCATTTATAGAGCGCCTTTTACGTCAGGAGGACGTCCCAAGGCGCTGGACAACGTCAGTGGTGGCGGCACAATCTGGAAGCAGGACTGTGATCATTTCTTTTCCACAATCCCATTATAATCAGTATCTAATTTTTGAGTGAAGGGTCTCATTCCACAAACACAATACTTTCAATAAAGAAAAGGCCATATGACATAATCACTGCTAATTTAGTGTGGCAGCCTGACTCAGTTGGTAGCACTCTCGCCAGTGAGTCAGAAGGTTGTGGGTTCAAGCTCCACATCGGGACTTGGAATCATATCGTCTAAGCAGTGCTGGGGTGTGTTGCAATGTCAGAGGTGCTGTCCTTCGGATGAGATGTTAAATGAAGTCTAACAGTTTTCCCCATTTATCTTATCATACCCATTCAGGGGATGTTAAAGATCCCATGGTACTGTTCACAAAGAGAAGGGAGTTTTTTCTCTCACTGTGTCCTGGCCAATATCCCCCGAATAAAATTGGTCACTCATTCCATGGTTGTTTGTGAGATATTGTTGTGTGTAAACTGGCTGCTGTGTTTTTCCCACAAAATACACAGTCAATCCACGCTACAGTACATCCTGTAAAGCACATTGAGATGTCTCAACTACATAGTAAGGCACTATATTTATTGCAAGGATTATTAATTCTAATTTTTAAGATGCTTTTTTTTATTAATCCAACTTTCCAGCTTTTCCCCTATGACACTACTATTTTTACCGATCAGGTTCATAAGCCTATCGAGTTCTTTATTGAATGATTCTATTGATCCAGCTTCAGTAGTCAATTGTGGTAACGATTCCACACCCTTACAACCCTCTGAGTGGACAATTTCTTTCTGACCTTTCTGTGATTTTTTTCTGCAAAGAATCCTGAAACTTTGCCCCTTTTTCATTGATTCCTCAACAATTGGAATTGATTTTCCCCATGTATCTTATCAGTCCCCTTAAATTTTAAATGCCTTTATCATATTGCTCTCAATCTCCTGGGTGCAAGGGTCAAGAATAGCTGTAGATCCGACTTAATAAATGGGATTAAATGTAATGAGAAAGTGTGTGGGAGTGGAACTAATTCTCAGAAACATTCACAACAGCCACGAGAGATGTCCAACTCTTTAATTACGTTTTCGAACAACCTGCAACTTGTGTAAAGCTGGAGAGCTGTGTCATTACTCTATGCAAATCATATAACAATGACAAATGAGTCATAGCTCCAGCAGCCACTCTATCACATCAGGGTTTGCAACAATTTGGTGAGCTATGGAGAGAAAAGCCAAGGGCTTTATAAATCTGATTCATTAAGAAGTCAAAGGAGCCATTGAACAAAAGGGATGGACAAGTATGTTTAGAGAAGATCAACCAGAACGGCAGCAACAACTGCCTATGCATTGCCAATCACATTTCAAGAGTCTTTAAAATCAAATCAAGGATTTGTTCCATTGGCAAACAAGACACAGCAACTCAGTCATTTTAAAATGTTATGAGATCAACAACCAGATAAGTAAATATTTGAGACTTGTAGATAATGAGATGATGTCCCTAGATTGCTAAACAAGCTCTAGAATATGTAGTCAACAGTGGTGCATCTTTAATGCTGCGTATTTAATGAATATTATTGCTAGAGTATCTCTGGGTCAGACTGGCACAGTTGGTAGCACTCTTGCCTCTGTCAGAGGTTATCAATTTAAACCCCATGTTTGACTTTGACTCACATATTCTCGGTTGATACATAATAAATAACAATCCTTGCACTTGATATAGTGTTTTTCACGTCTTCTCGACGTCTCAAAGCGCTTCACAGAATATGCTGTAAGGTGAATTGACTGTATATTTATGGGCAAAACGTGGCAGCCAATTGTGCATACCAGTGCAGGGCTGAGGGGGTGTTGCATTGTCGGAGGTGCTATCGAGGTCCCGTTTGCCTGTTCAAGTGCACTATTTGAAAAGAGAAGGTAGTTTCTCCCAGTGTCCTGGCCAAAAATCTCTGAAATAAAATTGGTCATTCACTGCTTTTTATTTGTGGGACATTGTTGTGCTTAGCTGCCACATTCGCCCACAAGTACATAATCACCATCACATCACAGTATATCCTGTATTCATGACGTATTCATCATCTAAATAGTCCAAATTTCTCCAATCCGCTCCTTGCCAGACTCTGTTGCTACATCCTCCATAGGCTCCAGTTGATTCAGAAATCCACATCCTCCTCTTGCATGAATATTATCATCACTAGTATCCTTGCCAGGCTCCTACGTGAATCCAAGTGGAACAACTTTCAAATTGTTGTCCTGTCTTTTAAATCTTTTTGCGTTCTTGCCCCATCTCTGCAGCGGCAATCTCCTCCTGCCTATACTCTCTGGTCCTTCAATTTGGTTTACTGCTTGCTTCTCATCCCCTCTGTTCCACAAGTCACCATGTTTTCAGCCAAGCTGCTCCACCATCTGGAATTCTCTCCCCAAATCCTTTCGTCGTCTTTCTCTCTTCAAAACTCTAAAAATATATTATACTAAAATGTATATTCCGTGATAAGGCACTATATCAAATGCAAGGATTATTATTAACATTTTCAGTACAGATGAAGATTCAAACCTGCAACATTCTGTTCTGTGCAGCTTAGTCCTACACCTTTCCCCATTAGGCTATGTAGGCCACATCATTCTTGAAGCTGTTCAGTCATGTTATCATCTTGGAATAGGTCAGCTGTCTTACAGACGTCTAATGTTTTCCACTGTTTGACAATTGTGGCTTGCTTCAAAACCATTTTTGTTATTCTTCCAGACTACAAGAGCGGCAGGACTGGGAGGGAGACTAAATTGTTTACTCGTGGGGTGCAAGGTTTGCTTTGTAACAAATTTGGTGTGATGATTATCAGAATAAACACGATGCATCCACACATTACATTTTCCACCTGAATATATGTGTTAAACTATAGCTGCCTATTGTGGAGAGTGGATGTGTTCAATATATTTAGCTTGATTCAAATTCAAATTACTCTCTGTGTCCACCCCCAGTGAACCCCTCAAATTGTAATTTATTATAAATCAGGAACCATTTTCGGTCAGTTTGACGTTGCCCTTTACACTCATTTAAACTTCCTGTGAAAATAAATGGATCACAAATTTCATCGAACATTTTTCAATTGGACTTAACGAGTACTTTCCTTGAAAACCTTTATACTGTTGGGAGAAGTTTTTGTGTATGCTATTTTGCAGATATACAATATATGTTATTGTCCACTGTATCACTGCCTGAGGCAGAAAACAGTGTGTAAATATTGAAGAAGATTCAAGCTGGCTTACATCAATTGACCTGAATTCAATCATTTGCACAATAGGATAAAATGTATTTGTCTTTTGCATTGTGTACTCCTGTGATCAGTACAACACAAAGTTAAAACATTTGGCAAGGACAAAACACAGAAGAATTAGCATGATTTACTTTCTGATGCATAAACCTTATTGATTGTGTTCCTTGTACCGATCTTTCACTTCAAAGAAATGACAAAATATAACTAACGTTCCATTCTGACCATAGAAATGACTTGTACTTTAGCATTGAACAAAGTGAATTGAGTTGACATAAACCGCCAATGGACCATTGGTATACAGTGCTTAGCAACTCAGGAACACGCGTCCACACTTGCAGTAACACAGCCAAAAAAACACAATGGACCTGAATATTCTCTGTATTTTAAGCGTTCCAAGGAGCTACCCCACATGAAGACCGTGATGTAAATGATGTTGTTGTTGTGGTTGTAATACAATGGACAACAACAACTTGTACTTATAAAGCGCCCTCCATGCAGGGTAGCATCTCAAAGCGCTTAACAATGATGGAGCCTGACTCCGTGCCTGGGGGTGGGGGGGCCGGAGGTGACCGTAAGCACTGCTGAAAAGAAAGTTTTCAGATGGGACTTGAAAAAGGGGAGAGAGGGGGCAAGGCAGAGGGATTGAGGGAGAGTGTTGGGGCATAGTGGCTGAATGCACGACCTCCAATGGTGAAGCGGATGGTGCGAGGGACAAGCAGGAAGCCAGTGCCAGTCGAGCAGAAGCACCGTATGATGGATTGTGGAGTGAGGAGGTCAAAGAGGTAGGGAGGTGCCAGAGGCTGAAGGAATTAGAACACGTCTGTGAGGATCTTGAAGTTGATCCGTTCGGTGATGGGGAGACAGTGGAGCCTGGCCAGAACTGGTGAGATGTGGGTACGGAGTTTGGTCGGGGTCAGTATGCGGGCAGCAGAGTTCTGAATGAGCTGGAGTTTTTGAATAGTGGAGCTGGGGAGACCAGCGAGGAGTGCATTTGAGTAATCCAGGCGGGAGGTGACAAACGCTTGCATGAGGGTTTCGGCTGCATTTGGGGTAAGGTACGGTTAGAGGTGGGCAATGTGGCGGAGGTGAAAGAAGGTGGTCCTGGTCAGGGACTGGATGTGAGGGTGGAAGGACAGTTGGGGGTCGAACAGGACGCCTAGATTGCACACTGGTTCAGTGAGTCTGAGGGAGAGCCTGGGGAGGTTGAAGAGTTCAGATCCGCAGGAGTGACGACATTTGTGGGAGCCAAGCAATATGGCTTCCGTCTTGTCCACTTTCAGCTGCAGGAAGTTTACACTCATCCTGGCCCTGATGTCTGCCAGACAAGCTGATAGAACATCGGTGGACCTGGAGTTGGTACTGGAGGAGACAAAGTAGATTTATGTGTCATCCGCATACATGTGGAAGTTTATCTCGTGCCGATGACATCGCCAAGAGGAGGCATTTAGATGAGGAAAAGAAGGGGGCTAAGGATGGAGCCCTGAGGTACTTGACAGGATTTTGGCAAGGAAGGGCAGGTTGGAAACGAGAGGGTAGTATGAAAGGTTAGTGGGATTGAGGGTGGGATTTTTGAAGAGGGGTTTGATAACAGCGGTTTTTAGGGGGAGTGGAACAGAGCCTGAGGAGACAGACTGGTTCACCGTGTCGGCCAGAAGGGGTAGAGGAAGGGGATTGAGTGATGGTCTGCGTGGGGTGGAAGGGGACATGGGGAGAGGATAATGCAGCTAAGTGGATGTTTTCAATCTATGATGCAAAGAAGTCTAGGACCTTTTCGCACTTAGCGTTTGATGTGAGGATAGAGGCGGCTTGAGGGGGTGCACAGAGGAGGTGATGGACGGTGGAAAACAGTGTCTTTGGTTGTTTTTGGCTTCCAGGATGACTTTGGAGTAAAAGTAAATTATTTTGGCCTGTGAAAGGGAGAGACAGTAGGTGCAAAGGTGCTCGAGCCCAGATGATGGTGAATTGTGTAGATATGCCTTAGCTGGACACCAGAGAAAGTTACCAAGCTTTTGCACAGCTCAGTTCCTACCTCAACATAGCACGCACATAATATAGCATGTATGTCAAATGCCACAAGAACAATCTTTGATCCCATACACCAAACTATACCCTTTAAATTAGAGCCAAGATTGGCAGAACTTAGTTCGGAAAACATTTCTCCTCCTATATGGCTGTGTAAATGTGGAATACATTGCCCAGGGGACTATAGAAGCAGAACCAATTAACATGTTGAAAAGAAAGTTAGATAGAGGACAAATAGGTATTAATGGATACGGAGAAAAATCATGCCAGGGTTTCTGCAGGGCAATGCTTTCCAATGGACCCCAATGTTAAGTTGTGTCATTGTAATCCCGTAAGCAGCTGAAGAAGGAAGGACACCTGTAGTAGCGGGAATCTGCAAGTCCAGAAATGTTATTGCATTTCCACATGGGGAACAAACATATTTACAAATGTTTTAATATTTTTTCAGACAAAAATGAAGGGGATAACTTGAATACAAAATAACTTCCCCTACGCTGCCTTACTCCTTTAAAATGCAAGGATTATTCCTTAAGCATGAGATGAAATTGACCAAAAAACCTTCTTCTCCTGAGCCTCTCTTTGTACCTTTGCAATCTATAAACATTGACACAACTTACTGTTGGGGTCCATTGGAAAGCATTGCCCTGCAGAAACCCTGGCAGACTCCTCTCCAACCCATGGACACTGAGAAGATCAGATAACAATAGAGACAGGTGACAGAGTACCTTCCTCATTTCAATATTCCAGGACCAACGTGATGATGCACTTAGCCACTGAGCAATCGGGAAAGCTTCCAATTTTGTACATTACAGGAATCGAGCAGTTGACTGAAAATATATTTTTCCCTCGAACAACAATTTGATTTGTAAATTAAAATGATTAAATTCAATTCATTGTTTTGAAAATAATACAATATTTTATGAATAAAATTTAAGAGACTTAACCAACAATAGTAACAACTTGCATTTATATAGTGCCCTTCACGGGGGGTAGCATCCTCCCAGAGAGTTTTTTTACATTACAGTAATCGAGGTATGCTCTTTCCCTGAGTATTATGGACATGACATGACTTAGCTTTCTGCTTGGTATTCCCCATCTCCACCCCCAACCACCATGTGTCAGGAGTCCCTGTAAACTCGTCTTCATCCAAAGGGTTAATGTTCTCTTGTGACAATTTCTATAGCCTTTAGTAACTTTCACTTGTGAAAGACACTTCACCTGCCAATCAGGGTTATATAAACATGGCAAGTGCCAAATTTTCTTCATTGATGTGATTTTTTCTCTTCAGATTAAATTCATTCCATGTTGAAGTGCAGGATTCAACCAAGTAACTTTCACTGTGTGAATTGAAATGTGAGGTGGATTGAGCTTTGCTGGGCCGATGACTCTACAAGTTCCTTAATAGGATTCACAGTAGCTTGTCAGACTGAGATCTGAGATCAGTCAGACTCTAATAAATATGTTGTAAATAATTTGTTGTGAAATGCTCTGCTTGTTCTCCAATATTTACACAATTGAGAAAATGCTAAATGGTATGCTAAAATGGTCATAGTTGTCCTACAATTATGTTCAGGCTGATAAAGAAAGTGTTCGTCTGTAACAGCAGAATGGATATTTGATGTTAAAAGAATGTAAAGAGTGCATTCATTCACTCTTGTATCATTTTTTGAATAGAACAAAAGGAAACTCCAAGGGTAAGTGTTTGAAATGATAGGTTTCTCCCCCTAGATTTGTCTCAAGTCATTTCTTTGAACAAGTAGGATTCATGTTGGAAATGACATCATGAAAAAAAACTGTATCCCGTTAACTTAGTGCAGGTGTGATCATTTCACACCACCCATTAAAAGAACAACAGAAAATCAATACTTCACAACTTTTAACAACAACTTTGTCATCCAAATGGATCTTGACAAAGCAACACTTGAATCAAGTGCTTATGCTTTTCCCTTACTGTACCTAACCATTCATTGCTGCTCAGGGAGCTTTGATTCTCCCGAATAATGTCAATCTAAGCTGTGAGTTGCTAAATCACAAGCTCCAATGTGCAAGATACATATTCAGTCTTTACGTTCAAATTCTCAAATGACTCAGCCTCAGGACCCAAGGGCAACAAACTAGTTTTTTTCTAAAATCATTGAGTTTACTTCTTAGTACACATTTTAGTAAGTTTTATTAAACCACTTAAATCAAAATTGAATGTGGTGAAATGTGGTAATTTTGTATGTCCGGTTATGAATAATGAAATAAGACAATTATAAAGCCTTTCCTTGCTGAATTGATATATCACCTTCTGTGTCCCACACTGATTTATTGCTATACTTGTGGAAGTTATTTTAATCTTTCCAGAATAAATTCAACTTGCAACAACCAATCAGACGCATTTACAATCATTTTAATTTTTTTTCTCCTGAACTTTCACATGAGTTATTAGAATTATTCATTTAGCAATTATTAATTTTCCAGCTGTAAAACTGAAACAGTTTTCATATTTGTTTCAATTCCAAAAAAAGTGAGAAGATATATTATTTGTGACAAGATTTTGTTTCATGCAAATCTCTTTTCCTGGTTACTACAGAAGGCCCAAGCATTGCAGCAGGTAAAGAGCTGAATCCTTCAGCAACCAGAACAAATTGTGTGCACCAGAGGAAACGAAAATTCTCCTCTGACCTCCAGATTCCCTGGCTGCTAACTATGGAGGTGAAGAGAAAAAGCACCTCTCGACATGGTGCTATCATCAGCCTCTGAAAGCAGCTCCACCTTGTTTAACCTTGAGTGCTGCTGCCCAAGATGTGTTTACAGTAATGCCACCAGGTAACTGAGGCGTTCAATTCTAAAGTGGCCAGTTTGAGATGAGCCTTGAATTGTATTGATTTTTGTCCTGAAGGCTTTTTGTTTACATGTCAAAACCCACTCAACCTGCTACTGGAAGCAAGGGCGTTAGAAGTATGCTTTGTTTGTTTCTTGGCTCCTATTTGTGGCATTTGTAATACTAATGATAAATAGCAGGATGACAAGTAAATGACTTGAGGAATCGCTGTTACAGGAGGGATGCTTTCAAAAAATTGAGAGCAAACAGTCCTTGTGAATACTGCCTGCAGAGATTGATAAAAAGTGAGGATGGCAGCTTGCAAAGTGGAGGGATCTTGAATACCAATGCGGAACCTCTCCGAGGCAAATTTCTATGTGAAGCTTCATTAGTGTCTCATTTGATATACAATGACTGGGTTATATTGGTCTATTTTAAATCAGGCCCTGACGCACGATACTTGATTAATATGGGATGTAGTGTTAAGACACTACATCCCACGTTAACACACTACATTTCATATTGAGTCTTGCCAGGACTTTAGTTCCCTGCGTGTTTTTCATTAAAAATGAGAACTTGCTTCCAATTTCAAAGAATTCAGTATTAAAAAAAATTGCTTCAAAACATAGTGAGGTACATTTCAGGAAATGGTGTTTTTATTTAGATACTCATATAAAGAATTAATTTACATAAATTGAATCAAGATGGATGCAAAGCTATAACATATCTTTGTTTTTTTTGAAAAACAGGAAATGAACCAATTATGTAAAGATAAGTAGATAAAATTGCAACAGTACAACACAAGTTGCATTATATGTATGGAAACTAAATATTTACTTGATGGATGATGCAAATCAAAGAGTTTTTAAATGAGATTCCAGCTGAGCAGTTGATTCCTATGCAATTTCTTTTTCAGACTCATTCATATTTAAAAAATGGATGGTACCTCCATCACCTGCACAATTACAAGCCATGAGTCCACCAAATCTGAATTTATTCATTCAGTTGACAAAGCAGAGCAGATCCTTTGGATATCCAGTAGTCATTATCCTTTTCTGATGGCAATAACACAGTTACAACAAAATTTGTAGAATGACCTGTAAACAGACAAGAAAAAAAAGCAGTTTAGTTTTACTGATCTGCAATCATATCAAACAAGGTTCATACCTACTCAATATGGATAATATCAGAAGTTATAAAGCCAGAATTTTTAAGAACATTTCCAACAAGCTTGCCTCTTTTTGAATTAAATTACTAATCGGCATACATTAATTAAAAACAGTTAATGCTGTTATTGTTATTATACCATTAATAGAGAGATTTTAGAAGCCCGCTGAGCACGAGAGTTAGAAACATAAGATTATGGCTTTGAATTCTGTTCCACTCAGCAGATCACATGCTTGAGGTCAGTAAAGTGGGAACCTTCCTTATGTGGAGTCCTGTAGCTCAGTGGTTAGAGCACTCGCTTTGCAAGCGAGAGACCTGAGTTCAATTCCAGGCAGAGGGTGAAACCTTGGGCAAGTTTCCTTACTCCACACAGAGCCTAATAATAATCCCTCCAAAACCAAAAACAATAATAAATTGGTCATTTTCAATCTACGACTGTTTGTGGGACATTGCTGTGCGCAATTGGCTGCCGCGTTCGCCCACAAATATACAGTTTATATACACAAATATCAATTCACTTTACAGTGTGTTCTGTGAAGCGCTTTGGGACATCCTCCCGACGTGAAAAGCGCTATATCAAATGCAAGGATTATTATTATTATAGAGCTTTAATTATCTCAAAAAAGATGAGACACATCCTTGCAGTTCTGCAATAATGCAAGACAGCAGCCTGCTGGTTGGCCAGCCAGTCCAGGTCATCAATGAGATATTAAGGATTTAGACTAAACTATGCAGGTCAAAACCTCAATGGGGAAAGTGTTATGGACATTTCTGGTGCTTCACACAGTTGAACAGTTTTGTTTGTATAAAAGGGAGCTAAATAATATCTGATGAACAATGTGATTCAAGGTTACCCATAACCCCGGAATATCAACTCTCTATGTCAGTGTGGCACATGGCCACCAGCGGCCCGGCAGGAGATTTTATGTGGCCCGCGACCATTTCCACTCAACTTCCACTCCCTCGCTGCTCACAGGGCAGTGGCAGGAGCCTGCGGTTGGGAGGACGCAGTGCACAGGATCTTTACTACTGTTGGCCAGGAAGGCAAACGGGTCTCTTACTAACCGCGCCATTAGCAACCAACCACCGGCTCTGCCGCTGCAGATAGTGACCTGCACTTGGGAGAGAGATTGGGAGAGAGAGGGATTGAGGGGGGCGAGTGGGGGGAGAGAAAGACAACAACAACAACAACAACAACAAGATTCCATTTATAGAGCGCCTTTCACGTCAGGAGGACGTCCCAAGGCGCTGCACAGTTGGGTCATGACCCGAGCAGGGGGGAAATGGTCAGGGTGAGGGGAGGGAAGGGAGGGAGAGAGGAGGGGGGAAATGGTCAGGGTGAGGGGAGGGAAGGGAGGGAGCGAGGAGGAGGAAGAGAGTCGAGAGGGGAGCTGAAGGCACGGTCAAAGAGAAAGGTTTTGAGACCGGCCTTGAAGGAGGAAAGGGAGGAAGCAAGGCGAAGGCACTGGGGGAAGGAGTTCCATAGCCTCGGGGCTGAGACGTGGGGAGAGGGGGGGTGGGAAGAGAGAGGTGGGAGAGAGAGATGTGGGAGAAAGGGGTGGGGGGAGAAGAGGGGGAAGAGAAAGTCAGGGAGAGGAGCAGGGGGGTGAAGAGAGTGAGAGAGAGAGGGAGGGGAGAGAGGAGAGAGTGTATGTGTGTGAGAGGTAAGAAAGGGGGAATGAGAGAGAGACTGTGAGAGTGATTGAGAGAGGGAGAGCAGAGAGCGATTGAGAGAGAGTCTGAGAGAGGGAGAGAGAATATGAGGTGGGAGAGAGTGAATGTGAGGGAGAGGGGAAGAGAAAGAAATAGAGAGGGGGGAGATTGAGAGAGGGTGATTGAGAGAGAGTTTGAGAGGGGATAGGGAGAGTGTGGGTGAGAGAGACGGTGTGTGAGAGAGAAGGAGAGGGAAGAAGAGAGAAAGTGAGATATTAAACCAAGGTCCTGTTTGTCTAATGAATTGAGTGTTAAAGATCCCATGATTCTATTCAAAATGAGAAGGGAGTCACTCCTTGTATCCTGGGCACAATTCTCTAAAATAAATTGGTCATTTACTGACTGTTTTTGGGACCTTGGAGTGCACAATTGACCACCACCTTTGCATACAATATTTCAACATTATAACATTATAAGCACTGTATCAAATGTAAGGATTATTATTTTCACTCTACCTGTTGTTGAGAGTGTTCCTGCTCTGGCCCCTGTTTTGTACAGTGGTGCATGGTAGAGATACGTTTCTGGGACATAGTTCTGGACAGGCTCAAAGTGCACAACTGGTAAAGGCGAATTCATCACTTTTGGCAGCTCATCTTCTACCACCATATGTTTATTATCCCAACGAAAAGCATCCATGTACATACCATGGACTAGGACACCATCTTTAGGCGAGGGTAGCTGATAGAAAAGTAAAACAGTGATAAAAGACCAAAGAACTTCAAAAACTACAGGATTCCTAAATGCAGTATTCCTAAAGGCCCAGAAATCCAGCTTGTCTTAGGCTGTAGGACCATATGGTGTTAAACATTTAACAAAGAATTGCAGAAAATTCTTAAATTCAGCCATAATTTGGAATGAACGTTGCAGCTCCTAAAATGAATCAGCTTCCAAGTTAAGAATTTGCCACAATTCTGCGTGACCTTAAGTTTTAAAACAAAATGGTCTTGGGCTAAGATGAGGTGGAATTTAAGGCCTTCCATTTCTTAATTACCATCAGTGATCTGCTCACTCTATTCTTGCATATTAAAGTGCAATTATTAGGAGCTGTGATGGTAACTTCTGGAATATATTTTTAAAAAATTTAAATAATTGTCTTCCCTTTAAGTACAACACTGTGTGAGGATGTTATTGACTTATGTGCTGTGGCAATGAAGAGTGACTGCACAGCTGTGTTCAGGCAAAAATGATTGTATATGTTGATGATTATAAAGCGAGCATTTCCTTCATATTAACCAAGCAAGATGTAATGTAATAAAGTACATATCTAACTAACTGTTGGACAATCTGTCAAAAAGTACAAGGAAATTGCAAGCCTGGCTGAATTAATAGCTGTTACTGAAGCTTTGGTGGTCTCTTACTCTAGCCTTGCTGGATGCACAGCCAAGAAGAACAAAGGAGCACTTGGGTCTAGGTCAGGGCTGTTGCGGAGAAGACACTGTAGCTGTAGAGCACTTGCCTGAAAGACTAAAGGAGCATGAAAGAATGAATATTTGAGCAAGGTGGAGACTGTGAGGGAGAACAAGGCGTAGAGGGGAATGCATGACACGGATCCTGAACACAATTGTCTTCAACCCTCCAGGTCTGTCAGAGGTAATGAGTTTTAACATTATTTGTTGTACAGGACGGATTAGAAATGATGGATTTTTATATAAGTGGTGATGTACTGAAAACAAAATGAATAGCTGAACAGCTTCCATTGATTTATCTTCAGCACTGAAAGGAGAACATACCTGTATAATTGGACAGAAGACTGAGTTTGCTGGGAGGAAAATAGCCAAATACAAATGAGTACTATTATATAAAGAACAGGGAATAGTTATCTTTGTATCACTATTATGATGTTTCCCTACAATCTTATAATAATTATTTGTGAGTGCTTTGATCTGCTGAGGCAAATGCAAGTTATTTCTTTTCTTTCTTTAAAATCCGACAGTTGATGAAGATTGACATGATATTTAATCTTCAGGTAAAATATTGACCAAATAAAGAGAGAAGGAAGCGTAAATTTTAGTTCGAAAAAAGTCCTATATTTTAAGCAAAAGAAAAAAACGGTTCTAATAAAGAAACACATTGAAACATTAACCCAACTCTCTCTTTAAGGTACTAATTGATATGTTATTCCTTTACAGCAATTCTATTTTTATTTCTGCTGTATTGTATTTTTTTAATTGACATTCAATACTTGATCATGTTTCTGTGAAAAAGGATTTTGAAGGTTTGATGTTCTGTTCTGTTTATTCTTGTATAAGACTCTTAATTCATCTGGAACCATCTCCCTCCAGATAAGCGTGGAGTGACAGATGTGATAACAAGTTTGCTGGCATCTGTCACTGTCCTTTGTGTCTGTGAGATTGGGCTCAGACCACAGTTGGGCAGCAATGTGGAACTGCGTTTGACAGAGCTTCCCACATTAAAATTAGCACACCTGGTTCACTGTTACTCTGTTACTCTGATTGAAATCAAATCTAAAATAAGGTCTTTTCTCATCGTAATTTTTATCACAAGCATAGAAATTTAGAATTACACTCACTAGTTTTACCATTAATTAAGAAATGATTGTAATTCAACCTGAACACCCGCTGGTCTCCCTTGGCTTTACTGGAGGGCGAAAGGGGAATACTAAGTTTTAATATTTTTTACTGACATCTATTAGCTGCTATATTACTCAGCATCAAATTTCCCTCATTGCACAAAGGGGTCACCAACTAAAAATATTATCAGGTGCTCAGATGTGTTCCTAGCCTAGAAAACTTAAGAATGCTTCTCAATTGACAGGTTTAAATTACCTCCACATCCATCAGAAGTTTTTGCCCAAATCCTAAGGCTTTCATAGCCTCAGCTACTTCTGCTGCATCTCTATACACAGGAATAACATTGTAACGGAAGCTAAGCTCGTCGATTGGTAAATTGTATTTCCTTGCATGGTTCTGAAGTGTGCCTGAAACACAGATTGAAACAAATTACAATGCTATTTTTGTTACAATGGCACAAGTTATTATTCTTTGCTATTGTCAGCTCCAAGCTTACAAATTGAGGGCAGTCTGTCAACATTATTCTTTTTTTCTTTAAAAATTTATATTTTGTTTATTCTAATCACTGGCTCCTCCAATAAATCAACCATCCTAATTCCAATTCCATGCTCCTTTCCCGCACCCTCCAATATCGCACTTTTTGTTTGGTCAGCGAGCTAAAATATAATAATCCTTGCATTTACTTTAACGCTTTTTACATCTTCTAGACGTGTCAAAGTGCTTCACAGAATATACTGTAAAGTGAATTGACTGTATAATTTGTGGGCGAAATGCGGCAGCCAATTGCACACAGCAGTGTCCCACAAACAGTAGTGGATTGAGTGACCAAATTATTATTGTTTTTTTTTCTTGAGGGATTATTATCAAGCTGTGGTGTAAGGAAACTTACCCAAGGTTTCATCCTGCCAGGAATCGAACCCAGGTGCGGAAACTCATCAGCATGTTTAACGGTATCCAAACCTAAGAGTTCCATGTTTGCAGACCATCTACAACTGTGGACAATCTAGTCCAACAACAAGTTGTATCTGTACACACCCTTCGCCTGCATGAGCACAAACCTCTTGCAGTTAAACGTCAACAAGACGGAAGCCATACTATTTGGCTCATCTTTTGTCCTGTGGTTCAGACCTCCTCAATCTACCAATCTGTCCTTAAAACTCTCTGAACTCGTGCGCAACTTAGGCGTCAGGTTCGATCCTGTTATCCTTCCTCCCCCACATCTGATCCCTGACCAGGATTGCTTTCCTCCACCTCTGCCACATTGCCTGTCTCTGATAATACCTCACTCCATAAGCTGCCAAAACCCTTGTCCACGCCTTTGTCACCTCTCGGCTGGACTACTCTAACCCCCTCCTCGCCGATCTCCCCTCCTCCACTATTCACAAAATTCAACTCATCCAAAACTTCCACATTCTCACCCGCACCAAACACCGCATCCCAATTACCCCAGTCCTTGCCAAACTCCACTGACTCCCTGTCATAGAACGGATCAACATCAAGATCCTCACTCTAGTGTTTAAATCCCTCCATTCCTTGACACCTCCCTCTCTCTCCAACCTCCTCTCTCTTCACAGCAGTACCTGCTGCGTCTGGTCTACTGGCTCCGGCCTCCTCCTTGTCCCTCGAATCCTCCGCTCTACCTTTGGCAGCCATGCCTTCAGCCACTACAGCCCAAAGCTGTGAAACTCCCTCCCTCAATCCATTCGCCTTGTCCCCTCTTTCCCTATTTTCCGGTTGCATCTGAAGATCTTCCTCTTTGACCGTGCCTATGATCACCCTCCCCCTGGCTCGGCATCGGCTCCACCATTGTTAAGAGCCATGGGACGTTGCCCGGTGTGGAATCTCCCTGCACTGTCTGCTGCCGATATGATATTTGGTGATATCATTCCACCCTCTGCTCTGTAAATCATCACTAAGAGAGTTTGGATCCATGTTGACTCTCTCACCGATATGAAACATATATGAGGTGGAGAAAAAGTCAAATGAAAATGTTAATTATGTAATTGACAACCAAGTTTTCTCATTGGTTATTAATTACATAATTAAGCAATGCTACAATTCCCCCTGTGCACAGTTTTACACACAGTACTTAATAATGTTTAATATAAACATGTAAAAGTGAAAAATAAACATTTAAATATGCACTGGAAACATTTAAAATAGCAAACAACAAATACATATATTAACAATGTATGGTAATGCCCAAATCCATAATTAAATGGCATGTCCTCCTATACAAGGTCAAAAAGACCAGAGTTAATTCAGCTCCTGTTAATCCTGCAAGCTAAAGCCGTGTCTGGTAGGATGGTTGTAGCTGGACAAGCAGCAGGAAAGCTTGCCAGACAGTTCTATCAATGCCAAGCTATGCAATTTTACTTAGTTAACTCCACTAGTACCCCAACACACACCCACCAACCTGCACCAATACTTTCCAGAATTAGATAAGCAGGATGCGTCCCTCCAAGGAAAGAGTGCATTCCACCAATTTATCTCTGGAAATTCCATGTGGAGATGGGATGCGTGGAATTCTCAGTTTGGTTCGGATATTCTTAGGCAGAGTGATCAGTGTGTCGAACACCCGACTGACCAAAAAAAGGGCACTGAGTTAAACTTTAAAATTGAACACAGTAACATGCATCTGAAACTGCGATATTTAAATGTGCAGAGTTGTTGCTTATGTTGAAGTCTTTAAATTGATCAAACGATCAGAATCACTCCAGTTTACTGATAATTTGGGAACAGGTTAGCTCATACTTTTTATCAAGACAAATCACTAAGTAGATGGCAGGTACTAGGAACTCCCTCTCAGGAGTTCTTCGGAAGTCGGTGCATGGTTCAGCGTGAAATGAGTGAGTTCCCTGCCACCATCCTCCTGCTCAAAGCTCGGAACACATCCTTACCCATTAAGAAATAGTTCAAGGTGCGGAGCTTGAGTAACAGATGCTTATAATGATGTTTACAGATCAGATTGGAGCAAGCTACAGGACCGTCTATATCCCTTGAATAAGACTTCAAGGATGAGCAACCAAGAAAGAGGAATTTATATCCCTCCAGGGAGCTGACTATGAATTCATCAAAAAATATCAAATGCTTCAAAAAGGCAATATTCACCTATCAGAAAAGACCTGATGTGATAAGCCCTGTTTTTTGGGTTAAATTTCCACTATAACAATGGACTTAACCTCAACACTTCATGCTCACCGAGTAACAGAACATTGAATTATAAGCAAAATTTGCAAACAGGCTCAAGTTAATTAACATCATTTTCAGAGAATTCTGTTTGGTCTCACCTGTCAGAAAGCCCTGAGGAAAGAAGAATCCAGAAATCCAGTAGGACTTGGGGAGGCCCTTTTTGATCCAGGTCTGTAAAATATGGCAATTTAATCAAATACTGAAGAAATGTGCAAAACATAACAATCTTCATTTCAGTTTTGTTCTTGTGCAGCTAGCTGTTATATCATGTTTTAATATACGGCATTTATTAAACAAGCATTGTATAAGACTGGCACACTTCCTTCTGCTGAGAAGCATTATAGTTTCTATGATTCAATTCAGTTTAATTAGTACTCCCAGGTACATAGTGGGGTTTTATATAGGTCAGGACATTTGAACGGTACTGCTCAGTGACATGGGTAAAATATTCCTTGACTGGAAGTGGAGGTCAATGATGATTAATAGGATAGATCTAAGGGCAGGGCATTGCATTAGCAGTTCAGAATATAATTTTATACTGCTGTTTTGTTTTTCTATGTTTGTTAAATATGATTTTAACATGTTTACCACTTCAGCACGTCCCACAGAGATGTTCATTTATGTTTAGAGTCTTGTTTCCTCCCATTCCACCTTGTTTCTCTGAGCCAGGAATCATTCCTAATCAATACAGCAAGAAAATGATCTGCTCTGACCTGTTCTGCTCCAAGACAACCATTTGTATGTTCAAAATCTACTCACTGTATTTTGTAAATATTATTATTAATACTTTGTTTTGAGTTATCAATATCCTTCCCTCTTTGTAGAGTAGTGCAATGTGTTTGGAAGTAAAATGTTTGTTGTGTATGAATAATTTGTAAACACAGATTTGTGAGTTTTGGATACATTTTCTCCTGCACTTGTGTAAATTAAACCAGGCTTGAATTGAATTACCTAACTCATAGAAAATGAAGAAAAGGGCATTCAGGCCATTCACTGTAATTAAAAGGAGGAAAACTCTCCATTTTCTCGATGGAGAAAAATATCCATTGTAAGCTCCATAGAAGTGCAAGCTTTTAAATATGTCTTCCTCAATCTCAGAAGCAATCAAGGAAAATCTCCAGGTTATCATTTTAACAATATAAATAAAAATCTAATTACTTCTATTCATTAGTGAATCATATAAATTCAGTTGAAAACTTGAAGTTGGAATTAGTGCAGAGGCTTCCAGTTTCTGAAATCTGCAATTTAGTTGCTCATATAAATTATAGTTATGAATACATAACAGAAAGAAATGCCTTTCTACCACAGAAAGTAATATAAAACTCATCCTTGTACAGTACCAACACTTTGTCCATTTGGAAAGACAATCACCACCACCACCAACCGACCAAGAATGTCTTGATGCTGTGAGCAGTTTGGAAACCTGACTGGAGGGTCTTAAACTGGGAATATTGGAAGAGCTAGGAGTATAATTGTGAGGTGACATGTGCGTACTTTGGAGAGGAGCATGTTAGAGATGGGTTGATCAAGGGTGGCTTTCTAAGGAGGTGATGACTACAGTTTAAACAAAACTATAAACATCATCAAAGCTTTTAACACATTTGCAATCATAAGAATGGTTAATTGTTCTTTAAGAATGGATGTCAACATGTCTCACCTGTATGAAATCAATTCTCAGAATGAAGTCTTTCACCCATCCTCCCAGGGGCTTGAGTGATGGATAAGCTGCATCAGCCCACAGCTCTGGAACCTGGTTGTTCATAAAGCTGGTGTATATTTTTTCCATCTCTTCTGACATTACCACTAATCCAGCAATGGCCTTATTAAGCATACGTAAAGAGCTCTGTACAGACCAAAACAAATCATTTTTACTACTTCTAACATGGATGCTTCACAAAACAGTACGGTTTGCACTGATACAGTGCCTTTCTCGTTGGGAGGATGTCTCAAAGTGCTTAACACAAACAAACTGTGGATAGAAACACAATTCCCTCAACAATGTGTGCATATTCAACGAGGATTTCCATTCCATGATCAATATATACACTACAGTAGAAAACTATAATAATCTTTGCGGTTATATTTAACAGTTTCTTTAGTGTGATAACTTTCAGCTTTTGCTGCGAGGGACTAATTTTGGGGCTAAATTGTGTTCAGTGGTGGTGAAATCCAAGCTGAAACTCGTTATATAAATTATGAAGTAACATTTTACACCATCAAATAGATAATAATGAAGGGAATGTTATGTTTCTGTTATGCAGTTTTGTACTAGAATTTCAAACTGCAAATTGCCCCATGGGTCCAACCATTCATGTAATTAGTATAATAATGGGCGCTCACAATTTATTGAACCTCCTAAGTGAGTTGCAATACCAGAAACAGAAAACTTTGGAAATCTTTCATCTACAATGGCATTCCAACATATAATAATAATCCTTGCATTTGGTATATCGACTTTCACGTTGGGAGAACATCCCAAAGCGCTTCACAGGATTTATTGTGAAAATGGTGTGACGCTAACTGTAGGTAAATGTAGCAGCCCAATTGTGACCCACAATGACCCACGACAATGACCCACAAGGAGCCATGCAGCAAATGACCAACTTTATTTGGGGGATTGTTAGCCAGAGACCAGGAGAAACTCCCTTCTCTTTTTGAATAGTGCCATGAGATGTTTATCGTTCAACTGAAAAAGCACAGGATCTTCTTTTTAACCTCTCATCAAAATAATGGCGCCAATGACAATCCAGAACAACAACAACAACAAGATTCCATTTATTGAGCGCCTTTCACGTCGGGAGGACGTCCCAAGGCGCTGTACAGTTTGCTCAGGACCCGAGCAGGGGGGAAATGGTCAGGGTGAGGGGAGGGAAGGGAGGGAGCGAGGAGGGGGTAGAGAGTCGAGAGGGGAGCTGAAGGCACGGTCAAAGAGAAAAGTCTTGAGACCGGCCTTGAAGGAGGAAAGGGAGGAGGCGGCGAAGGCACAGGGAGATAGAGTTCCAGAGCCTAGGGGCTGAAGGCCCGGCCACCGATAGTAGGGCGGTTGGGGCGGGGGATGTGGAGCAGACCGGAGCCAGAGGAACGGAGGGTACGGGCAGGTAGGTAGGGGAATAGTAGTTCGGAGAGGTAGGAGGGAGCAAGGCCGTGAATGGCCTTGTAGGTGAGGATGAGGATCTTGAATTCGATCCTCTGGGGGATGGGGAGCCAGTGGAGGCGAGCGAGGGTGGGAGTGATGTGGTCGCGAAGCCTGGTGCGGGACAGTACACGAGCTGCAGAGTTCTGAATGACCTGCAGCTTGTGGAGGGAGGTGCCGGGAAGGCCGACGAGGAGAGAGTTCCCATAGTCCAGCCTTGAGGTGATAAAGGCGTGGACCAGAGTTTCAGCAGCGTGAGGGGTGAGGTAATGCCGTAGTCTGGCGACATTCCGGCGGTGATGGAAGGCGGTGCCGGTTGTGGCGCGGATATGAGGGAGAAAGGACAGCTCAGGGTCGAACAGAACCCCGAGGTTCCTGACGGCTTTGAGAACACTCCAGCACTACATTGGAATGTTAGCTTAGACTACACGACATCAAGTCCTGAGTTCAAGTCATCTCCATGATATCAATATAACATTAAACTATTTAATTGTAAACGGTTATCATTGACAGCTTGTTGATTATGTATCTGTTGTGTAATCACGGTTTCAATTAACCCATTTACAACCATATAATCCTTCATGTTTTTCTGGACTGTGTCCATTCTCAATCTCCACTTCTTCAAAGACAGGAAATCTAAATTTGTGACTTTATCTTCATAATCATGTATGTTCATTCTTCTTGTTCTTTGAAGCTTCTTCAACATGTTAGTACTTGAAAATAAGGTATCCAAATTGAAATTAAACTTTTTATTTAATATCCTGCTGCACTCTCCTAACATATGTTCCTTAACGCTTATCAGTCAGACTGTGCACCATTTCTATTTCTCATACCAATTATTTTTGTGTACTCTCTGAATAAGATCGACAATCTATTACTAATTATTTCTATACTATGAGTAAAGTTGTTCTATGGATTCATGCTCCCTAAAAAATGTGTAAGTGAACATATACCCAAATACACACCACTTAGATGACGTTCAGATCTCTGAGACAGGGAATATTCATCTTTCCAATGTGGACTTGAATTAAATTCAAGTTTTACAGGAGGAAATATATTGATATAGGTGTAATAGGCTACAAAACACGGGATTTTGTAAACCCATAGACACAAACATCTCAACTGAATTACAAAGAGTTGAAAGTGTTACATTTCACAATGGAAATTATGACAATAGTTACCATCTGATAATATAACATGCAATACAGTTATTATATAAATTATAAGAAATTAGATTAGAACACCTCTAAACTGTTCAATGAACAGAGTCAACAGATTTTCCCTCAAAAGACAGAATAATTTTTAATTTCAGGAAGTGCATTGTGACGACATAATGTTGCACCAGCTTAAAATAAATCATTGGGTACCTTTAACATGTTATTACACATAACATGTCTTATTAGTGAACCTTACAAGTGGTATTGCTCATAGACACTAAATTACAATTTTAATTGATCTTTCTAAAAGGTAATTTGCTTCCTATTATTACTATTATTATTACTATTATTATTAAAATATTACTATTTTATGAATTAAATTTTCTATTAATAATTTTCCTTGTTATTTATGCTACCTTTCATTCCTCTTTTTCTTCTAACTCGGTGGTTAATGCTTTGGAAGAGATATTGATGGTGAGGAATGGGTGAGAGTGGAAAGAGCCGGGAGGAATTGATAGAGTGGAGTGAGATATTAGGGTTTATCTTATGCTGATTTCAAAAAAATGACTATTTATTTTCACTATAATTTTATAATAGATCCCAAAGAAAATTTAAGCAAAAAGATGGTTTATTTTAGAGATGAACAGAAGATCGGCCCCTAGTGTGTAAAGCTTAAAAAGAGTAAGAAGTCGAGTGAAAAAGAAAGAAAATGCAGCTGAGCGAAAGATTGACCAGTTGTCCAAACAAAATATACTTGAAAGAAAAACTAGAGATAGAAATTAAAGGTAAAGCTAAAATATAGTATTCATGTAATATAGTATTATATCAAATATGGGATTTACTAAAAAGAATAATAAATGGAGTGGACTCACTTGGATTTAAAACTCATTATGTTCTGGTCTAAAGAGCAGCATCTAACTGACTGAACTACTCCTGATGAGCATTATCTGGAATCAGTCAGCAATCCATTTTCCAAAGAATTGAGGGTTCTAAAAACCAAGCCACTGTCATTGTCAAATGTGCATATAAATATATAATCTACATCAAAAACTATGATTTTAGCTTCATTTTTAAATCCTAAAATTAGAAATAGGCCAGAACCTATCAAGTAACAATTCATGTTTTGACTAACTCCCTCTAATCGGGTTCTGTGTCGTGCTTTCTGGTTTGGTGGCACAATGCAGCAACAATGAGAATAAGCACAGACAAACTGCTGATAAACAGAAAGAAACCTGATGTGTGAATAAAGAAATTGTGAGTCTGACAGGTCTGATTGTTTGATCAGGTCCAGCAGAATTTTGTGATTAAATTGTTTCTTGCTTTTTGACTTAATTTTTTTAAAACATTCTGTGGTTCAGACGAACAAGTGCTTTCTGATATTTCAGACTAACTATTTGAAATGAATACAAGCTGAAATTTGGAGAGAGACATCTGTGATTATGTTTTTTCTGCCTATTTACTCTGACCTTCCAGGTGGCTTTTAAAAGCAACCTTCCGCTGCTGAATGCAAAATGACAGAAATGATCCAATCGAAGCAGAATTCAATCTGAATGCAAGACTTGAACTCAGCTCACTAACTAAATTGTCAATGCATTTCTCTTCACATTTTAGTTCTCTCTCTGCAATGAAGTCATGCATTCCAAGCCAGTTACTGCCACCATGAATAGCTGACAACATGGGTATGTGGATTTTACCAACAAACATCCCTACAATGCTAAGAATAAATTACTCTCCTGTTTGAAATTAATCGCTAACTGCTTTTAATAGTACATTTCTTGAGATTTTAGGAATTTATATGGTAAACATGTGGCATCATGCTTGTTCAACTTGGACGATCCTTGCTATTAAAACTATGGCTTGCGAGGTTGAAGACATGACTGCATCTCTAAATCGATCGCGTAATTGCTGTGGACCCATCTAACCTTGCCAGGTATGTTACCTTGGAGTTAGTTCATCCCCAGAGAGATCTTACTTTCCCTCTCCCAAGGATATTTGTTTCTCATATTGCACTCATTATATGAATCTCAAAAGAGTGAAAGTGGGTATGCAAGGATTCAAGTGCATAACTAATTAAAATTGAATAGCTTCCTTAGTGCGACAGAAACCATAGTTTACCAGCATGAAGCACTTCTAATGTTTCAAGGCATGTAACCTAACAGTTTCCCAGATAGATTTGTTGAGGCAATTAAAACCTCATTTTAAACTCTAGGGTCAAGGGCTAGAAAAACTGAATTTTGTTTCATTCAAACAACTGAATCAGCAAAATCTATAAAACCAGTCTAAGGTTAGTTAGTGGATTTTTTAGCATTCTCAAAAAATATATTCTGTCAGTTAATGAGCTGAATTCCTGAGTTTAATGTTTTGAATCTCAATATGCTGAAAATCCATTTGGCTCCACATCTACTGTATTCAGTTAGCAGGCTGAAGTCCAAGGAAAATACCCCACAATAATAACAATTTTTTTCTTTTACATATTAACAAATATTAATAAATTAAATTTAGGTTAAGCGCTTTGAGACGTCTCTAAGATGTGAAAAGCACTATATCAAATGCAAGGATTATTATTTGTCATTATTATTATAGGTTGGAGAAACTATATTTTTTAACATATCAATGATCACCCATGTATACTGTTATTCCAGAATTCCCAACTCCAGGGCTAACCTGAACACAAACTCAAAATAAGATTGTACTTTATTGATGCACTTACTTCACTTTCAGTTTTTTTCCAAGTTCCTTAATCTATGCAAAAAGTAAAGTGGTAAAGTCCAGATTGTTTATTCTATGTCTTATAGAATTGTTCCTAGCAGGCGTTTGTAGCAAGCCACGATTAGCTGTAAATATCAGGTCTGCATATTTACCCAGACCAAACTCTGTACCCACATCTCACCAGTTCTGGCTAGGCTCCCCATCACCGAATGGATCGACTTCAAGATCCTCACACTCGTGTTCAAGTCCCTTCACTCTCTGGCACCTCCCTACCTCTCCGACCTCCTCACTCCCCAATCCACCACCCGGCGCCTCCGCTCAACTGGCAGCGGGTTCCTGCTCGTCCCTCGCACCCTCCTCCCCCCATTGGAGGTTGCGCTTTCAGCCACTACGCCCCAAAATTCTGAAACACTCTCTCTCAATCTCTCCACCTTGCCGTCTCTCTGCCCTTTTTCAAGTCCCTTCCTCTTCAACCGTGCTTACAATCACACCCTACCAAACCCCGCCTCTCCCGGCTAGGGTCCGCCACTGTTAAGCACTTTGATACCCTACACTGCGTGGAGAGTGCTATATAACTGCAAGCTTTTGCTGCTGTTGAATCCAGGTTGTAACTCCTGTATTAATGACTCCGTTGGCATAATGTGGAATTATTACTGGTTACCACTACCTGAAAAGTACCTCTAATACATCTCCAATTGACAGTGCTTTGTTTCTTGCATTTGTAGCATCTTTCACTTCAGGAGGATATCCCAAAGCAATTTACAGGATTTTCTAAAGTAGCTATGTAATTGTGGGTGAATAAGGCAGCCCAATTGTGCACAGCAATGTCCCACTAATAAGTCAAAGAACTGTTGGCTAGCACACGGGGAGAAAGTCGTGCCAAGGGATCTTTAATGCCGACCTGAAAAGGCAGACGAGACCTCAGTTTAATATCTTATCTGAAGGACAATAGTTCCACCAATGCAATATTCCCCCAGTATTGTACTGGAGTGTCATCTTATACCTATGAGTTCAAGTCCCAATGAGGGATCTTCCTTTTAGAGTAGTGCCACAGGATTTTTAATGTCCACCTGAACCGGCAAACAGAATTTCAATTTAATGCCTCATCCAAAGGATGCACCTCCCACACGGCAACCCACACCCACACCCCCTTAACACTGCAGAGGCTCCCTCTGCCTCCTCGTCCTCCTTGACCTCTCTGCAGCTTTCGGCCACTCTATCCTTATCCACTGCCTCTCCTCTCATCTCAACCTCCACGGCACTGTCCTTGACTGGATCAGATCGTAACTCTCACACCACCTGCACTTCATCTCCTCAAATGGCTTCTCCTCTAGCCCCCGGACCGTGCGGCGTTCCTCAGGGCTCTGTTGTTGGTCCCCTCCTCTTCAACATCTATATGCTCCCTCTTGGTGACATCATCCACAGACATGGGGTCAACTTCCACGTGTATGCAAATGACACACAACTGTACCTCTCTGCCTCCACCCTTGACTCCTCGCTCAACCTCTCCCTCCACATCAACTCCCCCACTCACAGTCACGGCCACCCACTCGACTTGGTGATCATCCGGGGCCTCAGTGTCTCGGATGTCACCATCACCGACAAGGCCGTCTCCGACCACCACTTCATCTCCTTCACCACCTCCACTCCCTCCCACCTCCACCAGACCCACCACCATCTTCTACCGCCCCTGGAAGAAGTTACCCCCTCAATCCCTAACCGCTGCCTTGGAGTCCTCTGAACTCCTCTCCCTCTGGCCTTCAACCCTCACCGACCCCTCTTCTGCTCTCACCCTCCTCCACAACACCCTCTCCTCCACACTTGACACTCTTGCCCCTATCACCTCCCGTACTGTCTCCTACTCTCGCTCCTCCCCCTGGTTCACCACCCACCTCCGCTCACTGAAGAGCCAGGTGCGGGCCGCTGAACGCACCTGGGTCAAATCTGGCCTAACGGTCCACCGACAAATCTGGCTGGACCTCCTCAAAATCTACCGCTCCACTCTAGCCTCGGCCAAATCGTCCTTCTACTCCAGGATAATCCTGGAGGCGAAGGACAACCCCAGGCTACTGTTCTCTACCACATCCCAACTCCTCCGTCCCCCCGCCACCCCGCGCAGGTCATCTCCTCCAACCTTCACTGCGAGGAGATGCTGGATTTCCTTGAATCCAAGATCAAGTGAGTTCACTCGCGGGCACTTCCACTCCAACATCCACCCACCACCCACCCCTTCCCTCCCACACTCCGACTCCTACCCATCCTCCCCTACACACCTTCGTACCCGTTTCCCCATCCTCTGTCACCAAACTCATCCTATCCCTGAAACACACCACCTGCTCCCTTGACCCCATCCCCACTCCACTCCTTATCTCCCAGCTCCACCTCCTTGCCCCACATATCACAGACATCGTCAACCTGTCCCTCTCCTCTGGCTCTATTCCCATTCCCTTAAAAACTGCCACCATCACTCCCACCTTAAAAAAACCCTCCCTTGATGTGCCGCAGCTATCAAGTTACCGGCCCATCTCCAACCTCCCCTTCCTGTCCAAGGTCCTGGAACAAGTTGTCGCCTCCCAGCTGCGCTCTTTCCTCTCCAACCATTCACTATTCGAACCCCTTCAGTCGGGTTTCCGTGCTGCCCATAGCACAGAAACTGCCCTGGTCAAGGTCACCAATGACATCCTGACCATCTGTGACCAGGGCTCCCTCTGCCTCCTCGTGCTCCTCGACCTATCGGCAGCATTCGATACGGTCGACCACTCTATCCTACTCCACCGCTTGTCCTCCCACCTAAACCTTCAAGGCCCTGTCCTTGAGTGGTTCCCACCGTCTTCACTTTGTCTCCACAAATGGCTTTTCCTCCAGCCCCCGCACCGTCTCGTGCGGTGTCCCTCAGGGCTCTGTCCTCGGTCCCCTCCTCTTCACCCTCTATATGCTCCCCCTTGGTGACATCATCCGCAGACATGGAGTTAACTTCCACATGTATGCGGATGACACCCAACTCTACCTTTCCTCCTCTACCCTCAACTCCACGACCACCGATGTCCTGACAGCCTGCCTGTCCGACATCGAGTCCTGGACGAGAGATAACTTTCTTCAGCTCAACGTGCGCAAAACTGAGGCCCTCCTGATTGGCTCACGTCAGCGCCTCCGCACCTCAGGCGCTGACACCATCAGCATCCAAGGCTGCACTCTCCACCTCTCAAAGCCAGTCAGGAACCTCGGTGTTCTGTTCGACCCTGAGCTGTCCTTTCTCCCTCATATCCGCACCACAACTGGCACCGCCTTCCATCACCTCCGGAATGTCGCCAGACTACGGCACTACCTCACCCCTCACGCTGCTGAAACTCTGGTCCACGCCTTTATCACCTCAAGGCTGGACTATGGGAACTCTCTCCTCGCCGGCCTTCCCGCCACCTCCCTCCACAAGCTGCAGGTCATTCAGAACTCTGCAGCTCGTGTACTGTCCCGAGCAGGGGGGAAATAGTCAGGGTGGGGGGAGGGAAGGGAGGGTGCGAGGAGGGGGTAGAGAGTCGAGAGGGGAGCTGAAGGCACGGTCAAAGAGAAAGGTCTTCGGGACCACATCACTCCCACCCTCGCTCGCCTCCACTGGCTCCCCATCCCCCAGAGGATCGAATTCAAGATCTTCATCCTCACCTACAAGGCCATTCACGGCCTTGCTCCCTCCTACCTCTCTGACCTACTATCCCCCTACCTACCTGCCCGTACCCTCCGTTCCTCTGGCTCCGGTCTGCTCCACGTCCCCCGCCCCAACCGCCCTACCATCGGTGGTCGGGCCTTCAGACTCTCAGCCCCGAGGCTCTGGAACTCCATCCCCCAGTGCCTTCGCCGCCTCCTCCCTTTCCTCCTTCAAGGTCGGTCTCAAGACCTTTCTCTTTGACCGTGCCTTCAGCTCCCCTCTCGACTCTCTACCCCCTCCTCGCTCCCTCCCTTCCCTCCCCCCACCCTGACTATTTCCCCCCTGCTCGGGTTCTGACCCAACTGTACAGCGCCTTGGGACGTCCTCCCGACGTGAAAGGCGCTCAATAAATGGAATCTTGTTGTTGTTGTTGTTGACTCCAGGACCACTGCTGTCCTGACAGAGACCGAGGCTCTCCTGATTGGCTCCCGTCAGCGCCTCCTCACCTCATGCTCTGACAGCATCACCATCCATGGTTGCACACTCCACCTCACTGAGCCAGTCCGGAACCTTGGAGTCTTATTTGACCCTCAACTATCATTTCTACTGCACATCTGTGCCATGACCTGCTCTGCATCTCCCTGCATTTCCCCACCTCACAACATCACCCGGCTTCGACTGTCTCACACCACAATCCACTGAAACCCTCATACACGCCTTCATTACATCGAGGCTCGACTATGCAAACTCACTGCTTGTCGGCCTCCCCAACTCCTCCCTACGCAGGCTGCAGATCACCCAGAACTTTGCAGCCCATGTCCTCTCCTGCACTAGGCTCCACAACCCTATCACCCCCATCCTTGCCCAACTCCATTGGCTTCCTATCACACAGAGGATACAGTTCAAGATCCTGGTCCTCCCCTTCAAAGCCCTCCACGGTCTTGCTCCACCCTAACTCTCCAACCTCCTATCCGCCTACCACTCTGTTCGCTCCCTCCGCTCAGCGGGCTCTGGCCTGCTTCACGTCCTCCGCCTTGCTCGCCCCTCAATCGGCGGGCGGGCCTTCCACCACACTGCACCCACCCTCTGAACTCCATCCCGCAGTCCCTCCGTCTCGCCCCTTCCCTCGCCACCGTCAAGACCCACATCAAGAACCTCCTCTTCGACCATGCTTTCGATCTCCCAGCTTCCCCTCTGCCCTCTCCCACCGTGACCGTTAGCTGGGGTCCATGACTCTGTCTGTCTAGCACCTTAGCACGTCCTCCCGACGTGAAAGTTGCTATACAAATGTAATTTTGTTGTTGTTGTTGTTGCACTGGAGTGTCAGCGTTGACTATAATAATAATAATAATCCTTCCATTTGGTATTGCGCCTTATCATGTCTTCATCTTCAAAACGTCTCAAAGCTCTTCACAGAATATACTGTAAAGTAAATTTACTGTATTTTGTGGGCGAAACAACTACATGAGTTCAGGGGGGTTTGAACCCATAACAACAACAACAACAACAAACTGATTAAGAGGGAGAAAATGTAATATGAGAGTAATCTAGCTAGATATATAAAGACAGATCATAAGAGCCTTTACAAGTATATAAAGAGGAAGAGATTAACAAAAGTAAATGCGAGTCCCTTACAGGCAGAGACTGGAGAAATTTAATGGGGAATAAAGAAATGGCAGAGTCACTAAACAAATACTTTACTTCTTTCTTCACATTGAAAGATACTAAAAACTTGGCGTAGTCAAGGCAAGAAATAGAGGGGAACCAGGAGACTAATGTTAGTGAGGAACTTAAAGAAATTAGTATCAGTAAAGTAATAGTAGTAGAGAAATTGATGAGATTAAAAACTGATAAATCTATGATAAATAAACTGATGTCCTGCATCCTAGGGTTTTAAAAGAGATGGCTGCAGAAATAGTGGATGCATTGTTTTTGATCTTCCAGAATTCCCTGGATTCTGGAATGGTTCCCGTTGATTGGAAGATCGCAAACATAACACCACTATTTAAGAAGGGTGGGAGAGGAAAAATGGGGAACTATAGACCAATTAGCCTGACACCGGTGGTAGGGAAAATTCTAGAGTTCATAAGTTGTCGTACGGAACTTAGAAAGTCATAAAATGATTAGGCAACACGGTTTTATGTTAGGGGAAATCGTGTTTAACAAATCTTTTAGTTTTTTGAAGATGTAATTAGCAAGTTAGATAGGGGGGAACCAGTGGATATAGTGTACTTGGATTTTCAGAAGGCATTCAACAAGGTGCCACATAAAAGGTTGTCACATAAGATTAGGGCTCATTGAATTAAGGGTAATAGAATAGCATGGATCGAAGAATGGTTAACAGGCAGAAAACAGAGAGTAGGGAGAAACGGGTCCTTCTCCGATTGGCAGGTTGTGACCAGTGGAGTAAGGATCAGTGCTTGGCCTCAACTGTTTACAGTCTACATCAATGACTTAGATGAGGAAATAGAACTTAATGTATCTAAATTCACGGACGATACAAAGCTCAGTGGGAAAGTAAGCTGTGAGGAGGACACAAGGAGGATGCAAAGGGATATAGACAGGATAAGCGAGTGGACAAGAAGGTGGCAGATGGAGTATAATGTGGGGAAGTGTGAAGTTATTCAACCAGGTAGAAAAAATAGAAAAGCAGATTATTTTCTAGAGGGGGAGAGACTAGATAGGGTTAGTATTATGAGGGATTTAGGTGTCCTTGTACACCAATCACAGAAAGTTAGTATGCAGGTACAGCAAGCAATTAGGAAGGCTAATAGCATGCTAGTGTTTATTGCAAAGGGTTTAGAGTACAAGAGTAGGAAGTCTTACTGCAATTGTATAGGGCCTTGGTGAGACCGCACCTGGAATATTGTGTGCAGTTTTGGTCTCTTTATCTAAGAAAGGATATACTCGCCTTAGAGGGGGTACAATGTAGGTTCATTAGGTTGGTTCCTGGGATGAGGGGTTTGACCTACGAGGAGAGGTTGAGTAGACTAGGCCTATATTCTCTAGAATATAGAAGAATTAGAGGTGATCTTATACAAACCTATAAGATTCTTAAGGGTCTTGACAGGGTAAATCGTGTGAGACTGTTTCCCCTGGTTGGAGAATCTAAAACCAGCGGTCATAGTCTCAGGATTAAAGGTCAGCCCTTTAGAACTGAATTGAGAAAACATTTCTTCACTCAGAGGGTAGTGAATTTATGGAATTCTCTACCCTAGAAGGCTGTGGATGCTCAGTACTTGAAAATATTCAAGACTGAGATCGATAGATTTTTAAAAACGAAAGGGATTAAGGAATATGGGGATAGGGCGGGTAAATGGATCAGCCATGATCTTATTAAATGGTGGGGCAGGCTCGAAGGGTCAAATGACCTACTCCTTCCCCTATTTCTTATGTAACAAATTACACTTGGGAAAGACGTTCCAGGTCACTGGACAATCAGGATTTTGGACCCGAGCTGGGAGTTGGGGTCAGAAGGGGAGGGGCTGGGGGTGGGGGGGCTGGTAGTGTGGCCAAAGGCACGGTCGAAAAGGAAGGTATTCCGACATGAATTGAGGGAGGCAAGAAATGGCTTGAGGTGGAGGGATTGTGGGATAAAGTTCCAGAGTGTGGGGGCAGAGATGCTAAATGCCTGACCGACAATGGTGCAGCAGGTAGTGCGGGAGACAAGAGGCAGACCGGTGTCCGCTGAGCGGAGGGAGCGGACAGGCTGATATGGGGTTATGAGGTCCCCATATCAGTCCTCCCCATATGAGGTCGGAGAGGTAGGGGGGAGCAAGACCATGGAGGGCCTTGAAGATGACCAATGGTTTTGTACTTGATTCTCTGAGGAATGGGGAGCCAGTGAAGCCGGGCAAGAACGGGATGATAGGTTCCCAGAGGTGTAGGAGAGGACACAAGCTACAGAGTTCTGAATAATCTGCAGCTTGTGGAGGGAAGAGTTGGGAAGTCCAATGAGCAGGCAGTTAGCGTAGTCAAGCCGAGATGCAATGAAAGCTTCTGACTCACAGGTGAGAGTGCTATCAACTGAGCCAAGGTGACACACATAACTACCATAGAATAAAATGAAACAAAATGCATTAATCATACCATTTGTTTACACCAT
Source organism: Callorhinchus milii (assembly GCF_018977255.1). Classification (NCBI taxonomy): domain Eukaryota; kingdom Metazoa; phylum Chordata; class Chondrichthyes; order Chimaeriformes; family Callorhinchidae; genus Callorhinchus; species Callorhinchus milii. The sequence continues at coordinate 78,218,579 of NW_024704742.1, read as the reverse complement.
CCATACAGAGTTTGAGTACTCTGCACACAACAAATTTTAAAAAAAGTTAATGTAGTTCCTTCCATAAGTAAATCTAACAGTTTTAAAGGAGATTATAAAAGTTTATTTTTATGTAATTGCTGCAATGTGTGTTTTATGCCTATAATAATGGTTGGTTTATCACCACTCATGTCCAACATTGCTTTTTATTGCTATTTGGTCTCTTCCTGGAGCAATAATGATGTATTTGACAAGGGCAAAAATATGGAGAATGAAAATGAACAGATTGTGGAAATGTTTTCTGTCCACAGCAGTATAACATTAAATAGAATCAACACAGGCAGCTAGTTACAAGTGGGTCAAGCCACCACACCACTAAGCTATACACATCGGAAAATTGCTTTGAATTCTAATCTGTACTGAGTTAACGTATTGAGCAGGGAAGCAATTGTGTCCATGAGTTCAGAGGGGAAATTCAAGCAAGCTTCCTATTATTATTATTATTGCTATTCGGATACATGCATGGTTAGGTAAACATTGGGCGAAAATGGAATTAAGTTCGGTTGTGACTCTTCCCCCACTTGACCAATGCGGCAGGGATTACGCCCATTATCTGTGGAATTGTATCCCGAACCATGAGAAATTTAGAGATGAGTTGGGAAAAGGGAGCAGTAGCAGCACCAAATACTTGGATGTGTTCAGTGTAGAGTGAAGTAATCATGACATTTATTCAGAATGATGTTGTGCAATTAATTTGATTTCCTGACCTTCAAGTTTTGATTTTGCTTTTGATTTTACCAAGAGAAAATGGGTCATTACTCGGAATATTTTAATTGATTGCAAATCCACAGAAATCCTACTAAATGTAAAAATCTGTAACCTGTTTCTCTACATCTCGATAGACTAGTGTGACAATGTAATTTGCCACATAATATTCTGCAGGGTCACCTTCAAGGGATGGAGAACATAGGATGGTTGTTTAGAAACAGGGTCATAGAAGGCATTGGCGTTTCTTTGCTTAAATGATTTATAAAAGATATTGATGGTGATTGAAATTTCAAAGGCATTAGTTATAGATACTGAGTAGAACTTTTAAATGTTTCACTGTGGAGCCCAGCTGGTTTAAAGTTTGGGGCGAATGCATCACAATTTGTGACACGTTAAACGTTATTATGTTAATTATGAGTAACCCTGATGTTAAAGTACCTTATTGACTGAATACATTAACTAATCTATTGGTGTGATTCCTCCTGACTCCATCTCAATGGTTGGGCCTGAAGCCAGCCACAATTGACTGCTGATTCACTCATTGACACGCTCATCAGCTGAACTACACTATAAAAATCAGAGTCTTCATTCACTCTTTTATTTTTAAGGATTTATTTTCTTAGCTACCCACTCGCCATTTCTGAAAGGAATTATCTGGGCCACGGGTTATTTGTTCTTCTCTGTTCTCCCTCTCTTTAATACAGTATTTAGCGTCTGACTCCATACTCATGCAGCTGGCTAAGACCATGATACTATGCATATATTGCTGGGGGCAAAAATAGCAAGAGATATAAATTAAGATTCTTCTCCACTTTGTTATACCATCACGAAGGAGCATCACCAGGAGCAAAACCAACAGCAGAGCAATGTGGAGCAGGAAGTTTGGATTATACTTCCTGCACCACACACTAAAATCCAATGTTTGCTTTTCAATTATATTAAATAGAGAGTCACAGTGGTCCAGCCCAGTGCTATTCACACTCAGCACGCTTATAAGTGGAGTCCTGTAGCTCAGTGATTAGAGCATCGCTCATAAGCAAGAGACCTGGGTTCGATTCCCAGCAGGGTGAAATGTTGGTTAAGTTTCCTTACTCCATAGCCTCAGTTCACCTAGCAGCAAGTAGGAACCCAGATGTTAGTTGATTAGCGGATCGCTTTTCCGGGGTTAATAATTCTTTAAAACCTTTTTTGTTTTTTAAAAATTGGTCACTTCAATCCATGACTGTTTGTGAGACACTGTTGTGCGCAATTGTCTGTTGCATTTTGTCCACAAAATATACAGTCAATTCACTTTACAGTATACTCTGTGAAACGCTTTGAGACGTCTCGAAGATGTGACAAGGCTTATTATTATATTATAATTGACCCAATAATAAGTCATGGGGCTTTTTACCATTGTTGTCAGTACTGACTTGCCACAATTCAAATGCATTAAGAGGTTAACAGTGATTGTGAACAGATTAGTTTAGTATGACCTTTCTCATTCTTTATGTATAGTTCCTCCTCTGCGTACAAAGCCCCACATTAGGACTGTTGAGCTCACAATCTAGGCTGACACTCCAGTGCAAAGTTGGGGGAGTGTTGCATTCATAGAGGTGAAGTCCTACAAGTGAGACATTAAACCAAGGTTCAGGTGGACGTGAAAGATTCCAAGACATTATTCAAAAGGAGAAGGGAATTTCTCACAGTGTTCTGGTCAACTTTTTCTAGATAAATTGATCATTCACTTCAAAGCTGATTATGGGACACTGCTGTGCGAAATTTTCTGCAAATCGTTTGTTACTAGGAAAGAAAATCATTCATAACATGATGCTGCAGTCATCTTTTGGATTTAAATTTTTAACTTAATTTGTAAAACAATTGAGATTTAACCTTGTAAGGGCGATAATGTGATTCAACATGCAGTCTATCATAAAATGTTAATTAGATACAATTTTATTTTATTCAGTGAATGCTTTAATGCATAATTCATCTGTTCTAACCTTTCTTCTGTGCATTAAATGCTTAGCATTTAAATTTTCACAATAGCAATTCAAGATGAAAACTCGTCATCTCTAATAGGAAAATTAGAAAACAATTGTGGTAGATCTTAACATTTAACACCAAGAATATGAATTCATTTCCAAAAAGGGCACCATTTATCCGTAAAGAACCATTTATGTTTTTTTTCAGCATTGTAAATATTCAACACAGTAGTACTGTATAACTGCAAAAGAACTACCCTCATGACTACTTCTAATCATCGGGCTCAGACGTGGGTGCAGGGCTGTAAGATACCAGATGAAAAAAAGTGCTAATTTCCTCATCTAAGAGCTACAGGAAACCAGTAGCAATGTTAAGACTAAATTCCACAACTTGACAAATTCTGGACAACCTGAAATGCTGAGTAAATCTAGAAACAAATGGAATTTCTCTTTATCAGAGACTCAAACAGAGAAAGGATCAGCGAGACAGAGTGAGAAAGTCTCCAAGAGGGGAGAGAGAAAAGGAAATCTAAGAAAGAAAAGAGGTGGAGAGAGATAAAGGCAGACACAGAGAAGGGTGGGTATTATAGTGGCAGTGTACAACTCTTGATGGAACAAATTTTAGTTATCAATGCATCCGAATTGTATTTTGTATGACAACCAATTATTCACACTGTTTGCTCATTCACAATAGAATTGGTCCCAATTAGTGTGGAAACCTTAGCTTTCTACTGTATTAAATTCAATGCCAAATGCTTTTACTATTTCCTCGAGGTAACCTGTTCATTTAAGGATGAGAATAAAATTAATGTTAACTCTACGTAGATGACGAAGAGCTAAAATTCAAGTCCTTTCTACTACCAACCTAATCATTTGCTTAGTACAGTAATGGGTCGGCTAATGTTTCACTACAAATTTAAACAAACAGCAGAGATTGGCAAAAATTCTTGATTCTATGTTGAATGACAAATATCAACAGGCAAAGCAGCCCAGACTGAACTCATCAACACTTTTAATCGTTAGGGCCAAGGTCAATGGCAGTACTGGCTTATGGAGGGGGAGGGGGGGTGGGTATTTGAAGGTAAGTGGAAGTCGACTCATGTCATTGAATCTTCTTTCTAGGTCACTTTAGAAATAGCTTCCCACTGAAGTCATGTTGGCATTTATTAAGGAACTGAAGAGGGCTGCAGGTTAGTTTAACATTGACTTTGAACCAATAACAATGCAATAAAATATGGTAGAACAGGGCTATCTGTATTCTGTTATTGGCAGACACATGATGTACCTTTAGAACGTCCAGTAGACCATTAAAGCGATCAACTTCTTGGCCAAGTACAGTAGTCAAAGAATTGAGGCGTCCCATTGCATCTTTAACAAAGAGTGATTCCAATCCAACCTCCAGGTCAAGTTTTTCTACGATAAAGAGGATTAAAAAGTGAGAATGATGCTTTTCAATAAATCAATTAAAATTCTTAAATTGGATATATCAAATACAGCAGGTAAGACTGTCCACTTTTAAAATGAAATTCAGCACAAAGAAGTGTGACTATTTCTGCGTGGAAAAATATGCTAACATTGGAACAAAAGAGACAATAGAATGAAATGTGTAGCAATTCAGAGCATCCAGAAAACAATTTGCTTTAATTTTGAAGCCTGTTTTCTAAAATGTATTATAAGTGAATTTGTGCTTTGGTAAAGCAAATTATAACAGGGCTGCATTATATTTGAAAAGATTCAGAGAAGAATGACAAAATATAAATTCTGCAAAGTATGAGGAGAGATTCAGAACCAAATTTGATTTAATTAGAGAAATAATTGGAGCATAATCCAGATTCTTAAAAAACTAACAGGAATGGAAAATGTAGACACATGGAGATGATGTAACTTGAATTTATTGCATGGACTAAAGGATAGAAGTGAAAAAAAAAGTGCCTCCAAGCAAGCCTGAGTAAAATGGAGTGTTTCACTTCAGAATATTACATATGGATAGTCATCTCCCAAGAACAGCAGTAAATACCCTGATAAATGCACAGTTTCGCCCACAAATATACATTCAATTCACTTTACAGTATATTCTGTGAAGCGCTTTGAGACATCTAGAAGACATGAAAAACGTTATATCAAAAGCAAGGATTATTATTATTATAACGATCCGGTTAGGATTACAGTTTTAAAGTTACACAGATAACCATAGAAAGAACATGATAACACAATGGAACTAAGCTGCTGGAACAGAAAATGTCCTGAGGAAGGCAACCAGTCAAGAATAAACTGTACTGAATGAGAAAATATTCTGGAATTTTGCTTGATTTACTAAGAGAAGAGAAAAATCTTCCTGAAGCTTTCCTGATGAAATACATTGGATTTAATGAACTTTGACAGAACAGATTGTACAATCTAGAGAAGATGATCAAATGTCTGTTTGTTCCTTTTTTTTACCTCCTTATATTTTTAGTAATTCCTACATTTAATAAGAAAATGTTGAAAAGACATCTGAAAGCGCTTCACAGAATTTACTGTAACTGTATTTTGTTGGTGACTACAGTGATTAAAAGGTTAAATTATGAGGACAGGTTACATAAACTTGGTCTGCATTCCCTTGAGTTTAGAAGGTTGAGGGCTGATCTGATTGAGTTTTTTTTAAATAATAAAACCTAGGGTAGATACAGAAAAAATATTTCCTTTGGTGAGGGAATCCAGAACAAGAAGGCATAATCTTAAAATTTGATCATTTAGGAGTGAAATCACAAGGCAGTTTTTCATGCAAGGAGTAGTGGAAATCTGAGCTCTCTCCTCCAAAGGTTGTGGATGCTGGGTCCATTCGCATTTTCAAGACTGAGGTGGATAGATATTTGTTAGGTCAGGATGCCAAGGGATATGGGACAAGGGCGGGTAATTGGAGTTGAGGTACAGACCAGCTGTGATCTTATAGAATGGCGGAACAGACTCGAGGGGCTGAATGACCTACTCCTGTTTCTATGCATCAGCTAACTTGCGCACACTGATATCCAACAAACAATCATGAAGTGAATGGCCAATTTTATCTAGGGGATTGCTGACCATATTAAAACAGCCAGGATATTGGGTGTTTTAATAAATTGTAAAAGACTAAACCTCATAATTATTTGTAAATCATTAGAGCTCGTCAGGTTCACATATACTTAAGGTTCAAATATACTTGTCACTCACTAGCATTGTGTTCAATTACTTATTCCTTAACTAATTCTTGTTTCTACTTTACTACTGCAAAACATCAAAGGTCATCCCAAGTTACTTTTATTGGAAAAGGAGGCAAAGTAAATTATTGCAAACCTGATGAATTCAAAGAAATGGGAGCAGGGACTCTTTCCACTCATTTAAGGCAAAGCCTTAAAGGATAAGCAGTGAGCTTGGCAACGGTGCTTTCAATTAGAAATTGTGCTGTTTTAGCTGGTTAAACTCCAGCAGTATTCCAAAACACAATGTGGTGTCCACAAGCCTGGACTCTTGCCAACCTGCGCCTTATACTGTCCTGAATTAAGTAAGCAGGGTGCATCTCTCCAGCGAGAGAATGCGCATTCCATTCAGACCCAGGGAAATTTCCATGTTCAGGTAGCATACAAATGTAAGGCTCTGTCTGGTGTGGATAATCTTAAGCATGGTGATGGGATTCTGCATGGGTCAGACATGTGGCTGACCCGCCCCAAAAATGTGACTGAATGGAAAGCTGAATGCTTGAAAGAATGTCTTAGTATAACCAAATCTGTAACGTATAGATAGGTTTGCACTGTTGGAATGAAGAACATTTGAACAATCAGTATATGTGTCATTTCTCAGAAATAGGGTCAAGTCCACAAAAGTTCTCTGTGAAGCAGATGTTAGCTTGAGTGATATTTTTCAAAGAAAATGTACCAAACAGAAGATAAATATATTTTTTTCTTCTCTTGGAAAAATCATTCATCCCAGAAATCAATTTCCCAGAACGATAGTTCAAAGCTATTTTTTCCCCCCATTTCATCACCCATTTTGGCTTCTTAAATTGAACAAACACTGTGAAGTAGCCACTGCAAAAAAAAACATAAAGAAAGCATTGGGGCTCAATACGGCAGCGAATGACAACTTTATGGGCACATATCAAAACTAAAATTAGAAAAAAAATTGCTGTTCTCGGATATGTCGGTGATTTTTTTTAGCTCTGAGCATAAACAAAACCAAGAAACTACCTACTTGATAAAAGTTTTGCTTGACGCCCATAAAACATGCAACTTGTACAGTATGATGCACAAAAAATTAATTTTCCATAGGTTTGCTAAAAATATATATGATTTAACAATTATATACGATAAGATTAGGAAACAAATCTGTACTTAATCCAATTGAAACACTGGGCCTAACGTTCCCTTTTAAATGTTATGATGTCAGCATCAAAACCCAAAGGTTAGTGCACGGAATTTGGGGTAGAGTTTGGGCCGTTTCAAACTATTATTAATCTATCATCATTGCTAAATATTATACACCAACTTAACTCAGCAATAAAAATAAATCAGAATTAAGATGGTATCCCATGATCAGACACTCAAATCACAGGCAGCTGTGTGCCCAATATTAATAATAATCTTTGCATTTGATTTTGTGCCTTATCACGTTGATGATTCATCTCATAGTGCTTCACAGAATGTATTGTAAAATTAATTGACTGTATTCTGTGGGCAAAATAATCATCATAACCAATTTGGAGGGATGGGGCGGGGGGGGGCGGGAGGATGTCAAAACATTGACAGGGTGTAATTTTATTATTGGTGATAATTACCCAAATTGCAAATTTTAATCCTTAATCCCTGCTGGTGTTCTGCTCTATTTGCAGAAAGATGAGAGCAAATATTTGTGTCTCTGATGGGATTGTGACCACCTTATATGCAACTATCTGTATAATGGTACTGTACTGGTCCATATCAGCAATTATGCAATCCACAGTCAAGGATGTTAAGTAACCCTTGGATATGAGAAAGATCTCACGCTACTATGCAGAACACTTCCAAGAGCTGTAAATTAATCTTTGATTGTCATCTGAAGATGTTAACATATGTAAAAGATTAACTTGAGAAATTCAGAAATGTTATTATTTGATGTTATTGTAAATTAGTTGCATGAATCTGATAAAGGTCCTAAATTGAAATTATCTTGAAACACAGAGAACACTAACATTTCAAAAAATTGTATGTACCTTTATATTCATTGCAGAGGCCTGCAGTACTAAGACATACCCCTTAAGGGCTGAATAAACACCACTGTAATGTTAAGCACACTTCAGCACATTGAGTTCTAATTATTGCCTAAAAATGGGTGTTTGGTATTGATTTTATTATACTTGGGGTAAAACAACAAAAAGGCTATTCCTCACGTTAGTTAAAGACACGATATTTTTCTTTGTGATGAACAATGAAGGTTAACATTTTAATGAAAGTTTCAATCCATATTCATATATTCCAGTTCAAGAACAGTAGGTAATGAACTTATCTTAACCTGCTTTGCAAATGCTGAATATTAAACTGCAGGTGGTTAATTTTCAAACCTGAAAATCCATAATTGTATGCATTTGTTATACAAATGAGCAAGCAGCCATCCAAATAAAGTGTTTATTTAGTCACCTGTAAAATACTCTAAGCTTAAACTCAGAGAAAAATACAACAGATTAGCCTTTAATATATGACTGCAGCTTGAAGTTAACTAAAAAAGCCTTTGGCAATTCCTCTAAAAATGGACTGACTGCTGAGGGTGGTCTCCTCTTGGAATATCCTACACTAACAAACTAGGAGAATAGAAACTATATACCACTCAGTTTTAGCTATATTTTATGAGAGTACTTTAAGAATGATATTTTAAAGATTTAAGGAAAACAACAGGTAAAACAAATGTTGAACCTATAGTAATATAATGATTAGTTAGTCACTATCAAAAGCATAGGAAAATGAAAATATATTGTACTTCAGCCAATTGACAAACAAAATGAGCTCCCCATCGAGTTTAAAATAGAGTAGCCTTTGCATGGTTTGTGGAAGGATGTGACAAATAGTATTGTTCAAATTCTAGCTCAGTTGCTTTTGGTTTGTTTCAGTCACTAGACCATAATAATAATAATAATAATCCTTGCATTTGATATAGCGCTTTTCACGTCGGGAGGACGTCCCAAAGCGCTTCACAGAATATACTGTAAAGTGAATTAACTGTATATTTGTGGGTGAACGCGGCAGCCAATTGCGCACAGCAATGTCCCACAAACAGTCGTAGATTGAAAATGACCAATTTATTATTGTTTTTGGTTTTGGAGGGATTATTATTAGGCTCTGTGTGGAGTAAGGAAACTTGCCCAAGGTTTCGCCCTGCCTGGAATTGAACTCAGGTCTCTCACTTCCAAAGCGAGTGCTCTAACCACTGAGCTACAGGACTCCACGAATTCAAGTGGTCAGAATTTGACAACCGTAGTAACAGTCTTTTTTCTTGTTTGAATAAAGTTGAACCTTCACGTAGAATAAAAAAAATCATGCCATGGGAGAAAATCACCCAATTTTTTTCAGATTTTTTCAATGTGATTTTCAGATTTTTGCAGCATGTGAGTAAACCGCATATCAAGCCCCAGTGTGGCGTTTGATACATAACTAATAAACACATAAATCGAAATGTTTCAAACGTTATTTATCCTTAACTCAATAGGTAATCCCCCACTCAATGATGTACTCTTAACCACATTCATTTTCTCCTTTCTCCTGGATAATATTGGGTGCAAACCAGTTAGTACTATCTTTGCCCTAAATCTTACCACAAGCTCATATTATTTTATTGACCTACTAGATACCCTGAATTAGAGTCACCGATGCCAAAAGCATACTGACTACTCTTTCACTACGAATACACATAATGTTCTTCCACTGTCATCACTAAAAATGACATTATGCTACTGACATTCTTGGTCACCCTTCCTTTCCTCCACAACTCCCCCTCCATCACTCTCGATGCCCTTGTTCCTCTCGCTTCCCGCACTGCCTCCTATTCATGGAAATCACTCTGGTACACCAGCCACCTCCGCTCCCTCAAAGCACAGGTGCGTGCTGCCGAACGCACCTGTCTCAAATCTAATGGTCCATCGGCAGATCTGGCTGGACCCTATCAAAACTTACCGCTCCACCCTCGCCTCTGCTAAATCGTCCTTTAACTCCAAGTCAATCTTGGAGGCCAAGGACAACCCCAGCCTCCTCTTCTCCATCACCAACCGGCTCCTCCACCCACCCTGTCACACCCTCCTTGGCTCCCTGCCCTCCACCCTTTCCAATCACAAATCCCAGTTCAGGTCCAAAACACTGACTGTCCAGCACCTTGGGAAGTCCTCTCAATGCGAAAGGCCCTATACAAATGTAATTTTGTTGTTGTTGATATTGATTTTTTTTCCCATTTTCCATCTAATAATTATTATGCAATAAACAAAAACCTAAAATACAATTTTTTTGTCAATATTAGCTATTTATAACCAGACGATTTTGAATTGGGGATAAATACGTCTCCAGAATCTGACGCAAGAGCACAAAGGGTTTAGAGAAACAGTTATGTGCCAGTTTCAAGTTGGAAATTTCCCATCGCCTAATGCATGCTCCAGCAACCCGAGCTCAAAGGATGATGATCTTCTCTTCACAAGCTGCAAATCATCCAAAACTCTGCATCTCATGTACTCTCACGCACCAGGCTCCATGACCCCATCATTCCCATCCTCGCCCGATTCCACTGGCTCACCATCCCCCAGAGGATCGAGTTCAAGATCCTCGTCCTCACCTTTAAGGCCATCCATGGCCTTGCCCCCTCCTACCTGCTGACGCCCTACCAACCTGCCCACTTCCTCCATTCAGCGGGCTCCGGTCTGCTCCATGTCTCCCGCCCAACCCACCCTACCATCGGTGGCCGGGCTTTCTGCCTCTCTGCCCCCACACTCTGGAACTCCATCCCACGGTCCCTTCGCCTCACTTCCTTCCTTGCCTCCTTCAAGGTCAGTCTCAAGACCCTTCTCTTCAACCATACCTTTGATCTCCCTCTCACCTCTCTGCCTTCCCTCATCCCTACATAACCCCTCCCCCATTCTCGGGCCCCGACACCTGACAGTTCAGCGCTTTGAGACGTCCTCCCGATGTGAAGGGCGCTCTATAAAAGTAATTTTGTTGTTGTTGATGTTGTAAACTCTACAGCTAAATCTCTGCCCATAAAGGGACATCGTTCCAGATAATGACACTTTTGTAGCAGATAGTTTGTTCAGTCAGATGATATGTGACATTTTGCTGCTAGCGTTTCTGAGCAGATTTTTTAAACTTACACTTAGCAGTGCTTCTGTTCTTGGCAAACGCATGCAATTATGGTTTATGTGCTAGTAACTCTTCCAAGTCCTGTTATAGTTATGATCTGTTGAAAGATTGATAACCAAGCCACATTTTCTGATTTTAAACAATCTGATTTGCTAACTAGCAGGTTTAGAGCAAAATCCATGAGGCAATATTCTCTGGTTTGCTTCCAGTATTATCCAGAAGTTTGTAAAGAATGAGCAGGATAATTGACTTCGATGATTATGCAGAACATAAATCAATTAGTAAATAACCGGCAAACAAATTCAAATAAAAGGAAACACAAAATACTGCAGATGCTGGAAATTTGAAACAAAAACAGAAGTCGCTGGGTACACTCAGCAGGTTAGGCAGCATCTATGGAGAAAGGAAAGTGAGTCAACGTTTCAGGTCCACGACCCTTTGTCAGAATTGGGGCATGTTGGAAGGGAGAGGCTTTTAAGAACTAAGAGAGGGGGAAGGTTCCTACTTATTGCTGATAAACAGAGGCGTGTGGAGTAATAATAACAATAATCATTGCATTGGATAATTTATTTTAAATTACTTGTAAATTGTAAAATTTAAATAAAATAAATTTGACATAGCACCTTTCACAATTTAATTGAATTGATGTATATTTGTGGGCGAAACGCAGCAGCCAATTGGGCACAGCAGTGTCCCCCAAACAGTCGTGGATTAAAATGACCAATTTATTATTTTTTTTAAGGAAACTTGTCTAAGGTTTCACTCTGCCTGGGAAGCGAACCCAGGTCCTCTCGCTTACAAGGCAAGAGCTCTAACCAATACGCTACAAGAGTCTACTGTCAATCCCTGACCAACATATAAAAATGAATAAACCAAACCTAAATCCAATTCACTGAGGTCATTATTCTGCTCAATGGACCCAAGGAGTTAGAAGATAACGAAAGCCTTTCCACAATGCTCAATGGAGTAAGGTGTGGACTGAATAAATTCCATCCAGCAGAAGATTCTGTTGCAACATGACTGACTTATCTGGCTTTAGCAATGAATTCAATTGGGTTTCAGGTCAGTAAAGTTGTGGTATGAATTGAAAGTCTTAGAAAAACAATAAAAAAATAATTTTATACAATTCAAATAATTTACAGGAACCTAATTGAACATATAAGACAGGAGAAATTCTATTTTATGTGATATTTCTTCCATAATACTGATTTTACAGGTTTTTCTGCTTCTGGAGATATTTTTTGGTCAAGTGTTAGACTAAATATTTCTGACTGGTAACTGTATTTTGTATTAGAAGCTATTCTGAAAATGTTTTCCAAGTGGTTTATAATCATTGGCTAAACCAATAAAGGTATTAGTAGATTCAAAAACATTGTTGATCGTTCTCAAAGTCAACTTTGAAAGATGGCAAATGTATTCTGTATTGGTTAAATCTAGTTGTGAATACATAGAACATTTATAAACAAAATTTATTATGATTACCTGGAAGTTTGGATAAGATAGAATCAGCTACTTCATTAATAATTTCATCAGAGCTTTTTCCGGTTCCTTGTGCTGAAGAGCGGGGTTGTACTTCAAGAATGGTGTTTATCATGGTATTGGTTTCTTGACGCTGTAACAAGAGCAATGACAAACAGGTTTATGGTTCAGAGCATTTTAACTATGCCTGCTCTCTTCAGAACAGATCCCCATTTGCAGAATAGAGCTGAACACATTACCAATTCACAATACAGACTTCATTCACAAACTACAGTCACTCCACTTTACAGTATATCCCATGAAGCAATTTGAGATATCCTCCTGAAGTGAAAGGCTCAATATCCAAATAGAAGGATGATTATTATTATAATTCAAACGCCAGCAAAAGATACAACATGGGATTTACTCCAGGTCTATTCCAAAACATATGTACTTAAGGCTAGGTCGAATAAAATGCTGACTATGTTTGCCAATTGGTGCCTGTGGAACCATAACTCAGTGATGGGAAGAAAGGAGAAGGATAACGAAAACAAAAAGGGTGGGGAAAATATATTTTTTTAAAAGTTTGTAAAGACATGTTAATAATAATAATAATCCTTGCATTTGATATAGCGCTTTTCAAGTCTTTTCATGTTATGAAAGTAGATGAGAGTATTTTTTTCAGTAAAATGATTTCATAGAATGTTACAGCACAGAAACAGGCCAATTCAGCCTAACTTCACTTCAGTGTTTATACTCCAGATAAGCTTCTAATCCACTCTCTCAGACGACTTTATTCCTTTCCTCCTATTGTATGCATCATTTCCTCTGAAATACATTGATGCTTTCTGCTTCAACCAGTTTCTGGCAGTGAGTTCCACATTCTCACCACCCTCTAACTCAAATGTTAATTTGGACAATTTCCCCATTCGCTAGTGCTGAGGCGGTGTTAAGACCAATTTTATTGTTCTAATCTCTGCCCTAAATGAAATTAGCTACTCAACACAGATCAGGGATCAAAAATCTGGAGTCTTCTTGGTCAGTATGATTTAGTGTACACTGCATAGTTCATTTAATTACTGAACTAATGGAAAAGGTCAATGGTTTTAATCAAACAAATACATTTTGCCAATACTTTCGCAGAGTTAAAGCAGTAATTTCTAATACCAAACTTGTGTGCATAAAAACTTTTTTATATAAAGTCACCTTGACAAGAATCATTGGAAAATTAAATGATTTTATTTTGAGATGGCATAGAGAAGGAATTAATGTTCCAATAGAGATATAGCTATTCCCTTTATTGTAGATAGTGATCATTAGAAATTGTTCATTCTTCCATCTCGTATCCATTCTGTATGTGTTTTTTTTCCTTAAATTCTTTGTCTCCTCCTCCATTTTGAACATTTTGTGGGAAAAGGAAAAGCAAAGCAATCCATTTCCAAGGACCTTCCAATGCATCTCTGAAGCACCGCTGGGTGCTAAATAATGGCACTACAATAGTTTTGTGAAAGGAAAACTGCACTTAACCATTGTACCATAACCTTGTACCAAGCACACTACTCGGCACAATTTTTTTAAGAGGAGAAAAACTGCCAATTAAGAATTAAAATATTATTTGGATTAAACAAGATATGTATGTTTACACAATAAATGACACTCCTTTAAACCGTCTAAATCCAATAACAGTCATCCACAGCTTGTGAGACTAGAATTATTGATTTGTCAAAGACTGAAATCAATCTTACAAGAGCCTTTTGCTGAGGATTGTAATTTGATTATATACAAAGACACTTTACTACATAGGCTATTTCCAATAAATCCTCACACAAATAAATGTCTTGGAACAGATCCCACTGGCAATTCACAGTTCACTAATCCCTGAATAATGTAATGGTCAAAATTCCAATATATTTCACAAAAAATAGACTGAAATTATGGAAGATTTTATCAACAACAATAAATTGCATTTATATAGTGCCTTTCATGTCGAGAGGTCATCCCAAGGTGCTGGACAGTCAATGGTTTTCACCCAAGCTGCAGGCTGGAGTCAACAAGGGTGATGGGCAAGGAAGGTGGAAGTGGGAAGATGAACGTACGCTTGGTCAAAGAGGAGGGTCTTCAGAATGGAATTCCAGAGGGTAGGTGGAGAAAAGTTAAATACCTTACCTCCGAAGGTGGAAGGGCAGGGCACCCACTGAGCGGACAGGTTGGTAGGGTTTTAGGAGGTCACAGAGGTCGGATGGAGCAAGACTGTGCAGGGCTTTAAAAGTGAGGATGAAGATTTTAATCCCGATCCTCTGGGGAATGGAGAGCCAGCGAAGCCAGGTGAGGATAGGGGTGACGGGCTCCCAGGGCTCAGTGCAGGAGAGGACACAAACTACAAGTTCTGAATAACCTGCAGCTTGTAGAAGGAAGAGTAGGGAAGACCGGTGAGCAGGGAATTGGCGCAGTCAAGCCCGGATGTTACAAAAGCATGATGATGATCTCAGCAGCTTGAAGGGCAAGATAGCGGCGGAGGCGGGATTCTATTTTTCAGAAAATAGTAGAAATAGTGTAACAATACTGTAGCTATAAAGACTTATTTTTCTTTTAAAGAGACCATGTTTAAATGGCTGATTGTGACAGTTTAAAAATCGTCATCCACTATTTTCCAAAGAATAAAATCCTTACATTTGGTATTAATAATCCTTAATAATAATAATCCTTGCATTTGATATAGCGCTTTTCACGTCGGGAGGACGTCCCAAAGCGCTTCACAGAACACACTGTAAAGTGAATTGACTGTATATTTGTGGGCGAACGCGGCAGCCAATTGCGCACAGCAATGTCCCACAAACAGTCGTAGATTGAAAATGACCAATTTATTATTGTTTTTGGTTTTGGAGGGATTATTATTAGGCTCTGTGTGGAGTAAGGAAACTTGCCCAAGGTTTCGCCCTCTGCCTGGAATTGAACTCAGGTCTCTCACTTGCAAAAGCGAGCGCTCTAACCACTGAGCTACAGGACTCCACAAAGGTAGTGCTTTAAAACCACTCTGGTTGCACCACGCACCAATTTCTCAGACTGTGGGTGGGCTTTCAGGTCCATAAGAATTCCCAAAGAACTTCACAGGATTTACTGCAATGACTATGTTTTATGGGCGAACGTGGTAGCCAATTTACGCACAGTAATATCCCACAACCGGCCACAACATTAATGATCAATTTTTTATGGGGGATTGTTGACCAAGAATCAGGAGAAACTTCCTTCTCTTTACAAATAGTGCCATGGAATCATATAGGTCAACAACAACAACTTGCACTTATGTAGTGCCTTCCACACAGGATAGCGACTCAGAGCGCTTAAAAGTGACTTTTCAGGTCCACCTGAAAAGGCACACGGGGTCTCAGTTCAACATCTCATCCCAAGAACGGCACCACCAACAATGCAGCACACCCCTATCACCGCACTGGAGTGTCAGCTTAGACCAAGTCCTGTCATGGTGCTTGAACCACAGTCATCTGACTCAGAATGTGAGAATGGTACCAATTGAGTCAGTCTGTGTAAAAGCCTGAAAGAGCAAGAGCTAGCTTTGAACAGAGTGGAGTTGTAGAGGGATATTCTTAGAACTGTCTCTGACAAACTGTAATCCATTTATAGTATTTCACTATAATCACAACCACATCTCGTGTCAAACACTGAGCACTTAACTAAGTCTAAAATTCAAAGAACCATTGCATATTGATAGTGTAATACATGTCTAGGAAGAGGAGTTAATTCTCAGGCAGGAAAAGCAGTACATACAACAACAAGATTCCATTTATAGAGCGCCTTTCACGTCAATCAACCATGACTGTTTGTGGGACACTGCTGTGTACAATTGGCTGCCACATTTCATCCACAAAATAGTCAATTCACTTTACAATATATTCTGTGAAGTTCTTTGTGACTTCAACTACGTGATAAGGCGCTATATCAAATTATTATAGTATTGTAAGGTGCTTGGCAACCTCAGGAGGGAGGCCGACGGACCCCACAAGTGACCAGTCTGTGCAGAGGGAGTGCAAGGATCTCTCTCCCACTGTTGAATTTCTGCCTTTGTACCTCGCAGTGGAAGCCAGGAAGCGGACAATTTAGGGCTGAGCTGATTGTGAAACAAAGCTCGGGTTGTGATTGACTGTTCTGAGCGAGTCTGAAATTATTATTTATGCCTGGGGAAAAGGGAAATCAGTGCATGCTTCACAAGCGTGACCTTGGGTTCAGTTGAAATTGGTCCTCGCATTGGAACTAAGCGGGCCATGAAGACTATTTGCTAAGCTGAAATGTAATTTGTTTAAATACAAAGACACTTTACTACATAAGTTATTTCCAATAAATCCTAACGCAAATAAATGTGTTAGGACAACTCCTACTGCCATTTCACAGTTCACTAATCCCTGAATAATGTAAATGGTTAAATTCCAATATAATTCACAAAAAAAGGACAAGGAAATTATGGAAGGATTTTATCAATACTGTTGCTTTAAAAATTATTTGTTTCCATTAAAGTGACATTATTTAATAACAGATGGAATACAAATGTCAGTTCATACCATGTCTCCTTGAACTGTTCGGTGTGTTATCATAAGCTTGGAACACAATCGGAGGCTTATTATAAGAAATAATGGAATATCACAAGTAAAACTCATCAAAACAAAAGATGGAATACAAACCTGAAAACTCAGATTGGCATTTTCATGCATCCCAAAGATTTCAGGGTCATCAATGAGAGGAAGGATTTCAACATACTCTCTAAATGCCTGTAAGGTGTCTGCTTCAGGACTGTAGTAAATCCCTAAAAAAAAAGAAAAATTTGTATTACATGGAAATTCCTCATCTCATAGTTTTCAAAGTGTAAATAATTGATGAGGAGAAAAGAGTACTGTCAGCATCTCTAACATAATTAAGCAGTTTTAACAACAGACTTTTGTTCAAATCCTGGATTTAAAAAAATACCTTCATAAACTTTTTATTTTCTGATACACATAGCACTTCAGGAACTGTTCTTATATCCAGCAAGCAATCTTTGTAGAAATATGAATCACATCTGGTGAAAGCCTTGGAAAACTAAACAAATTTGTAACCCAGGTGCTGTTGATGGTACTGCATTGAATCCCAGGTTAATTATTTCCTTTGACTTGTGTCCCAACTCTGAGTCAATAAGGAATTGCACTTCAAATTCAAGTGGAGACAACAACAATGTAAAAGTGACAGAAGTAAACTGGAATTCAAAGTTGAAGAGAAATACAGAAAATGGTTGTGAAATATAATCCATTGACTACTTCACAACCAGTTTCACAACATAATTTGATTATGAACTATTTTAATGAGTTCACTATCATCATGGATATTAGCTTCCGAACATTCAGTAAAAGATTCTAGAGGAAGCAGTTTAAGTAATGTTGGATTATACAATATTGTAAGAAAGTGTCTAGCAATATGGTGTCTGACTAAATGATGAGGTCACTCCAGAGGAGGCTTCTCAGTGACCCCAAGAGAGGAGAATAGGCTGGGTGTATAAAGCTGTAAACCAATCTGCTGCATACTCTCCCCATTTTGGGACTGCAGGGGGACAAAGGAAACCTGAGACCCAGACGCATGGCAGGCCCAGGGCTGTTCCAATGTAGAGTTTGAAAGACCAAGCAGTTCCAAGTCCAATTGCTCAACTAGTTGAAATGTGTGTCCAAGCTGCGGGCAGGAGGACGGTGACAATGTTCTCATACATTTCATGCTAAGATGTGCTGCTCACTGGAAAACATGCAGGGAATTTTGAGATGAGCTGATTCCAAGGTAACATGCTTCGCAACTGAATCTCAGAATTGAGTCTAATATTTTGTGATGGTTTTGGTAATCCAGTTTAGGTGGATTCACAGCACTCCAGGGTATTGCTGATGACAGACCCACGTCCTGCCAATAACTCAAACTGGCTGAGGAACAGACTGGGTTGTCTTTCCATTGTGAAGAACACTATACAAGTGTAATTTGTTGTTGTTATTGGTCACTGGAGGCTGGGATTTACCCACTCAGTTCTTGTTAACCCAGCAAAACAAAGCCTAACACGTAAACTGGTCAGAGCTGGACAGTGAGTAGCTTGCCAGCCAGAGTTTTCAATGGCAAGCTATATGGTTTTAGCTGCTTAATCTCCAGTTGTTTCCCAACCTACACTCTGGGATCCAAAAGGTTTGGGTCTTGCCAATTTGCACCTATTGCCTTCCAAAATTAGGTAAGTAGGGTATGTCCCTCCAAGTAGAGAGCATACAATGCATTCCAGACACAAGGAAATTTCCATACGAACGGCCAGATGTACATGGTATTCTCAGTCTGGTTTGGATATTTTTAAGTATGATGAGTTCCCACGATAAAGCAAAGAAAAAATAAACTATAGATGTAATAAAAAGTCATATTTTAGAAAGTTTCAATCTTAGGAACACGTTGCTAAAATTGTTAATTATAGACAAATCTACAACATTACTGTAGTGTGTTCACTTGCCTGATTCTGAATACTTGTATGCCTCGTTTAAGGTTTCAGATGAGAAGAATCTCTTTAAGATAGTACGCAGGCATCGCTGATCCCAGGCATCTGTAACTCGACCTCCGTAGGTGATCTCACCTATTCAATATAGTTAAAGCAATCAGAAGTTACATCTGTCAAGTTTGCATCTAAGTTAAATTCAATAAAGTGGTCACACTTAATGGTACATTATCCTTCTGTAGAATGTTCAACAAAATAATACACCTTCTTTTCGAATATCCTGTATTACACTGCTGGAAACAGCTCAGTACAGTCATGGGTGATGGCAAGTGTAAACAGAATTGTAAATAAGGGCAAAAAATAGATGAAAGGTCAAAAGGACATTTGTGAGGCATAGCTAATAAGAAAGGGGTCAGCTATTTTCAAGTGTCTTTATCTTACTAATCCTTTGGGTAAATAGCATTGCAGGCTCAAACTTTTAGGTCAATGCTTGAAAAACACCATTAGGATGTAAGCTCTCGGAGTGAGTGTACCCCAAAGAGTATTGCACTGGATGGGATTCTCAGGAGTACAAAGTCACTGAAGGCAAACTAGACATATGTAAAAGGGTAAGGGGAAAAGATCCAGAATTCCAGTGCTTGGGAACACTCCCAATGTCTCTGACAATGATATTTTTAAGCATAATACAATATTTATTTTATCAACCTCAAAATGGCTTTTTAAACATTTTAAACAGTCTTTTAAACCCAGATATGTCTGTTCCCAAGCCCCTTACTTAACTGGTTGAGCCACCAGTGATGTTGTACTCAGAAGGGAAACATGACAAGCAATGAGTGTGTTTGCTAGTCACAATACAGGTCTGAGAAGATAGTATTTAAAATGTAAATAAATTACAATATTTGATACTCGATCATAGAATGGAAGTTCTGTCATATTGGAAGTATTGTAATGATGCAATGATCGCGCAGAAGCTGATTGGAATGATAAAATGAATACGTCTGTGTAACAATTCTGAAGCCTTCCAAAAACAGTAAATATAATAAATTAAAGTAGCCCTGGTGGCATGCGCAGGATGGGACATGAAGAAGAAGGAATTCCCTAATAATTTACTGAACACTACTCAGTGATAATTGAATCTCACTGCTTGCTGTGTCTAGCTGACTGAATGACTGGACAAACATCAACAATGTACAGTGAGATGACATTTATAGAATGGCAAAACATTTTAACAATAATAATAATCCTTGCATTTGATATAGCGCTTTTCACATCGGGAGGACGTCCCAAAGCGCTTCACAGAAGACACTGTAAAGTGAATTGACTATATTTGTGGGCGAACGCGGCAGCCAATTGCGCACAGCAATGTCCCACAAACAGTCGTAGATTGCAAATGACCAATTTATTATTTTTTTTGGAGGGATTATTATTAGGAGTTTGGAGTAAGGAAACTTGCCCAAGGTTTCGCCCTGCCTGGAATTGAACTCAGGTCTCTCACTTGCAAAGCGAGTGCTCTAACCACTGAGCTACAGGACTCCACATTTTGATTTGTAGTTTAATATTTTGCAAATGTAAAGCCTGCAGGATTGCTACAAAAGGTTATTGCTGAGTCTAAAACTTTTTTCTACCATTACCAACTTGTGTTCTTTTCATCACAATCTCATTTTTATTTTCTGTGAGTCGGCACTTTCTGGCACTTAACCTATGTCAGCAACAGTATATAGGGCAACTGCATTATAACATCCCTGGTGTAATGCAGCTTTGCTTATTATGCTGGTACTGTTTGGGGATGAAAGGCAAAATCATAACCCCATGCTTTTATTTATATGTGATCTGGTTATTTGTTGCAAATTATCCAAGTTGATTCCTCAGCCATTTCTGAAGACCTTCTCAGATCCATTTGGAAATTGGGTTGAATAAATTAACATTAGTACTTGAAACAGCGCCTTGTTCAAACATTTCAAAGGGCTTCATATTATCCACTTCAACATTCAGAAAAGGCAAAAAAAAACGTCTCATCTGAAGGCCAGAATGCCCAGCCATGCAGCCTGGATTATGAAAGTCATTCTTGGTAAATTTAGGTTGTTGACGATCAGATTTTCTAATCCCAATTGAACCACTAAGCATTTCCTTACTATTGAGGTCAAAAATATTATGTTCAAGTACCATGTCTATATATAAAAGCTTCTGGGGAGGAAGGCTTCATCTCCCAGTTGGAAAATTACCAAGAAACCTACTATTGCTTCTGAATTTTCCAGTACAGTATACAGGGCAACTGCACTAATAACAACAAACAACAACAACTTGCATTTGTATAACACCCCTCATGCAGGGTAGTGTCCCAGAGCGCTTGACAGTGGCGGAGCATGACTCCAAGCTGGGAGGGGACAGTCGAATTGGAAGGTCTTTAGGCATGACCTGAAATGGGGAAGGAAGGGCAAGGCAGAGGGATAGAGGAAGAGTTTTCCAGAATTTCGGGGTGTAGTGGCTGAAACAGCAGCCACGAATGGTGGAACGAAGGGCATGAGGGACATGCAGAAGGCCGGAGCCAGTTGAGCGGAGGCAGCGGGTTGTGGGTTGGGAGGTAAGCAGGTCGGAGAGGTGCCAGGGCAGGAAAAGGATTTGAAAATGAGTGTGACGATCTTGAAATCGACATGTTCGGTGATAGGGAGCGTAGAACTGGTACGATGGGGATACAGAGTTCAGTAAAGGATACAGGTGAGTATGCGGGCGAGCATTATTTACATCCTTGGTGCATTGCAGTTTCCTGTGAAAGGCACCATACAAATGTAATTTCACATGAAAGGTGCTATTTCAGCTTCACATGAAAGGAGCTATACCAAAGTAATTTTTTGTTGTTGTAATGCTGCTGTCCTGTGGACTCACACTAACTGGAAGCATGGTTCACCTGGCTTGTGGGGTTGACTAGCTGGCATCCAGCGCTAAAAACTAGCCAACTTCCAGGTTGCAGCGGACATCACTTCCTCCATGTTTCACACCATTTACACTATGAGCAGAGTGCCGCTGATATCACAAAGGATGTCAATGGTATTTCCTCTGGATATCTGTATGCATATATAACGTGTAGGAAGTAAGGTCAGCAGTGAGCTGAATAATAAGAATAATCCTTGCATTTGATATAGTACCTTATCACATCATTGAGATGTCTCAAAGCGCGTCACAAAATATAGTGTAAAGTGAATTTGTGGGCCAAAAGTGGCAGACAATTACACACAGCAGTGAATACGCTGAAGTAACCATTTTGTCAGTTTCTCTTACAACACAGCCTCTGATATATTGGACACAGTTGATCAAGCTATAACAGGGTTGCCCTATATTAAAATATAAATTCAGAGGCAGAGGCATAAGTGCTAAAACTGTGCCAAACTGCCACATATGTGCTCCCATCCAGAAATGTGGTCCACACAGTGCAACACAGTGAACAATTGGGATCTCCCACTAATGCACTCGGTGTTAGTTGACGTTTTGCTCACTGTATGGAGTCCTGTAGCTCAGTGGTTAGAGCACTCACTTTGCAAGCGAGAGACCTGAGTTCAATTCCAGGCAGGGCAAAACCTTGAGCAAGTTTCCTTACTCCACACAGAGCCTAATAATAATCCCTCCAAAAAAAACAAAAACAATAATAAATTGGTCATTTTCAATCTACGACTGTTTGTAGGACATTGCTGTGCGCAATTGGCTGCCGCGTTCGCCCACAAATATACAGTCAATTCACTTTACGATGTGTTCTGTGAAGCGCTTTGGGACGTCCTCCCGACGTGAAAAGCGCTATATCAAATGCAAGGATTATTATTATTATTATACCAAAACCTTGTGAGGTAGCAATAAACAAGAACAACAGGATGCTGGAATATATAACTAAAGTGTTTGGATCCCAGACATCAAACTCTGGTCAGACCGCATCTTGAATACTGCATACAGTTCTGGTCTAGGCTGCAGAGGAGACCAATAAAAATGATCCCTAGTGTTAGCGGATTGAGCTATGATCAATAGTTAGACAAGCTAGGGCTCTTCAATCTTGAGCGAAGGTGACTCAGAGGGGACCTCATAAAGCTGTATAAATTTTAAATGGCATTGAATAAGTAAACCCAGATCAATATTTTAAAAGCAACAAGTAGAACAGGAGGCTATTTGTTTAGAGTTGTAAAGGGCAATTTCAGGATAGATAGCAGAACGTTTTTCTTTATGCAGAGAGAAATCAACAACCAGAACATCTTGCCAGGAAAGGTGATAGAAGCCAGGACACTGGACTGATATAAAACATAGCAGGATGCAGTAATGGGAGGGGGAGAACTGTTGGGTGGGTGTTCTGGAGGGATGAGATCAGGTGGGCTGAAGGACCTTCTTCATCCAAAACAATCTCGTCATCTTATGAGGAAGTTAACTTCTGATTACAGGGTTGAGGGGACTTTACTTTGTGTATAATCAATACTATATCTGACCAAAGAGTGGTGGATTTGGGTATTCGGTGCCTGAAATAGAACATTAGTTCATTTTCCAGGACTGATGTTCTATATTTTGATCAATGCAATGAACAAAACACAAAGGCATTGAATTTCATGTTCATCTTGCTCCCCTCTAGAAATGTTATGGAAGATATTACACAAATGTTTTGCAGCAAGAATTTATATTTACTTTGACAGATGGATTTAACTGAATAATACAACATTATGTGCTCACCAGTTATGTTTATAACTAGAGCTCACCAGTTAAGTTTATAATCTAGAGCTCACCAGTTATGTTAATGTCACTTGTTTCCCACAGAAATCATCAGCTTTCCCCTATATTGGTCATTCACTTTTTGGCTAGTTGATCATTGCTACATGCAAATTGGCTGCCATATTAACCTACAAATACAATCAATACACTGAACAAGAAAAGCTATGAAACATTTTTATATGTTGACAACAATGTTGTAAATCGCTGTATGAAATGCAAAGATTATTACGTAACAAGTTAAGTGAGTTTTGTTATTGGCAGCCTGAGCTGTATATTTTTTCCATAAATCATACAACATTTGTAAGTCAAAATGAAACGTTCTTTACTGGATAGATAGAACTAAAATAACAACTTAAATGAAATTGTGTCTGAGGATACTGGGCACTGCTCTCACATAAGAATAAATTGTATATACCGCTAGTTTGTTCATTAGAGTAGTGCAAAGCACTTCTACATCATCACTTTCCTGATTTTAGTTCGGATCATATAACATATGAAAAAAGAAAATAACTAGAGCTCACCAGTTATGTACACCAGGGCATCCCAAGGGATGGTTCCTTTTTGGCAGTATAGATTCAGATTGAGAAGAGCGCATTCTCGGTCGCTGTCACTGAACTCATAACGGATGTTCCAACCTAGTGGACCAAACTTTTTCCTTTCCTGAAGATACAATGCACTATGGTATTATATCACACACAAGATATTCATGGTGAATACATCTTGACAGATTCAAATTGAGAGAAGCACATTCTCTATTCCTGTCACTGAGCTCAGTAACTCACTTATTATTCAAAGTTTTGTCAGAAACCGCAACATTTTCAATAAAGGTACTATTTTTCTCCAATTGTAAAATGTTTTAAAATATATTTTAATTCATAAGAAAATTAAATGCATTACCTAGAATGTCTTTCTAACATATTTTACTTTACTTGAAAAATCATCTTTAAGCCCACTACCCAGAAAAGAACAGCAACAACAAAATTCATCTGTATAGCACCTTTCACATCAAGAGGACTTCCTAAGGCGCTGGACAGTCAAGGAGAGGCGGGTGTGGATAGGTCAATATGGTGTTAGCCGTTCACAGAGGTTGGAAGGAGGCAAGGTGGTGGAGGGCTTTGAAGGTGAGGATGAACTCTATCCTCTGGGGTATGGGGAGCCAGTGGAGTCAGGCGAGGGTGGGGGTGATAGGGTCACGGAGCCTGGTGCAGGAGGAAAGAGTTTGGATGGCTGACAAGCATGGACTTGGGGTAGTCGAGCCTCGATATAACAAATGCATGGATGAGGGTCTTGGCAGGCTGAGGTGAGAGACAGTGTCGGAGCCGGGCGATGTTGCGGAGATGGGGAAGGCAGAGCGGGTCATGGCACAGATGTGGGGTAGAAAGGACAGTTGTGGGTCAAACAAGACACCAAGATTCCGGATTAGCTCAGTGAGGTGGAGTGTACAACCATTGATGGTGATGCTGTCAGTGCCTGAGGTGTGGAGGTGCTGACGGGAGCCAATCAGGAGAGCCTCAGTCTTGTTAATGTTCAACTGTAGAAAGTTAGGTCTCATCCAGGACTTGATGTCTAAGAGACATTCTGTCAGGACAGCAGTGGTCCTGGAATTGAGGATGGAGGCAGAGAGATAGAGTTGGGTATCATCCGCATACATGTGGAAGTTGACGCCATGTTTCAGATGTTGTCACTAAGAGGGAGCATTGGAGAACCGAGGACAGAGCCCCAAGGAACACCACATAAGACAGTAGAAGGACATAATCACAGAAAGAAAAGATCACAGATCACAAGATGTGTCTGACTGAACATAGGAATAGGTGTAGGCCCTTCAGCCCATCAAGCCTGTTGCACCCTTCTCTTAGGTCATGGCTAATCTGAACCGCAACTCCAATTTCCCATCTTTGCCCCATATCCCTTGATACCCTTACCTAACAAGGTAAGAAAGCCCTTCGGCCCATGCAATCTGATCCCTCATGAACACCCCATCTACCATCTCCTGATCACTGCTTCAAGCAGCTTTTTAAATGAGTCCAGTGTGCTGGCCTCTACATCCTACCATCTTTCCTGGCAACCAGTTCCAGTCATTGCATAAAGAAAAACTTCCAGGGTATCGGTCCTGAAAATGCCCTTTACTAATCTAAACCCATGACCTCCTGTTCTATTGTCAAGATAGGATTGAATAAGGAAACCCAGATCAATATTTAGTGTCTATTTCAAATTTTGAACACCTCTATGAGGTCCCCTCTGAGTTATCTTCTCTCAAGACTGAAGAGCCCTAGCTTGTCTAATCATTGCTCATAGCTCATTCCTTTAACATTACAGATCATCCTTGTTGCTCTCCTCTGCACAGCATCTCAGCCATGGTCTGCCTCTTTATGCTGTGGAGTTGCCAAAACATAAAATCAGCATTCACCTTGGCACATTAAACATTTTTTCACACTTCACCGGTCATTGGTCTAAGAACATATTATCCCAAGTAATATTCTGAATAAAACACATGGCTGTCTGCTGATCATTAACTTCAGCAAAAACATACCTGAACTATAGCATGGAAGAAACAAATTCCGAAGATAATCTTTCTCCAATCCCTGCCCAAGACATGCTCCTCAAAAAAAGAGTTTGTAATTTCTGTGAAAGCTCGTCGGATATTGGCACGAAGTCCTTTTGGAGGTTCATTGGTAACCTGAAGAAGATTATCCATTAGTTCTTCAACCATTTCAACTGTTTTCCGAATTTACTGCTTTTCTACAGCTCTCAGAATTTTGCTTATCAGCTATCAATGAAAGGACACAACAGAATATCCATTTGCACAGATATGAATATATTTATATTTTTATTGCAAAGAAGAAACTAGTGAATCACGGTGCATAATCTCTGGTGTTTACTGTGATATATTTACTTAGACTTTCACCATAGCAGTGTCAAAAATAAACAGAATTTGAGTTGTAAGCACAAAGCAAATTATTTTAGTTTATTTCAAAGATAATAATAATAGTTGCATTTGATATAGCGCCTTATCACGTCATTGAGACACCTCAAAGTGCTTCACAGAAGTGTATATTTTGTAAGCGAAAATAAATGAAAAATAATTTATTTTAAAACCTAAAATATTTGTGAAGGTAGGAAACTGAATAGTTTTTCTAATTGTGAGGCAAAGGATTATAAATGAGTTCAAAGGGGAAAAAAACTGTATATATACAATTTTAGAAAAGATTCATAGAAAACTTAATTAACAAAAGTTAAATAGAACAACAACTTAGATTTATATAGCGCCTTCCACGCCGGACGGCATCTCAGACCGCTTCACAATAACGGATCCCGGGGCCGAGCCAGGGGGAGGGGGAAGAAGGTGACCAAAGGCGCGGTGGAAAAGAAAGGTCTTAAGCCGAGACCTGAAAATAGGAAGAGAGGGAAGGGAGTGAGGAAGGGAGTTCCAGAGCCTTGAAGCATAGTGGCTGAAGGCACAGCTGCCGAGGGTGGAGCGGAGGATTCAGGGGACAAGGAGGAGGCCAGACCCGGTGGAGCAAAGGCAACCGGCACTGTTTTGAGGAGAGAGGAGGTCAGAGAGGTAGGGGGTGCAGAGGAGTGGAGGGATTTGAAGACAAGAGTGAGAATCTTGAAATCGATCCTCTCTGGGACAGGCAGCCAGTGCAGACTGGCAAGGACTGAGGTAATCGGGGAGCGCAGTTTGGTGGGTGTGAGAATGCAGGTGGCAGAGTTCTGGATGACCTGGATTTTATGAATGGTAGTGGAGGGGAGACCGGCGAGGAGGGCATTTGAATAGTCCAGGTGACAAATGCATGGACCAGTGTTTCGGCGGCTTTTGGGGTGAGTTATTGGCGGAGACGGGCGATGCATCGGATATAAAATAAAAAGCTAAAAATTAATGAACAGAAGTTAATTAACAAAATACAATAAAATGTTACACATTGAAAAGTATTGAAAAGAGCCATTTTGCTTTTCAAAAATGACTTGCAAGTCTCATCTAAAGGACACAATCTAAGACAATGAAACAGTCCCTCAGCGCTGTGTTGGAATTTCAGCCTTTCAGAGTTCAAAATCCAGCCATGGGGCTTGAACCCACAACATTCTGACTCAAAGCTAAGAGTGCTACCAAGTGAGCAGGCTGACACCAAAATGTGGTCCAACTCCAGGGAAAAATAGTCAGAAACACTTAGGATATAGAGAATATTAGTCTTTGAGTCAATAGTAATGTTACGATTATGTTTTTGAACCATACTAGAGGTGCCTTATCGTCATCAGTTTAGCAAGAATAGTTTTGCAACAGAATATAAGCACTAGATTTTTTGCTGACACTAATAAAACATTATTGTTCTTCAGAATCCATTACCTTAACTGAATTTTGCAAAACTGTAACAGGAAATGTCTGAGTTGGCATGGAACTTAGGAACAATCTAAAGTTCTCATGAATAACAGTATCTAAGGAAGAACAAATAAATTAAAGATGAGCTATAAAGACAAGTTATATAACAATATCTATATACATAAACAAATTTTGCTTATTACACTTTTCAAAACTGCTAGTAACTGGCAGACTAGCACAAGGAACAATTGTCTTACCTCTCCGACCTACTATCCCCCTACTTACCTGCCCGTACCCTCCGTTCCTCTGGCTCCGGTCTGCTCCACATCCCCCGCCCCAACCGCCCTTCCATCGGTGGCCGGGCCTTCAGCCTCTCAGCCCCGAGGCTCTGGAACTCTATCCCCCAGTGCCTTGGCCGCCTCCTCCCTTTCCTCCTTCAAGGCCGGTCTCAAGACCTTTCTCTTTGACCGTGCCTTCAGCTCCCCTCTCGACTCTCTACCCCCCCCTCGCTCCCTCCCTCCCCTCCCCTCACCCTGACCAGTTCCCCCCAATGCTCGTGTCCTGACCCAACTGTACAGCGCCTTGGGACGTCCTCCCGATGTGAAAGGCACTCTATAAATGGAATCTTGTTGTTGTCTTTTGACCTTTTTCACTGCTGTAAAATGAGATAAATATCTGACTGCTGAAAATTGATGATGGAATAAAATCAGAACATTTTAATTCAGGTGTAGACCACATAAAAATACAATCGGTTTGAATAAATCAAGATCAACAGAATAACAATTCTTTCAAGATTAATCAGGATAGAGGCTACTGAAATGAAAAGTTGAACTCCTTTTAAATCTGATTTTCCTGAAGCAGATTTTGCTGAGATCGTCAAGGAGAAAAGCAGTACAGCTGGAGTGCTGTCTACCAAACAATTTCTTCTAAGTGAATCAATCATCAGAGGTCTCCATCTGTTACTTCCAATTTTCAAATGTATCTGAAGTTCATTTTCTGTCTTCACTTTGAACATTAGAAACAATATTTGAACACAATAGTGCTCTTTGGTATCAAATGACATTATTTTAAAAAACTACTACTCTTTTAGTTTAAAAGAGGCATTTTTTTTTTTGTCCGGGAGAAAGTAGAAGTTGGGGCCTAACTGGAGTATATGAAGGAATTCATCTTTAGATAAAATAAATTCAAGTGCTTTCAGATAAGGAAAGAGTGAGATCCACAATGTAAATACAATGCAAATTTAGAATATATATCTGGGGAAAAAAAACCTTCAAAACAAATAATAAATCTTTTGAAAAATCTAACAAAAGAAAGTAACAGAGGTATAAATATTAGAATTATGCAAAATACAAATTGGTGTTAGGTTGGGAATAGTAAACATACTGAAGCAGGGATGGCCAACTTGCACCCCGTGGGCTGCATGCATAAAATACTCAAGTTGGCCATCCCTGGACTATAGGAATGAGCATTGGTGGGCCGAATGGGACAAGATGAAAAGAAAAAAGGAAAAAGAAAATTAATCTGGGTATGGAATATTACTTATACATACTTGGTTCCGTGAATGTCTTAATTAATTCTTCCATGGCTAACATCCATGAAACTGCAAGGTGACAATTTTGAAGAAATATCCAATTTCCTGACTTCAGAGCACTTTTGATCATTGTTTCAGCAATGGGCCCCTGTCCTTGTCCTAAGGAAATGGATTGTACCCTGTAGATAAGAACATTAGTGCATAAACACACACTTCTATACAAGTGGAAGCAGACTATCCTGATGTAACTATAAACAACGCACAAATAAGGTGACTAATAATAATACAAGCATCATAATCATAAAATATAGAAAGTTATAAGGTTATCCTCCTCATGTAGTGAAATAAAACCTAAATACTGCAACTGCATTTTAAATCATGATTTATGTATGAATGATTATTTTGGCAGTAACTTTTATTTTGAAAAAATCTCCAAGTTTGACAAAGATAAAAGCACTATATTTTTCAGATCAGACTTCTTCACATTGGCACCCAGGGTGATGCACTGCAGCTGCTTTATAACATGTTTAGTAGAGACAATTTGGTTAAAATATACAGTCAATTCACTTTACAGTGTATTCTATGCACATGCACAGCAGGGACTGGATATTGTGGTAGGGATTTTATGGATTTCACATTATAATGGTGCTCCATTGTTTAAAGATATAGAAAGATAAAAGGGCCACATCAGTAACGTACATCATTTGGTCAGCTCTAGATTTATTCAAGAGAAATCAGGTCTTGATAAGAGAGAAACAAGTGACAAAACTGATGAACAGATGGTTTCAGAAACAAATCCATTTTCACCACTGAAGTATCAATGCAAAATAATTTGATCTGCCCTCATAAATAGTTCTATCTATGTTCTACATTGGTCAATGAAGAACTTTTAGGGATTATTTTCTAATATTATTAAAAATGTTTGCAAGACATTAAAATGAACCAGCTTGTGGCGATCTGGATATGCTCTTATATGCTTTATACACACACAGATAGATAGGTCTTTCTAGTCCAGGTGAAAGTAATTGGGAACAGGACAAATTAATCCTGAATAAGTTTCTACCCTCTCCCAAAGCAAAGAGTGGGTTGGTAAATATTTTGTTGTGAAGATGATCCTTTTTAAATGGATTAGTTGACATTGATAGCGGATTAGTGGATATTTGTATGCTAGCCAAGGAAAAATATCTGGGAAAAACTGTCATAGACCTTACCTGGAAAGGTAGTCTCTTTCTTTTGCAAATCTCTGGAAGGCACCCATGGGATCAGAACCAGTACTTAATATGAAAATCAGGGGAGTCGAAGGAGACATATCCTGGTAGAGAGTGGCTAAATCCACAGGAGGATTCTCAACAAACTCCATCCCAAGCTTTTCTATGACAAAATCTGTGATTGCAAACACCACCTAAAATAATGCAGAAAACATTCGTTATCAAACAAATTGCTATAAACTATTTCCTGTCAAGATTATTTCTTCAATCTATTGGGCCCAAAGATATCTGTGCACTCAGCTGTCCCTCTACTGAACATGCAAAACAACCTCTCTGGTCTTATTCACAGGAAAGTACCCTAAATCAAACATCCTCTGAATAATATCAAAAAGGCTGATTTTCAGCCGTAAAAGATGATCAATGTGAAGCTGTAGTGCTTTTTTTCCGTTTCGTGAACATTCTCACTGACAAATGTTGATTGTCTGCATTATGTCTTAGAACATACAAATACTCTATTTGAAGGCTAGCAGGCTTCAAAATGTTTTATTTTAATAATTTCCACAAGTTCTTGAAGAACGATACTGCAGAAAAGCTTACCTTCCAGAATCCAGATGAAATCTCTGTTCTCTTTTGCTTCATTGGAAAATGAAATTTCAAATGACAACAAAGTATTTTTTGATATACAAGTTGAAAAATATGATGACAGTGAGATCAATATATTAAAGATGTCTGAAGCATAAACTTTCACAGTTGACTGGAAAATTGTTTAAAAGAGAACATCTCGTAGCTATTCATTCATTTAATGCTCAATTCCAATATTCCATTATCGGTTGTGTCACCTTGTAACTATCTCAGCCCCGAGGACACACCATTAACTCCCCACCCCCATGCCAAGGAGGACAGCCACTAACTAGTTGATCATTTGACATCTGACAATTACAGATGTAAAGCTTTCACAGGGTGGATAACAGGTACCTGGCACTCTGGAGCACTTCCTGGTGAGCAGCACAGCTCATCATAAAATGCACAAGAACAATGTCTCCATCCTTCTGCCCACAGCTCACACACATTCATACCCCTGAGCAGTTGGAGGTGCGAAGTTTGAGCAGCAGCTGCTGACCCCAAACCATCATGCCAAACAATAATAATCCTTGCATTTGATATAGCACTTTTCACGTCGGGAGGACGTCCCAAAGCGCTTCACAGAAGACATAGTAAAGTGAATTGACTGTATATTTGTGGGCGAACGCGGCAGCCAATTGCGTACAGCAATGTCCCACAAACAGTTGTGGATTGAAAATGACCAATTTATTATTGTTTTGTTTTGGAGGGATTATTATCAGGTGTGTGGAGTAAGGAAACTTGCCCAAGGTTTCGACCTGCCTGGAATTGAACCCAGGTGTCTCGCTTGCAAGGCGAGTGCTCCAACCACGAAGCTACAGGACTCCACATTTCTTTGCTGTAATCCTGTGCCAACATACAGATATCTCTGCATAATGGCATAGGACAACAACAACTAAAACAAAGAAACATATAGTTGATACCCAATACATCGATTATTCCAATATTCCAGCAATTCAAATATTCCAGCAACCTTACATGTTGCCACAGGAAGTAGCGAGTTCATTAGTAATGCAAGGTCTAGCATTCTTTTCTTCTACACTGCTGAAGAGTAATACTCTCCATAGATGTTCTCTATTACCCCTTTTGCTCACCTTGTTTTAGTGATGAATTTACCTAAAGTCTAATTGCTAAAGGAAACATGTAACTAGCAAGATTGACAAGTTAACTGTCTGTGCAAGAACTAATACGTGATAGAAATGTGAGTAGAAATTTTTTGGTGCTGAGATTTCGTGAAAAGGAGGAAAATTTTAGATTGATTTTTTGACTTNAAAAAAAAGCAATATTAATTTGCTGAAAACAAATATATTGTGCTCGTCTGCCAACAACAAAATTCTCTATTCCTCTATATCTATCAGTAACATAAAACAAAATATCAAGTGGTTATAGGAACCTATTGGTGCACAGATTCCAGCACCAGCTTGCTCTAAACCAAATTTAACTTCTATACAACAACCTGCAGAGCAAAATTTGACATGCCATATTATAGTTGTCTTTCAGAAGACAGGACATGATCAGGATTTTTCAAACTCCAGTTCTCACCAGAGGCAAGTGGTTTACAGAAATAGCAGCATCAAGGAAAACCAGTGAATTCAGAAATGAGAAAATTGAAGAATTTTTTGGGTCAACATTGCCATCATACAACTGTACAGCAGAATCCTAAAGCATACTTGCAAAACTTTATCTGCAGGAGCATCAGAGCAGGCAAGTCACTTTTTACTAACAAAAGTAGTTGCAAGTGAATTCAGGATTTCAGAATCAGCTACACTGTAACTGAACATTCCTTAAACATTTTCATGAAACATTTCTCAGATAATTAATATTACTGTACCTTTTCCTCCATAAAAGATTTGGTTAAAATTAATTTCTGAAACTCAGACAGCCTCTTATTCCAGTGACCAACAATGTACCCTGAAACAATTTCCTGTCCTGGTGAGTATGGTGATAAGGTTAAGTCATATCCATTCCATTTCCTTGGGTTGATCTCAATTTCAAGACGTCCTGAAGAAACACATTTTTACAACTGCTGTCACAACCACTGACTATGACTGATTAGTTTTTGTACTGAGATTTGGAAATTAATAATAAACACAATGATTGCTGGATAAAACTTAACTACTTTGTAAAAACATAAGAATAAAGCAAGAGAATGATTTATAATTTACAAAAAACGCACTCTGTGGGTAGGGTAAAATTAATGCTTTTACAAATCACCTATTTGGAAAAATACAGGTGTTGCAATAATTTCCTCTTGGAGTCCTTTAAAGCACATCAGTGTTTCTTCAAGATCGCAGCATGAATTCCACATCTGAGTTGTTAACCAGTCAACTGATGGTTTTAGTGGATGCTCCTAGAAAAAGAAAACCTACAACTCAACATCATAAAAAACAGTTTTATAGATGTAACCAAACAATCCTTAATTGAAAGTTAGTTTGGCATTCCCCTGATCATTTAATATTAAAAATCACTGCATTTGATATAACGACCTATCATGTCATCGAGATATCTCAAAGCGCTTCACAGGATATCCTGTAAATACTGTGCATTTTGGGGCAAGACTCGACAGCTAGTTTTGTGCACAGCAATGTCCCACAAACAGCCATGTCGTGAGTGACCAATTGATGCCCAGAACACCAGGAGAAACTCCCTTCTCTTTTTGAATAGTGCCATGGTATCTTTAACGTTCACCTGAGCAGACAGACGGTTTAACGTCTCATCTGAAGGACTCCTATAATACACCGCCAGTACTGAATTGGAATGTCAGCGTAGACCAGGGTGGTCCAAATGGCGGCCCGCTTGCCAATTTCATCCGCCTCCCCCTCTCCCCCACTCAATTTCATCTGGCTCTCCCATTCCCTTCATAACCTGGAAACGTTACGTTTCTGGAAGGTAAATACAAAAATATTGTTTATGGGGCCCATGGACATTTCCCAAATAGGGCATCCGGCTCTCAGCAGCCAAAAGTTTGGACCACCCTGGCTTAGACTATGTGATTCCAAGCCCCGATGTGGAGCTCGACCCAACAACTTTCTGACTCAGAGGCGAGAGTGCTAGCCATTGAGCCAGGCTGACACACATTTAATGAGTAAAAATACCACTCAGTGTAGCACTAAACCTTAGAGATTAATGGGTTCCAGCGCCTTGGGACGTTCTCCCGACGTGAAAGGCGCTATACAAATGTAATCTTGTTGTTGTATAGTTTCTATTCCTTTGCTGAGCTGTCAGAGGTGGAGCTCTACAGCTGACCTCAGTACCTATGAATTAACGCTGAGAAAATCAGGCAGGAGTTTTGGAGGATGCAGCAAAAGGTGCACAATGAGTTGAACAAAACCTTAAAGGGCACAATGATTTTTTTGTTCCTTACAGAGAAGGAGAAGGAACAAGGTCTTGGAGTGACACAAACGATCTTTAAAGTGTGCAAATGTGAGGATGGATGAAAATTCTGGAATTCTCTTTAGGAATTGGGGTGTATTGATGCAGAACCTCTCCAGGAAATAGAATGATGGTGTAAAAGTCCACAGAAGTTATGTTTTGCACGTCAGATAGGATTGTCTTGTTTTACATTGTCTAATAATGTTTCATTTGAAAAAGTTAGATGACAGGAATCAACTTACATTCTTCATTTCCGTTTTCCTCTAAATTTTAGGTTTTAAAACATGTTTCTTAGTAAAATAGTAGTATTAATAGCATATTCCTGCCAGGAAAATGACATTTTCTGTAGGGAAACCCATTTACATGTACATGCTACCCATGTCCTGAGGAGCATAACAGTTAAGTTAGGTGCAGTCAAAATGTAAAAGTTCTTCAAATCTCTTTAATAATCGACACAGACTAACATAAACCAAGGGGCACAATTATATTTGGGACTGAACTTCCAAAGATTACCTTATCCATTCCTGAAGATCCTCTAAGGAAATAGTTCCATTCAACATCTGATATTTCTCCTTTCTGACGCAGGATTTCAATACAGAGCATGAAACTGTAGATAAGCTTGTGTTGTTCAAATAGACCTCTAGAAACATTAGAGTAGGTGCTAAAAAGTGTCTTATGCAACAAAGTGATCAAACGTTGTTTCAGGTCATAGGTCTTCTCAGACACCTCAATAGTCGTATTGAACAGCTGTAAAATGAGAAATTAAATGTTCAAATGGTTCATTTCATTACTTTAGTAGTTTTGGTTTCTAGAATACTTCTTTCTGAAGAAGCAAAACAAGGTGAGGATTATTCAACATGCAACTAATAATCCAGGAAGCATGCTATTTGTGCATGTAATTTACATACTCTCCTAACTTTTCTTCTTGGATACTTCATTGTTGTAACATTAATTGATCCATAGTATTATGGTTGTGAAAATCTTATAGATGTACATTTTTATACATGGAAACATTGCCAAAATCTAATTAGAATGCAGTAGTTTGGAAAGAAAAAAATTGTTTTCTGTGGCAAATTACTACAGCTCCAGTTATAATTACTTTAAATTAGATTTTGTGCTGCAATTATATTTATCTGCAATGGATACTTTAACTGAATTGCAATAAATACACAAACTGAGCC
This sequence comes from Callorhinchus milii, assembly GCF_018977255.1. Classification (NCBI taxonomy): domain Eukaryota; kingdom Metazoa; phylum Chordata; class Chondrichthyes; order Chimaeriformes; family Callorhinchidae; genus Callorhinchus; species Callorhinchus milii. Next base: position 78,182,631 of record NW_024704742.1, on the reverse strand, counting down.
ATGTAAAACATAAAGATTTTCTTCCTCTCTTAACTCGCTTCATGTCACACACCAAACCACATCCTACAGATAGCAAGCATCTTACTTCTAGAGTACCAATGAGAAAGCTTTGGTGAATTGAGGTCCAATTTACTTTTTCTCTCTGTTATGAAGTTTCTGGAATCTGCTAGGAAATCCTCCAATGATGGCAAGTCATCATGTTGATCTTAAACCAGAATCCTACCTCTTTGCCATATTGTCAAGTCACTGTTATAGGTATGTATTTCTCTTTCAAAAAATATTCAGTAGATAAATAAATACAGGATTAGCAAACACCTATAATCTTTAGCCCGTGCATTCTAAATAAACATATCTCTAACATCTCAACTAATGAACGCATCTAAAATATTTTAGTGATTGTAAAAAGCCAGGTTGGGTAGCACTCATGGGTTAAGCAAGAAAAATGGCAAACCTGTTTGAAGTATTTTAAAGAAAACTGGTACATCGGGTCTATTTCAGAGAGGCTAGCGACGACAAAATACATAACTGATCCACGGGTCGCTACAGGACGATACTTCTCACGAGCAGAATTAATTTTTTGTTCTGTAGCTTCGGCCTCTTCCAAGCGAACTTTAATAGCACCTGAGGTAACCTATGTAAAATAAATTTCAAAAATTGGCTCCAAGGTGATACAACTAGCAATGGAAGATCAGAATCAATTCAATTCACCAATTTCAATCTCAGTTGTCCAGTACTCGAGTCTGAAAGATCCACAATCCTCCAAAGAACTACTGATGAAGGATCAGTGAACCAGGAACAAACCAGTCACTGTAGACAGGGATTCTTGCCATTCAGTAGCTGTTAACTCTGCAAACCAAAGCCTTAATGGGTGGTTCTAGCTACGTAAGCAGCAAGAAGCTTGCCAGTGTTTGGAAAGGCAAGCTGTGCAGTTTTAGCTGTTAAACTCCAGGAGAACTCAAATGTACTCTCAGGGGTCTCCAAGCCTTGGTTCTCACTAATCTGTGTCTAAATGCTCCAGAATTAGATAAGCATGAGTACATCCACTCTCTGGGGAGAGAGAGCATACTCCAAACCAAACAAATGTAAACCATATACATGTTGAACTTTTAATTATTAGATTTGGACGCTCTTATGCACGACAACAGATTTCCCCATGTACCAGCTATCTGTTTGACCAAAAATAAAGTGTTGGTTTAACCACACTTCATATACTCTTAAAAGTCGAGGGTGCCATGCAATGTATGTTGTGCAACAAATCAGCAAACAACTTTTGTGGCACATACTATAAATATATATTGTGAAAGTAACATGTAAAATAAATCTTCCATGTTTTTGATGGAGATCATTGCTAAGTGAAAGAAAGAGTGAAAGCCTAGTGAATGCTTTGTTTTATATTATAAACGGTGAAGAATTTTACTCTGTTTAGTACATTGTATTATTTTCAGGGTAGAATAATCAGTGGAGATCATGTGAATATGGATCACTTAATGCTATTGTGATGCTAGAGGGGTTGATGGTTGGAAGAAAAAACAAGTTGTACATCAGAAACATGGAATAGTCAACTCTAAACTGTATGTAATTCTTGCAAAGTATATGTCTCGCCGATGTTCAGACCTCAATATAGTAGTTAAACACACTGGCCCTTCTTTGGTGAACGGTTCAATTGTTACACAGATAAAATTACCTTTGAATCTTGAAGAGTACGTATCAGTTCTTCATTGTCCAGAATGTTGCCTTCAGAGGTAAAAAGCAACCTCAAGATTTTATCTTCAATTGCTTTCAGCTGATTTTTATCTGCGTTAATTCGAACTATCAGTTGGTTTCTTTGTTCTTCAAGTTCAGGTTTCTCTATTCTCACAACATCACTGTAAAATACAACATTGAGGTCTGTCATTCACTGTACACTACAAATAATATTTTTCCCATCATAAAGACATAATAAAAATATTGTTATTTTGGCAGTGAGTTTTTGATGGACCCCACATCAAAAACTGTATATTTTGTAGGTGTTTTTTTATTATGTCTTTCAGGTTTCCAATGGGCAAGTTCTATTCCATCCATAGGTACTTGTGTATCATATTCATGCATCCTATAAGTAATACTGTGTATTTACCTGTATTAAACTTAATTTCCCAGTTATTATAGTTGCCAGGTTTAGCAGCCCTCAGTATTGCAATAAAGTATCGGCCTAGGGCAATGAGTTCAAAGTCTCAGCAAGGGGCTTGAACCCACTATCTTCTGATTAAAATATATATATATGTGACAATATATCAGAGCTCTTCCAATATAATGCTTTTTTGTACGTTTGGATACATTTGCTGAAAAATCAATAATTAGTTTGTACACATTAAAAATCATATTCACGGGAGTTTCAGCATATATTTATAAACTAATTTGCATTTTATCGTACTGGGTTTCTCAGTAGACTATGGAATTAAACTTCATAATTCCATCCTCTTGCTTTTTGTACCACTGTGAAATTCATACACGCAAGTTTAAAAAGAAAAATTCTAACTCGGTCAAATTACCATTTCTGAAATATAATCTCACCGTCCCCACCATCCAGTGCCTTGGGACGTGAAAGGCACTATATAAATGCAATTTTTTGCTGTTTGTTATTTTCCTTCAGGCTTACTAATCAAAACTACATTATACTGTCCAGTGCAAATGTTACCATATCGACCCTTAACACTGTTGAACAGTAAACCAAAGATTTGGTTAATAAAGTTTAAACAAGGGATTCAGGGTATGTTCTAATAAGAGACAGAATAGTAAGATAAAGTTCAGTTAAAACATAAAAATAAGACAAGGAGCTTCACCTTAGTAGCTGATCTTCCAGACCAGATTTGGTCACAGTGAAGTTGATGATCGTGACCTTGATACACACCTGATGGAAAAAGTCAGATATTTAATGTCAAACTGAACAAGCAGATAGCGTCGAAGGTCAACACCTCCAACAATGCATCCCCCACCCCCCAGCACCGCATTGGAATGTTAGCTCAGACTGTGTGATTCAAAGTCCCAACGTGGGGCTTGAACCCACATTGGTCTGACTGACAGGCGAGAGTGCTACCACTGAGACAGGCTAATATTTCTCATTTTCCGAGATTGTGGGCATTCGCTGTTTGATTGTGTCATGGGCAAGTAGCTCATTGAGTACCAGAGTGGGTTTTCATGCTTGTGAGAGCTTTAGAGGACTACAGATGGGGAATTGGCTGGTATTGTCTTGTCCTTTATAATTACACAAAGAGGAAGGAAGGTCCTGCAAGGAACGTAATAAGTAATTCTTCCCACACTATGCTGTATAAAAGTTCCACTGCAGAAGAGTGGTGGTTTGATGTTGAATAACCTCAGGAGCACAGCAATGTTGAAACTTTTTTTACTTTAGAATGGTCACCTCAAGCTTAGCAAATGTAGGCAATTGGCAGGCATGCTTCCTTATTAATAACCTCAAAAGGAGATCTCTACATGTTGGTCCAAGTTGTCATCAATCCACTAGTAAAGTGAAATCTGGCTTTTCTTGATGGGTGTTGTGGTGAAGGATTAAAATGCCAGGGAACACAGTAAAAAAAACAATTTAGGAATAAGCAGGGAAGTCAGATGATTTTTTTAAACAGCAAATAGACTGCAGAATCAGTGTATGGTCGGTGGTGCGTGACTAATATCAGCTAGGCCAGCAGTGAGCACAGTACAACCAAGCACAAAACAATTAATTTGCAAGGAGAGATGACACCCATAGATCTCTTTCAGCTTCCTCCTTGGCAAATTCAATCCCATCCATGGAGTACTTGTGTTTCATATTCTTGGATCCTATATGTAGTAGCTTGCGCTGATCAGTATTAAACTTAATTTGCCAGTTATTGTTCCATGTGCAAATTCTATCAAGCTCTATTTGTAGGACTTTTGCTGCCTCTTATTTCCCCTTTTCCCCCCACTTGGTGTCATCTGCAGATTTGACTATCTTACATAGGGTGTGCAAATTAGGTAAATAATGTATGACCTGAGGAATAGTAGGAGTCTCAGTACAGATACCTGAAGGATCCTGCTTAATACCTCTCCCCATTTTGACCCTGATCCCCTGACAAAGACCCTCTGTTTTCTTCCCTTCAGCCAATTCTGAATCCATATCTTGCCTGTGAAACCCAGTGACAATAGTCTGTGAAGAAGTTTTTCATGTGGTACTTTGCCTAACACCTTTTCAAAGTCATATCATTTCTGAAGAATAGCCACTTGGCTAAGGCACCGGAGGGTTACCGCTACCACAGCAACAACAAGATTGCATTTATAGAGCGCCTTTCACGTCGGGGGACGTCCCAAGACGCTGGACAGTTGGGTCGGGACCCGAGCAGGGGGGAAATGGTCAGGGTGAGGGGAGGGAAGGGAGGGAGTGAGGAGGGGGTAGAGAGTCGAGAGGGGAGCTGAAGGCACGTTGAAGAGAAAGGTCTTGAGACCGGCCTTGAAGGAGGAAAGGGAGGAAGCAAGGCGAAGGCACTGGGAGATAGAGTTCCAGAGCCTCGGGGCTGAGAGGCTGAAGGCCCGCCACCGATGGTAGGGCGGTTGGGGGGGGATGTGAGCAGAATGGAGCCAGAGAAATGGAGGGTACGGGCAGGTACGTGGGGGGATAGTAGGTCGGAGAGGTAGGAGGGTGCAAGGTCATGAATGGCCTTGTAGGTGAGGATGAGGATCTTGAATTCGATGCTCTGGGGGATGGGAAGCCAGTGGAGGCGAGCGAGGGTGGGAGTGATGTGGTCGCGGTGTCTGGTGCGGGACAGTACATGAGCTGCAGAGTTCTGAATGACCTGCAGCTTGTGGAGGGAGGTGGCGGGAAGGCCGGCGAGGAGAGAGTTCCCATAGTCCAGCCTTGAGGTGATAAAGGCGTGGACCAGAGTTTCAGCAGCGTGAGGGGTGAGGTAGTGCCGTCGTCTGGCGATGTTTCGGAGGTGATGGAAGGTGGTGCCAGTTGTGGCGCAGATATGAGGAAGAAAGGACAGCTCAGGGTCGAACAGAACGCCGAGGTTCCTGACTGGCTTTGAGAGGTGGAGAGTGCAGCCTTGGATGCTGATGCTGTCAGCGCCTGAGGTGCGGAGGCGCTGACGCGAACCAATCAGGAGGGCCTCAGTTTTGCGCACGTTGAGCTGAAGAAAGTTGTCTCTCGTCCAGGACTCGATGTCGGACAGGCAGCTGTCAGGACATCGGTGGTCGTGGAGTTGAGGGTAGAGGAGGAAAGGTAGAGTTGGGTGTCATCCGCATACATGTGGAAGTTAACCCCATGTCTGCGGATGAAGTCACCAAGGGGGAGCATATAGAGGGTGAAGAGGAAGGAGGGGACCGAGGACAGAGCCCTGAGGGACACCACACAAGACAGTGCGGGGGCTGGAGGAAAAGCCGTTTGCAGAGACAAAATGAAGACAGTGGGAGAGGTAGGACCTAAACCACTCAAGCACAGGGCCTTGAAGGTTGAGGTGGGAGGACAAGCGGTGGAGGAGGATAGAGTGGTCAACTTGTATAATGAGTCACTATCTTCAGGAAAAGAAAAGGTAGTGAGAAAGATCAGTCTGGCCAACCTCTGGTAGATAGTGTGGATTGGCCATTTTGGTTGTCATGTAGAACTGGAAGTGTTTGTCATAATCAACGTCTGAATCTCCCAGCCGGATTAGCATTCTGCCACCTGCTATAAATGTCTGTTTCAGAAGAATAGGCTCCAAGCAGGATCCAAGGTCTCTTTAAGCTGAAATTGAAAGAGGTAACAGGTGACATGTCAGCACATCAAATATGAGCTAAGAAATATTTATAGTGCATACTGTGGTTACAGCAAAGTTAATACTCTTAATATATGTAGATTAGGGATTAGTCAACTTCCAAATATGTATATGTAGGATGAACATGCTAGAATAATAGAAAGCACAGAAGAAGGTTAATCAACTAATTGTATGTATGCTGGCTCTTTAAAAGAGCAATCAATTGAGTCTCATTTATCTTCTTTTCCCTTATTAGATGTCTACACAGTTCCCTGTGTGAAATTCCTCCTAATCATCTACTGTTATTTATCTTCACCCACAACACATACAGACAATTCACTTTACGGTACACTCTGTGAAGCACCTGAGACATCTCAAATGCAAGGATTACTGTTATTATTATTATCTTAAATTGATGCCTTGTATTCACTGATGTACCAAACAGTGGAAATAATTTTTCCCCCATCAACTCTACCCAAACCCCTCATAATTTGAAAAATCTACTAGATATCCCTTCAATCTTCTCTGATCCATTGAAAACTATTCCAATGACCCTCTTCCTCCAGTTTTCTCTGTCAAACCACTCATCCTTGATATCATCCTTGTAAATCTCCACTGCATATTTTACATCCTTCCTAACATGGACTGAAACTGGATACTGTAGTCAGACTAACAAAGTATATAGGATCCAATGAACTTTCTTCACCCAATGAGCTTTTTTCAGTTTTGTCTAACTGGCTTCCTACCTTTAAAAATGTATGTGTTAACCCATTGTCTTTCTGCTCTTCTACTCATTTTAAAATGTTACCATTATTTTGTATCCTCAACTAAACCCTCACACTTTTCTACATTAAACTTTATCTGCTATCTCTCTGCCCAATTTACTTTTCTATGTATATCTGGCTGAAGTTGCTTATATTCTTCTCCATTGTTTGCTGCACTCTCTTTTTGTTGACTCATCTCCTTCTGAACAGATGTTTTACGTTAGCAACCCTACCAGTCTTCTGGTACAACTTTCCTATCCAAGGACATTTGAAAGATAGGAGACAGAATTTCTACTACTATCCTCTCTGACTTCTCTCAGCATTCTCAAATGAATGAAATAAGACCTGGTAATATGTTCCCTTTAATAATGCCACTTTTTTTTCTCTAGTTATTCCTTCTAATTGCTGCACACCCATCTCTTTTACTCTCTGTTTCTCACCACCACTCTCTTCTGGAAAAAAAATTGAGACACAACATTTGTTTAGTATTTCTGTTATACCTTCATTTTCCATATTGTGCAACTGTCATAGAAAAAACCCAACATTTAAGTGTGGGATGATTTTTTGTTAGAGCAACTAGTGTGGCAAGAACATTCAACATTTGTTCCACATATCTGATAATGTTGGTAACACTTAAATGAAGTTCTGAATCAGAAATTAGTTATCAACTCTTTCCTCACAAATATAATGAATCTTATATTTAAAAATTACATCGTTTCCCACCAAATATTTATTCTCATATGTATTCCCTTATCCCTTATTGCATGCATGAGAGAAGAGAATAGAGGGATATGGGAGAGGGGATTAAGAGGCTTTTATGTAGTGAAAATACCAGCATGGACTATTTGAGCCAAATGGCCTATTTCCATGCTGTGATGTTCTAAGTAATTCTATGTTTGAACATCGTTCTTTAAATAATGCCTGTGAACAATGGCTAAAATACTTACTTAAAACAGGATTAAAAAAATCACTGGAGCAGGATATACTTACCTCTTCTAACAACACTGGTGAGCCAAGCCGAATAGAATTTTCTAAAGTGCGTAAGAAATTGGAATCTGTCAGTTTAATTATCTTCAAACCATTTTTGTTTTCCTTGTTTCGTATCCAGCGATTTGCCTGCATAGAAAGATGCCATAACTATTAAATGCTTTGCAATAGCTCATTTTAATAAAAAAAATAAACTTAAAAAGCATACAGTCCCCTTGGATGGAACTATCTCTGAGAAACACAAAAGGCCATGCAAGTTTGCAGTAATCCAACACATTGTTGATGGCTGACCAGCTAGTCTGACTCATAATTGTGATTCACCCTTGCAACCTAAATTCCAGCAGGGATTGAATTTTATTAATATGTACAAAGTTATCATCTCATTTTCATTTATGGTAAATACAGTTGCAACTGACTACATAATTCTGATCAGATATACTGTAATATCTAGTTCACTAAGATGGCAAAACAATTGTTTAGAGTTGGTATATTTATGTTTAATTCTGAAGATGAGACAATACTTTCTCAATGCTATACATGTTTCTAGACTGAGAAGGTAAATATCAAATCTGTTTGCAGGCCTTTGACAATTTTGTAACCTCTCAAAGGATGATTTATCATAATAAAGTTTATTACTTGCTGAAAATTAGTTTGGAGCTAGCACTGTAGAAAAAGAAATGTATGTTTTTTTAATACAGCATACTTTACAGTGCTGCATTTTGTGGTTTGAGATCAAAGAAGAAATCTGAATAGATGGGATCTCAGTATGATATCCCATGCAAAGTCTAGCACTTCTGACATTGAAGGGTATTGGAATGTCAGCCAAGACTGTGAATTCAACATCTCAGCATGAGGATTGAACTCAAAGCTTTCTGACTCAGAAACAAAAGTGCTACTGAGTCTTGCTGACATAATGTGATTTACTGTGACAAGACAGCAAAAGAGGTTCAGAAAATCCTCTTCTCCCAGACAGAATGGAATGATTTGCAAGGGTCGGTTGTTAGAACAGTCGATTGGAGCATCAACTGAACTGACTTAGCACATGCAGACAAATGGTATTAGAGTCTACAGGAAAAGGGCAGGGAGTTGGAATTAGGATGAATAGCTTTTTGGAGAAGCAACCTCCTTTGAGGACTTGAAAAATAGGCCAAATGGTCTCCTATATCTATAGTTCTAAATACTTGCTGAAAATCCAAATTTTAGTTTCTAGACACCCTTCAATCACTAGATTAGTAACGTACTAACCATCCCAGTTGATTCATGAAGATTGACTTGTTGCTTTACACGCAAGTCAACTTCTCTTATTGTGTTTGTACACATTATTTGACTATTGGTTATACCCAGAATAACACTCTGGGTTACTGAAGTGATACGGAATAAAATGGTTAGCTTGTTTGATTGCATTATGCATTCATTTTAAATTATTTAGTTAGCCTGTTCTAACAACAAGACCAACAACAACAAGATTCCATTTATAGAGCGCCTTTCACGTCGGGGGGACGTCTCAAGGAGCTGTATAGTTGGGTCAGGACCCGAGCAGGGGGGAAATGGTCAGGGGGAGGGAAGGGAGGGAGCGAGGAGGGGGTAGAGAGTCGAGAGGGGAGCTGAAGGCTCGGTCAAAGAGAAAGGTCTTGAGACCGGCCTTGAAGGAGGAAAGGGAGGAGGCGGCGAAGGCACTGGGGTATAGAGTTCCAGAGCCTAGGGGCTGAGAGGCTGAAGGCCCGGCACCGATGGTGGGTGGTTTGGGTGGGGGATGTTGAGCAGACCGGAGCCAGAGGAACGGAGGGTACGGGCAGGTAAGTAGGGGGATAGTAGGTCAGAGAGGTAGGAGGGAGCAAGGCCGTGAATGGCCTTATAGGTGAGGATGAGGATCTTGAATTCGATCCTCTGGGGGATGGGGAGCCAGTGGAGGCGAGCGAGGGTGGGAGTGATGTGGTCCCGAAGCCTGGTGCGGGACAGTACACGAGCTGCAGAGTTCTGAATGACCTGCAGCTTGTGGAGGGAGGTGCCGGGAAGGCCGGCGAGGAGAGAGTTCCCATAGTCCAGCCTTGAGGTGATAAAGGCGTGGACCAGGTTTCAGCAGCGTGAGGGGTGAGGTAGTGCCGTAGTCTGGCGGTCTGAATGAAGAAAGCCTTTTGTCCCTTCCAATCTCATTCCTCTAGAACACCTACCTGCATCAAGCTGCTTTTTAAACAAGTCCAATTGTCCTGGTCTCTACTACCTTTCTTCTCAACCTGCTCCAGTCATTGATTACCCTCTATGTAAGAAAAACTTCATGGTTTTGCCCTTTACAACTCTAAACTCGTCTTGTTCTACTATCTTGATAACTCCTAAAGTACTGATCTGGATTTACTTTTTCAATCCCATCTAAGTGATCTTCTCCCAAAACTAAAAAGTCCCAACATGTGTAGTCGTAGCTCATACATAGTTCTAACACTGTGGTTTATCTTCATTGCTCTCCTCTGCACAACCTCTAGGGCCTAGGAGGCCACCTTATGTCCTGGAATTGTCTGCTATATTCATGTTATAGCCCGACAAGAGCAGCCTGAGAATGAAGTATGGGGATCTAAACTCAACTGATACAGCTATATAGCCCAGTATTCTGTTTGCCTTGTTTATTGTTGCATCACATTATTTTGATATAGTGAGCGACGAGTCAACAAATACCGCTAAATCTCCTGGCAAATTCAAGGCCATCCATTGAGTACCTTGATCCCAGTACTTGCAACTCTGGTCTTTGTCTGGGTAGCAATTGACCAGGCATGGCACACTCTGTGCCACCTTCTGTTAAGAAATATCTTGCATCACAAATACACAGTGCTTCCCTGTAATGATGCTATGAAATTAATACTTACACATACTAGTTTATTTCTAGGCAGTTGCATGCTATAGATTCACTCTCTTTGAACAACTGCTATAACAGTCACATAATTCAAGCAGGAAATGAAAAGCAGTTGGCCAATTCTCTTGATTGACATGGTGCTGTAGGGGATTGCACCTTGTTGTTTAGAGCAGGTTTATAAAGAGAAAAAGCTCTTGAAATTTCCTGGATACTATTTAAATTGTCTAACTCATTTTATGAGAGTACCAATTCCAAAATGATTTCCCAGTGCTCTTAAACAGAAAATGACTATCCAAATTTACACACAAAACATCTGTCAGAATTGATAAAGGCAACCATTATGTTTATCTGCATTGCATTTTTTGGTCTCTATGCAATATATCTTCAGCGGTCTGTTATATAACGTAACTGAGTAATGACATTAGCTATTAAAGCTTTCAACTGCATCCTTTATAAAACCTGAATGAAGGTGCTTTATCTTCTTGAGTAATCTTTGCAACACACAATATTTTAACAGTGTTAAGCACATGTCAAACTTTCCCACTATTCCTGAAGATGGACACTCACCTGATCTTGCGGATCTATCATCAATGGCCATCGACGTCCTCGTGTCACAAGAATACCATTTTCAGTTGAAACGTTATCACGGGGCAGACCATCAGTGTTCCAATTGCGAATCTCAAACAGGTCCCCTAAAATGTTGACAAGGCTGAAGTTTTGGCTGATGGGAATTTCCAGGTTCTGGCAACCAGTAATCCATTGATCTATTAACTATTAAAACATTTTTTTTCAAAGGTTTAAGAAAATTCATTGGTAATAGTAAAGCACAGTTCCTACTGATACGCTTTGCTTTAAATTGGACACCAGTAGATTTTAATTGTACAACAATTGTAATTTTTTACAATACAGAATAAATTCCCACATATCCCTTATCCTTCTCATGGGGTTTTGTCACAATTTCTCAAAATGTTCCAAAAAGTGTATGGTCATACTAATCTATTGGCAGTGGCCAGATAATCAAATACACGTGGAGTCCTGTAGCTCAGTGGTTAGAGCACTCACTTTGCAAGCGAGAGACCTGAGTTCAATTCCAGGCAGGGCGAAACCTTGGGCAAGTTTCCTTACTCCACACGCCTAATAATAATCCCTCTAAAAAAGCAAAACAATAATGAATTGGTCATTTTTAATCCATGACTGTTTGTGGGACATTGCTGTGCGCAATTGGCTGCCGAGTTCGCCCACAAATATACAGTCAATTCACTTTACAGTATATTCTGTGAAGCGCTTTGGGACGTCGAGAAGACGTGAAAAGTGCTATATCAAATGCAAGGATTATTATTATTATTATATCTAACTTGAGGTTTGTTTAGCAATTCAAAAATCAAAGACTGCAAAATTCAATTAAATCCAGGGTGGCTGGTGTATGAGCAAAGTAGCAGGGCGAAATGGAGGGACTGCGAGATGGAGTTCCAGGAGCTGGGTGCAGAGTAGCGGAAGACCCGCCTGCCAATAGTGGGATGAGCAAGGTGGGGACGTGAAGCAGGCCGGAGCCCGCTGAGCGGAGGGAGCGAACAGGGTGGTAGTGGATTAGGAGTCGGAGAAATAGGGGAGAGCAAGATGGTGGAGGGCTTTGAAAGTGAGGACCAGGATCGTGAGCTGTATCCTCTGTGTGATGGGAAGCCAGTGGAGTTGGGCGAGGATGGGGGTGATAGGGTCACGGAGCCTGGTGCGGGAGAGGATATGGGCTGCAGTTCTGCATGATCTGCAGCCTGTGGAGGGAGGAGTTGGGGAGGCTAACAAGCAGTGAGTTTGCATAGTCGAACCTCGATGTAATGAAGGCGTGTATAAGACAGCCTGCGGTGTGAGACAGTGTCGGAACCGGGCAACGTTGTGGAGGTGGGGGGAAGGCAGAGCAGGTCATGGCGCAGATGTGGGGTAGAAAGGATAGTTGAGGATCAAACAAAACCCCAAGGTTCCAGACTGGCTTATTAAGGTGGAGTGTGCAACCATGCATCACGTACCAATTGTCGATATACAGCTGTGAAAGCTCCATAATAGGCAACGCAGGCTGCTGCGATGAAGACATTTCCAATGACATTGGAGATCTCCTGTTCAAACAAAATTATGCTCTCTTTCCAGCGAACTTGCTCATCTCCAAGAGCAGCCGTCAGCTTCCCAGCATTTAATAACCGAGCCTGAGTAATTTCCATGGTTTTTGCTAGAAAGAAAATACGTGACAGTCAAAAGCAATATTCACAACCAATCAATCAAAATAAATAAAATGCTAAGTATTCAGAAATTATTGTTATTTACGAAAAAACACATTTCCGATGCAATAAGAAGTTTAAAATAACGATCAATTCTCTTGACACCAGAAATATTTAAGATAGGTGGAAAATTTGCAACATTTTATAATAGGCATCAAATCTATTACATATGATTTAACATTTTATTATGTGGCATTAAACCTATTGAATTTCAGTCAGCAATTATCAACTGAATTTTAGGTTTGGCCCCTGCAGCTCTGGCACGATGATTACATCCAATAGTAGCATTTGAATGTTTTGCCCACTATCTCTTTTTGCAGCAGAAGCTACATGTTTTATCAGCTCAGAATCAACATCTTGAATATCGTTTTACGCAATACAGGCTGAGTTAAGCTTTAGTGTCCTATTTTCAGATGATTAAATGCCCCATTCTCCATGATCAGGAGATCTTTGGGCCAATCATGAAAGCTAGAGGACCACAGATCTGTGCCTAGAGAATCGGTGTTGATAATCTAATAGAATATTGATTTAACTCAGCCTCTCTTGTGTAATCAAGTGCTGCCTCAAAGGGTCAAAGGGTCTTGCAGAGCAAACTATTACAGCAGAGCTGAAAGGACGTTCAAACCTGAAATCAGCTAATAATAATTACCTGAAATTCTATGTTGCATAGCAAATTCAATGATAATATCATATTGAAAATAGATACAATATGATAGCTATCAGAACAAATCTGTTGTGAAATTTGAACAAATATACCCCCAGAGCCTTATTTAATTCGATTTATTTCACAGGTAAAATTGTAGGAAAAGTATTCGTCATAAAATACAAAAGATTTCACCCAGATAAAATGGGCAAAAATTTCCGAAATAAAATTAATCATTCACTTCATAGCTGTTTGTGGATCATTGTTGCTGTGTGCAAATTGGCTGCTGCATTTGCCTACAAAATGCACAGTCACTCCACTTGTGAGACATCTCCCAACATGACATTAGCTACATCAAACCCAAGGATTATTACTTTTAAAAATAAGATTGGTATTATAAGTGCACATTGATCATATATACAGGAGAAAAAATGTTCATCTTAACACAATGAAGATGCTTTCCCAGATGGCACACTCCGTTTTTTACCTTTCAAAAGGGAACTAGGCAGATATCTAAAACAATGGTAAACTACTGGGAAAGAGCAGGTACAGAAAGGATTGCTCCTTTGCCTTCTCCTTCGCTGTAAATTTGTTTGGTCCTATGGCTCTATCCATTTAAACAATTGATTTTGAAGGCCGTTTAATAAAAAGACATGGTGCATTCTAAATCAATATTTTAATGTTGACCAAATGCTGAAGACATCAGATACCTTACAAATCATGGAATAAGGAAAGACTCTTTTGCACATTGAGCCCATTTCTTCTACAATTAATGTACAACTCATTGTATTGTGGAAACTATCCACATTTACCATTTATTTATCCAATTCATTTAGCTTGCGAAAAAAGTTTGTCCCTTGTCAAATAAAACTGCAGTATATTTTATTTTACATTTTTCATTATGCATCATAGATCTGGTATCTCCTTGGTCTCTGCTCTGATACCGAAATCTTCCATCTGGCATTCAATCATATCCATCTGCATCTATGTTGATGACCCTACATCTAATTACTAACTAAACAACAGATCATTAGCTAAAAGACTGTTCAGCATACCCACAACAGTGGAGAGAGAGGAAATTTTAATCTCGCCTGGCTCTTTACGTCTACAATTTACATCTGATAATTCGGCAGACAAGTTATTTCACCAAGTTTCCTTCTCCACTTTTCTTCTCTTCACTCACTCTTTCCCTCCTAGGTAACCTTACCTAAGTGGTTACTGATAGCTTAATAGTAAGTGTTAGAGACTATTTGACTATGATGGCAGCATCACAGCTAAGCCCAATGCTGGCCTCAACACAAACAAACAAGCATGTTTAAAGACAGTGATCAGGATGAGGAACTTTGGCTGATTTTTCTCAGTGGCACAATCCAATTGCAGAGTCCCATCTGCAGCATTGACCAAGAGCAGCTAACTCAGCAAAGGTTTGATATAAAACCTGGATAACATACAACAACAATAAAAATAACAGCAAATTTGCATTTACATAGTGCCTTTCACCTTGGGAGCTTATTTGCTCGCTGGACAGTGTTTTAAGTGCTCCGAGACACTACCCCACATGAACGGCACCATATAAAAGCAGCAAGTTCCAAAACACAGGTAACAGCAAAAGCAAACATAAAAGTTAAATCAAATGAGCAGATAGCAATGGGAAAATAGATGAGGTGGTACATCACCTTCTCCTATTCCTTAAAGAAAATCAATACTGCTTTGCTCAATTTGGTTGTACCTTCCGAACACAACTCTATCAGATATTGGTTTATACTCTTTTTTGTAATATAAACTATGGTTGAGCAAAACAAATCAAAAGATCATCTCCCTGAATCTCGCCTGCCAAGAATACTTTCGGATGTGATTGCAGAAGATCACACCCAAAATGCAGAACTAAATTTTGACCCAAGAACATTTAATGTATCATATTTTGGAGGTATTATTACCCCCGGAAAGCAGTCCGCCAATCGACTAACACTCAGGCTCCTACTTCCTATTGGTAAGCAGAGATCTGTGTGTGTGGAATAAGGAAACTTGCCTAAGGCTTCGCCCTGAATGGAATTGAACCCAGGTTCACTTGCTTATTTGATTATCAAAGATCCCATACATTAAATGGAATTGAACCCATTAAATCTATTTCTAAAAATAGAAAGTCAAAATCAAGCATCCTATTCAAAACAGTTACTGCTGGAAGTGATATCGTATCACTTGCTTCCTGTCAGTGCACAATACTTTTCAGGAGGTTTGTCACCTCAATACATTTGGCAGAATTTCTTCCAATTGAAAGCAAAAGTGAGAATTTGCCCAAACAATTCAAGCAGTAACCCTCCTTACCAAGAGTCTCTTTCTCATTCACATTGGTTTCATACTGTTCTTCAAGTTGTTCAATCTTCATCTCAACTTGTTTGAGTTTTTTTTGCTTTTCTTTAAGCATCAACAAAGTGGCATCTAGTTCAGCCTAGTGAAGAAATGTTTTATTTATAAGTAGTGTTGTATGTAAAAATGATTCAGTTGTTAATTCCAAAAACAAGTGACAGGTAGATACTGGCACTGTCTGAAATCTCACTGTAACTATGAGCTGTCTAATTTTCAGCTTCAACAATAGTGTAACAACCTTTGCTGTCACCAAGTCTACCTGAAACGTGACTTGTATCAAGACGTGCAAATCATCTTTTTTATTGCTGCAAACTTCGAAATGTAACATGCCAAATTTTACTCTATTTAATGCCAACGTGATATACATTCATAAATATATTACCTGAGCAGCAGCTAGCTTTACTCGCTTTGGTTGTACCTCCTTAATAACTCGCGAATACAGATCCATAGCTCTCACCCACATACACATGGATTTACAAGCTCTGGACACTTTCTCCACCTTTTCAGGCACAAAATCAGGATTAATAAGATATTTCTGAAGCTTCTGCAGAACCTGGGGTTTAATGTTGTCTTTGTCATATTCCACAAGTTTCTTCAGGAAGTTTGAATCACCCAGAACTTGTTTAGCTGAAGCCCAGTCAGTTCTATAAAGCAAAAACAAACAACATGTTTCTCCCCCTCCTTTAAAAAGAAACTTTTAATGATTTTTTTAAATGTTTTGTGATCTGTGAAATGTAGGTCTCTTATTCCAAAAAAGTTAATTCACCGGTTAATTTGTTTTAAATTAATTTCTGTCAGTAATACAAGGTTTGCTTTTATTTATACTAAATGTGGCATTGCTTTTATTTTTCAGCTTGGAAGGAGGGATCAGCCTAACTCGTTTGCACTCTTGCCTGAATCAGAAGGTTGTGGGTTCATGCCCACATGTCAGGACTTTCAACTTTATGCAAGGCTGACGCTCTACTGCTGTGTTGGGAGTTTGTGCTGCATTGTCAAAAGTGCAGACCTATGGGTGGGACATTAACCGAGGTCTCGTCTGCCTGTTCAGGTGGATGTAAAAGCTTCCATGGCATGATTCGAAAAGAGAAGAGATTCTCATGGTGCCTTCCAGATAAGTGTGGTCATTTACTTCATTGCTGTTTGTGGGACATTTGCTGTGTGCAAATTGGCTGCCACGTTTATCTACAAATACCGTCATTCTATTTTAAAGTAAATTCCTGTCAAGTGCTTTCAGATGTTTCAACAATAGAATAAGGCACTGTAGCAAATACAAGGATATTCTCAAATTTGTCGAGCACTTCACCCCTAAAAACTTCATTTCTGAGAGAACTTTGATGGTTGGTAATTGTATATAAACAAGTAGGTCTCAAAGCTTTCTTTGTAAAGCAAACAGATAAAATAGGGTTATAAGTGACATTAATCTCACAAGAAACAAAATTTGGTATATTTCTGAAAAATTTAAATTCTTTCTTGCTGAGATCATGAAAGATAATGGAAGCCAAGATTAACATTTACATTCCACTGCTTTGTGAAACAATTAAATACCCATGGGATTACATATGTAATAAAATATTTTATAGGCACAATCATCTGATACTTAAATGTTGTTGAGTTGGCATTTAGACTGCACTATTGAGATCACTTGTTTTACACAGCAAGAATAGTGCCATGATGATGCAGTTGGTAACTGCAAGGTTCAAATCTTCACAGGATTTTATTGTCAAGTGACTGTATATTTTACAGACAAACAGGGCAACCAATTTATGCATAGCAATATCAAACAAACAGCCATGATGTCAATTACCAATGTTATCTGGGGACTGATGACCAGAACACCCTCCTGTACAGTGCCCAAGTGGCCATTGGTCACATGTGAGCCTTGGCAGTGTATTGGAAAGTCTGTAAAGGGTCACATCACCCGCCTTCAGCAATCAAATACACACTATCAGTAGAATGTGCTGAAGATGGGTCAGTACCCGTCAGCCTGGCTAATTTTAAACTCAGAGGGGGAACCCCATGAAACGAGGGTTAACTTAGTCTCCTCATGCAACTGTAGATGAGTCAAGCAAACACCACACAGACCGGGATTCAAACCACCAAGCTCTCAGTTCATTAGTTTCAGCAAATCCACTATTGCCAGGAATCCTGTCCTGCTATCTCAAAGAATGGGTGTTTTTCTCTTGGTTAACTTGGCTTACATTCCTTCCTCATTTATATATTCATCTCCAATTCAAATCCAGTAGCCACTCTTCCACCTTTGTTTGTAGAATGTTACTGAGTGAAAATTATTTGCAAAGTGTGCCTACATTNAAAAAATTCACTAATTTCTCAATCATTTCATTCCATAAAGCAATTCAGGTCTTTTTTGTGTAAAAATTGTTATAAAAATGTGAGTTGTAGGACACTACACCAACTATGCGTTTTCGAATTCAAATATTCACATTCGAAAATATGCTTCTGCAACACTACAACAAAGGAGGTCATGTATACTTACTTTGCATTAAGCAGGATGCACATTGCTTCCATGACAGTCATAACAAGATCAGGAGGTTTAGTGAACACCCTAACTTCAGATATATCTGCTTTGTCCAAAGAGTCAAGAGCTTTGATAGCTGCATCCAATGCTGGCATAGCTTCATCAAGATCTTGTTGAGCATCATCAGCAATAGCTTGGGTAGTTTCAGCCTTTACTTTAGCAAGCGCTTCATCTTGCTGAACAACATGACGAACCTATCATATTCAACAAAAGACTATTTTGAAATTACTTTGCACATTTAATTTGAGTAGTATTGACTATAAATTTAAGGCTGTTATAATAATGGACGCATTTCATTATTTCCACAATTATAATGCAACTATCAAACCCAGCAAGTCATTTACACAGTGGATATCAAAGAAAACAAGAGAGCAATCTATTTGGAAATGTGAGAGACAATATCACACAGATGAACACAGAGTGTTCTCCATTCTCAGCAACCTTTGTACAACACTGGAAGTCCAATTTGGTGTTATCTAGATGTGTCAAGATCTCAACGGATGTTGCCCCTTTAAGAAAGCAGCAACATTGTTTGTGGGACCTTTATCATTATTTCCATTTAAAAACTGCAATATACTCAGGAGGCTTCAGTTCAGCAGAACAATGTTCTTCCCTACACTGCTTCAACCATTGTATCTATTTCTTAGTTTGCTGTTTTACAGTGTTTTCAGTAGTATTTAATTCTACCACTATTCTGAGATAGAAAAAAAGGTTTAAACTATGCAAAGATCTCTGTCCAAATACTGCTGAAAGCATAAGTCTGTGTTTACTACTGTCAATAATGTTGGTCCCTCTCTTTGATAATAATAATAATAAACCTTGCATTTGCTATAGCGCCTTATCACATCTTTGAGACGTCTCAAAGCACTTCACAGAATTTACTGTAAAGCGAATTGACTGTATATTTTGTGGACGAAATGCGGCAGCCAATTGCGCACAGCAGTGTCCCACAAACAGTTGTGGATTGAGCGACCAATTTTTTGTAAAAGTAACTAATACCCCCGGAAAAGCAATCCGCCAAATCACTAACAATCAGGTTCCTACTTACTGCTGGGTAAACAGAGGCGTGTGGAGTAAGGAAACTTGCCTCACATTTTGCCCTGCCGGGAATCAAACCCAGGTCTCTCGCTTGTGAGGGGAATGCTCTAACCACTGAGCTACAGGACTCCGCAAAGGGCTGTCATCCAAGGACAACACTGCAGGGTGCCAAATTCATCCAGGCATTTTGGTCTTCAAATCAAGCAATTGAGAATCTGGCATCAGACAACATGAAAAGGTCCACTCCCTCCTTTGCCAATCCAAACCACATGATTAATTTAACCACAAACTACAAGAGGATGCAATCAGCATGTAATGATATCCAGCCGGACAGATACAACTTTATAATTAAACAGGATACATATGTTCCAAAAACACACACAACACACAAAAACAAAAAAAAATCCTCTGTTCTGTGTAGGATGTGCCCTTTCCCCATACCACCTCCTTAATGTTTCCTGAACCCCCCCCCCCGGAAGTGGCAAGCGTCCCGAGTTAATACAGTGTTATCTCACAGCGTACAAGAAAATCTCTGCACATCTTGCCCTCTACTCTTCCTTATTCTTTTCAAAAAAAATAGTAGTTTTCCTGTGTTTTAAATGCCGGTTATCCAGATCCTATTTTAAACAACTACATTTACTTAGTGGGAGTATTCAGGTGAACACTCAGCCAGAATTTACCACAACAGTAACGACAAGTACCTTTGCTTTCAGCAGCTTAAATGACCATTTAAGAATACAATTTAGTATCACACTGGACAAATTAGAGCCATTGTATTCTACTTTTAACCCATATAGTAGCCTCAATTTATAATCGTTTTTGAACGAAGAACCTCCAGGATGGTATTAACCTATATTTATGGTTAGACTGCTATTTTCCATCTTTCTGCTGGCAATCACGATTCCCATTAACTTAACAAGTCGATACATTTTGATTTTCTAAAGCCAGATTGTCTACAAGTATATCCAATTGACCTTAATCTCTAAATTCATACTCCAGGAGAAAATTTAAAACAGGAAATTAAATGCCGACCACAATTCTTATATAACCTCTGTCCAGCCACATTTCTCTATTAGTCAAGCGAAGTGCTATCTGAGTAAAATGGAGAAGCGCTGTAATTAGGATTGTGTGCACATTCATAAGATTCTAATTTGAGGTGAGCAATATTCCTTCAGCAACTTTCTTTGCAGCAATCATGCATCTGTCCTTCGCTGGTGCTCCACTATCATTAGTAAATGAGTTAATCCTATTTTGAAAACCTATATTGTCAGTCCCCAAATGTCTGTTATAGATGGGATTTGTCTAAATGTGCAGCAGATTGCTTCATCATGCCTGACAAAATACTGATGGTTTTGGCTAACCTCTATTCTAAACTCCCATTGGTAAGTTAAATATTTTAATGGAATGCCATTTTCTTCATCATAATTATTTCAGCTTTTTGCTGAAAATCCATGCATTTCAAAAACAAATGTCCCCCTTAGGACTGTTCAGCTCTTTAATGGACTGAAATGACGAACAGCAGAAGTTATACCATCGTTGTATCACCTCCTCCCTCATAATATAAATTTAAAAATGGGTGATCTCCACTGCGGCACTTGTCTAGCTGAAAGTATCACATCCAATAAAACTCTGGCTTGTAGTTTTGTGGTCACGTTTATGTTTCGACATTTGCAGTGGAATATAGGTACTATAGATCTGGTTGGCTTTGCCAGGCATGACCCTCAAAGCCAGGTCAGCTCAGGCCCATTGTAATGAATGGAGTCAGATTAATTCCCACACCAGTATTTTGTGTATTTCACACGGGGAAACAACAGTTTATTCATGCAGAAAATAAAAGGAAAAAAAAACCTCTCCAATTCACAAAAATAAATAGACAACAACTTACTGAACATCACAACTCATGGAAACTCTGAAAAAAAATTGGAAAATAATCACCAACAATTAAACACAATATTAACTTTGGTGCGAAAGAAACAATATAGAATTACTGTGATATGTTTCCTCCTGAGCTAAAGAACTAAGATATAACATCAGAATGCAGTCAGGACTGAGCAGACAGTATGGTTCCTGTGTAACATCAAGCTCTTACTCAAACAGTGACTCTCAGCTTCTGCCTCCAGTTTGCCTGATCGCCTGCTTCTATGTGGAGTTTAAGTAAATTAATTATTATTTGATATTCAGTCAAAATTCATAAATAAAACTTCACAAGTTAAAATAGAAAGCTATACTTACCAAAGAATATTTAATCAGAATGAAAGTGCTACGTTGTGTTAAATATTCCACATTAAGATAAACATCCTGAATGTTGTTTTGAATTCTTATATTCTCAGATTGAAACTTTTATATTCTCAACTAATGTTTAAATTGAGTGGACTCAACAGTGTACATTTAATAATCAGCAGTTTTGTGATAGTTATTTCCTTATATTGCTTACCGTGTCTGCCTCAGCCTGATCCACAGTCAATTTCTGCATTAAAGCATTCACTTCAACTGATTTCTTTTGCAGTATAGGCTCCAGAGCTGAAAGTTCAATTTTCATTTTATCTACTAGATCATTAGTTTCCAACAATTTGGTAAGACCATTTTTAACACGATCCCGAGCCTGTTATTAGAAGAGAAAGTTTAAAATGTTATTATCAATTCTGACAATTCAGTTCTTTAAATATAGCAGGTCCATTTAGGGGACAACTATGCAATATTCCTAAATGCATTCAATTCCTTAATTATCACTCAACACTATTTAATGACAGGTTTGGGACTAAACACTCCATTGACGTTGGGCGAATACTTTCTCCCCGAAATGGCTTATAGTCAATTTATTTTAAAAAATAAAGAGACAAGATTTTGAATACTAGCCACGAAAATGACAGTTCACCTTTAAAATTGTATTTTTACAATTATTGGAGTTATTCAAGCTGAACAGAAAGTCTTTAAATGTCTTTAAAACCAAAAACAATAATAAATTGGTCATTTTCAATCCACGACTGTTTGTGGGACATTGCTGTGCGCCATTGGCTGCCGCGTTCGCCCACAAATATACAGTCAATTCACTTTACAGTATATTCTGTGAAGCGCTTTGGGACGTCCTCCCGACGTGAAAAGCGCTATATCAAATGCAAGGATTATTATTATTATTATTATTATTATTAAATGTATACTGGTCTAAAAATATTTTAACAGTAACATTTTCAAGTTTTACAAAATGGGCAGGATTCAAAGACCTCAAAAGGCTAGAAATAAAAAAAGGCTGTTAAATTGACTGTAAGATGTATGAGAGTGAAATAATTTTATCCAAATCATGTAGGCATTAGTCATTCCCAAGGTGGTCATTAAAGACAGGTTTTAAAATGACTATGCCTTTGCCATTCCTCAATTACAATAAATAAGAAGGCTTTTAGGTATGCTGCAACCATAACCCAATAATGGGAAATCGTATCAAATTATGTGCTACAATTAATGAATGAAGCAGAAAAATCCCTTGACGACTTCATAGCTGATCACATTCAACCAATGCATTAACCTTACATCTTCTTCGGAGTAGATGATAAAT
Organism: Callorhinchus milii; assembly: GCF_018977255.1. Lineage (NCBI taxonomy): Eukaryota > Metazoa > Chordata > Chondrichthyes > Chimaeriformes > Callorhinchidae > Callorhinchus > Callorhinchus milii. Next base: position 78,159,899 of record NW_024704742.1, on the reverse strand, counting down.
GGAAATTTTCAAATGCTAGAAAGGCACATGTTTTAAAATCAACAGTTTTATATTAAACAAATATGATTTGATGAGGAAAAAGATGGAACATTCTGAAAAATAAGTGAACGTATTACACAAATGAAAGAACATTTGAGCAGAGTATAAACATTACCATAATGCATTAAGCATGAAGCTGTAATAACAATTAAAATAGAATAAATTACTATGTGGTGCATAAATATGCTTCTCTAATTAAATCTCAAACATGTTCCATTTTTAATGCTGAAACCTGACTTGAAACGTGTCCTCTATACAAAGGTTTCAGAGACCCATATTATAGAAATATGTAACAGTGTCCAGAATTGGACCAGGCTCGGTCATTTATCCTCCAAAATTGGCATCCTAGAGGGAGCTGGATGAACTCTAATCACCCATCGAAGAATCACCAATATTTATATTGCTTCATAATCTCAGATCATATGATAATATGTAATGCTTCTAATCTTTGTGTTTTAAAATATTAAAATACCAATTTCAACAATGTAATGAAAATTCTTTTGTAGAGTGCTCCACTCACTCTTGTTTCTGGAGTTGTATCAGATCTGTCTGAAGTTAGGAGGCTGGCAAACACAACAATATTCGCTTCCAAATGCTTCCATATTGATCTGGTTACATTTACAAGTACTACAAGGATTATTATAATAATAATCCTTACATTTGATTTAGTGCCTTATCACGTCTTCGAAACGTCTCAAAGCGCAGGATATTCTGTAAAGTGAATTGACTGTATATTTTGTGGGCAAAACGCAGCAGTCAATTGCACACAGCAGTGTCTCACAAAGAGTCATGGATTTTAAGTGACCAATTTATTACTATAATTATTTTTGAAGGAATTATTACCTCCGGAAAAGTGATCTGCCAAATGACTAACAACCAGGTTTCTACTTACCTTTAGGTAAACAGTGGCATGCGAGTATGAAAACTTGCCTAACATTCGGAGTCCTGTAGCTCAGTGGTTAGAGCACTCGCCTCACAAGCGAGAGACCTGGGTTCGATTCCTGGCAGGGCAAAACCTTGGGCAAGTTTCCTTACTCCACATGCCTAATAATAATCCCTCAAGAAAAAAAAACAATAATAAAATTGGTCACTTCAATCCATGAATGGTTGTGGGACACTGCTGTGCGCAATTGGCTGCTACGTTTCACCCATAAATATACAGTCAATTCACTTTACAGTATATTCTGTGAAGCGCTTTGAAATGTCTAGAAGATGTGAAAACACTATATCAAATGCAAGATTATTATTATTTCACCCTGCCTGGGAATCAAACCCAGGTCCTCTTGTTTGCAGATATGGCATTGGATTAGCAAGTGAGATATCAACTTCAATCATTTTTTGTCATCAATGTTATCAGCCTGCCACACAATAATAGTAATTCAATGCTCTCTCTAATCCTTAAACTGGAATTCCAACTCAGCCAGTTACTTTAATGTGATCATAGTATGGGTGGCATGGAAGGGTCTGTCTCTATTAACTAGGGTAAGTGAATTTATAAATTATCATAAGGTGTTAATTTGTCCAGCTGTTCTTCCTTCACCACATCCGGTCCCTGACCAGGACCGCTTTCTTCCACGTCCGCCACATTGCCCATCTTTGACCGTACCTTACCCCAAATGCAGCCAAAACCCTCGGCTTTTGTTACCTATGGCTTGGATTACCCCAATGCACTCCTTGCCGGTCTCCCCAGCTCCACCATTCACAAGATCCAGCTCATTCAAAACTCTGCCGCCCACATACTGATCCGAACTAAACTCCATACCCACATCTCACCAGTTCTGGTCAGTCTCCACTGGCTCCTCATCACCGAACTGATCGACCTCTAGATCCTCACACTCGTGTTCAAATCTATTCACTCCTTGGCACTCCCTTCCTCTCTGAGGTTCTCACTCCCCAATCCACCACCCGACGCCACCACTCGACTGGCACTGGCCTCCTGCTCGTCCCTCGCACCATCGGAGGTTGCGCTTTCAGCCACTGCCCCCAAAACACTGGAACACTCTCCCTCAATCCCTCCAGCTTGCCCCCTCTCTTCCCTCTTTCAAGTCCTGCCTGAAAACTTTCCTCTTCGATCGTGCTTACGGCCACCTTCCCCCGGCTCGGAGTCAGGCTCCACCACTGTTAAGTGCTCTGAGACACTACCCTGCATGGAGGGCGCTATAGAAGTGTAAATTGTTGGTGTAATTTAGTCTACTATTTATGCCCCAATGCAGCTGAGACTCTCATCCACACTTTCGTCATCTCCCACCTCGATTATTCCACTGCCCTCCTCGCCGGTCTCCCCAGCTACAAAATCCAACTAATTCAGAACTCCACTGGCCCTATACTCAACAGCTCTAAAATCCGTACCCCAAGCACACCAGTCCTCGCCAGGCTCCACTGGCTTCTTATCACAGAACGGATCGACTTCAAGATCCTCACACTCGTCTACAAATCCCTTCATGCCCTGGCACCAGCCTACCTCTCCAACCTGTTTATTCCTCACTCTAAAATGTGGTGCCTCTGTTCGGCTAACTCAAACCTCCTGCGTGTAGCTTATCCCTTCCACTCCACCATCAGTGGCCAATCTTTCATCCACTACACCCCTAAATTTTGGAACTCTTTCCCTCAATCCCTCAGCCTTGCCCACTCCTTCCCCTTTTTCAGATCCCACCTAAAGACATTCCTCTTTAACCATGTTTACAGACACCTATTCCCTCGCCCGTCTCGGTATCGGGCTCTGCCTCTGTTAAGTGCTCCAATACCCTACCCCGCAAGAAGGTGCTATATAATAAATGCAAGTTGTTGTTGTTGCACAACGTAACTATTATGAATACAGAGGAATGACTTTTGCTGTAAACTGAAACAAATGAAAGCAATTTGTGGTGGAAATTCTTGCGGAACCTAACGTTTAGGAAGGGAGATCTATATTTTCTTCCATAGGGGACTGAAACTGTAGCAACATTTCATTGGTGCTAGAGATTGAAATGTTGTGCCTGGAGGAGATTGTCACAATTCATGCAATTCAAAAGCATATGACCTTTGGGTTCCCTTTATTACTTATGACGGTGTTTTTAGCATCTGCCATGTGAGAGGGCAAGGAAAAAATAACTATTTGAATTAGCAAGTTGTTGCAGATTTAAGCTTCTATTCACATCAGCCGAAGTGGAGATAACCAATTGCTACATCACAAAAATTTAAAATAGATATAAAATAAATTAATGGATTTTCAGAAGTCAGAGACTACTAGCTTACCGAAACTAATTCCTGCCGTTTCTGCTCCAGCATGGACAAGTACAGGTTTATCAGTTCGAGGTAGGATGTGGGTGTTGTATAATACCTACGCCGGAGTTCAGAGTAGTATTTCTCCGCCATATGATTTACACTTGTGTGGATTTCTACACACATTTCTGAAAATTTGCTCTTCATTTCTTCACTTCCCAGCTCAATATTTGTGAAAAAGGTCTTTGATACAGAGAGGAGAGCTTCTCGTGGCCACTGAAAGAAAATACAAATAGACATTTTTTGGGGGGAAAAGCGCCATTCATTCTTTCATACTTTTAAGATCCCATTTAAAAATCTGTCACGATTATATTTTTCAGTTTCTTCTTCAGTGACATTTAGTAGGTTACAAGGCTGGAATAATCCACAATTGTACAGAATCTTTACAGCATAAATGTTGATGCACCAACCACCCAAAGTTTTCTAAAAAAAAGCAGTTAAATCACATAATTATAAACAAGAAGATATCTATTTATTGTATGTTTTAGTTCTCTAAAGCTTGATTTGTTATCTTTACTTTACCCTCTACATCATGATCTATTCTAGATCAACAAATCCTTTATCTTTTATGACTACTAACAGTTTCAAATTAAGAGGATTAACATGTCAGAGCTCAAAAGCTATCGATATTTACATTTTTCTTTTTGAAGCCTATAAGCATTTTTGGAACCTGAAGTGGTTATGATGAACCTACTGTATCATTAAAACCGTTATCAATTTAAAAAAAATGGAGTTCCACTCCTGCTACAAGTGTAGCATTAAAGATGTGTGGGATGATAAATAATAATAAATATAATCCTTGCATTTGATATAGCGCCTTCTCACGTTATTGAGACAACTCAAAGCGCTTCACAGAATATACTGTAAGTGATTTGTGGGTGAAATAATTAAGGATTCCAGCTAAGAGACACTGCAAGTTAGACCTCAATTTGACTGGAAATGTCCTCCTGACATAAAATAAGTTGTATTTGTGAATGGTAACAGATGTGCTGAAACCTGGGTTCTTTAGAGAGTAGCAAGAGAGGAGGATTCATAATGGGCTGCTCTCATACACTTACCAACGGTACGTTTGGAGAGCAAGTGCTGAGGCCTGTATGCACGTCATCACCACCTTCTTGCGCCTTGAAGGTATGTGACTCACACAGGCCAATGGAAAGGATAAGGGAAAAGCAAATTGGTTAAAGAAGCTGCTTTATTTCTCAAGAAAATAATATTACAACTCCAAGCAATATTCAGTGACCAAATAAACTAATTATTGTATTCTTGGGCTCAGCGGATTTGCCTACACTTCACTGTAAAAATCTTGATGATGTGAAATGGTACTCTAAATAAATCTTGTAAGTAACAATGACTTAGATTTATTTATGTATCAAAAGGACACCTCAAAACACTTTACACACCTGACTGAGAGGCTAAGTGGGGGGTGGAGAAAGAATGGGGGAGAAATGAGGTGGGGTGGTAGAGGATGGGGAAAGGATAAGTGGCCGAAAGCAATACAATGACTACAATAACTACTTAAAAGTTATGATTTCCTGAAGTACTCTTCTCTGTGCTTCCTACCACATTGATTTGAAACAAACTGCATAAAATGAAGATCAAGATAATGATAGCACCCTTCAGGAGTTATTATTTTCACATACCTGCACAAACCAGTCGATGGTACAGCAGTTTACAAGAGATGGAAACATTCGACATCGAGCTCGAAATGCATCACCAACAGGACTCATGCACAACACAATATGCAACTTCTGCCGTACAATGTTTATAAATAATTGAAAGACCTGGAAAGGAAATATGGTGCATCAAATAAGTGCTTGCACATTGACTCATAGAACCATAGAAATTTACGACACAGATGAAGGTCATTTGGCCATTGTGTCAATGTCAGTTCCCTCAAGAGCAATCATTTCACTCCCATTTACCTGCTCTTTCCCCATACCCCTGTTGATCACTCTTTTTAATGTATTTAACTAGTTCCCTCTTGATGGCCTATGTGGATTCTGCCTCAACCATCATTGCCGGTAGGGCATTCCATAACCTGTGTCTGAATAAAATTCTGTTAACCTCCCCATTTGCTCATTTACAAACTATCTTAAATTGAAGCCTTCTACTTACTGACTCACCAACCAGGGGAAAATATGTCGCCCTATTGACTCTATCAAAACCCCTCATAATTTTAAAGACCTCTATCAGGTCACCATTCTATGTTCCAGCAGAAAAAATGTCCTAATTCCTTCAGTTTCCATAGGCCAAATCACCCATCCCTAGTAAAACAAATGAAATCTTCCCTCTGTCATCTTGATGTTTTTCCTAAAATGGGGTGACCAATACTGGATATAATATTGTAACTGCGGTTTAACTAATGATTTATACAAGTTCAGCGTTACCCATTTACTTGTATATTCTATTCCTCTGTTTAATGAATCCTACGATTTCATTAGCTTTTTTAACATCTTTGTCCACCTGCTTTCCCACCTGTAAGGTGACCTTTGCTCTTTCACTCCTTTTAATATTTTACTATTCAACATCTACTTGTTCTCCTTATTCTTTTCCCCAAATGTATAACTTTACATTTGTCTGCATTAAATCTCATTTCCCATTTCTCTGCCCACTCAACTAATCTGTCTATGTCACCCTGAAGTTGCTTACGGTCAGTGGTCTTCACTCCCTATACTCGCCTACAAAATTTCATCATAGCTTTTTTGACAACTGCATAATATTAAAAAGTGTTTCCAGAAGTCACATTTTGAAAGATTACTTAAGGGAACAAATAACTGAATTAGTGAGACTGTTAACTCAATTTTCCCGGTGGACTTTCGGAGCACCTGTGTAGCGTTGAGCATTACAGACCAGAAAGTTGCAGATTCAACCTTGTGTTGTTGAGCAGTACAATTAGCTGTTGACTTTGAGTAAGAGAGAGAAGAAAATGAGTCAGGGTTTCCTTTCTTAATCAGATATCCAGAGACACTTGCTGGAAAATGTAGGTTTGTAAATGTTGGGTGATGACCTTACTGAGCATTATTATGACTCAAATAATTCTGGGCTCAAATAACCTGTCAATAGCCATTGTCAAGGCATGTGTATTAATAATGGCCATTTGAGCAAGACATTGTTTGATGCCAGTCATTCAGGGAACTACACTGCAGTATGAAAAGTGAGTCATATATGATCAAAGGACAAGAAGATAAAAATCATAATTAAGAAAACAACATTACCTCTTGATCAAACCTTAAAAAGGTTAAATTGTTTTTAATAATAACAATCCTTGCATTTGATAAAGTGCCTTATCACATCTTCAAGACGTTTCAAAGCGCTTCACAGAATATACTGAAGAGTGAATTTATTGTACATTTTGTGGGTGAAATTCAGCAGCCAATTCAATTTACCTTAAGTCTAAAAAAAGTTGCTTTTGTCAGATTACAAAATCATAAGAGGTTAAATTGAAAAGGTCTTTTGATCCATTTGACCTCAAGCTTCCAGAATATCTACCCTCCAGTCCTCCCACTACAGTATTAAGTTATTACCTGAATGAGTCCAGTTTCCTGGCCTCGACCATTCTTTCAGCACTTCCCACCAACAATAATGATGATGGTGACCACACAGTAAGAAGCACTGATAAATTTCAAAGTACCTGTTCAGCATAGATAGTTCTTCCCATTAGTGCTCTAACAGGTTAGAATGATATGCCAGACATCCTGATCAACAATCAATTAGCCCTGGCAGTGCTGTGGATCTGTCTGCCACATAGATCATTTTAGAGCCAGTTCAACATGGAGTGCCTTCCCAGCTCAGCAGAATAATTTGATGACAAGGTACTAATTTTATTAGCTATAAAGAGCTGAATCCATTAAAATGCAAATCCATAAACTTTTGATACCATATCTGATGCTCAGCAACTGAGCTACCTGGAAGGCTAAGTGTGTGCCACAACTTCTTTCCATTAATATGGATTAATATATTCCATATGGTTTTTTGCACCTGTGATAGTGAAGAATTAATGCCCATAGGTACAGAATTAATCTCATGTCAGAGCCAGCCTGTGATTGCAATGATAAAATTAGAGATTATTACTATAAAATTAGCAAGTTTGAGTTTTGTAAGTAGATTCTCTCTCTCTCCCCCCCACCTCTACCAATATTAGATGGCTGATTAATTCCCACCAAATGGTAACACTTTAAAAAATGCTTCATAACCATCTGGTTCAAAATAAGGTAGATGTAAGGTTATAAATAATGACATTCTTTGCAGCATGTGATGATTCAAGTGCTGCTCAGACTGTGCACAAGTCAACTGTGGAATATAGTGGCCAAGGTTGAAAAGTGTGCGTTGTAAAACTGGATTAATATTCTGGAACTTCTTCAATTAATTTTAGAGATTCGGTCAATTTCACATATGGAGGTTTTGTTCGTTCCACATTGGGGAGACGAAACACAGATTGGGTGACCGATTTGCCAAACACCTCCATTCTGTTCGCAAGCACAACTCTGAGCTTCCGTTTTTTTGCCACTTCAACACTTCCTTCCACTCAGTCTCCTACGCTGTTCCAATGAGCCACAGCACAAGCTCGAGGAACAGCACCTCATTTATCTGCCAGGGACCTTACAGCCCTCAATATTGATTTCAATAATTTCAGACTATAACAGCTCACCTTCCCCCTCCCCTCTTCTGTGACCATTACATCATCTGGATATCAGAAACACCTTTTCTCTCGGGCCTGTATTTTGTTGCAATTTCCCCCCCCACCCTTTTGTTTTGCATTATTAACACCTACTTAACCCATCATCCCTGTCCTCTACCCCATTTTCTCCTTTGTCTTCCTTGTCCTGCCTCCTCCCTCTCTGTTAGCCCTTAAAAACCTCTCCCTCCCACAATGGACCCAAAACTCACTTTTCTTTCTCCATAGATGCTGCCTGACCTTCTGAGTGTTCCCAGCGACTTCTGTTTTTGTTTCAGATTTCCATCATCTGTAGTATTTTATGTTTCGTCTATCTCTCTGCCTCCACCCTCGACTCCAGGACCACTGCTGTCCTGACAGAATGTCTGTCAGACATCAAGTCCTGGATGAGAGCTAATTTTCTTCAGTTGAACGTCAACAAGACTGAGGCTCTCCTGATTGGCTCCCGTCAGCGCCTCCTCACCTCAGGCACTGACAGCATCACCGTCCATGGATACACACTCCACCTCACTGAGCCAGTCCAGAACCTTGGGGTCTTGTTTGACCCTCAACTATTCTTTCTACTCCTCATCCGTATCATGACCCGCTCTACCTTCCCCCACCTCCGCAATATTGCCCGGCTTCACCACTGGCTCACACCGAAGGCCTCCGAAACCCTCATACATGCATTCATAATATCCAGGCTCGACTACACAAACTCTCTGCTTGTCGGCCTCCCCCAACTCCTCCCTCCATAGGCTGTAGATCATCCAGAACTCTGCAACCCATGTCCTCTCCCCCACCAGGCTCCGTGACCCTATCACCCCATTCTCGCCCAACTCCACTGGCTTTACATCATACAGTTCAAGATCCTGGTCCTCACCTTCAAAGCCCTCCATAGTCTTGCTCCCCCCTACTTCTGTGACCTCCTAAATCCTCTACCAACCTGCCTGCTCACTCCGCTCAACGGGCTCCAGCCTGCTTCACGCCACCCGCCTCTCCCGCCTTCAGCCACTCTGCCCCCACATTCTGGAACTCCATCCTGCAGTCCCTCCGCCTCGCCTTTTCCCTTGACTACTTCAAGACCCGTCTCAAGACCCTTCTCTTCGATTGTTTTCAATCACCCTCCTTCCCTCCCTGCCCTCTATCCTCCCCGATCCCAACCCCCAGCCTGGGTCCGAAACACTGATTGTCCAGCGCCTTGGGACGTCCTCCCAATGTGAAAGGTGCTATACAAATGTAATTTTGCTGTTGTTATTTATAAAAAGGCAAAACAGAGCCTCAGGTCCACGGGTGGCATTACCATCTTAGATACAGTATATCAATAGCAGGTCAACACCAACTTGCTAAAAAAAAATACCCAAAGCTTATCTTCTTTTCTTGAAATTTCATAAGGAAGAACCCTTGAGTTTAAATGTTCTGCCCCAAGTGAGATAACTTTTTTTCAAACTGCACAGATGAAGCTTTGGATTTATACCATGTATGAATATTCATTTGGTGAATTCCACAGATGAACAGATTTTTCGTACCATCAGTGTAATGCAAGGTAAATGTTGCCCTAAAGCTTAAGTTTGTATATCATGGTGTTCAATTCCAATATTTTGCATGCAGAGATGTGTTGACTATTAACAGTAGCCATGGGAAAGATATATGGTACATTGAAGCTTGGGTTGTATAACATTAGGATACATTTGATTCCTAATCCTAAAGGATATTTTAATTATAGGGTCATCAAAACTGTCTTATAATACATTTATGAACATTCTAAGTAATTTTCTTCAAAATATTAGATGTGTTTAATTTGTTAGCATAAGCGGGGAGAAAGCATTTAACATTTAATAATAAAATGCTTTATTTGCTATAAAGAGGCTTTTTAAGCAGTAAAATTCTTTAATTTATAGATCATTTCAGTATATTTAAATAATAGGGTCTATTACTCTTCAATCTCAAAACTGGATACATTGTGCTCATTGTGACTTAATATAAAACAATCCAAAGAAATCTAACAAAAGGTTTAAAAAAAAACTTGCTTTTCTGGACATTCAGACTTTAGGGATTCAATGTCAATAGTTTTGGGGAGGTTTTGGTTCTGAAATCTTAAAATCATGAATGGCAAGCAGAAGTTGCAACAGGTAATGCTTAGACTTCACTTATAGCCTTCTCTTCAGCCGTGCCTTCAGCTCTCCTCTCTACCCCCTCCTAGCTCCCTCCCTTCCCTCCCCTCACCCTGACCATTTCCCCCCTCCTCGCTCCCTCCCTTCCCTCCCCTCACCCTGACCATTTCCCCCCTCCTCGCTCCCTCCCTTCCCTCCCCTCACCCTGACCATTTCCCCCCTCCTCGCTCCCTCCCTTCCCTCCCCTCACCCTGACCATTTCCCCACTGCTCGGGTCCCGACCCAACTGTCCAGCTCCTTGGGACGTCCTCCCGATGTGAAAGGCGCTCTATAAATGCAATCTTGTTGTTGTTGTTGTATAATAATAGTAATCCTTGCATTCTTCTAGACGTCTCAAAGTGCTTCACAGAATATACTGTAAAGTAAATTCACTGTATATTTGTTGGTGAAATGCGGCAGCCAATTGCGCAGTGTCCCACAAACATTCGTGAATTGAGTGACCAAATTATTATTGGGTTTTTTTTAAGGATTTTTATCCCCGGAACAGCGATTAGCCAAGCGACTAACAACCAGGTTCGTACTTATTGCTAGGTAAACAGACGTGTGGAGTAAGAAAGCGTGCCCAACATTTAGCCCAGCCAGGAAAAGAATCCAGGTCTCTCGCTTGCGAGGAAAGTGCTCTAACCACTGAGCTAAAGGAGTTACTGCCTCTTAATCACGACAAGCCTAAAACCAAGGGAAAACCATCGATCAAGCCTTCAGCATGCTGAGGACTACAGTGCCACCTACAGTATTACACTTATTACAGTAACTGCATCAACACTGGTACTTTTCTGAATCTTACTTCATCTCGGTTCCCTTCTGCAATTCCAGCATCTTTAGCCTTAGGGCGTGTAGCACCAAGAACTTTTTCAAGTTCGTCTTTCTCAAACAGATTCGGTACCTCTCCTGAGTTCAAGATGTTGTTGATGTCTTCTAGAAACTCTTCTACAACAATCTGTTAGAAAACAATAACTTTTTAATAAACTTTACATTGGTGAATTGATAATTATTTCATATGTACAATACTATTAATGGTATAATATTTAATATTATTTTAGTATAATATTTTATATTATTTTAGAAACTAGTTACAACCCACTCTAGGTTGCAACCCACTCCGTTATGCACATGTGTAAAGTAAATTGGATGAACCAATGAAAAGGATTAATTATGTTTAATATAGAATCAAACCTATCTTCAAGCACTGCTCTGGGGCCTGAGCCAAAAACAGCCTTTATATAAGAGTGGCCTTATATAAGTCGAGTCCTGAGCATACTGCTCCAAGTCTCTGCTCCTACATTTCAGCTGCAGGTTGCCTGGCAACACCACCCCAGGAAACTGATTATAAAACTGTCTTCCCGTTAAGGGTCAGGGGAATGCCTGTCGAACTTCATATAACAACTGTAAAAAAATTAGCAGAGCAATCCCAATGTTTTCCCTCATTATATGGAGCTTTCCCACAACACATGTAAGGAAAACAAGTGTACAAGTTCACTGTGTGCATCAGAGACTGGGAGTAGAGCATTGATTATTCTTATTCTGAACACAAGTTAAAATAAAACATGCAACTTTTTTAAAGACCAATACAAGAATAGTACAGCTGAGCTTCATCTTTGGGCATCTTAGTAATGAAGGCAACTCAACATACAGGCTCGCTATTAAAGCAATTCAATATAATAATAATCCTTGCATTTGATATAGCGCTTTTCACATCTTCTAGACATCCCAAAGCACTTCACAGAATATACTGTAAAGTGAATTGACTGTATATTTGTGGGCGAACGCGGCAGCCAATTGCACACAGCAATGTCCCACAAACAGTCGTAGATTGAAAATGACCAATTTATTATTGTTTTGGAGGGATTATTATTAGGCGTGTGGAGTAAGGAAACTTGCCCAAGGTTTCGCCCTGTGCCTGGAATTGAACTCAGGTCTCTCACTTGCAAAGCGAGTGCTCTAACTACTGAGCTGCAGGACTCCAATATACAGGCTCGCTATTAAAGCAACTCAATATACAGGCTCGCTATTCCAGCATCTTTTTGATTTGAAACGGATGTTGACCAAAGTCCCAAACTCAGTAATTTCATTCATTTTTATTCATACAGCACCATTCCTGTAAAATAAACATCCCAAAATGCTTTGAAATATATAATTGATTAAAAATTAAAATAAATGTTCTAGAGGCAAAACATGGCTGCCATTTTGCATCAGCAAAATACAAATATGAGATGAGTAAGTAGTCTATTAATTTAAATTTGGGATAAATTTGAATAGCCAGTATATCTGGAAGAAAGACTTCATGTCTCTTTGAAATAGCAATTGCACATAAATAATAAGGGAGAAATAGACTGTTTCTATGAATGCCTCTACAAAAATAACTTGCATTGTTATAGCGCCTTTTATGTAGTTTAGTGTGAGAGTGCTGCACATTGGTGGATTTGGATACCAAGCAAGGGAGAAAGGGATGGTGATCATAAGTGCAAAGAGGTAGATCTTAAGGTAGGATTTAAAGAGTGATAAAGAGGAGCAAGGCAGAGGGATTCAGGCAGAGTTCCATAGTGGCATTATGGGCATAATAGCTTAAGGCACAGCCACCTATAGTGGCACAGAGGTGTTGGGCATTGGATTTCAGGTCGGTGTTTTGCTGAGTGAAGGGAATGAGCAGAGAAGTGAGGTAATTGCTTTAATAGCAAGTTTCCAGTGTTCATAGCTTAGTGCCAAGGCTTCTCATTTAACATCAAACCCAAAAGGTGCAGTACTAGAATATCATCCAGTACAAACCATTTGGCACAGGACCTATTTCTGGCTGGGGGTGATGCCGATTCTGTGGAACTGGTCTGATGAGCTGCCAGGATCTTTACATATCTTTTTAAAGTATTTGCCCTGGTTCACTGGTGTTGAAATTACATCTAATAATTTAATCCAAAGCTTTCATTGCACACTCTAATTTCATGATGTGGTCTTTTATATCACATCCTAAATAATGTAAACAGTTGCATTGGACTACATTGGATGGGAAATAGTTGATCCATAATAAAAATAATAACAATAATAATAATCCTTGCATTTGATATTGAGCCGTATCACGTCTTCGAGATGTCTCAAAGTGATTTACAGAATATACTGTAAAGTGAATTGACTGTATATTTTGTGGGCGAAACACGCCAGGCAATTGCGCCCAGCAGTGTCCTGAAAACAGTTGCGGATTGAGTGACCAATTCATTATTTTTTTTAAGGAATTATTACCCCCAGAAAAGCGATCCACCAATCGACTAACAACCAGGTTCCTACTTACTGCAAGGTAAACAGAGGCATGTGGAGTAAGGAAACTTGCCCAACATTTTACCCTGCCGGGAATCAAACCCAGGTGAGGCAAGTGCTCTAACTACTGAGCTACATGACTCCAGAACACTAGGAGGTCATTTTGTGTTTCCAGCAACAACAACAAGATTACATTTGTATAGCACCTTTCATGTCGGGAGGACGTCCCAAGGCACTGGACAGTGTACAGCATTTCAGACCTGAGTTGGGGTCAGGGAGGGAGAAGGGAGGGGAGGGGAAGGGGGGTAGCATCAAGAATCTTACAAAGGTATTTTACTTAAACCAGTCCTTCTTGAAGTTTCACTAGCAAGTTCAACAAAAGCAAAATTAAAGGTGATAACTTCTTAACAGACACCAGATGATACACAGGGTTGTCTGAGGCCGACAACTGAGAACGGAGATAACATATCGGAAAGGTACACTTGATACATGGCATGGGAAATAAATGTAAAGTGAATAATTTCCTCATGTAAAGACCTTCCTAAAGGTATATTGCTATCCCATTTACCCCATTGACTTCTGGATTTGCTAATGGCTTGTAGATTGCGATATGATCATAGAGTACAGTTCGCACATTCCAAAATAAAAAAACAACTAAAATGACTTTTGATTTACAAGAATAACTTGACAAATCAGCACTTAGTGTAATCAGATTCCAATTTTGATAACCACCTGCAGGTATTTTCTTGTAGATTAACATAATGTTTGTTCGAAGGTTTCAGGAATTGATTACTATATTGCTTTAACGTTCTTTTTCAACTATGTTTGTGCCATTTTTCAAATGTTATTTTCTAGTTTTCATTTGGTTGTGCAGCACAGTACATGCTTCAGTGAATACTGATGTAAGTTTTGTATCACTACCTACTGCAGTATAAATAATTCAACATTCTTTATTACATGCTAATTTTTTTTGGCTGAGTCCAATATCTATACTTCGCTTTCTAACCCTTGTCTCACTTGAAATAATCATGAGGTTCTTTGAATATTCAAACCAAGCTGCTTCCCCACCAAGCTGTACTATAAACAACCAGTTTTATGTTTAATCTTGCACCCAGACAAACAAAATATAGGACTAATATCTAATGTTAACCCTGCCTTCTTATTCCCACAGACTAAAACCATAGCACCATAGAAATTTAGACCTACAAAATATAGTCACTATGCTTTGCAGTAAATCCTGTGAAGCACTTTGAAACATTCACCCAACGTGAAAGGCACTACATTCAATGCAAGGATTATTATTTAATTTAATAGAGGAAAAGAGAAGGAAATTGAGATTTGGATAGATGGCTTTATTTGCAGATCAAACATTAATTCAATGCATCAAATGACTTCCTGCTGTGTCAGTTATTTAAGGTTTTACAGTTCCATGGATTGATCAACCCTATCTGTTAAAAACAACAACAAGATTCCATTTATAGAGCGGCTTTCGCGTCGGGAGGACATCCCATATAACTATACTTAGTGACCAAAAGACACAGAAAGAATGATCTCACACTGGAGAACCCACTTGTAAAGATGAGTTTTAAGACATCTAGTGTGAACTTCTTAACTATCAGCTACACCATTGTAAAATCGCTATTGTACAGTGCTTGTTGACATGCTGCACCATATTATCAGGACCCATTTTGCTAAGACTAATTACGTATATTGTATCTTTCACCGATTTGCTGCAAACTCATTCTTTGAGAAATAATAGTATCAGTCACTGCTTGGTTGAAGCTCAAAACTCTTTATTTCCTCATGTCCAATGACAAGTGCGAAGCTGTCCTGAACTATTTCTTCTCAAAGATTGAAAACATCTGCTTGGCTGCATCCTCCTCTTCCCCCATGTCCCCTTCCACACTCCCACCCCCTAACGTTGACAGGTCTAGTGACTCTCCTGTCTCCATATTGTATAAATCATTAGCTCATGCAGTGGGACTTTGAAAAGATATCAATATTCCAGCAGCAAAGCTACTCAAGCATCAGGATAACTAAGATACTGCAATTTTGACATCTTACATTGGATAAAAAAAACATTAAAGGCTGAGACACTGAAGTTTGACAAGTCCACATCATAGATGTGAGCAGACAATCCCTGACATGAAATTAGACTTTGTCCATTATTTACTGTAACTTCCCAACAACAACAGTGCTATAAAATGTGCCAAAGCAGGACAATCAGAATCTTCTCTGACTTCCATGCATGCATCTTAATAGTAGGCCTATGCAGACAAATGTCTTGACTGGAGGAAGACTTTAAACTGGACTTTAATTCACAGTATATCAATACTTTTACTCACTGAAACAAAATTACTGATATTTCAATTCCGTACCTGTGTGTCAGTAAAGAGAAATACCATATCATTCCCTTCAACTCCAGCCATTTTAAAAAGGTTTCGCAAATCATCATGGAATGTTTCATAGTTATAACCACGGCTGAGTTCAATTTGAAAACACCTGTAAACACATATGTGAGCTGCCAATCGTGTGAGCGACTGTTTCCCTGTACCTCCAACACCAACAAGTAGTGCATTTCCTCTTTCTTGACGAATCATACGGGCGATTCTGTAAAGTGAGAGTACATTTATTTATATGGCATTCTTATTTTCAACCATAATTTCTTAAAAATATCAGGAAATGTATTTACTTTGTAATTTGCCTGCAATCACATCCAGATTGGTCTCAATTGCTTATTACAGTAGTTGATTTATTTATTCTTAATCCTTATGTTCTCTATTGGTTACAATGTTTTTCTTCCTTATGTTAACCCTAAAGAACCATCTGAAATGATGCTGTCAAGCATGTTATTTTCTGGACTTAACTTTTTAACAGTCTTTTGTTCCCAGTATGTGGTGCAACATCTCATGAATTATGTGAGAACAATGAGCCAAACAGAAATGTAAAGTTTTCATTACACATTTGGAAATAAAGCAAATAATTTTACATCTAGATTTTTTAAAATAAATATAAGCAACACATGCGTGTTAATAATTTTCTGATATGAAAATAAATCTACCCTTAACTAAACCAATTTTGACAGGACTGTATGGGATCAGGGGCAATATGATGACGGTCTTTAAGATTCTGAAGGGAATAGATAATCTAGACCATGACAAGCTATTTTATCTTGTACTGAACAGTAGAACCAGAGGACATGGCCTATGACTGAAGGAGGGTAAATTCAAAACAAACTGGCATAAAAACTACTTCAGTGAGAGAGCAGTAAACTTATGGTACAGGCTTCCCAGGGGGACAGTGGAAGCAGAAAATTTTATTTGTTTCAAAGACAAATTAGATAGATTTCTGCTCGAAAATAATATCTCGGGATACAATCTATAGTTTGGAACATGATATGTCAAATGACTGCAAGGATGGTGGAGGGCAAACAAGATGGACCTTGGTCTTCTTTTGCCTAGCAAATTCTTATGAAATTACTCTATTACTCGAATGACTATGTATACACTTAGGTTTTCCATGCACTTGTAATCTTTCCTCCCACTTTCTAAACATAAATCATCAATTATAATCTCCTGAATATAATGTTACACAAAGCATGAGCCATTCCTAAATCCATTTAAATCATGATGACGATATTTATAGAAGTTCTAACATAGAAAAAAAACTATTAATCAGAATGTTATTGCAACAGTGTGGTGTAAACTACAATATGGTTTATTTTATGGAAGTGATCTTTAAAATTATTATGTAAGCCACTAGGAACGTCCTTTTGGGTTACACATGTCAAATTTAATACATTTTAAAGAGTATTCTATTTTAGCATCTAAAATTACTCATTTTATATATAGCTTTGCTACAGTAACCATCCATGCAATCTTTTTTCAGTACATTGAGAAATAACTCAAGGCAATATTATTTTATTAATCACAATAACTAATATCTATATGTTAAGTTCATATAAACCTCTCAATTCATTGATTGGGTAGATTTTGTTTTCTATTTGTTAGTCCAGTTTAGAGTTCATGACATATCTATTTGTCCTAGGTTTAGCAGACTGCCATCTATTCAAGCATTCACTTCAGTAGTAAAACCATTTTGACACTGGTCATACTGCTCTGATCGAATGTGGTAAATTGCAATGTTGGCTTCTGATGTGATTTCTCATTTGAAAATTTGCTACACTCGGTGTTTGTTAACCTGAGCCTTAAAATAACTCCAATGCATCCACACTGTGAACTTTTTCTGCTTTCTGCACCCATCATCTTTGCAACCACTCAGATTATTTTGTACCAATTTGTTCTGAATTCTGCTGTGCACTTGCAACTAATGGGTGCTAGTTTGAGACTGTCCAATTCATTTCACTTAGGCTCCTCGCAGCAATCGAGGGAGACTATAATCCCATTAGTGTTAATTCAATTTTACAAGGAAAAATAGCGATATCAGTCTTCTGAGCTGCATCATTTTTTGTTCTTCCAAGAATGCGCAGGAAGCCGGCAGGTCCATATTAGAAGCCAAAAGTAACATCAATAATAATCTGATAACCAAGAAGCAAGACCAGTACACAGATTTTCTCATTACACAGTGTCTAATTGTTTTGCATGTCAACACACTACGTTATAATGGGGCCATGTATTTGTAGAAGTTTACGTCTCTAAAATCTGATGGTAAAATCTGATTCTTATCTTCTTCTATGGGAAAACTGTCCAATAGAAAAAAAGGAATTTGATAAATATGTGAAAAGGAGAAATATAAAAGGATATGGCATAAAAACAAGAGAATGGCAAACTCTTTCAGGAAGTGAATACAGGAATAATAGGTCAAACGATCTACTTCTGTGTTTCGAATTTCTGTGGTTCCATTCTCTTTGGTTCCAATGATTCACACCTTTGATTGCTTTAAAATTTAAATAAATCAGAACAGAGAAGCAACTCCTACATTGTCATAAAAAGTAAACAAAGAACTAATTGACTCTAAAAATATAGAACAGCACCTGGCGACATGTTCAACAGCATCTTGAAAGAAAACCAGCTTCATCTCCTTGGAATTTGTCATGTTGTAGTCATCTAAATAGTCCTGTAGTGTAGATCTAATTTTTTCAAAATTGAGAAGATCTTCATAATATCGTTCTGATTTCTCCGCTCCAATCTGAAAAACACAGATGACCTGATGACTCAAAAGCTGGCTATTTTCTCACACTTTGTAATGCGCGTACTGAGACATTAGAGCCAGTCAACCTTTCTATTAAAAGGTTTCTCTGCTTATGTTATAGTGTAATAAAATATCAATTAGAATGGAAATGTTCTTAATAATTCTTATATTTGATGCAGCACCAAAAACGTTGAAACGTCTTAAAGTGTGTCATGGGGAACTGCTGTTGAACGTGGAAGCCGATGTGCACAAAAAAGACCAAAATAACCAATCTACCTCAAGGGTTATAGGCAAGATCCTGAGAGAAATTCTCCTCTCAGAGAGGTAGAGTTGAGTGGCATCTGCATATGTGGAAGTTAACCCCATGTAGTGGATGACATCACCGAGCAGAATAATAACAATAATAAAGTGGAGAGGACTGAACATAGATCCCTGAGGAACTCCACACATGATGGTACAAGGGTGGGAGGAGAGATGTTACTAAATACACAATGAAGATTTGGGGATAAGTAAGGGTGAAACTAGGCAAGGACAGAATCCTGAAAATGAAGAAGAACAGAATGGTCGATAGTGTCGAAGGTGGCAGAGACATCAAAAAGGACAAAGAGGCAAAGAGAGCCCTGGTCACAGATGGAGAATGGCATTTGTGACTTTGATCAGGGCTGTCTCTGCACTGTGAGGAACACAGTACCGAGACAGAATAATATTTTTTTCAACAATATATGTTTGACATTAATAAAGCTTGATGAAAAATATCACCTTCTAGAAGTCTCCAAAATTACTGTGAGAAACAAATAAGTTGATTTGGGAGAACTTTACACCTGAATGTCATGTATATTGGAATACACTTAATTGTATAAGTATTATATAAGAATTGTCTGCTATGTCACTATTTTATCAATTATTTATGTAGAAATCAATTACTACTTCCATATAGAGGACAACATGTGACAGAATGAATGTTTTTTTCAACAATATATCTTTGATGTAATAAAGCTTGATGTGTTTATCACCTTCATGAAGTCTCCAAAAATAATGGGGGTTTTCATAAAATAATCCGATTCCAAGTGGACTCCGAAGTGTTTGTCTTTTCAAAAAGAAAAAAGGATATTAGCAACAATTTCACGATAAAACTTATACAATGTCCTTCATACACTTTATCCAGTTCACACTTTTAAAATGAATATCCTATAGGTAAATTTCTTCAAATAGACTACATCAATGCTGTGGATCATCAACAACAACTTGCACCTATATAGCGCCCTCTATGCCAGGTGGTGTTTCAGAGCATTTAACAATGGTGGAGCCCAAGGCCGAGCCAGGGGGAGGGGGTAGGTGACCAGAGGCACGGTCGAAAAGTAAGTTCTTCAGGCACGACCTGAAGATGGGGAATGAGGAGGCGAGGTGAAAGGGCTGAGGGAGGGAGTTCCAAAGTTTCGGGGTGTAGTGGCTGAAGGCACGGTCGCTAATGGTGGAGCGGAGGATTCGGGGGACATTGAGGAGACCAGACCCAGTAAAGCGGAGGCAGTGGGTACTGATGTGGGGAGAGAGGAAGTTAGAGAGATAGGGGGGGTGCCAAGGAATGGAGGGATTTAAACACTTGAGTGAGGATCTTGAAGTTGAATATATGTTGCTCTCAAAAATTAACTTTCACCAAGATCTATGAACTGAATCCTTAACTTTTCAACAACTAAAATATAAGATAATACATGTTCATAAGTTCCACACTATTTATAAGCTAAGGAATTGGTGATACTGTACTAGGAAATAGCTCACAATGCAATACAATTTTCCCTGAACCAATAATTAAATGTTATATTTCATTCAGTTACAACAAGAACTCTTAGTTAAGTATTCAAAACACAGTTTTAGACTTTGTTCTACAGAGTTCTACAGAGTAAGTAATGCAAAGGTAGAAGTCCATTTGGATGACAGTAATGGTAATATAATTAGACTCACTATCAAATAGAGTGGGAGTCTGAGATTAATAGTGCAAGAAGGTTACATATCCACCCAAAACTATAATGCAAATTAACAAAAGCATTTGGTCAAAATAAAACTTAAAAATCAGCCTATGTTGATTACAGGCATATACTGGATGATGGCACATATTAAGGACACATCAATAAATGCTAAAACAAATATATTTTATGATGCAAAGCAAGGATTGTTGCGTATCATTGTTACTGTTAGAACAATAAAGCAGTGAATATGTAGTAAGTCTTACTGGCCATTTCAGCTAACATGTTATTAAAATAATATTTGTCTTCATTGTTGATTAAACGATCATGGAAGACGCGTTGACATTCATGGCAGAAAAGTCTAAAAATTTGGTTTTCATCCCTCACTGTACCAGGGTTACACTGAAGAATTCCTGAAATCAAAAGCAAACATTCAATTCAATGAATGCAGTTTGGTCCTATATTTATTAGAACAAAATAAGATATACTGCATGTCAAAAAGCACCACAGTAAACATAAGATATCCAGTAAGATGCAGTGAAATAGTGAGTATGTGGAACCCATTGCTGAAAGCTGGGGTTGATGAAGAAAGCATAAATGTATTTAAGTGTAATATTGATGCATACAACAGCAACAAAATTACATTTGTATAGCGCTTTTCACATTGGGAGGACATCCCACGGCGCTGGACAGTCAGTGTTACAGACCTGAGCTGGGGGTCGGGGTGGGTGGAGGACAGGGGGAGGAGTATGATCGAAAGCACGGTCAAAAAGGAGGGTCTTGAGATGGGTCTTGAAGGAGGCAAGGGAGGGGGCAAGGCAGAGGGAATGCGGGATGGAGTTCCAGAGGGTACGGGTAGAGTGGCAGAAGGCCCGTCCGACAATGGTGGGGAGGGCGATGGGTGGGACGTGAAACAGCCCGGAGGGAGCGGGCAGGTTGGTAGGGGGTTTAGGAGGTCAAAAAGGAAGGGGCAGCGAGGCCATGGAGGGCTTTGAAGGTGAGGACCAGGATCTTGAACTGTATCCTCTATGTGACGGGAAGCCAGTGAGAAAGAAAGGAATAGAGGGGTATAAGAGCAGGGAAAAGGAGGGATGAAGGATAAACAAAGGTATAGACAAGGGGACCAAATGGTCTGTTTCCATTTTGTAATGTTCTGTTTAATTCTATGTGAGATCCGCCGTGAATGAGTGAGTGAGTGAGTGAGTGAGTGAGTGAGTGAGTGAGTGAGTGAGTGAGTGAGTGAGTGAGTGAGTGAGTGAGTGAGTGAGTGAGTGAGTGAGTGAGTGAGTGAGTGAGTGAGTGAGTGAGAAAGCCCCAAATTTTGTCTTGAGAAAATGGTAAGGTTGTTTTCTCAGATGAGATTCCATGAGTCTCCTTCTTCCAAATCGCTCATAACATTAAGCATAAGTTAAGAATAAGTAATAAAGATCTTTCCCAAAAGTACAAATATTGCATGGATATCTTTGTGGGTCTGTGCACCCAAGCAAAAAACATTTTCCCGCAATTATTTAATCCACTCTACGAAAAGCACAGGTTAATTTGTCTCAGTAACAATAAAAACAAGGACTTGCATTTATTTTGTGACCTTCACCCGGGATGGCGTCCTGAAGCTCTTGACAGTGGCAAAATCTGACGCCAAGCCAGGTGAAGAGGGAGGGGGGACATGACTATAAGCACGATCAAAAAGGAAGGTCTTTAGGCGGGATTTGAATGGAGGAGGGAAGCAGCAAGGCGGAAGAATCAAGGGAGAGAGTTCCAGAGATTTGGGGCATAGTGGTTGAAGGCACAGCCACTGATGGTGGAGCGGAGAGGACAAGGGACAAACAGGAGGCCAGAGGGGGTTGAGCGTAGGCAGCGGGTGGTGGAGTGGAGGGTAAGCAGATGGGATAGGTAAGGAAATGTGAGGGCATGAAGGGATTTAAAAAAGAGTGAAAGGATCTTGAAATCGATCCGTTCGGTAATTGGGAACCAATGAAGCCTGACAATGACTGGTGTGATGGCGGTATTGAGTTTTGTGCAGGTGAGAATCCAGGCAGCGGAGTTTTGAATTAGTTGAATTTTGTGAAAGGTGGCGTTGGGGAGACCAGCGAGGAGGGCATTGGAATAGTTTGGCTGGGAAGAGACGAACGTGTGGACGAGAGTTATGGCTGCGTTGGTTGTGAGGTCGATCGGAGGCAAGCAATGTGATAGAGGTGGCAAAAAGCGATCTTTTTGTGGAGTAGAAAGGAAAGCTGGGAATCAAAGGAAATTGCCGCAGATTACGGTGTTGTGCAGCAACAGCTAAACAATTGTATTTCATGTAAGTTTTTAACTTAAGTAACCTCCTCTTTTTTGCATGGTATAAGGCAAAAGTTGCTGGATCATTGTGATGCCTATTCGGAACTCCATATCTCAATGATTAGGGTGAAAATCACAGGAAAACAGTAGTACATTTATATGCCTGGAGTTCAAATGCCACTGCATAACCATCGCTAGTTCATAGATTCCTTTATCTTTAAAGAATTTATTTTTACTGTAACTTTCAAAAGGGAATTAGATAGTTACTTGAAAAGGAAAACTGCAGGAGTATGGGGAAAGAACGGGGAAGTGGGACTGATTGGGTAGCTCTTCCAAAGAACTGGAATAGGCACAATTGGCCAAATGGCTTCCTTCTGTGCTGTATGTTCCATGATTACTAAACACCACTACGAGAAATCATACAGTACTTTCATGTCAGGAAACAAAATAAACAAATTAAGCAGTAGAAATGTCGACTCAACAAAATAAAAAGTTTTAAGCCCTATTCGAAATCAGGAACAATTCAGAGAGACATTAGCATCTTTCCCCAATATTCCAAATGTCGAACAGAATTTTCCCCATTAAAAGGGAATCGAGTTCAATAAATGTACAACTCAACAGAAAAAAAACCTACCATCGTTGCATTTTTTTTTAATAATAACGGCTGTACATCTCCCTCAGAAATGGAGGTGGAAGATTATGTCCTTGACATGAATTATTCCACAAAATTTCTGGAGGAAGCACTTGAAAAGCTGTTTAAAGCTATTAATCAAAAAAAATCCAGATTTACAGACAAAGTAGTAAAGCAAATTAATTCTAGTTTATATTATCTGATCTTTGCTTTCATGTAACAGGAGGATACAAAACATCTTACCTTGTATACACTTTGACAAATCTCTCAGATTGAAAACATAGTGAGACTTGGCAGGTGTAGGCAATAAGTCAACACTCATTCGATGGTAAATCTCTACAGCAGCTTCCACAATATTTACAGAACACTGTTTCACTCCTATTGAAAATTCAGCTAGAAATCCATTTAGGATAGCCTGCATGACAGAAAAGTAATAATTTTTTTTTTAAATGTCCAGAACCATTATAGTATGTAGTATTTGGAATTATCTTGTCACCTTTTCTTCAGTGCACCAAGGAATTTCTAATTCTCATGTATTTCTTAAAAAATGGAAAGGTCAACTGAATGGTACATAAAAGTGATTTTGAGGATTATATAATATACACACACAAATACAAAATACAAAATTACATTTGTAAAGCACGTTTCACGTCGGGAGAACGTCCCAAGGTGCTGAACAGTCAGGGATTAGGACCCATGCAGGGGGGGTTAGGATCAGGGAGGGTGGAGGGCGGAAAGGGTGTGGGTAGGGGGGTGGGTGAAGGCATGGTCGAAGAGGAGGGTCTTGAGGCATGCCTTGAAGGAGGCAAGGGAGGAAGCGAGGCAAAGGGAACGTTGAATGGAGTTACAGAGGGTGGGGGCAGAGAGGCTGACGGAGGAGCCAGTTGGTAATGCAGAAGAGAAGCCTGGGGTTGTTCTTGGCCTCCAAGATTACCTTGGAATGGAAGGACCATTTAGCAGAGGCGAGGGTGGACCAGTAAGTTTTCATGTGATCCAGCCAGAACCATTAAATCAGATTTGAGCCAGGTGCGTTCAGTGGCACGAGCCTGACTCTTGAGTGAATGGAGGTGGCTGGTGTACCAGGGTGAGGAGGTGGTTCGGGGGGTGAGGGGCGTAAGTGCATCGAGAATGGTGGAGAGGGAGTTGTGGAGTAGAGTGACCAAGGAAGATAACGGTGCAGGAGGTAGGCCAGCGGGGGAGGAGTTCAGACAACTCCAGGGCAGTGGAACGGGAGTGGGGGGAGATTCTTTTCCAGGGACGGTAGGAGATGGAGGTGGATTGGGTGGCGGTGGGGAGAGGGATTGAGGAGTTAGGGAGATTATATGGTGATCTCCACCCTACCTCTGCGACTGCCTAAGCCCCTACCATCCTGCTCGCTCCTTCCACTCAATGGACTCCGACCTGCTTCATGTTCTCCACCTCGCTCACCCCACTATTGGCAGGGAGGCCTTCAGCCATTCTGCCCCCACCCTCGGGACTCCACCCAACAGTCCCTCCGCCTCGCCCCCTCCCTTGCCTCCTTCAAGACCCATCTCAAAACCCTTCTCTTTGACTGTGCTTTCGATCTCCCTCCTTTTCCCCCACCTGCCCTCCACCCTCTCCAATCCCAAACCCCAGCTCAGGTTCGAAACTCTGACTGTCCAGTGCCTTGGAATGTCCTCCAGACGTGAAAGGTGCTATACAAATGTAATTGTTTTGTTGTTGATCTGAGATGGCTTTATCAGTGATTGTGAGGTCCGAGAACACTGAGGCCCTGGGTAATCACTAGGTCAAGTGGGTGCCCATAAACATGGGTGGCAGAGTGGATGTGGAGGGAGAGGTTGGGAGAAGAGAGAGAAGTTGGTGGAGATGGAGAAAGAGGGTTGAAGTGCAGGTCGAAGGGTGAAGTGCAGGTTGAATATATATGTATATTTAAAAAGTCTATGTACTCCAGGATTATTTCTTTATG
The DNA here is from genome assembly GCF_018977255.1 of Callorhinchus milii. Lineage (NCBI taxonomy): Eukaryota > Metazoa > Chordata > Chondrichthyes > Chimaeriformes > Callorhinchidae > Callorhinchus > Callorhinchus milii. The sequence continues at coordinate 78,134,560 of NW_024704742.1, read as the reverse complement.
GGATTCTTTAATAAGAAATCCAAATTGCACAAACAGGGGCTTCTTCAGGTAACCAGAAGTGTGTCACACTCCGAAGCAATCTGTTTCTGGAGTGGAATTCACTCAGATCAGCACGATTTCTAGAACGATTCTTTAATATGAAATTCTGTAGCTAGACCCCATATATTTTCCTTTTGGTGTTTTCATGAGTATAGTAACACAGCTTATGAAATCTACATTATTATATCCAGGATAATGGGATACATTATCAGGGAGAATAATCCAATTTTAACTAAAATTAACCGCCATACGGATTTAATGATACCATATTCAAAGAATGATGTACGTTCAGTTTTTCTGACTGATGAACTTTGCAATGGTGCAATGTCAAATGTACTACACTAAGTATACAATCAATTCACTTTAAGGTGTATTCTGTGAAGTGCAATGAGACATCTCAATGACGTGACAAGGCGCTATATCAAATGCAAGGGATTATTATTATTATTACTCCCTGGAAATTTATCATGTATTGGACAGCTGATAAATCTAAATCATAACCAATCTGGCAATCTCTGACTTTTTTAAATATCTTAGTGCATTGAATTTTTGATTTTAGATTTGAATCAACATTAAAAAAACGGAAATAGCTTGATGGGGGAGGCGGACAAACAAAGGAATTGAGAGATGCAAGTAATGTCTTAAAAAACTAGGTACAGAAAGCAATAAAAAGGTTAACGGGATGCTGCTGCAGTTGTATAATACTCGAGTCAAAACTTATTTTGAATATTGGCCCAACACATCACAGGGTTTACTGTAAAGTATAATGTATTAGTAGGTAAAAGAGTCTGGGTAAGTCCCAGGTCAGAATTCTGATGTACTTATTTATCTGCCTTCTCCTTGTTTTTATATCAGTTTATTATATCAGTTTTATATAATTTTCCAGTGCTCCCAGTGTAGCTTTCTGGAAACAGTTCAGACTTTTCAACTCATTTTTCTATCTATCCTTGTGTACAAGAATTAATATTTGCTGGAGTAGTATTTTGATAGTTTTGAAGAGAAACAGCAAATGAATATATAAAGATAACAATCCTCGGATTTGCACCATATCACATTAAAGAATCATCTCAAAGAATTTTTTTAAATGATTTATTTTAAAGTGTAGTCACACAGGATCTGTAAGCAATTATGGCAGCCAATTTGCACACAAGCACGTCCCACAAACATGAAATGAATGATTATTTTTTCCAATTCAGGCCACAACCTTCTTACTCGGGAAAGAGTGCGACAAAGATATCAACTATCTCAAAAGAAATTGACATAAAAGTTGCAAGGCACACCCACTCTGAAACTTATTGAAGCATATCATTAGCCACTGTATAACAAATACCAAATGAACCAGACTCATGCAGGCGGTGCTTAATGATGTAGAAACTAATTAATTACATACATTTTAATATGGATGGATACTGACCTGGAAAATCTGTTTCAGGCTGTGCTCAGAGGGCGTTGGCAAACAGAACATGCTGAAGTGCCTCAAGAAACGAGGAGTTACTGGATTTCTTCCACCACCAGGAGGGGCACAAGCAGCAGCAATTGTGACATCCTGAAGGGTAGTGGTGAGCAAATTATTATATGACTTATATTGTGTGCATTTCTACTCTAACACAATGAGCCTTCACTTTCCTTCATCTGGATACAAGAGGGTCTAATTTGCCTCGATTCTCAATACAATGATTGGACAAGCTGTGATTTTTAGTCTTGAGAGAAAAGGCAACTCATTCAAGTGGATTTGTTTTCCGTATGGACTGGATTACTGAGACTGCTGCAGAGGTTTGGCTTGTTTCCTACATTCAGTTACCAAGCATTTCACTTTGGAGCCAGTTCAATTCCAAAGACGGCCCACAAACCTCCCCACCCAAGGAGATAGAGGTGTTTAACATTTTTAAATGGGTCAAAGAAAATAACCCCCGAACAATATTTTAGGATGCACCAAGAGGATATAGGCTTAGACCTGCAAAGAACAATTTCAGGACTGATACCAAAATGTTTTTACTCAGAGGACAATTCATGGCTGGAACAGATGGCCACAGTCCAGCTCTGTTTAATTGTCCATTGAATTATCAAAATCAAGGAGTTATTTTACACCACCTGTATTTCCTTCCAAAAAAGTTTTTCTCTATCATAGAATCCACCAAAGTCCTGGTACTGTCGAAGAAGCTCAATAGGTGGCTGCGATCCATAGCGATCCAACTTGGGCATGTTTAAATCATCCACAAAAATTATGACTCTTTTATTCCCCGGAGCACCTGTTTTAAAAATATTAAAATATGAATTAAACATTTTTTTTTAGAGGTCTGTTTAGATTTATTTTAGAGCAGAAAAATGTTCAAATAGCACACTCTAGTCCAATTTAAGTCATCTGGCATTTTTCTTTTCAATTTTGCCCATTAACTGCTTTCTGGGCAGCTTCGTAGGATACGTTTGTTTATTCACACATCCCAATTCCTGCTTTTAACACAACTTTGTGCCAAGAATTGACCTGATCCCAAAAGCCAACCTTCAATGGTTGAGCCTTTTCATTGACAGTAAAATAATCTTAAAATGGTTTTCAAACAATGAAAACTGTTAATAAAAATACTTGCTCCCATCTTCCAAATGGACAATGGGTCTGAAAGAAACAGAAATAAACTCATTTTAAATTTTAAATAATTAGTAAAAATCTAGAATGGAATAAAAACATAACAGCCAGTTTGCGCACAGCAAGGTCCCACAAACAGCCGTGGAGTGAGTAACCAATTTAATTTGGGGGATTGTCTACCAGAGCACCGGGAGAAACTCTTTTCGAATAGTGCCATGGGATCTTTAACATCCACCTGAACAGGCAGACAGGACCTCCAACAGTGCAATGTACCCACATAGCCCTAGCACTGCATTGGAGTATCAGCTTAAACTATGTGATTTCAAGTCCCCACGTGGGGCTTGAATCCACAACCTTCTGACTCAGAGGCATGAGTGCTACCACTATACCAGGCTGACACTGTAGTAACTAGTAAAGTTCAAATAAAAAAGAGGGAATAAGGAAGAGATTGTATGGTTAAAAAAGAAAGTAGAAAAGAACAACAGAAGAAGTAGTTACATTGTTTTATTTTATTTGAAAGGTCTTTTTAACATATATTTTAGTGGATTTATTGTTATACTAGTAAAGCCATTCTAATGTTTGAGTAGCTTTATTATTGTAATAATAGTAGTTTATTTCTGTAGCACACCGTACAAGCTAAAATATATCAACCAATAATGATAGTTGTTATTCAAACATAAACCAGCTTGTTATTTTTTCTTTTTTATATATTCCTCTTCCATTTAGAAATTAGTTTACTTCTGCTCCTTAAATGCAGTTTTTGAACTACATCTCATTGAGGTTGTCACATGAATTTCATTAAGTTTCACTTATTTTCAGTGACTTATTATTTCTTTGTGACCAAAACATAATTCTCCTCTGTATGAACAATCACGATGCTTAAGCGTACCCAAACCATGCATCCAACGAACACTTAATAGAAATCCCAGGGACATATTATTGGAATGGAATGCACACTCTCTCCCTGGAGGGAAGCATCCTGCTTACCTAATTCCGGAAAGTATTAGGTGCAGGTTGACAAGAGCCAAGGCTTGGAGACTCCAGAGTCTGCATTAGGGTACTGCTGAAGTCTAACCAGCTAAAGCCACATAGCTTGCCATTGATATCACTGTCCGGCAAGCTTTTCCGTTGCTTGCCCAGCTAGGACCATCCTACACATCAGGGCTTTCCCTTGCAGGGTTAACAGGAGCTGAGTGGGATGATTCCCTGCCCCCAGTGACTAGTCTGCCCTTCAAAGTCCTGCTGATGAGCCAAACTGGCTGTGCTGTTATCAGCAGTGCCCTGGAATACTGTGGACCCGAATGGCTCAGAAACCGGACTACCAAACCTGCCACAAAGGATTCCGACATTCCGCTGCCAAACCAATTCAGTTCCAAGGAGACCCCACTTACCTGCCCCCCAAGGAGCATATATGAATAAATAGGTGCACAAGCAGACAGGTAAACCTCTTTACTCATTTCAAATGGTTTGCAACTTTTGTTGTTTTGCTCAAAAACATCATGCATGTTCAAATGTTCCAACATTAGCATTACCCCCCAGGATTCCTAGAAGGTGAATTATGGGGTTTTGAGAGTAAATGCATCAGACTATTTATGTAGGGTGACGAAAAAGTCTTATTTTTCAGCTAACCTATTATCTAAAACAAATCATCATTTCTTTAAGACTTATTAGACATGTACTGATACCACAACTTTTGGTCAACTTGAACAACCAGAAGAGAATTTGAGTGATATTTTAGCATATCAACCTTCAGAAAGGTATCTATGCTGAATAGTGAGTTAAAAAAAAACTAAGATTTGTTTTCCATTATTTAACTGTATGACACATAGCTTGCCATTGAACAGGAGCTGAGTGCCGGACATCCATGCCAGCATTCATACAGGCATAAGTTATAATAATTATGCAATACGATGAAAATAATTTCATTTGCATGAAATTGTTTTCTTCTGGGAACCCCTATTATTAGATCCCAGAAGATAAACTGCAATAAAGCAATTGTTTTCCTAGCCATTATACACTTAAAATATGATTGTCTTGTTAGATGTTCTTCAAAAACTATTATATCAACTGAACAATATTTTACAATAATAATCCTTTCATTTGATATAGAGTCTTATCATGTTTTCAAGACGTCTCAAAGTATTTCACCGAATATACTGTGAAGTGAATTGACTGTATAGGTTGTGGGCGAAACACGACAGCCAATTGCGCACAGCACTGTCCCACAAACAGCCGTGAATTGAGTGACCAAATTACTATTATTTGTTTAAAAAAAATTATCATCTGTTGGTATTAATAAGACAAATGTTACTGGTATAATCGTAATAACTAAGATTTATCAAAAGTGAACATAATGCTATACAGGCTAACCTCATTATACAGAGGTTAGCCTGTATAGCATTATGTTCACTTTTGCCTGTGACATGTATGGATCATCAATTTGCACAAGCATAAAAAGGAAATCAAACAGCGTGCAACCAACTGCACATTCTATAAAAATATTATGGAAATACACATTGCAAACTCAACCAATTTCAATAAAACCTGATTGAAATAGTGTTATGAGGCAACAATCTTTAAACAAAATCATTTTTGCAATCGAAATACTTTTATTATTTTTGAGTTCACTGGCATTTGATAAAATATAGGGTATCATGTTAGAATTATTTAAGTAGTTGCATCTTACCAATTATATTTTTTCTTTTCTTTTCTAATTTAGACTCAATAATTTCTTGTGTCCTGATGGATGATGTTTGAGCTGAAAAATTGATGTAGACTGGAACATAACGAGCTTCACTTTGAATGGTATTTAGCAATCCTCGTGCAATGACAGACTGTAACAGAAATAAAGTAGAAATAATTTCTACAATTGCCTGAAATGAAACTTTCAAAACAGAGATTTATAAATGAGTTGTTAATGCAACCTAGCACAGGAGAGCTAGTGTACACACCACTATAAATGGGAAAATGATCATTTATTTGTAGAATAATGAATACAAAATGTGAATTAAAGGATGTAATCCAATTGAGTTGTTTAGATGCCACAAATTGAGACCAAACATTGAACAATTTATAATCGTCAACTAAGACCCAAGAATATTTTTTTTCTATTATAGCATTACCTAGTTGTTGATATATATTGCTGAAATGTATTGATCACTTTTAAGTATAATATATTTTGTTTTAATTTTACAAGCGATTTTTTTCCAATTGGATTTATCCCATATCTTTAAATCCTGATTACAACCAGCAGTGAACCTCCAAGATGTTGAAGTATGGTCACATTTATATTGCAGAATATGTAGCCAATGCTACAAATTTATTGAGAACAATACTACAATACTACAAGAGAAATACTCCAGCTATAATATTATAGCTGTACATAATTGATCGAGAACGACTGCTGCCTAAGGTACCATAAATAGACTTAGGACAATGGAAAGAAAAGGGAAAAAGTAAATCCAACTTCACAGAGCTAATTATTAACTATCTCTTAACACAAGGCGTCTTGTTTAAAAAGCAGCTTGATGTTATGCTGGGAGGATAGTAGGGTGGGTTTTCTTGGAGGATGAGATCAGATGGACCATTGGGTCTTCATCCAAACTAATGTTATGAATTTGTGAAGATAATAATTATGACCTTTGCATTTCATGGAGCGCCTTATCACGTCTTCGAGACGTCTCAAAGCGCTTCACAGATTATACTGTAAAGTGAATTGACTGTATATTTTGTGGACAAACGCAGCAGCCAATTGCGCACAGCAGCATCCCACAAACAGTCGTGGATTGCGTGACCAATTCTTTAATTTTTTAAAAAAGAAATTATCCAATCGACCTTACAACCGGGTTCCTAGTTACTGCTAGGTAAACTGAGGTGTGTCTTAACTGATCTTAACTGTGATAAGGTCAGATAACATCACCTGCTTTCTGACCAAGACATGCTCCCAGAAAGCTTCTTTATTCCATGACTCAATCCACGTTTCATATTATTATTATAGTAACAGAAAGCCTATTTTAATGTAACATTTGGTGTCATTTGTAAAGAGATGTAATCTGGGTTCTTCACACAGTTCCTGTAATGTTGTAACAATGTCACAGGATGTAATAACATAGTAAAAATGATCAGTATAGAATATATACTTATTGCAGTATGACTCCGGGTGTTATTTATCAGTAATTAATCATCAGTAAACTTAGAAAGATAATGTCACATTCATTAATCATCCAGTGTAAATGTCATTACAAACTAGAATTGTGAATTGCACTGGTTGATAAAAAAAAATTCAGTTCAAAATGGTAATTAAACCGTCTCTTTGGTATATCTTAAATAATAATAATCCTTGCATTTGATATAGCCCTTTTCACATCTTCTACACGTCTCAATGCACTTCACAGAATATACTGTAAAGTGAATCGACTGCATATTTGTGGGCAAAACACAGCAGCCAATTGCGCACAGCAGCGTCCCACAAACAGTCGTGGTTTTGGAGGGATTATTATTAGGAGTGTGGAGTAAGGAAACTTGCCCAAGGTTTCGCCCTGCCTGGAATTGAACCCAGGTGTCTCGCTTGCAAAGCGAGTGCTCTAACCACTGCTCTTACCACTCCTCTGAAATGAACCAGTGCTCACAACTCTCATAAAACCTATTCCTGCGCCCTCTCTCAGACAACACAAACTTTATTTTTAATAGTCCAATTTCTAACAGACATCTGTAAACTTATAAATATAAAACAGATTTTATAACATTCATCATCTTGATGTGAAACAACTTTTTTTAAAAAAGCACGTCAGAGTACCTTGCCCACTCCAGTTATTCCAGTGAATAGAATAGAGTGCTTAACAACCAGAAGTTTCTCCATTAGATAGCCAAAACGAACAGTATCTGTGGTTGGAACAAGCATCTCAAAAAATGGCAATTCACTTCTGTACTTGAAGCTGGGGATAATTCTGTCCCAAGGATCCAATCGACTGCTATCATAATCCATGTAAAAGTTCCACAGGTCACCAGATGTTGGTAGCTAAATAATTTGGATAGAATATGTCAAAAATATTATTAAAATAATACTTCAAGAAATATTCATGACCGTTTAGTTTGTAAACTTAAGTTAATTCATTGTTAGATTGTTTAGTATAAGTTGAATTTGTAATCACTGACATAAGAAGTTCATATCTGAGTTTTATTTCAGTTTTATTTGGCCAGCCAGGTGTCATGGTCAGCCTGAAATGAGTGAGAGATTGCCACCATCAACCTGATCACAGCTTGGACACACATTCTTACTCATTGAGCGAGGGTTTCACCAGCTGGAAGTGAAGAGCTTGAGCAGCTACTGTTTACCTCTCTGCAAACCAATCATAGTAGATTCAAAGCCCTGGATACATGAACAAACCCAGACTCCAGATAAAGACTTCCTTCAGCTGTCGTACCAAGCCTCATTGTTTCCTATCATCTATGTGACATGTGCCTTCAATGTGGTAGGAGGAAGAAGAATTGTTTCTCCATACACCTTGTATACTGTCACCTTAACCTGCATGGGACCTTACTATCTTTGAAGAGAGATGAGAACAAAGGGCCCTTTTGCCCCTTGAAAAGGACAGTTTCCAAACAAAAGTTTAGTTCGTCAGACTTAGTATAAAAATCATCCAGGGGCACAAACCATTTACCTAAAAAGAGGTGTCCACCTGCTGTTTTTCCCATAAAAAGTTCCTAAAAGAAATCAAGGAATGCTTTGAGAAATGCCACTAATTTAATCCTTATTTTGTAAAAATATTAGTGTATATGTAACGTACAGTTAAAGCTAATAAGAAATCACCTCTATTCAGCGACCACCTGCTTGTCAACAACCACCCTGGAATAATCCCGACCAATGTTCTATAATAAACCATCAATATTCATCAACCACCTGCCTGCAGCAACAGTGGCCTTTTTTTAGCCCTGTCGGTGTACAGACACCCTTTTTAGTGGCCAGTTCTAAGTGAATTTCAGTGTACTTACTGGTATGGTAATCCATTACCAATTTTCACGGGCCCGTATATAAACTTCTGCTAGACTCCTAGCGCATTTGTGAACAGATTTACTGTTATTAACGGGTTAGTTATGTCTGCTGAGCAGTCCACAAGATGCTCACAGATTTCCACCTCACCAGTGAGGTAGCATTATTAAATGTGTTAGGGGTCGAGCAGGAGTCGACACAGGGGACCACTGAATGTTTTTTGAATGTTTTGGAAATACTCATTATTGAGGGGATGCCCTTACAAGTGGGCAGTGTCGTTTCTAGGTTTAGTAAAAGAATGGGGAAGGGGTCATTATTTCACGCAGTTTTCTTTCTTTTTAGCAGTTTCTCTTTGAGGTCTAATTGTGGTGCATCTTACAAATTATGAAGAATGCAATCTTGACAGACATTAATTTTAGTTTGGTTAGTTCATGGATACCTTAGCTTCCGGATGGTCTTCAAATTGTTGTCTGAGGAAAGAGTCAAAGCTATCCCAGCAGTCCTCAGTCAAATTTCCTCCAACAGACCACAGGTAACAGAAGACAAATGTCTGAGAAATAATACTGCTCATTTGAGAAATTTCCTTTAAAAAAAATTGTAACTATATAAGTGAAACAAGTCCACAACGTTTATTCAGATTACTGTATAATTGGAACTATGAACTCTTCAGTAATTTCAAGTTATTCATTTAGCTTGTAACCAATTATATTTATTTTTAATACATACATCCACAAATAAATACTGCTGTTGTCTAACACATTATTTTACAGAAATCATTTAGAGAACTAACAAAAATATTCTCTGGTCATTTGCAATTATTGATAAAAGGNAAACTGGAATGATAGCAATCCATATTGTTAAATGAAGCATAATGCTGTATATACTGCTGCAAGCTAAGAGACTGCTTATCACAGTAAAATGTTACTAGTGGGAAGTTTGATTCATACATGCAGCTCCACATTACATCAGGGGCTGCGAAAAACTAATACCCAATCTTAGAAGGTTTTTTAATACTATCAAAGAGCCAGTCATACAACTAACTTGGCAATAACATTAAAATCGTCTATTGAAAATTCTTCGATCATCCAAAACATTTAAAGATTGCCTGCGGGGAGTGGAGACACGATTTCTCCTAAAACTACTGCTTCCAGTAAGCGTGCTTTTTTGTACTGTGCCCCTACTCCAGTAATTGATATTTTATGCACTCAAACCATCACTACAGTACACTACATTCAAATTCAGGTTCCAGAAATGCACAAGCATCTCAAACCATTTTTAAAAACAACAAAACTACATTTGTAAACCGCCTTTCACGTCGGGAGAACGTCCCAAGGCGCAGGACAGACAGCGTTATGGACCTGAGCTGGGGGTCGGGGTGGGGGAAGGTGGAGGGCAGGTGGGGGGAAGCAGGGAGATCAAAAGCATAGTCGAAGAGGAGGGTCTTGAGATCGGTCTTGAAGATGGCGAGGCGGAGGGACTGCGGGATGGAGTTCCAGAGAGTTGGGGTAGAGGGGTGGAAGCCCGCCCACCAAAGAGTCCTGTAGCTCAGTGGTTAGAGCATTCGCCTTGCAAGTGAGAGACCTGAGTTCAATTCCAGGCAGAGCGGAACCTTGGGCAAGTTTCCTTACTCCACACAGAGCCTAATAATAATCCCTCCAAAACCAAAAACAATAATAAATTGGTCATTTTCAATCCATGACTGTTTGTGGGACACTGCTGAGCTCAATTGGCTGCCGCGTTCGCCCACAAATATAGTCAATTCACTTTACAGTATATTCTGTGAAGCGCTTTGGGACGTCTAGAAGGAGTGAAAAGCGCTATATCAAATGCAAGGATTATTATTATTGTTATTATTATTATTATATTGGGGCGAGCGAGGTGGGGGATGTGAAGCAGGCTGGTGCCTGGTGAGCAGAGGGAGCAAACAGGATGTTAGGGGGTTAGGAGGTTGCAGAGTTAGGGGGGAGCAAGACCGTGGAGGGCTTTGAAGGTGAGGATCAGGATCTTGAACTGTATTTTCTGTGTGATGGGAAGCCAATGGAGTTGGGCAAGAATGGGTGTGATAGGGTTGCGCAGCCTAGTGCGGGAGAGGACACAGGCTGCAGAGTTCTGGATGATATGCAGCCTGTGGAGGGAGGAGTTGGGGAGGCTAACAAGCAGTGAGTTTGCATAGGCGAGCCTTGATGTAATGAAAGCATGTATGAGGGTTTTGGCGGACTGCGGTATGAAACAGTGGCGGAGCCAGGGGACGTTGCAGAGGTGGGGGAAGGCAAAGCAGGTCATGATGCAGATGTGGGGTAGAAAGGATAGTTGAGGTTCAAACAACACCCAAAGGGTCCAGGGAAGGTTTTTTAAGGATAGGAGTGGTTTTTAATGGGATGGAAACAGTACCAGAGGACAGGGAGAGATTTATGATGTCAGTGAGTAGAGGGGCAAGGAGGTGGAGCTGGGAGGTAAGGAGAGGGGTAGGGTTGGGGTCGAGGGAGCAAGTGATAGGTTTTATACGGGTTAAGGTGGTGATGAGAGAGGCGGGGGAGACAGGTTCAAAGGTGTGGAGAGAGGGTTGGGTAGGGGCCGGGGTGAGAGGAGGAGATGTGGAGGGGGTAGAAGGTAGGATTTAATATGGTCCAGCCAGATCTGGCGATGGACAGTTAGGTTTGATTTAAGCCAGGTGCGCTCAGCGGAATACGCCTGAGCTTTAAGGTGGTTGGTGTACCGAGGTGATTTACGTGAATAGGAGATGATTTGGGAAGAGAGGGGAGTGAGGGAATCGAGAATGGAGGAGAGGGAGCTGCGGAGAAGAGTGACCGAGGAGGATAGGTCATTGCGGGAGGACACCCAAAGGGGAAGGATTTCAGATGACTCAAGGGCAGCCGAGAGGGAGGGGGGAAGGGAGATTTCTTTCCAGGGTGGTATGAGATGGAGGTTGGTTGGTTGGCGGTGGGGAGAGAGATTGAGGAGTTAAGGGAGATGATCTGCCAATCCACTGTTAAGTTGGATTTGAGCCAGGTGCATTCAGCAGCACGGACCTGTGCCTTGAGGGAGCAGAAGTGGCTGGTGTACCAGGGTGACCTCCGTGAGAGGGAGACGGTTCGGGAAGTGAGGTGGACAAGGGGATTGAGAGGGAGTACAGCGTTTTCATGTCAGGAAAATATCTCAAAACTCTTCCCAGGATTTACTGTAAAGTGTAGTGATTGTGTATTTTGTTAGCAAACATACTTGAGAATCAAATGTCCAGTGTAATGGAGAAAATTTAGCACGTTTGCCAAAAATCATGTTGTAGTTTTGTATATGATATGGATTTTAGAATGCCAGAACAACTGAACCAATGTGGACCCATTATTTACAATAATAACAGGTCCACATTGGTTACTTTATTTCAAGTATTCAAGTACTTTGAATTCCATTGGACATGTAAAGTCTGATTGCTGAAGTATAAATAGTGATTATACCTTTCAGTCAAGCTACACAGGTTATCATTACATCTAATACGATTCTCTAACTTACCCACAATTGGAAAATAAGAGGCAACAATGAAACCGGTGTGAATACACAGTGAGGATATAACAACATAAATTGTTCTGGCATTCTAAAATCCATATCATACACCAAACTGCAATATGATTTTTGTCAAATGTGCTAAATTTCTCCATTACATTGGATTCCCAAATATGCTTGCCTATAAAATACACAATCGCTACACTTTACAGTAAATCCTGGGAAGAGTTTTGAGATATCTTCCTGACATGAAAGCGCTGTACTCCCTCTCTATCTAGGCGTGTGGAGTCCTGTAGCTCAGTGGTTAGAGCACTCGCTTTGCAAGTGAGAGACCTGAGTTCAATTCCAGGCAGAGGGCGAAACCTTGGGCAAGTTTCCTTACTCTACACGCCTAATAATAATCCCTCCAAAACAAAACAATAATAAATTGGTCATTTTCAATCCATGACTGTTTGTGGGACATTGCTGTGCGCAATTGGCTGCTGCGTTTGCCCACAAATATACAGTCAATTCACTTTACAGTATATTCTGTGAAGCGCTTTGGGACGTCTGGAAGATGTGAAAAGCGCTATATCAAATGCAAGGATTATTATTATTATTATTATTATTCCCTTGCCCACCTCACTTCCCCCCAAACCATCTCCTACTCACGGAAGTCACCTTGGTACACCAGCCACCTCTGCTCCCTCAAGGCACAGGTGCGTGCTGCTGAACGCATCTGGCTCAAATCCCACTTAACAGTTGATCGGCAGATCCGGATAGACCTTATCAAATCTTACCGCTCTGCCCTCGCCTCCGCTAAATCGTTCTTCTACTCCAAGACAATCTAGGAGGCCAAGGACAACCCCAGGCAAATCTTCTCCCTCATCAATAGGCTCCTCCACCCACCCTCTCACACCTCACCCATCCTCTCCTCCAACGCCAACTGCGAGGAGATGCTGGACTTCCTCGAAACCAAAATCAAGGGGATCCGCTCAGCTGCCTCTGCCCTTCCGACCACTACCTCCTCCCCATCTCCCACTCACACTCTGGCTCCTACCCATCCCCTCATTCCACACCTTCGAACCTATCTCCCCTTTCTCTCTCATCACCACTATTAACCACATGAAACTGACCGTCTACTCCCTCGACCCCATCCCTACCCCTCTCCTTACCTCCCAGCCCCTCTACTCAGAGACATCATAAACCTCTCCCTGTCCACTGGCATTATTCCCACCCTTTAAAAACAGCCGTCATCACTCCTATCCTTCAAAACCCCTCCCTGGACCCATCCCTGCTCTCAAACTACCGCCCCATCTCCAACCTCCCTTTTCTTTCCAAGGTCCTAATACATGCATCCATAACATCCAGGATCAACTATCCAAACTCCCTTCTTGTCGGCATCCCCAACGCCTCTCTCCACAGGCTGCAGATCATTCAGAACTTTGCAGCCCGTGTCCTCTCCTGCACCAGGCTCTGTGACCCTACCAATCCCATCCTTGCCCAACTATACTGGCTTCCCATCAGAGGATACAGTTCAAGATCTTGATCCTCACCTTCAAAGCCCTCCATGGCCTTGCTCCCCTCTACATCTGCGACCTCCTAACCACCTACCAATCTTCCCGTTCTCTCCGCTCAGTGGGCTCCGGCCTGCTTCATATCCTCCACCTCGACTGCCCCACCAATGGCAGGCGAACCTTCTGCCACTCTGCCCTCACCCTCTGGAACTCCATCTCAAAGTCCCGCCGCTTCGCCCCCTCCCTTGCCTCCTTCAATACCTGTCTCAAGAACCTCCTTTTCGACCATGCCTTCAGTCACCCTCCTCCCCCCACCGGTCTCCACCCTCCCTGATCCTGCCCCGCAGCTCAGGGCCGAAACACTGATTGTCCAGGGCCTTGGGACGTCCTCCTGACATGTAATTTTGTTGTTATTATTGTATTAAATACATGGATTATTTTGATTTTAGGTATAAGCAATCGAAACCCCAGATCATTAGAGGTGCATATAACTATTTGTTAGTCCATATACTATATCTTATATACCTAACAATGTAGTAAGTACCTACAACTTCAAATTGAAGAGAAGGTAGTTCATAGAGCACAATGAAGCCATCATGTAACATACCGGTTTGAGAACTGGGCCTCCTTTTCCAAGCAGTAAAGACTCGAGGAGATAGCAGAGTGTGGTGACTTTACTGATGTCCACCTGTGAGATGGCCTGTATGCATTTTTTATTGACAAACTTTAATCCATTTTCAACATAATTCTGGAAAAGATCCATTATGTACTGCTGCAATTCCAAAGGTATCTACATAAAAGTTAAATAATTATTTGCAAAACCATAGATTTACTGTAATTTTAAAAATATAAATGTTCTTGTGCACCAGAGACTATTACTATACTCATTTCATGTTATTCTACATTAAATTTGGTACTTTTTGGAAATGTTACACACAAAAGTGAACAAAACATTATATCTATATGGACCTCTTTGACTGCGCTTTTGGGAATCTTTCCGCAACCCACTCCCTCAGCTCCCACTCCCAGCTCAGGTGCCCATCCAGCACTGTGACTGTGCCTTGGGACGCCATCACAGCATGAAAGATGCTATATAAAAGTAGATTGTATAAATCGATACTGTATTATTGTCAGAAGATCAATGCTGAAATAAGTGACTTATTGACCAATTTCCGACATTCTAGTTGTAAACCAAAATTACCTTTAGCACTGATTATATTACTAACACTGTTAGTATTATGATCAGCATAATCAGAGTGGTCAGCAGAACACTCAATGGGAGCAGTGATTTTTCTCAGTCAGCTCCTGCTAACACTGTAAACTAAAGCCTTAACGCTTAGGGTGGTCCTCCCTGGATAAGCAATGGGAAGGTTGCCAACAGTTCTCTCAATATCAAGCTGTTCGGTTTCAGCTGTTTAGACTCTAGCACATACGCTGGGAACCCCCAAGCCTTCTACTAACAAAAGAAGAACAAATGAGGAAGAAATTCAAACCCATGCTTTACACAGCATAGAAATGGGACTATCTTGTGCCTTAAATGACACCACAAGAGAAAAGCTTTAAAAGGAACAATATCTCACAATTTCTTCCATTTGGATATTTCTTCATAAAATAAATAATAAAAGGGAGTATTGTAATTTGGTTAAAAATAATGTTACTATTTTTAAACATTCAAAATATTATTGCTTACTTTTTCTGAATGAGTAGCCATCCAGGTCTGTACATATGGCAGCCATTTGAGTTCTTCTGGATCAAGGTAAACCATTCCACATCGACTAACAGTGGCAGGAGAAGCTACCCGAAGGTCTTGCACCTGCAATATATCAAAAGTGTTTGGTAAAAATTCTACTGTTTTCATCTGCTGTATGAATGCTTATATTGAGATTTACAGAATTATTTGAATTCATCAGCAATGCCTCTTTTGGAATCACAGAGAAGGTTTTAGGAATTTGCTGGACTTAATATCTAATATCCATGTAATAGATTTAAGGAACAAACACTGTTGAGATAGATTTTAAACATTCATATGTACATACTGGTAATAATTATAATAGATATTTTAATAGTTACTTGGCATGAGGAAGCTGATCGTAAATATGAAGAAAATAAGGTGCTCTGATTAAAGGTCCAGCACATTTACTGGAACATTCGAATAGCTAAAAGTGTAGGGATGCTTTTTTCCTGACACGATATTATGTTTCAAGCATTAAAGAAAAAGGATTAAGACATATAGTTTGTGTTAGAAAGTAGTTTTAAAATTAAACATTTATTTTAAAAACACTTTTGTAGTTGACTTCTCTATTTCAAATATAGTAGAAACATGAAAGTTTCAGTTGTTTTTATTTCTTTATCTATCAGCAATATGTGAAGGATGCAAATGAGGAAGGAGATTTATTTTCACATGGCTTTAAAAAAAAGTTAGTAGTTGACTTCTTTGTTGAAAATATAGGTAGAAACATAAAAGCTACTTGAAATTAAACTTCAAAACAAAGCTCAGTTACAAGGGTCTTCTATCTTCAGCACGTCTGGTTTATCAACAGGGAAGGGGATAATATGTAACCTGAGATTGGGATTCTTTCCATTCAACTCCTGATAACCCTGAAAGTCAACAATCTAAATGGGAGGGTGGTTCTCATCGCCAATAAGTGTGTAGTTTTAGCTAGTTAAGTTTCAGTAGAACAGCAGTACTCCAACTCACATACTGAAGTCTTGAATGTCTTGGCTGTCACCAACTTTATTCCATCCCCTGTACTGATAATTTCTTCCACATTTTATCACCCTTTATTTTCCTGCACTTCCTTTTTTTGTCGTACCTACTTTAAAGCTATGATCCATTCCTCCCCATCCTTGTTCACCCTACACTGTGGAAAAATTGATCTTGGGTAGCAATTTCTCCATCCCACTCAATTACCCTTTTCTATCTAGATGACACAGGTGATGTCGTTATCAATTTGAAATGTTTTATTTGGCACAAGCCAAGTTCAAATCAATGCAATGATCAAACAACCCACACAAAAACTTTAGGTATGAATTTCATTGTATGGTACACCAAAGTACAAATAATAATAATTCTTGTATTTAATATAGCATTTTTCACATCTTCTAGACGTCTCAAAACACTTCACAGAATATCCTGTAAAGTGAATTGACTATATATTTGTGGGCGAAACGCGGCAGCCAATTGCGCACAGCAGTGGCCCACAACAGTCATGGATTGAGTGACCAAATTATTATTGTTTTCTTGAGGAATTATTATCCCCGGAAGTGATCCGCCAATCGACTAACAACCAGGTTCCTGCTTACTGCTAGGTAAACAGAAGCGGGTGGAGTAAGGAAACTTTCCCAACATTTCGGGCTGCCGGGAACAGAACCCAGGTCTCTCGCTTGCGAGGCGAGCACTCTAACCACTGAACTACAGGACTCCACAGATATGTGTGACTTAGATTTTCAGTGACTAACCTCAAAGACCATATGAATATAAGGTGTGAGTTTGATCCGTTCACTATTTGCCAGGCAAAGCATCTTGTTGTCATCAAGAACTGTGTTCAAATTCTCAATCCACAATGCATCAACAGGACCATCACATACAACCCATTTGTGTTCCATGGTTGTATCGTTCACAGCTGCACGGACACTAAGTGCCATTAACCCATCCTTCCACTCGAGTGTCAAGTTGTTCACTTCACCATATAGCTCGCCCATCGTGATCGATTTTGGGTTCAGAACATACAACTTCACAATCTGGTAGAAGGGATCATCCTCTCCAGCATTATGCAATGTGCCAAGGGTCTCTGCTAAAATGCGATAAACTGTAGTTTTGCCACTTCCACTGGGTCCAACCAGCATGACACCATGGCGCACAATCATGGTTTCATACAACTGTATGACCTTACTAATCATACAACTGACAACCTGCAGGCCACGCTTACTCATGACTTCAACAACAGTTTCCTGGAATAAACCATAATCATGATCTGGAATCTCAACTCCCGGAAACAAGTCCGAAAGAATACCTCTGAAAAAGAAAAAGAGAATATTTATTATAGCTTAGATTCAAAATATTCTGTCCGACGTTTCACTCAATAATTTAATATACCTTACATGTTACTAATATACTTGTATTTGGAATGGGCAAGCCTCTGCACACAGGGTGAACTTCGTTAAATCTTTTGGAAAATACATTAAACCACATTAAATTAATTAGATACATTAAAATTATTTCCTAATTTTACATAATATGAGAATAGCATACCAAAATGATACATTATTTAAATGATAATTGTTTTAAGAGAAAGTATCCAATGTTACCCAAAAAGCACTGAATCATCCACAAGGAATTTTGGAAGATTAGAGTCTCTTAAAGCTCTAATCAACACAACGTCTTCATTCAATTCAGGATTTGCCCTCTTCAGTGACCTAAGTGAAGAATGCAGTGGAATTAGTACTTATCCCCAAAATGTGTAAATATTATAAATTGTATAACAAGAAAAATAATTATTTCCCCCAAAACATGACTAATAAATCAATTATATGAGGAGGATTGTTCCTCTGAAGATTAATATTTCCTCTTGCATGGAAGTTTTTGCAATCTGCAAATCTACATATTTCTAAAATATTGCCAACATGTTAGTGTTTTTCAGTTTCTTTTAGCAAAATATAACTATTAAAGATCTTAGCTTGAATTTGTTAAAAAAATCACATTTTAAGAGGCAATATTAATCTTCAGAAGAGCAATCATCACTACACTATAATCACATCAATTATCATCTGTAACTTTCTGAATGTTAGTTTATTACTGACGTCTCTGAGCGAATGTTGGTTTAGCTGTGAGAGCTCTGAAAGTTTGGCTGGTGGCTTTTAAGTATGAAGTTGATTAGCTAAAGTGGAGGTAAGGTCAAGGAAGGCCAAGAGCAACGGGGCCTGGAGTTGAGAAGACTCGAGCGCAGTAGAGAAGGAGTAGGGGATAATTTTCTTCCTTGGGTGGAAGGAGATGGTGGTGGGTTTCATGGTTGGGAGGGAAATGAAGGAGTTTCGGGAAATGAAGAAGTGGCTTTATCGATGATGGCCGTAATATGGGTGGTGAAGTTAAATAGGGTGGGAGAGGATAAAAGTGAGAAGCAGGTACGGGTGAAATGAAGATTGAGTTCTCTTACCCGGCCATGACAAGCACAGACTTGACTGCTCGCATACCAAAGTCATAATGGTCCTGCTGAGATAGCTGCTCACTGCATAATTTATACATTTGGGTCATTTTTCTAGCCAAAACCTTACTGGATTCAAAACCCTCAGAATAAAGAATGACCTGCATAAACAATAGGCAAAACAACTAAGAAAGATCATGCATTTTATAGCATCAAAATATTTCAAATCACTTTGCAGCATTTTTTGTTTAAATGTAGCAACTGATGTTGTTGGCAAAAATAACAGTCATGTGGTGCAAGCAGATATTAGATAAATGATCAATTTGTCTCGGGGATGGACACCTGGAGAAACTTCTTTCTCATTTCATATATTGTCCCTAGGGTATTTAACAATAAGCAGTTGGGACCTCAAATTACATTAACAAAAGTTGCTCTTCTGACATTGCAAACATGCAGCACTCAACCAAGTACTGCAGTATCAGCCTAGCCTGAGCTCAAGACCTGCTGTGGGATCTGAGTCCACAAACTTCAGAACAAGAGAGAAATTGCTATCAACTAACATTTTAGAAGGCAAGAAAAAAGTTAATATAAGACTTAATAAAGTAATGCAACATTAATATATATTTATATATGCATGATTATTATACACTTCAGATTAAGATAATTGAATATCCTATGAACAAAATATAGCGCTTTGCAAACTTATTTTATAACTATTGATTTAAGCTTGCACTCCATGCATTTTTTCTTTGGTCAGTCAGATGTCTGACATATGTGGAAAGCCATTACCATGTTTAAGAGCAGTACCGAAGCCAGTGGGGAGTGGGGGGGCATCATGACCCTCCCAATAATCACGCTGAGGTTGGCCAAAAGTCAGCCCAAACTGACTCACTTCTCTGTACTTTGTTGGGATCGCTATGCCATTTTCAACCACCCACAGCCTTTCCACTGAATGTTTGGCAGCCTCATATTCCAATCACAGCCTCTCATCACACCCCCAACCATGACTGACATCCAACTGCCAATCAAAGGCCAGACATTGACCACAGGCTGCCCACTGATTGACAGGCAATCCAGTCCAACAACCAGAGCCATGTTGGGAGGAGGTAGAAGGTGGAGCCAAGTCAGCCAAATCCTGACCTCTAGCCCCAATCAAATCAAAATACTTTTTAAACTTTGTTCCTTTAAAAAGAAACTTAATGTGTTTTGGAAAATACCAAATGTGATCCCATATTACAAATTACATAAACAATGAATCAAAATGAAATAATGGATGGTCAGCGCTTCAGTTGTAATCATTTCCAAACATGTCAAAAATCTAACACAACTTCTGGGTTGGGTGTCAAATGCTTGAGTTACTCTTTCTGTAACTTGTACCGGTATAGTAGTTTTACTCTAATTTCAATTACCGTGAGTAAATTATCTTTAAAGTATAATTTGTAGTTATTTGTTGTTTGATAGTTCAGTTACCTCAGCAATCAGAGCATAATTAGGAACCATCATTGCTATAGGTCTAAAAAGGGCCTTCAGGTTGTCAGGCAGTTCAGTTCTTCCAGCGTAACCAGGGTTCATTGTGATGAATGCTGCACAAGACATAACCAATTTGATCTCTCTACCTTCAAACATGAAACGAGAGACCTGTACAAAAGGGGCAGAAAAATACATTATAATTCAAAAGTATATAATTTGAAAAACTTTAATATATATATATAAATATTATATATAGTTCCCTCCAATATTCCTCCAATTTTCTTCCTTTATTACTCCTCTTCTGAAATTGGCAAACCAAGTTGGTGCAATTCTACAAGTACTGCATCAGCAATCCTTAATATATTATCCAAATGATCATTCTTCATTCATACCTCTGATAAATGAGCTCCAGCAGTTGATAATTGGAAAAGAACTTGACCATTTACTCACCCAATGTTCATATATGTGCAGCATTATTAGTGATCACTTATTAGCTAGCAGGAATGGGAATCAAGGTCACATTTGTCTCTCCCCTTTACCTTGATATTTTCACATCAAATTGATACTTAATGATCAATATCAATATGGCATTAGGCATACACTGTCTCAGTCTGAGAGATTTATAAAATCAGCTGCACAGGTATGAAATGCCAGAAAAAAAATCCTGTAACTAATAATAATCTTAGCATTTGATATAGCGTCTTATCATATCGCTGTGACGTCTCAAAGCGCTTCCAGAATATATTGTAATAAAGTGGATTTTGTGGGCGAAATGCACACAGCAGTGTCCCGTAAACAATCGTGGATTGAGTGACCAAATTATTACTTATTGTATTGCAGGGATTATTACTCCAGAACACAATAATACACCTAGCTCTGCTTTCATCTGTAAACTGGTGGTTTTACGGCCACTTGGACTAAAATTGACATGGAGACACATATGATCTCCAGTATACAGCATGAGATGTGAGTCATAAGTAAACACAGGTGTTACCTTGGCAGCTTTAGCATTTCTAATGGTGATGAGCTGTTGTGCAATAACAGAAAGCACTTCAATATCAATTCTGTTGAACTCATCAAAACAGCACCAGGCTCCAGACTGAGCCAAACCACTGAAGAAACGGCCCATCATCTAAGAAGAAAAAAAAAGTATGTTATAAACTTTGTACATTAAGAATACAGAAAATACTACATAACAACAACAACTTGCACCTATATAGCACCCTCCATACAGGATAGCGTCTCAGAATGCTTAACAGTGACTCTGAGCCGGGGGGGGAGGAGGGAGGTTTTCAGGCAGGACTTGAAAAAGGGTAGGGAGGGAGCAAGGTGGAGGGATTGAGGGAGAGTTTTCCAGTTTTGGGGTGTAGTAGCTGAATGCGTAACCTCCAATGGTGGAGCAGAGGGTACAAGGGACAAACAGGAGGCCGGTGTCAGTCGAGCAGAGGCGCCGGGTTGTGCACTGAGGTGTGAGGTCAGAGAGGTAGAGAAGTGCCAGGGAGTGAATGGATTTGAACACGAATGTGAGGATCCATTTGGTGATGGGAAGCCAGTGGAGCCTGGCCAGAACTGGTGAGACGGGGGTACAGAGTTTAGTCCCGGTCAGTATGAGGTCGGCAGAGTTCTGAATGAGCTGGATTCTTTGAATAGTGGAGCTGGGGAAACTGGAGAGGAGTGGGTTTAATAATCCATGCAGAAGGTGACAAACGCATGCACGAGGGTTTCAGCTGCATTTGGGGTAAGGTAAGGTCAGAGGCGGGCAATGTAGCAGAGATGGAGGAAGGCGCTGTTGGTCAGGGACCGGATGTGTGGAAGGAAGGACAGCTGGGGGTCGAACTGGATGCCAACATTACACACTGATTCGGTAAGTCTGAGGGAGAGGCTGGGGAGGTTTAGGAGTTCAGCTCTGCAGCAGTGAAGATGTTGACGGGAGCCAAGAAGTATGGCTTCTGTTTTATCCACATTCAGCCGCAGGAGGTTTGCACTCATCCAGGTGCTGTTGTCTGCCAGACAAGTTGAACATCGGTGGACCTAGAGTTGCAACTGGAGAAGCCAAAGTAGGTTCAAGTTTACCCCGTGTCTGCGGATGACATCGCCAAGAGGGAGCATGTAGATGAGGAAAAGAGAGCGAAGGATGGAGCCCTGGGGTATCCCGCAAGTTGCCGGGCGGGGGCGCGTGGAGGAACCATTTGCCAAGATGAAATGGAGGCGGTTGGTTGAGTAGGTCTCAAACCATGAGAGTGCGGTCCCACTAAAGTAGATGCGGGAGAAGAGACGGTGGAGGAGGATTGCATGGTCGACTGTCGAACGCAGCAGAGAATTCCTGGAGGACGAGGACGCAGAGGGAGTCTTGGTCACAGACAGAGAGGACATTGTTTGTGACTTTGACAAGTGGTGTCTCTGTGCTGTGGGCAGCGTGAAAACTAGACTGCAGGGGCTCGAGGAGGGAGTGGAGGAGGAGGTGTTGTAAGGAGGGGGGAGGGAGAAGGTAGCGTGAATGGTCTGGGTGGGGTAGAAGGGGACGTGGGGGAGAGTGGATGTTTTCAATCTTTGAAGCAAAGAAGTCTAGGACGCACTTGGCGTTTGATGTGAGGATAGAGTGGGCTTGAGAGGGTGCACGGAGGAGGTGATGGACGGTGGAGAAGTGTCGTTGGATTGCTGTTTGCCTCCAGGATCACTTTGGAGTAAAACAACAACAACAACTTGGATTTATATAGTACCTCCACGCCGGACGGCTTCTCAGAGCGCTTCACAGTAACGGATCCCGGGGCCGAATCAAGGGGAAGGGGGAGGAAGGTGACCAAAAGTCAGTTTTGGCCTGTGAAAGTGAAAGGCAGTAGGTGCAGAGGTGCTCAAGCCACAGCTGGCAGTGAATCTTGAGACTGGACTTCTGCCATCTGCACTCAAGCGTCCGAGTTTGTGTTTTGAGTGAGCGGAGATGACTGTTGTACCAGGGGCAGCTGGTTGATTTGGAAACAGACCCAGATTTCAGAGAAGCCAGGGAATTAAAGGTTGTGGAGAGACGGTCATTCAGCAGCTTGAAGGCTACTTCAGGAACATGGAGGTCCAAGGAAAAGGGACTCAGGTGGAAGTTTTTTCCAGGAGTGGAAAAAGATAGTGGGAGACTTGGAAGAGGGAGGGGGATGCGGGAGGAGAGGGAGACAAGAAAGTGGTCCGAGATGCCTTGTTCCTGATAAGACAGGTCGGAAATGTAGAGGCCGTGTGTGATGATGAGGTTGAGGTAGTGGCCTTGGCAAGTTGATGTGAAGGGTGAGATTTAGAGATGAGGGCAGTGAAATCCGAAGAGATGGGAAAAGAGGAGTTAAAGTGGAGGTTGAAATCACTTATTATCAGCAGGTGTTTAGGTCAGAGGGACAGGGATGAGAGGAGAGAGGAGATATCAGTGAAGAAGGAGTCAGGAGATTTGGGAGGGGAGTAAACTAGGAGGATTTTGAGGGAGAGAGAGGAGGGATGATAGAGGGTAAGGTGCTCAAAAGAAGAGAAATAGCCAGAGGAATAGGGGGATAGATCAAGGGAAGCTTGGAAAATGAGGGCCACCCCGCTGCCATGGGTGGGGGGGGGGTGAAAAGTGTAGCCAGGAGGGGAGGCTTCAACAAGGGGGATGGGGTCACTGGGGGAGAGCCAGGTTTCTGTAAGCCCAAGAATATCAATGTGCTCATCCAGGATGAGGTCGGGGACAGTAAGGGCTTTATTGGAGAGAGAGCGGACATTTTGGAGGGAAATGCGGATAGGTTTGCTGGTGGGGGACAGAGATGAAGGAGGGAGTAGTATAGGGAGGATTTGGAGTTGTGGGGGAGAAAGGACTGTGGAGTTTGAGGAGGGGTGAGAGTTGGAGAAGGTATGGATGAGGGAGGGGTGTTTGCCTTTCGGAGGCGGTTGGTGCAGAAAGTGTGCGATGGGACAGTTGGGGTGGCTGCTCTGGGACAACCAACGTCAGGAGCCACGATGGGCCTGGCAGAGGATGGAGGAGAGGGAGGTAATGATGGGGTCCAGGAGAGAGAGAAGGCAAGGAGGGCGGTGTGAAAGAAGGACAGAATGGGAGTAGCGGAGTTGAGGGGGTAGGAGCAGGACCATTTTCAGCGGGATCGGCTCGGGGTAGCAGCCAAAACGCGAACGCAGAGACCGGGACAAAACAATGTCTTTATCTAAAAAAAATTATGGAAAGCTTTTCGCTTGCTTATATCTAAATATATTGTCCTTGTATATAATTTTGTATAGTGATGTATCATTAAATTACTCGGATACTCCATGTTAAATAAAGTAATTTAGATTTGTTCTATGCATTAATTTGTATTTTAATAGTTTCATTAAATGTTTGTATATATTATTTGAATTCCAAACAAGATGTAATGCCTGGTTAATACGGCATTTCAAATCATGACTGTCAGATTTACATTAATTTCTGTAACCTTTCATTAATTTGTATATCTACAGAAACATTAAGCAGTTTTAAATCAATTAAGATAGTCCTATTTACAACAACAAAATTCCATTTATAGAGCGCCTTTCACGTCGGGAGGACGTCCCAAGGCACTGTACAGTTGGGTCGGGACCCGAGCAAGGGGGGAATACGCTATAGGCGCTATACACAAGTAATTTTGTTGTTATTGTTGATCCAAATGACCATTGTTAAAGAACTGCATTTACAATACATTTTGTGCTCCCAATTACTGTCCCTACTATCAACAGAATATTTTCTTACATTTACTCACCTTATAATCTAAGCCATCAGAACAATTAAAGACCACACACTGGATAGCGAGGGACTTGGCAAGGTCTTTTGTCGTTTCTGTCTTACCAGTACCTGCAGGACCAGCTGGTGCTCCTCCAAGGTCAAGCTGCAGCGCTCCCATGAGGCAAAGGTAACATCGGTCCTAGGGCAACCAAGACATCTTAAATTAGCTACAGTATTGAACACACAAACTGCACAAACAATGCATATATAAACAATGGCTTCTTTGTTAAAAAAAAGTCTGAACTTTCTTCCTAGAGGGGTTTCCACAACGGAATTGGAAGACAACTCCTTTTCCCAAATTTTGCATAACAGTAATTTACCTCATTCTCATAATAGTAGGATAAGCAATCAATTTAAATAAGTGAATTAATGTTGGCTTATTTTCTCAGCCATCAGAATGAGAAGGATGGAAAATTTGCTCAATATGGTAAGCGAGTCCATTTTGCCATTAAATAAATAAACTCTGAAAGCAACCATAAGTTTACCTAGCAATAAGTAGGAATCCGGTTGTTAGTCAATTGGCAGATCACTTTTCTGAGAGTAATAATCCCTTCAGTAAAATATAATAATAATAATTTGGGTCACTCAATCCACGACTGTTTGTGGGACACTGCTGTGCACAACTGGCTGCCGAGTATCGCCTACAAAATATAAGTCACCATACTTTACAGTATATTCTGTGAAGCGCTTTGAAACAACTCAAAGGCGTGATAAGGCATTATATCAAATGCAATCAATGTCTTTTTTTGCTGGGAATACCGAAAATAGAGTTTCACATAATTTTTAAAAAAGTGCATAGTGACAGAAAGATATCCACGATAAGTGTGACCTCTGTAGGAAGGTTAAAGTTAAATGATGGAACTATTATATAGCCTCAAGCTTCAAATGTATTATTCTGTTAGAAGAGAGGTAGAAGGAGAGTGAGAGGTAGAAAGGGAACGTTCAAAATTCTTGGAGGAAAAACTCCACCTGGATCTAGATTTACTCTATTTTCTTGGCATTTCATAGCATCCAGTATTTGGTAAATTATTAAATACAGTTTTAATTGTGAAGTCACTTTTTCTGAAAGTCTATTTTAAGAACTATAGAAAATGGTTTCAAAGTTGTGAAAGAATTTGCAAATGCTAAGAGTAAATCAATTCCAGTGCAGAATTTCTACATCCTGTTGTTCGATCATTTTTAAACATTACAAAACCACAATTAACACTGTTCCTAGTTACAGACAGCCAGAATGTAAAACTCTATAATGCATTTTATTCTTTGCATTTAAACTTTGAATATTTTTAAACTAAATGGACCAAATGGAATAAACTTACAGTAAGTGGTGTAATGACCAGCCGAGGAGATGCTCCTAGGTATTCATAACCGTAGGTGTAATTGGATAGGGCCATCATAGCTATACAATTATCCACATCAAGATTCCAGTAATAGCGCAGCTGTCTCTGCCACTCAAAATTAGTCACTGCATCCACCTTAACATTGAGAAATATTGAGTAATTCCAACAGAAAAAAAATAGTATTTTGAGCAACTTTTAGATTTCCTTCTCACCTGGTTAGCTTTTTGGCATTCCATTTGGAGTAACAGATTATTAAAAAATGGTATGCCAAATTAAAACTCAATCTTGAGAATGCATTAATCAACACTAACATATCGTTTTTATAATTACACAAATAGCATTTTTTTTTAAAAATGTAACTCCCAGACTGTTGAGTTCGCTGATCTCAACTAAGCTAGCAGTAAAGGTAGTGTAGCAGACTACACTTTTTGCTGGAAGAGGTTCTATTACTATCCATTGGATTTTAAGACCAATGTTAGCACTGGTTTAAGTCTGATTTTTTTTGTTGAATTAAGTTAGTATCAAGCTGAACCAGGTGTGATTTTAATTGATTACAATTGGATACACATTTAATTGTTGACTGTGCCACAATTTGTTCAGCAAGACTCGTTCTGTCCTATGAATTCCACCGGCCTTCATTACAGTTCTCATCGTGTTGGCTATCCAACAGTTTAGCCTGTGCCAGGATGTGCAGCCGCAATCAATATCTATGTGGGTGAGGCCTGTTGCCTCTCAGCGCATAGTGTTCCTTGGACCATAGTAGAAAATCCTCAGTAGAAATTCAGTCCACCCAAACCAGTTGTTCTATTGGAGATCTATTAGGAAACCACTGTTGAAGAAAGTTCAACTGTAATGAACTTCATACACTGTCTTGCATTGGGGACCATTACGATAACTGCTGCCATGAAATAAGGAATACAAAGTTAGTATCAGCTGTCAGTTATCTCAAGGATGGTGACAAATTCAACCATGGCCAAGGAAACATTGGCCAAAAGTGGCTGAAGCCATGCACTTTTATCTCTTGCTGCAGCTTCATAAACATAGGTGGAGATAGTCATAGAGAAAAAGACAGAACGTTAAAGCAAAATAGCAGTGGAGGCTAGCCTCAAAGGGGGTTAGAATTCTGTCACATTTGCCAAGAGTGCAACAGCAACAGAGTCTCTTTTTATTGGCTTTGGCTAAGGAATCTCAAACCCTTATGAGGCTCATCACAAAAGAGTATGTATGGGACATTATGCAAGATTTTGTCTTATAGCCTCTTTCAATGACACAAAATTACACGAAATGTATGCATCGTTGAGTTTCACAACATTGTGCTCCAAGCGCAAATTAATGATCCAACATACATGCTTCCTTCCAAAATATCTATGAGTTATGCAAACATTCTGTGATTATATGCTGTTCTTAATTGACACTGTGCAAGAACAGTATAATTGTATCTCTAGTATAAATGGGCTTTAAATAATTAACTTAAACTCATTACAGTTATCCTATTTGATGGTGATAAATACCTTTTCTTTAACAAGATCAGTAACAATGTCTCTTGCATGAACATCAATGGTTATAAGTGCAGTTATGATACTTCGGTGTAAAAAGTGTAGCTGGCCTCGAACCAAAGCAGCGAGCTCATTCAGTCTCTAAAAAGAGAAAACACAGTGTTACTCAGTTTTTCTAACAGAAAGCAATTTTCACTGAGTACCTGGTACAGAATTGTTGAGATTTTTTCAGCGTTCCAAGTGTTCATTAAAATGCAGGTGATAATGATGATAATCACCACTAGATGGCAGCCTTATATAAGTGGACACTCTAAGATATGATCATTGGCATCTTGGTTTCATTGAAGCAATGCAGGTTTTGTACATATTAGCTACTAAAACAGCTTGCAACTATATATTTTAATATTATTTTCTGGGGCTAATCCCAAATATATGATCTTTCAAGTCAAAAATTAATAATTTCCAGACAGTGTGTGACCAGGGCCTACACAATTAACTTCCTTGATTTCTTGACACATACAATTTTGACAAATGCCAACAAATTCTATCCTAATGCTGTGGTGTAAAACCAATCACAAATTCGCTTATGAGTTACTTACCTCAAAATTAGCTATCTCAAATTGAGCCATAGCTTCAATATGATTATGGTCGCCCTCCAAACGTTCATGTAAGTCACGACACCACATCAGTTGAGAAATGGTCAAAATAACCTACATTCACAGAAAAAAGGTAAATGAAAATGACCAACTCTAAAAATAACACTTTTGGTAGAATACGCTTTTCGGTTTATATAAAAAAATACATAAGTAATATATTTAAAACACTGTACCTACCATCCCTGAAACAGAAAATGGTTTGCCTCAAGTTTGCAAAGATCAACTAATACTCTCTGGAATTAGGTAAGCAATGTGCATGCCTCCAAGGAGAAAGTCTACATTGCATTCCAGAGATGGCAACATTTCCATGTGTAGCATATATATTATATATACACACACACACACACATGGAACTCTCATTCTGGTTTGGATATTCTTAAGCATGGTAATAGATTTCCTCATGTGTCGGATAACCGGCTGATCAAATACAAAAAAATCAGTATATGATTGGGTTCAAACCCAAGGGATAAAACTGCATCACATGGAGGTAACGTGGAAGATTCACCAAGACAATGTTATAGTTATTCGTGGCACTTAGAAACTTGAAAATGTTTACAATGGATCAGAGAGTTGTTAAGAGGGATCCATTCAAAGTTTTTAAAAATATGGATGGTTTTGATAGGATGAATAGATAAACTATTTCCACTGAACGACAAGAGTAACAAGAGGGCACAAATTGAGGATAACTGAAGATTTTTTTTAAACACACACAGGGGATTCTTAGAACGTGAAATGCTAAAGCTGAGTAATTACATTTGAAAGGGAATTGGATAACCACTTGAAGAAAAATAATTACGGATGAAGAGCATTGGAATGGGTAGAGAGCGCCAGTAGAAGAACTAGCACCAGCTCAGATATAATGGCCCAAATGGCTTTCCACTTTCTTGTAAACATTCCATGATACTGTGTAAATGGACATTTCACAAAACATACCAGCTACAAGGATGTATTGTACTTTTTCCAGTTGGGTATCTGATAGTACAGAAATCCATCACCAAGACGCAAGCATGCCATCAACACACAGCAATTTCCGTGTCTGCAACGGAATGAGCATTTTCTCTATGGAGGGACATACGCTGCTTCCCTAATTCTGGAGAGTATTAGGCACAGGTTGGCAAGTGTCAAGGCTTAAGGATCTCTGAATGTGCAATAGAGTACTGCTGAAGTATAACCAACTAAAACTTGCCATTGAGAGTACTGTCTGGCAAGCTTTCCCACTTCTTGTTGAGCAAAGTCCACCCTATTCGCTAGGGCTTTAGCTTGCAGTTAACAGGAGCTGACTATGCCCAGTGATTGGTCTACGCCTCCAAGTCCTGCCAATGATCTAAAATGACTAAACTATTATCAGTAGTGCCCTGAAAAAATGTGGACCCACCTGTCTTAGGAACCAAACTATTGAGACCCCCACAGAGGCTTGACTCAATTCTGAACATTTGTTGCCAATCATGTCAACTTGGAGGCAGCTCGATTCTAAAGAGTTCCCCACTTACCTCTCCCAAAAGGAGGATGAGTCTCTTACCTGAGAAGGAAACCCAGATTTCACCCATTCTGCTCTGGCTTTGGTTTGATGATCAGCAATGGCAGCTTTGCACATACGGCGGAGAGATGAGAACATAGCTTCTTCCACTTTACCAAGCCAATCTTCGACATTTCCTCTTGCTTTAAGCCCCTTTCCTAAACTGACCTGCAATACATTTTTTTAATAGTACAGATTCTTTAACTATGCCACAAGTTTAATTAACAGCACATCTATCAGTATTAAAAACCCATACATGGTGGATCATGGGACCAACTATATTTTATTATTAAAAAGCTTTTATACAAAGCTTTCATGTAAATATATACCACTGAATTATATAGAACATTATAGTATGGAAACAGCAGAAATAGTCCATTTGGCCCAAATAGTCTGTGTTAGTCCACATGAGCCTCCAGCCCTCTCTCATATCGAACTATTCCCTTCTCCCTCATATATGAATCAAATTTACTCTTAAAACATTGAAGCTTCAGCTTGAACTACAGCATCTGGCAGTGAGTTTCATTTTCTCACCACTTTTTTTAGATCTGCTACTAGCTATCTCAAAAAACCCACCCTCAATCCCTCTAATCTCTCACACTACCTTCCCACTGTGGAGTCCTGTAGGTGACTGGTTAGAGCACTCGCCTCACAAGCGAGAGATCTGGGTTCTATTCCCGGCAGGGTGAAATGTTGAGCAAGTTTCTTTACTCTACACCACTCTGTTTACCTAGTAGTAAGTAGGAACCCGGTTGTTAGTCAATTGGTGGAATGCTTTCCCAGGGATATTAATCCCTCAAGAAAACAAAACAATAATAATTTCAATCCACGACTGTTTTGTAGGATACTGCTGTACGCAATTGGCTACTGCATTTTGCCCACAAACATACATCAATTCACTTTATAGTATATTTTGTGAAGTGCTTTGAGATGTCCAGAAGACATGAAAAGTGCTATATCAAATGCAAGGATTATTATTTCTTAATTTAGGCCCTTTGTTTTGGATTCAACAACGAGTGGAAAAGGCCTATTAAAGTCCACCTTATCAGAAATATTTCATATTTTTAAATACCTTTATCAAGTGCCCTCTCAATCATCTCATCACCAAAGACCATAAACTTTATCTTAATATTAAAACCCACATGGTGGAATAGATTTAGTTTTGGATCCAGAGAACAAAATAAAAATTCAAGCAAATTACACAATGGACTACAAATTGCTTTTTATGGTTAGCAAATTTTCATTTCATACTTAAGATGGGTTTTCCCATTATTACTTTATGGCAGAATCTGTCACCTGTCCCACACAGTAGACAGGTTGAAATGATCAATAAATAATCATTCCTTATTGTGAGGAACATTGGGATATAAGCATGGTGATCAAGGCAGGAAATTTTTTTTTAATCTTTGAGCAGCTTTTTATCAGGCTAAAATGACAAACTCAAATTGGAAATGTTCAATTGTCTCTTTCATTTCTCTCTTCAATTCAAATCTAAGATACATCAAAGGTACAAAAGTCTTTCGATTATGATATTCAGCAAATTTTAAAAGTGCAATGAATCACTTTTTCATGCAACTTTTCGATTTTACCCATTTAACAGTATTCAGGTCACAAATGTGTTTCTGCACAATGCATTTGTAAGGAGAAATCAAATAACAAGTGGAAAAGGTGTAACACTCAAGGCATTGGCAAACATGCTGATTCTTTAATCGTGAAAGGTGAATGGTATTTTGTCGCCTGAAGTAGCTGTGTGTTTTTGTTAAATTCTAAAATCTAATTATAGCACGTTTGATAATAAAATTATATGTTTGAAAATTGTATTTCTAAAAAGCAAATTAAGTCAGAGTTGTGTGAAATATTTACGCATTGACAAATGGAGAATTGATAAAATGCACACCACAAGCACGTAGATTTACACTACGTGGAGTCCTGTAGTTCAGTGGTTAGAGCACTCGCTTTGCAAGTGAGAGACATGGGGTCAATTCCCGGCAGGGTGAAACCTTGGGCAAGTTTCCTTACTCCACACCCCTAATAATAATCCCTCAAGAAAAAAAGAACAATAATAAATTGGTCATTTCAATCCACAACTGTTTGTGCACAACTGGCTGCCACATTTCACCCACAAATATAATAATCCTTGCATTTAATATAGCGCTTTTCATGTCTTCGAGACGTCTCAAAGCGCTTCACAGAATATACTGTAAAGTGAATTGACTGTATATTTGTGGGCGAACGCAGCAGCCAATTGCGCACAGCAGTGTCCCACAAACAGTCGTAGATTGAAAATGACCAATTTTTTTTTTTTTGGAGGGATTATTATTAGGCGTGTGGAGCAAAAAACTTGCTCAAGGTTTCGCCCTGCCTGGAATTGAACTCAGGTCACTGTATACAAATATACAGTGAATTTACTGTGAAGCGCTTTGAGATGTCTAGAAGACGTGAAAAGTGCTAAATCAAATGCAAGGATTATTATTATTACTGAATTTTTGTGTGTGATGATATACCTTCAGACAGTGAATGCACCGTGCAATTGCAATCACTAGATGGAGTGCATGTACTACTTATTGTATATTCCATTTTAAAACGCAAAAGTTAAACTGTGATAAGGGGTATATAAAAAAAATTCAAATAACAGATCAGCCAGCTCACTTACATCTGCTATGCTCAAAAAATATTCATGGAGAAAAATATATGTTATGATATCACAAGGACAGAAAATACTGTCAACTTGCTTCCTAGCCTTCATGACAAGTTAGGAACTAAATCTCCTGCCCCCTGACCCATGTCTGGAGATTGATGTTGTGGCATTTTCAGAACTGAATCAACAATATCTTTGCTTTAATTTATCAAAGGAGTTACATTTTCGAATACTGATCACTTTAATTTATTTTAACTTGTTTTATGGCCACTATCCGACGAAAAAGCATAAAATTCATTGGTCCAGAGCTATAATCGCAGTTATTTGATTAAATGGACCTCTGGTTGAATCAAGTCAGTAGAAATAGATGGAAACATTTTGGAGATTGTTACCATGGCATAATGAATCACCAAGGAACAGTAGAATCCAAGTTCATAGCCTCAGTCTTCCACTTACCAAACCCACTCACGGTTGTAAATTAATATTGAGTAGTGCCTAAGCACCTTCCTGCAGAAACTAGGGCCAATCAAAGGTAAAGAGAACCCACATTACTCTTGCACACCTCCTAGTAGCCATTACAGCAGCCATTGTGGGGCCCAAGGAACAGATTGCCCTCTTCCTCGGGTGTTCTCAACTGGAGAAAGCAACTTGAAAAGAAAGAGGAAATCTTAAACTTAAAAATAAATAAAAAGTAGACAAAGTTGCTCAGGAGTATTTCTGCTGGTTTTAAATGGAACATATGTAATGAACAGTAAAATAATTTTTACTTGTAAAATTTATTTTGGTACCTTACTGAAGTCTAAAACAAATATCTGCTGCAACATTATCTATTACCATTACCTTTTCTCCTTCAGGAGATATCATGGCCAAAATATCATTGGTGTATAACTTCTCAGGTTCTGTCTCGCCCTTTTCCTCCACTTGAGAAGCAAGTGCAAACTCCAGCTTGGAAATTGCATCAAAGCACTTGCGCAGATGTGGTTGTACAGCTTGTGGGTTGCGTGTCTGGGCCAGAATCTCCAGCAGCTCATCATTAGACAAGAAGTAGAATCTAGGGACGAAATTGGGCACAGGTTACAGATGACCTTTTCCAGAATTCGACATAGAAAGTGCAAAAGAGCTACTGTTGGAGTGGAAAGAGAAAAGACAATTCAAATATCAGAGAGCAACGTTCATCAACAGAGTTCCATAAACATGTTTAACCTGCAATGTTTTTAAGGGTCTTAAATTCATAATCACCAATATGAAGGGTCTAATAAAAGGGGAAATAAAGTCATACAACACTACTGCTATCTACCGCTCAATTAAATAAAGTGAAGTGGGAAATTTTAAATAAAATCAAGTATTTTCTATAAAAAAAAGCCCCTACTTCAATTCTTGCAAAAGTAGTTATTATATGGTAGTATATTAAGAACACAAACCTGGGGAAGATAACTCGCTTGGATTCAAGATAGGCCTCTAGACATTTCTGTATCTGGTCAAGTAATTCATTGTTATTCTGGAAAGCTTCTAATAATCCTGTATAAAGATAGGTAGAACTGATTAGCCAAGGTCAAACGTGAATGCACATAAATTAAATATATGAAATAACTCCCCCAAACCAAAAAAAACACAAACTGTAAAAAAGATAAACTGCAAATAATGAAACTGAAACATAAAACCCATAAAATTCTGGAAATATAAAGCAGTTCAACTCACATCTGAAAGAATAAGACACGGGGCCAAAATTACAGCATTCCTAGCTCCACTCTATTCTCCATGTAAGGAATACAAGAATAAAATTTCCTGTTTCCCAAATGCTGAATAATGTTTAAACATCTCTAAAATTAAAATCTAAAAACATTAGAGCCATGGTTTGTTATAACTTTCTTCTGAAAATATACTTGCTTGTCTGAATATTACATAACAAATGTAATTTATTACAAATCAATTGACAGTTAATATTATAACTTTTAGCTCAGTGGAGTCCTGTAGCTCAGTGGTTAGAGCACTTGCAAGCGAGACACCTGGGTTCAGTTCCAGACAGGGCAAAACCTTGGGCATGTTTCCTTACTCCACACCCCCTAACAATAACCCCTCCAAAACAAAAACAATAATAAATTGGTCATTTTCAATCCACGACTGTTTGTGGGACATTGCTGTGCACAATTGGCTGCCGGGTTTCGCCCACAAATATACAGTCAATTCACTTTACAGTCTATTCTGTGAAGCCTTTGAGATATCGAGAAGACGTGAAAAGCGCTGTATCAAGTGGAAGGATTATATTATTAACTTTTATACAATTCTACCCTATTTACTTTTTTTGAAAATTCTTGTTTTCCAAATTTCAGATCCCAAATATTTTTTGTCTTTGATTTCTTTAAATGTATTTCCAATGTTGGATTTTTTTCAATAATATTATTAATAATTATGTTTGTCAAGAATTTATAAACTTTGAGAGTCTACCATTGGCCATCGAAGACCTAGCCAGTATAACAAGTCTTATTGCTGGTAATGAAGATACAGTTGTCAAGCCCAAACTAGGATAGTTGTCGTAACTGTGCAAATGGTTTAACGTTTCTATAGTATAGGATGAATTTAACAGAAAAGATTACAGGAGATTAAAATACAGGTGAACCCCATTGTTGCAGGGTCCCACAGTGCACTGCTTCTCTTGTACTATGGACCCACACACACCAGTACATTCAGCTTCCATGTAAACCTATTACTGACAGCACTTGCTGCATGATTCATCGGAGTCCTGTAGCTCAGTGGTTAGAGCACTTGCTTTGCAAGTGAGAGACATGGGTTCGATTCCTGGCAGAGTGAAACCTTGGGCAAGTTTCCTTACTCCACACGCCTTATAAATTGACTGTATATTTTGTGGGTGAAAAAAGGCAACAAAAAGTGCGCAGCAGTGTTCCATAAACAGTCATGGATTGAGTGACCACATTATTATTTTTTAGAGACATTATTATTCACGGTTAGCAATCTGCCAATCGACTAACAACCGGGTTCCTATTTACTGCTAGATAAACAGAGGCGTGTGGAGAAAGGAAACTTGCCTAAAGTTCTGCCCTGCCCGGGATCCCAACCCGGGTCCTCTCGCTTGCGAGGCGAGTGCTCTAACCAATACGCTACAGTAAATTCACTTTAAAGCATATTCTTTCAATGCTTTCAATGACTTGATAAGGTGCTATATCAAATGGAAAGGTTATTATTGTTAGTAATATTAGTTAGGTTCTTACTTCTCTGCACTTTCCTTCACATAAGAACGTTTCAGAGCACTGTAGAGCAGTGGGGTTAGACCCCAAGCAAGGACGAAGAGAGGAGAGGTGACCATAGGCATGTTCAAAATCAGTTTTCAGATGGTATTTAACGATAGATAAAGAGGTGGTGAGACAGAGGGAGAGAAGCAAGGAGTTCCAGTAGTTAGGGATGCAATGGCTAAAGTATGTATTCTCTTTATCCTCCTTGCATTTAGATTGCAATCAAACTTCTCAAGGATCTCAAAACTGCAGAACCGCTCCTCCCGCTTAGTTTTCTTTTCTTTTACAATTTCCACACTTTTAATGCTCAAAATCACCCTCTCAATTTATTGTGCTTTCTCTGTTTCATTTCTCAAACAGTAGTGAAATGAGCCTTGACAAGCAACAGTTAGTGAAATTAGTTCAAGTAGAAGTTGCTCAACTGTCATCAATTACATCTGTTTGCAAACACATTCTTCATAGCATACTTAAACCAAAGAGACAGATTTAATGATCCACATAGTTTTTGTACCAGGTTGAGTGGCTGCCCTCAGAGCAATAGGTAGGCGATTTACTCTTCTCATGATTTCCTTCCAGGATTTATCCACCTGGGTGAACATCCTTGCCTCTGCTGGCAGCTGTCGTTGAATGTCTGGAGCACTGAATATACTCTCTAGGTACAACCAGTTGCGTTGACATGTCAACCATTCATCCTAACATAAAATTTAGAAAAGTACGTGATTATACAGTATTTGTTTTTCTCCTCTACTCAACATATTCATTTCACAACAGTTTGGGTACCAGGTTACCTGGTTTTAGGCTTTTGTTTTATCTCTAGGAAGTGCAAACAAAAATGCTCAAGATGATCTGAAATGAAAAATCCCACACTATAATTCGCTTTTTACATTTTAATCAGAACAGGGATCCATCGTTAAAAGCTTACCTTTGAATTCAAAAGTAAAACATGTGGCCTAATGAGTGGTATTTCTTAACAAGATCCCACAATAAGAAATTTTATACAGTATAAGTGATTCCTTAATAAGGAATCTAAGTCTCACAAATGGGGACTCCTTACTGTAACCAAAGGTACATTATTCCAATTCCATTACAAGGGCTAGAATACTCACCAAAGTTTGACTGAAAAGTGAGAGAAGTCTTTGCCAATCATCAACACGAGGTTTGATAGGTCCAACATAGCGTGAGGAGGCTATAGTTGATACATTGATAATGCTATCATCCAACAAGGCCTA
The DNA here is from genome assembly GCF_018977255.1 of Callorhinchus milii. NCBI lineage: Eukaryota > Metazoa > Chordata > Chondrichthyes > Chimaeriformes > Callorhinchidae > Callorhinchus > Callorhinchus milii. The sequence continues at coordinate 78,097,470 of NW_024704742.1, read as the reverse complement.
TTATAAAGAAATGTTTTTTTAACAACATATTGAATTTAAATCTTTGAAATTGAGTCATAAACCCTTGTATTTGTTACACAGGACTACGTCTCTTAGTTTACAAACTTTGATTTCCATTTTTATGGAACTTATATTTCCTTCAGTCATCTTCACATTTTTCCAGAAATTTCAGTAAAAGTCAGCAATATTATTTTTTAAGTTTTGCATTTTCGATTGTTGATGCATAGATGTATTTCCTGTTTAGAGCATTTGTAATAAAGTCCAAAAGAACAGTTGACGATAATTCAGGCTAATTTCTAATATAGGTGTTCTAGGCACAACCAACAGTGTCCTTTTAGCAAGCTTTTAACTGTGCCATTTCGAGCCAACTTAAAATATTTTGGCAATACTGTGGAGCATTTAAGTTTACTTAAAAAACTTGCAGAATTAAGTTTACATCTGCAATTTGTCCTCAAAGGTTTCAACTTCTGCCATGTCATTTGAGCTCAAGTAAGGGAAGGAGGAAAAATCTGTAACCAAATGATGTAACTACCTCAAGAGCACTTTTGTCAGAATTCTTAAGAGAAAGTGTTGTCCTGCCTTTCTTATTGAGAACTGGTGCATGGCATGGGGAGATAAGAAAAAAGTAAACTGCAGAGCGATGGTGAACCCAAATGCATATGCACTCTACCATGGTAGATATTGGTTAATACTGACTAGAAAGGTCACTATTCCTTTTACAAGTCTGCAGTGGAATGGAAGTGTTGTAATTGGCTTTATTGTCCTTGGTTGGAGGGGTTCGAAAAATGGTTAGAGTATCTATCCTTTCCTGATCACAGTCCAGCCATGTTTGAACATTTGGTAGGAACAAGATCCTGCTTACCTGTGATGCCTCGCACCAATAGGTGCTGGCTTTGTTCTGAAGGATGTATTACATCATTTGCCAAATAATATTTGTTACCTGAATTTCTTCAGTGCCACCAAGAATAAAAACATCTTTGGAATCACGATGAAGAAGCACAGGAAACTCAGTAATTTTCCATGCATCTTCTACCTAAAATAGATATTTTCATAAAACAATGTTAAAGATAAGATGTCATCAAAGCCAATAAAAGTTTTCAAGTGAGAATATGCATATTTATTAATAATGTATTTATATATCCAGGGTGATTTGATTAATTGGCAGCTCAAAATATTGCTTTATAGTATCAAATAAATATTCATTCCGACATTTCCCATACACGATCAGGAAGAAATAACTTATTGTGCCACAGAACAAATAATATCTAAGAGCTAAGATGATGTATGTGGTTCAGTAGTGGCTGCATCAGAAATCCCCTGTATTCTCGATAGAATAGTGTTTGGTGGCACTTGTGCTCTCTATTATATTAATATTGTTTCTACCACATTGTCTTTAGGTGCATTCGATCCACCAGTTCTTGAGAAGAATTAGAACAGGCCTATCTGGTTTGCAAAAGTAAAGCAGAACCCCCAAAATTTTCAGTCACAAAAATAGCAAGAATGCTGAAAATGCACAATCAGCATCTATAAACAATAACAACAACAAGGTGGTGGCAGATCTATTGAAGCCAAAATTGGAAGTGCAACCCAGAACACATTCTACTAATAAAATTGGTCACTCCCTACACAGCTGTTTGTGGGACATTGCTGTGCACAAACTGATTACCCCCGGTTTCACCCACAAAACATACACTTTGCAGTGTGTTCTATGAAGTGCTTTGAGATGTCTCAACGACGGGACAAGGCACTATATCAAATGCAAAAATTATTATAAAATGTAAGGATTATTATTATAGTAATAACTCTTGTGATATCAAAGAAACATCTGAGTTTTGGATTACTAGCTTGGATTACCAGCTTGTAATGCACATTCTGCTAGTGGCATCACAAATTAATTGTAATTTAGCATTTTAATTGAAAATTCTCTCACCTTTTTCAATATAGTCTCCAAAGCAGTTTCACCAGAGGCCTGGCCTGATATCTCCTGAATTGCTTCAGAATAATTAAAAACATTAAGCTCTATAAATTGAGCCAGAGTTAGAGGTTCCATCATGTCAATGAGTTTAGCACCAACAGCATGTTCCACCAATTCCCAGTGACGGTGTTTCAGGCATGGGTTTCTTAAATCCATGATTACAGGAAGCTGCAAAAGTCACAATAAATTAAACAGTAACAACAATAAATTACATTTGTACAGCGCCTTTCACGTCAGGAGGACATCCCAAGACATTGGGTAATTTCATTACCAAGATTAAAAATTAAAGTCCTTAATACATTCACATTAGAATATAATCCTTCATTTCAGAATTCATTCACCTGCAGGAGGGGAAGGAAAATAGCACCATTTTCCTACTAGCCATATAGCTCTTATAACTAAATACTCAAAACCCACACATCCCAATTCTCAAAGATAGTTCCAAGTTCCATCTCAGCTATTCATTTGGACATGTATCGTAAATATAACTTTGTACCAATATTGCAACCCTTAAGCGGGAAGATTACTAAATATAAAGATAAACATGATGCTAAACCAGAGTAATTCTATTACCAAAATTCATAGTTTTTTTAGTAATATATTTTAAATATTTAGTTACAATGGGTCATGGAGTTCAATAGTTAAATAGCTCCATGAGAAACGAATAAACTATTATTTAAGCTTTCTTTTGCATCAGTCCCATTTGGAATGTATCCAATATGAAGATATTATGGCAAGGTGGAAGATTCCATAAGCATTAAAATATGGCTCCACTGTAAATTGAATCTGCACCCCACTGAGGCTGTGTGCAAATTTCTTTGACAATAAAAAAATGCAAACGGCTAAACATAAGGATTTCTATTGCAAACTTACAGTGAAAAAATATCTGCATATTTAGGCACAAAAATAATTTGCAGTATGCTAGAAGCACCAATAAATTCTTGCTTTGCAACTACAGATTCAGGAAAAGGTAATACCTTTTGTTTCATCTTATCCACATTTTCTTTTAGTTTCACTGCCACAGTATTTGGTGGAAGACCTTTTTCGAGCTGATTTACGAACTTGCTGTACTTTCCCACTTGAGCACTCAATTCTTCCGCATCCAGTGTTTCAAATTTAAGCTGTGTAAAACAAAAACAACAATTAATTTTGTAAAACTTAAGACGGTGGCTTTATTCCTATGTCCAGAAATCAACAGGGAAAAGGCAATGTGGACAATTATTCACCAACTAGGGTATTTATCCAATACCAGCAAATGAAAGCTGACATTTTAGGAAAATCCAACCTTTTTCTTCTACTTAGATATGTTGAAGTTTATAATTAAATTGAATTAAACATTTTGGACTCATCATAAAAATGGAGTCTGAAGATGTTCAAATCATGATATTGAATCATGATGTTGAAGTCTCTGAAAAAATTCCCCATCAAAAACTGCATAATTTAAGGAAATTTGAACAAATAGCTATCCTTACTATGCAAATTATGTATTTAATTGATACCTGTTATGTCGGAGATTTTAGGCATATGAAAGTCCCTCGCCTGATCTGACCCATTACGAGCAGATGAGCTTTCAGTCACTCTATCCCACTCTCTGGAACTCCATCGCAGAGTCTGTTAGCCTCACGTAGTCCGTCTCCACTCTCAAAGCCTGCCTTAAGACTTATCTTTTGACCACACTTCCAGTCTCATTTCACCCCACTCCACCCACAGTTCAGTCTCCCAGTTAGTTAGGTGAAGTATGTTGAACAATTGTATATATTACAATATAACAATAATAGAATACCTGCATCCATTCCTCCACAAGAAGATCCCATTCATCCAGCGAATTCCAAAGAAGCTGCTTTAGTTTCAGCTCAGCATGCACTTCTTCTAACATTTCAAATTTAGTTACTTCAACCTAGATATGTAAAAATGTTAAAAGTCAATAAAACAGACATATTGTAAAACATTGACAAAGACACTTCACTTAAACAAATTCGGGATTCCAGATACTGTGTTGCACTTTTGTAAAAGTTTATAGAACTGTCTCCAAACTAAGTAAGCATACAGGGGTACTGGCTTTCCTTCAAACTTCCATTGTATAATAAACATAGCTCTAGTGCAATGAAACATCGACTGCAACTTTGGGATTAGAAAATTATTGCTCTCAGATACTGTAGCACATTAATTGACAATTAGATGCAGGTACCTCTATATCAAATTTTGGGAGGAAACTGTAAATAATAGATAAATAAAGGAATATCAGTAGTAACCAGAGATAGTTACCTTGAAGTTCTTCTGATACAATTTATACTCAAATGCACGTTTCTGTAGCTCATCCATTGTAGTCTGCATGGTTTGGAGCACATCCTTCACCCTCATCTTGTCAGATGAAATTTCTAAAATCTGAGGATCCTATCAAGCATAAACAACAAGAGCAGAATAAATCGATAGAATAAAAAAGCAGGAAGTACGATACAGAAATAACCATTAAAAAGAGCTTCAATTGCTAAACCAAATTAATGGATAGACTATCTGGATTTTTCCCTTCATTTTGTTTACGTTCTCCTCCTTTAAGCCTCCTTGTACTACACATCTAGTGATCTAGACCTGGCCTCTGCCCCTGCACAACTACTAGGATTCAGTACTTTTCAAACTGATATCAGGAATTAGCTGCATCAGGAAATGTAAGAGAAAACTTGTGTTTTACCCCTTAAAGCACAAGTATTTTTTCACAAGATCACAAGACAGTTTCAGATGAAGAAAGCTTTCTGGCCTATTTGTTATCATTCTTCCTGAAATACCCACCCTACACCATTCTATCACGGTTTTGTTTTAAAACAGTGAGTTGATGGTCTTGGCGATTTTAATGCATGGAAGCGTTATCTGTTAGTTAAGGGAAAGACACTCATATCAGCACCAGTTCAATTTGAATAACTCAGTAATTCTCAGTTGATATGACTTTGGTAACCAACTGTTCACTTACCAGTAGTAAAGTATCTGCCGAAAAGGAATTTATGTGGACTAACAAAACATTGGGTTATAGAGGTGAGGGGCTCCTGAGGGGTGCCACATTACACCACAGATACGATTCAGTTTTAATTTGAAAAAAAACTCCAAGCTTAGGTTTTTATGACACAACAATCTAATAATAATAATCAATGCATTTGATATATCGCCCTATCATGTCTTCGAGACGTCTCAAAAGCGTTTCACAGATTATATTGTAAAGTGAATTGACTGTATATTTGTGGTTGAAACTCAACAGCCAATTGAGCACAGCAGTGTCCCACAAACAGTCGTGGATTGAAGTGACCAAATTATTATTTTTTTATTATTAACCCCAGAAAAGCGATCCGCCAATCGACTAACAACCAGGTTCCTACTTGCTGCTGGTAAACAGAGGCGTTGGAATAAGGAAACTTGCCTAAGGTTTTACTCTGCCCGGGAATCGAACCTGGGTCCTCTCGCTTGAGAGGTGAGTGATCTACCAATATGCTACAGGACTCCTCCTAAAATTTACACTGATACATAAAAACAAAGTGATAAAAAAAGGAATTAAAAGCAATATTAAATACAGAATTAGAGCTAAGGATTAAAACAGAGAAAGTATATCAAGGTACCTGTGCTTGTAGTTTCACTGTTTTGACTTCTTCATTCAAAAGGGCTATGTCTTTATCTAGATGCTGACAGAATTTCCCAATATTCTTGTCTCTTTCACTCACAGCTCTATCAATAATGCTGCGAACTGCTACTAATGAAGGTTTCAGAGTCGCAAATACAGCCAGGTCTTCAGGAGGTGTAGGAACACGAAACTCATCAATGAGTTCATACATCTGTACTATAATGTTGGCTTCTTCGTCTAAAACTTCAATCTAAATAAGAAAATTTTGAGTCTTTGTGTTATTAAACTAATTATTTTTCTATAAGCCTTACTGAACGTTTTAGTATGTTATATCATATTGCTTCATAATGTTAGGTCACAGACCCATTGTACAAGTATGTGATATATTCAAATAACTAATAGATGCATCTAAACAAAAGATATTTGCAACCTCTATTGTGACATTGATTCTACTTAGTCATTTAAACACCAAATCACAAGATACACATAGTAGCTTGCATTTAAATTATAATGTTTCAAACAAACTCAAAAATATCATCACCATAAGAGCAATTAAGGGAAGTCATGCTTAACTAATCTTTTAGAATATTTTGAAGATGTATCTAGCAGGTTAGATAGGGGGGAATCAGTAGATGTAGTATATTTAGATTTTAAAAAGGCATTTGACAAAGTGCCACACAAAAGGCTATTGCACAAGGTTAAGGCCACGTGATTAATGGGAACATATTAGCTTGGATTGAAGAGTGGCTAACGGGTAGAAAACAGAGAGTAGGGATAAACGGGTCATTCTCGAATTGGCAGGATGTGACTAGTGGAGTGCCACAAGGATCAGTGCTTGGGCCTCAGCTATTTACAATTTACATCAATGATCCAGACGAGGACATTGAATGTAACGTTTCTAAATTCGCGGTTGATACTAAACTAGGTGGGAGAATAAGCTCTGAGGATGATGCAAAAAGATTGCAACAGGATATCGATAGGCGAGGGGAGTGGGCGAGTAGGTGGCAGATGCAATTTAATGTAGGCAAGTCTGAAGTTATTCACCTAGGTAGAAAAAATAGAAAAACAGATTATTTTCTAGAGGGGGAGATTAGATAGTGTTAGTGTTTCAGAGGGATTTGGGTGTCCTTGTACACCAGTCTCAAAAAGTTAGTCTGCAGGTGCAGCAAGCAACTAAGAAGGCGAACAGCATGGTAGCGTTCATTGCAAAAGGTTTAGAGTACAAGAATAGGGAAGTCTTGCTGCAACTGTATAGGGCCTTGGGGAGACCGCACCTAGAGTATTGTGTGCAGTTTTGGTCTCCTTATTTAAAAAAGGACATACTTGCCCTCGAGGGGGTGCAGCGTAGATTCACTCGGTTAGTTCCTGGGATGAGGGGACTGACCTATGAGGATAGGCTGAATAAACTAGGGCTGTATTCTCTAGAGTACAGAAGAATTAGGGGAGATCTTATTGAAACATATAAGATTCTTAAAGGGCTGATAAAGTAGACACTGAGGGTCTGTTTCCCCTGGTAGGAGAATCTATAACCAGGGGTCACAGTCTTAAAGTTAAGGGTCAGCCTTTTAGAACAGAGTTGAGGAAACATTTCTTCACTCAGAGGGTAGTGAATTTATGGAATTCACTACCCCAGAAGGCTGTAGATGCTCAGTCCTTGACCATCTTCAAGGCTGAGACGGATAGATATTTTAAAAATAGAGGGATTAGGGGATATGGGGATAGGGCAGGTAATTAGAGTTAGGTCTGAAGATCAGCCATGATCGTATCAAATGGTGGGGCACACTCGAGGGGTCGAAGGGCCTACTCCTGCTCCTAATTCTTATGTTCTTAAACAGTGACAGCATGTAGGTTTTATAAATTGTGCAAAGTGTTTGGAATAAAGCTAAATTAAATCTCTTGTGTAATTAATCTGAGAACAATCATCAATCATAATGTTTTAGAACTATTTTTGAATAGCCATTAATTCTGAAAAGGATAATTTATTCAAATAATGTTATTCATTTACAATAACTGAAAGACCTAAGATTATTCAATCTCAAATCTTGGACTACGCATTACTGTGAATTTTAACAGTTCTCAGACAGATTGTCAGGTGACATGCAAAGCAGGTTGTTGAACCTTCTGAAACAATATTATGGAATAACAAAGATAGTACTAATACTAATCCTTGCATTTGATATAGTGCTTTATCATGTCTTCGAAACATCTCAAAGCACTTCACAGAATATACTGTAAAGTGAATTGACTTTATATTTTGTGGGCGAATCATGGCAACCAATTATGCACAGCAGTGTCCCACAAACAGTCTTAGATTGAAGTGACCAATTTATTATTAGTTTTCATTTTTTGAAGGAATTATTATCCCCAGAAAAGTGATCCTCCAATCGACTAACAACCAGATTCCTACTTACTGCTAGGTAAACAGAGGCAATGTAGAGTAAGGAAACTTGCCCAACGTTTCACCCTGCCGGGAATCGAACCCAAGTCTCTCGCTTGTGAGGCGAGCTACAGTACTTGTGGAGAACTCTGCAGCTCATACCATTCCCTACTCTGTAGGTCACAATGATGTGTGATGGTAAACATCATGCCAAGGGCAGAAAATGGTTCAGACTTCAATAGTATTCATTTTACATCAGATTATCCAAGTTTTCCAAGCATACCCTCTCTTGTATCTCATCCAGAAATAGCAAACTGTTCACAAATTCCATGGTATTAGTTGGGATAATTTCAAGTTTAAACTGTGCATCCTGTGACTCAGCTATCATAGCATCTGTCTTCTTTTTCGCGAGAACTGGAAGCAGGTCATTAATAGCCTACAAAAAATAATTCATGTAAGAGATCAGAATCATGAGACAGTCATCAAACTGTTAAATGAAATCACACATCATCTAATTTTAGACAAAACAAATTAGACATCATTCCCCTATACATGTTTCATGTTCCTACTTTACCAATTTGGATCAGCATACGTGCAATCCTATGAAAGTAGCTTTGTTATGTCATCAAATAAACCAAATATAATATAATACAGATAATGATAAACAAATTATTCAACTGAATTCGAATTGTTTCCGATAACCATTTTTAATAGTTCTAGTCATTTTTAACAAGTTGGAAAAACTAATAGCAGACGTTGAAATACAGTGGATGCTTGTTAAGCCAGACACATCGGGGATGACCATTTTGGTTTTAAGAGGAATTTGAGGTTAGCCAAAGTTCTCTTACCTCTTCCCACCAAGCAGTGGAGAGGCAGAGCTTCTTTCCTCCCATTTCCATTGGATGAAAACCATTTAGCAGCAGCGCTGAGGTGATTGATAGCCTTGGAGCCGCTTGTAAATGTTTGGGCTCCAGCCATTCACAAGCTGTTCAGCTGGTAATCAATCACGATTTGACTCCTCCCATTCCCTACCTTGTTCTTCTCTGTTTCTCCGCCCTCACCCCCTCACTGATTGACAGAACAACTTCAGCTGCTTTTGAATGGTTGGAGTCCACTGTCAATCAATCTTAGACACCTTCCATCTCCATCCTGAAGCCACTCGACACAGAGAATTCAAGTGAGTAAATTCAGCGGTGACCAGCACAGTATTTGGACCAGATTAACCAGATTTTTAGCCGAATCAACCGTTATATTTAAAACAGATAAAAATACAAATGAATCGGGGCCAGGCCTTTTGTTCGATTTTCAGTGTCTAGGATTAACCGCCGTTCCCCTAAAGCGGATTCCACTGTATACTTGTTTGCCAAATGTGATCACATCAAGAAATAATAGTAAGTAATTTAAATAATGCTCGATAATGTTATTAATAGATTGGTTAACCATGGAAAATTCAGCAGTTAAAACCAAATGCTGAGTTTAAAAATCTAACCCACTCAATTACTGCATTGAAATTTAAGTTGCAATAATGATGTCAATAAGATCTTTAGTTTTAAATTATTCACTCACAGTAAAGTCAAAGGGCCAAGTTTATCACTTAATTATCTTCTGTTTATGTTGTTTCATTGTTACTAACGATCTAAAAATATGAGACAGCATTTATGAAGTTTATACTTGAAATAGGAAGTATTGGAAAACCCTGTAGTATAGAATGGCACTGCTTTATATCTGTTCCCCACATAATCAGATCCAAATCTCATTCAGTCATCATGAGGAAGTGCCGAGCAATCCCAAGGTTCTCTCCTCAATAAAAAAGACAAATAGAAAAGCCAAAGTGAAACTGTTTTGTTCAGTGCAAGTTGTCCCAAACAAATCTGCTAATCTTTTTTAACATAAAACTTTCTCTAATGTATGTGTGTTATGAAGCAAATACACCTTAATAAAAGGTGTAGGGTATTGTAAAAATATTTTTGATCAGTTTTATGCAAGGATAATGAAGGAATTTAGTGTTGGAAAATATAACACTTACTAATTTGGAACACTCCGTGTCAGGGATGAAGCATGATTGGATGTAATGTAATGCTCTGCTCTTTCCTATTGCATTGCAGCCCCATTATACCACGCTCAAATTCAGTTATAACACGGTAGCACTATGGACCCCATTCATCATGCACTGGGTGCTTTCTGCATAACAGCCTCCAATTCACACTCTCTCAGTGAAACAACCAATACTTGCTAAATTTATGGGAGGGTTCGCGTTGTGAGTCCACATCCATTGAGAATCATGTAGATAAATCCCCAAACATTTCACAATAGAGCTTTTAAAGCCTTTAATATCTATGATCAGCGTTCAAAAAAAACCAAAAGGAATTTTGACTCTGCAGAGAAATCATATTTACCTCAATGCAACGTAGAGGAGAAGGGATTACTTTGTTCTTGAGTTTGGTGTTATCTATCAGCAACAATCCTAAGTTTTTCTTCTGCTTAATGCTCACTGCATCATGGTGCTGCTGATGGTACTTTTCCAATGACTCCGCAAAATAACTAACATCTGAATAACAGGAAAGAGCAGACTTTGGTTTTAGAATCTGATAGTGCACTTCACAACTGAATTACATCTTTCATAATAATATTCTGTGCCATAAAAAATGTAAGGAAACCTTTTCTGATACAAAAAAACAATCTATTGAAACTTGAAACCATGGAACCCATTCATTTAAAATTAATCAGACTTGACAGTTCCCAATTGTAAAATCAGTTATCAATGCTTTTTCAATTTTCTCCAAATCAAGGAAAATAAATTCCCATCATCAAACATTTTTAATATATTTGCTATTCTTTTCAACTAAAAAATGGCCAATTTCCAGATCATAAGGGTCACAACATCAACAACAAAATTGATTTGTATAGGGCCTTTCACGTCGGGAGGACATCCCAAGGCGCTGGACTGACAGAGTCACAGACCCGAGCTGGAGGTCGGGTGGGGGAGGGTGGAGGGCATTGGGGGGAAGCAGGGAGATCAAAAGCACGGTTGAAGAGGAGGGTCTTGAGGTGGATTTTGAAGGTGGCGAGGGAGGGGGCGACAAAGAGGGACTGCAGGATGGAGTTCCAAAGGGTGGGTGAAGAGTGGCAGAAGGACCACCCGCCAATAGTGGGGCGAGCAAGGTAGGGGACGTGAAGCAAGCCGGAGCCCGCTGAGCGGAGGGAGCGAACAGGGAGGTAGGGGTTTAGGAGGTCAGAGAGTTTGGGGGGAGCAAGATCCTGGAGGGAATTGAAGCTGAGGACCAGGATCTTGAACTGGATCTTCTGTGTGATGGGAAGCCAGTGGAGTTGGGCAAGGATGGGGAGCCTAGTGTGGGAGAGGATACAGGCTGCAGAGTTATGGATGATCTGCAGCCTGTGGACGGAGAAATTGGGGAGGCCGACAAGCAATGAGTTTGCATAGTCGAGCCTTGATGTAATGAAGGCACGTATGAGGGTTTCGGTGGACTGCGGTGTGAGACGGTATCAGAGCCAGGCGACGTTGCGGAAGTGGGGGAAGGCAGAGCGGGTCATGGCACAGATGTGGGGTAGAAAGGACAGTTGAGACTCAATCAAGGCCCCGGGTTCTGGACTGGCTAAGCAAGGTGGAGTGTGCAACCATGGATGGTGATGCTGTCAGCGCCTGAGGTGATGTCTGACAGACATTCTGTCAGGACAACAGTGGTCCTGGAGTCAAGGGTGGAGGCAGAGAGGTACAGTTGGGTGTCATCCACGTACATGTGGAAGTTGACCCCATGTCTGCGGATGATGTCACCAGGAGGGAGCATATAGATATTGAAGAGGGGACCAAGGACAGAGCCCTGAGGAATGCCACAGGAGACAGTCTAGGGGTTAGAGGAGAAGTCATTTGAGGAGCTGAAGTGCAGGCGGTGTGAGAGGTACGATCGGAACCAGTCAAGGACAGCGCCGTGGAGGTTAAGGTGAGAGGAGAGGCGGTGGATGAGGATAGAGTGGTCAACAGTGTCGAAAGCAGCAGAGAGGTCAAGGAGGACGAGGAGGCAGAGGGAGCCCTGGTCGCAGATGAACAGAATGTCATTTGTCACTTTAACCAGGGCTGCTTCTGTGCTGTGGGCGGCATGACAGCCCGATTGGAGGGGTTCGAGAAGGGAGTGGCGGAAACTAACGTCACGTCCTGTACAGCACTATATGTAGTTCGTATTCACAGCCTACAACCATGGTGATTTTACAATCTGGAAGTTGGTCAATTTTGTTTTCAAAAAGATCCCTAAAAATGTAAATATTGTAACAAAAGGTAAAATAAACATCGATATTATCAAATATCTAATATTATCAAATTTAAAAGCAAAACAAAAAGTAGATATGTTGAAAGTGGAAGTGAATTAAAAGAGTACAGAAATATGAAAAATAAAGGAATAAGAGAATTTAAGAATAAGGAAGAACATTCATAATATCCAACAGAAAATGAAGGTCAGACCTGAAAAAAAACAATAGAACCACAGAAATTTACAGCGCGGAAAGAAGCCATTCAGCCCATCATACCATCATGAGTCAGATATTTTATCTCTATATTCCCACTATTCAAACCAAACCTTCTCCCCTCTGCAGTCATTCTAATGACCTGCAGCACATAAATCATTGCATCCAGTGTGGAAGCAACTGTATCAGGTTATAGTATACTGAAAGCATGTGCTGTCGACACTCAAATTTTGTGTCTACATTTCACAAACGTACCATGTTCATCGCTTTTGAAAATTTCTAAATCAAGACTTTCATTTTCATTATAGAAAATCCGAAAAACTTCAAATATTTCTCCAAACATATTTGCCGCTTCAAATCCTATGTTAATACATTCCTGAAAAACAAAAACAAAACCTGTGTATTACATGTGAAGATATAAAAAAAAGGTTTCTCGCCTTCAGAATAAAGGCATGTAAACTCTTTTTTAGGGTTTGTTTATGTCTTATCTTGTGAAAAAAAAATGCCTTCAGTTCAACACAAAACAAGTCCATCACTGCAGTCACCACACTTTATTATTAAATAGGTATTATTCTTTTTAAATAGTATTGAATAGGTCATTAATAATAATAAAAAAAGGAAATTAACTGCAACAACATCAAGACTCAGACAGGATCCCAGGCACTTGACTCCTGTTGAAAGAAAGCACTCGGGTGAGGAAAGTCTGATAAAATAGCATATTGGGCTCACTGTGAAGCCTGATATTTGAATTGTGGCCATTTGGGCAAGGTACATGTAAACAGGCACCTGTGGAACCATATTCCAAAAAAATAGTCAAATGCCTTCAGAAACAGGGAGAATTTGGCAAAAAAATCAAACCAATGTTAGTAATAGTTAACCTTATGGTGTCATAGACAAGTCTGCCCAACTCAGTAAGTGGTATTTCATCCTGAATCAGAAGGTTGTGGGTTTGAACCCCATGTTGGTATTTTTAGGCTGAAACTTCAATACAGTAGTCAGAGAGAGCTGCATTGTTGAAGATTCCATCTGTCAGATGATATGTTAAACTTATCTGCTGGTTCAGGGACACTTTAAATATCCCTTAACACTATTCAAAAGGAGAAGGGTGTTTCTCCCAGTATTCCAGCACAATCTCCCAGATAAAGTTTGTCATTCACTTAATGGTTACTTGTGCAACATTGCTGAGAGTTGACAGACTACCACTTTCACCTATAAATTACACAGTCACCATCCTTTAAATTAAAAATGCCGAGAAGTGCTTTGAGATGTCCAAAAACATGAAAGACAGACACCATTGCAAATGCAAGAATTATTATTTTTTTCTCACCTGGCTGGCGGTTTTACAAACTAGAAAACTACAACAACAACAAATTATATTTGTATAGCGTGTTTCACGTCAGGAGGATGTCCCAAGCCGATGATGTTAATCTTTACATTTCTGGCACTTAACTGGCCTCAAAGGGCTGTTGACGCTCAGTCCTTGAACATTTTCAAGACTGAGATAGATTTCTTATTGCAAAAGGGATTAAGGGATATGGGGATAAGGCAGGGTTAGGTTATTAGCTGGAGTTAGATTAGAAGATCAGCCATGATTGAATGGCGGGACAGGCTCGAAGGGCCGAATGGTCTACTCCTGCTCCTACATGTTGTTAGGAGCTGGTTAACTGGAAGTCAATTTTCATGATCAAAAAGGTAAGAAGGGTAGAACTGCATAGTTATTGAGACCAACTGAAAAGGAAACCAAAAGCACAAAGTATTTCATGCATCTTGAAATAAAAATATAAACTTTAATGTTTAAACTTCCGGTAAATATCGCTCCTTCCACTTGATTTTACTGAGCATGCACGAGACGACACCAAACAGCAAATACTCTCAAATCCCTGCATTATGTTCTAACTGTAAACTAAAAAATATTGTGGTAGCCAATCATATTGGGAGAATAATCCTAAATATTTGGTTTACAAAGATAAGACCTTGATGCCTTCACGGATGGATTTTGTTATTGCAATTGAATAACTAATGGATAACTTCCAGTGTTTACAACAGGATTTGTAAAAGATAAACCATACCATTATCTTTTGGATGATTTTCTGCAAATGCGTGTCATCTTCTAGAATAAAAACTAGCTTCGGTCCCTCACCATACATCTTTTCTTCAATCTTGTGGTTGATAACTGGACGAGTGTAGGGATTAAAATGTCCATCCGAAACTAGATTAGCCACAGAGAGCACAACATCCTGCAGTTGCTGAACAGCTTCAGTAATCCCATACTAGCAGAAAAGACATCACATAAATCACTTTATTTCATTTACCATGGATTCATATTATACTGGCATTACTGTGACAAAATCAAAATCCTACAACTAGCCATTCTTTTTTCTCCCTGACCAACACAATTCCTTGCCAAATCAGGGCCAAATTCAGGGCATTCAGGCCAAATTCAAGCCCTAGAATTTTTATTGCATTCATTAAGATTTGTAAGTAAATATTTTCATCAGTTTAATTAAATTATAAACTGTAATAAGTTTATATCATAGCAATAAATTCTATCAAATATCTTACTTGTATGAAACACTGTTAAGTTTCACAATACCTGATCTGAATATCTGAACAGGTATTGTGAAAGGTTCATGACCTAACCAGTAACATTTCCAAATGTCCAACCCCAGGATTCCTCATTTATTTGATCAACTTTGAAATGGTTAAAGTTTGAGTAGACCTATTGGACTTCAACCCTAGAACATACTAGTCCCAAGTCTAGTGCTCAACCAATTCAGCAACCCACAATATTTCTGATAGGAAATCAAAGGTTCATGGTTTAAATTCCTTTTCGTGGTAAATCTACTACTTAATGCCAAGCCATACAGAAGAAAATTCAATTCCTGATTTATTATGAATAAACTGATTTTAGCTAAATGAACAACAATAGGACATGAGTACCTTTTGTTTTGGCTAAGGAAAATAAATCACCAAGTTCCTGATCGTTATTCAGTGACAACAATAACAAATTGCATTCATATATCGTATTTCACATCAGGAGGATGTCCCAAGGTGCTTGACAGTCTAGAGTTTGGGAGTGGTGGAGCCAAGGATGTGGGGGAGGAATGACTGATGGCACAGTCAAAGAATAAAATTGAAAAAGGCAAGGAAAGGGGTGAGGCAAAGAGATTCCGGGTTGGAGTTCCAGAGAGTGGGAGCAGATAGGCTGAAAGCCTGACCACCAATGGAGGGACAGGCAGGGTAGGGCACTGAAGTTGGCGAATACCTGCCAAGGGTAGGAAATGGGCTGGTTGGTAGGGTATTCCCATGTCCCCACATTGCCCTTGGATGTCTGTCAAGCACAGGACAGAGCACTATTGTGATGTCCTCACAGGCAAAAAGCCTGCAAATACTAACTTTAGGATCAAATATTAAAAAAAAGCTATTTGGATAAGGTAGAAGAGTCACTGGTGACCTCAGAAAAAACATTTTTTGTTCAATCTGACACACGTGGAAACCTATCCCCACGCTTAAAAGTCTCTAAACCAAACTACTTCCACATATGTTGTTTGACCATGTTTGATATGTTGTTTAAACGCCCACAGCTTGTAATGAGAGAACGCAAGTAAGGGTTTGGCTATTTGCTCAGATGTAAAAATCCTACCCATTAGGGCTTTGGCTTGCAGTGTTATCTGAAACTGAATGGAAAGAATCACAAATCCCCGTGATTGATCTGCTCCTTCTTATTAATTAGAAAGACTAGCTGAAAATGCCTTGAGTACTGCAGACCTGCCTAACTTAGGTATCCTGGGAATACTGAGACTGCCATAGAGAATCTCATTATTTCTAATCCTCCATTGCCAGCACATTACTGAGAAACTGAGGTAAGGTGCTGCAAAGTTGATTTACCAAAATTAAAAAATGATTAACAAAATTAAAAATTGAGTGTTAGTGACCAACCTCAAAGTCGTCCAATGAAGGATGAAACAGCAATGATTGAGGATTTAAGATAAGCTCTGTAACAAATATTGGCACAGAAATGTCTTCTTCATCCCCCTTAAGTAATAGGGTTTGTGTAGTTGTCTAAGAAAATCAAAAAACAACACAAAAACATTAACATTAAAATAGTTGTAGTCATTTTGCAGGATACACTCACATAAAACAATCAATATTGAAAAGTTCTTAAATAATTGGGTCCGAAATAATGACAGCTTTGATGATAACTTGTTCTCCCCCATCTGTGCTGATATACCTGCACAACTAACAATTCATCAGATAAAATTGGCCATTCAGTACGTGGCTTTTGATGGGACACTGCTGTTTGCATTTACAAATACTGTCACTACAGTAATTCGTATGAAGTGCTTGGAGATGTTTCAACAATGTAATAAGGCACTATATTAACTGCAAGGATTATTATATTATTTCATCTGAAAGGTGGTCAGAATACTAAAATTTATGTCAATTTAAAAAAAATTAACCATGTTTGCTATTAAGTACCCTGTTCTATGTGAAGCATGGACTTTCGGCTAGACCAGAAAGGGGGTTCAACTGTATTGCTCCCATAATAGGTTCATGATATGTTCATGAAAAGTTAAAATGAAAACGCAATCTATAGTACTCTGTGGAGGATATTTTAAAATGAGTGACCTCTGACAGATGTTTGCATTGTATTTACCAATTTCAGTTTCTATAAATATACATAGACCCTTCCTGAATTGGGATTACCTGTTGCCTCGAGCAGAGAGTGCAGAGCAGAGAATAGTAATAATAAACGCCTTATTACATCATTGAGACATTTCAAACGCTTCACAGAATATATTGTAAAGTGAATTGACTGTATATTTGGGGGCAAAACGGGGCAGCCAATTGCACACAGCAGTGTCCCACAAACAGTTGTGGATTGAACGACCAAATTATTATTATTATTTTGAAAGGATTATTAACCCCAGAAAAGTAATCCACCAATCAACTAACAAGTGGGTTCCTACTTACTGCTAGGTAAACAGAGGCGTGTGGAGTAAGGAAACTTGTCCAACATTCACCCTGCCCGGGAACAAACCCTGGTCCTCTCGCTTGCGAGGCGAGTGCTCTAACCACTAAGCTACAGACTCCACAAGGCAGAGAGACTTAGAGAGCAAGATAGCAGGAACGGTGGCTGAAAATTCGCCCATCAATAGTGAGGCAGAGGGGATGGTGGACATGAAGCAATTTCAAGTTTGCAGAGTCACCATATCACGGTCAGCAGAGTATGGTATTCATGAGAAGCATGCTATACAACTGAAATGACATTGAAACCCAGATTAATTAATTGGATAGAATTTCGATGACAAATGCTGGGGGTAATTTAATCACTATTACAAAGGATTTTTTTTTCTTTTAAAGAAAATTGCTTCCCTAATTTCTCTAAGATGTTGCAATTATCAGTATTGACCTTTAGTTCCAACTCAATCTCCTTTTCCTCCTGGGTGCGCCATGTTCTAATGGTAAAGGTATCTGGAATGTGCTTCAGGTGATCCTCCATATAAGTGACCAAAAGTGTGATAGAATTCACTGTAAGGTAGTGCATTATGTTCACCATGAGGTAATCAGCAAGACGGATGAAGCTGAAAAAATAGGAATGAATTTTAGCCTCATTGGTTATGGACATCAAAAAGAGTATTTGTGGAGTATTTATAAAATTATTACTAACCAGGTTAATCTCCTGCAATGAGATCTCTTGTTGGCTTGTCCTGTATAGTTCAATTGATCGGGCAATTCTCCAAATGCCTCAATATTAATATTAGAATATGAAAGACTAATATCTGTAAGACAAAATAGTCACAGAATCAGTTTAATATTTTGACTGGTTCTGTTTTCAAAGTTAAAGACAACAGATGTTTATCCCAATCTCAATGTTACAAGGTTTTTACCAAAATACTATATGTAACAAAATGCAAAATACTATATTTATGAAACATATCCAGAATATTCTTTAAAGAAAACTAAAGAAAATAAACAAAGTTGCAACTGGCAAAATGTGTTTATTTTCAGTATACAGCTGAACCCTATTATAATGCACCCAGTATAGATCAGTTTTTAGTGTAGTCGCATTGTAATCCATGGTATATTGGAAGCATAGAACACTGACTGGCCAATTCTTACTGCACATAGCACCTAACTTCATTGCACAGCATGCAGGAAGCAACATCAACAGCACTTCCAGTTCAAAACACACGTGCGCAAAACACAGGAAGTGATATCAACAACAAGTTGCATTTATATAGGGCCCTCTATGCCGGGAGGCGTCTCAGGGAGCTTAACAATGGCGGAGCCCGAGGCCGAGCCAAGGGGAGGGGGAAGGTGACCGTATGCGTGACATCAACAGCATCCATTCAATAATAAGCCTTGTTATACTACAGGATATGATTTTATGAACTCAAAGCACCATGGGATTAAAGTTTATTTGTTTCTAATGAAGGGAAAACACAAGGTTCAAACTTAGATAATTATGCAGACATTTTCCTTTACTTTCCAGGCAATGATTTAAGTACCTGATTCCTTCAGTTCATCACGGAGCTGATCAGGTGTAAATCCAGCTTCTGTTAAGGCCGTCTTACATGCCTCACTTACAATCCCTTTTGTAATTTCTCTGAAGTTAGTCAGATCACTAGAGGCCTGCAGAAACAAAACAATATACACTTTTTGGGGGATTCTACAGTGAATTTCATCAGATATTAAGCATCATCTATTCTACAGCAAAAACTGCTTCATAGCTATATTTCAAACTTTCAAGACTAATTGGTAGTGAACAAAATTCTTCACCTTAAATAAACAATTAAAAAAAAATAACATTTCCTTCCTCAAAAGTGAAGATATTTATTTTTAGGTGGAGTCCTGTAGCTCAGTGGTTAGAGCACTCGCCTCTCAAGCGAGAAACCTGAGTTGGGCAAGTTTCCTTACTCGGCACACCTCTGCTTACCTAGCAGTAAGTAGGAACCTGGTGGTTAGTCGATCGGCAGATCACTTTTCCAAGGGTAATAATTCCTTAAAAAAATTGGTCACTCAATCCACTAGTTTGTGGGACACTGCCGTGCTCAATTGGCTGCCACATTTCGCCCACAAATTGTATAATCAATTCACTTTATAGTATATTCTTTGAAGCTCTTTGAGATGTCTCAAAGACGTGATAACTCGCTATAACAAATGCGAGGATTATTATTATTATTATTTTATTCACAGATTTAACACTTCAAGTTAATGCCTGAGGATTCAATGCAGATATCTCAGCAAATGCCCCTATTGCAATATTTTAACTGGTTTCTCAGGGGTTGGGAAATGAATGTCTCAACTTGATTCAATATTACTTTGTATGGAACTGGAGAGCTTGTTGTAGCTACACAACACACAGACCTCTAAATTGCACGATGAATGACCCATAAAGAATGGAACGCAATCTGGTCAATATTCCTAAAATTTCAATCAGCAATTGTTCGTGAGAAAGACCCCTAAAACTATTACATTTGTTGGGGAGGTGTCAGCAAATATAAGATAAAAGCAAGAAATAAATACAGAGAGACAAAGGGCAGGTCTGTATTTTGAGACAAACACAAATTGAGAGAAAACATAGTGTTTAAAAAGACTTGAGCTCATGTTATTTGAGCTTACTCTGCAAATAGTTCAGCAATTTACCTCTAGTATTGAAAAAAACATCTAACTTGGACAAATGTCTAATATTTCAATTAGTCAAAATATCAGCAATCTCTCAAATGATAAACATTATCATTTGGAAGATTGCTGATATTTTGACAAATTGACTTTGATATCAGGGTCTATTATTTGCACCAGTGAAAGCTCACTGGAAGCCAATATTTCAGCATAATTAAATGAATTAGTTGTCTCTGAAGTGGCTAAGGCCATTTGAAATAGCAAAATAAGGAAATGAATTTGTGCCACTCCCCCGCCTCCACCAAACCACCACATTTGGGTGTTGGTTTAACACTTTAGTATTATAATTGGAAAATGAACAACAGCCAAAGAATAGTATTTCAAAAAAAGCATTTCAAATGAAATTTACATTACCTCTTCAAGCTTTTCATATTGCACTCTCTTAAACTCGTGTAAGGTGTAGGTGTGTCCTTTTTCAATTTTACACAGTGACAAATCACCAATGTGATAACACACATTTTGAATTTGTAGAAGAGCAGGACGCAATGACTTTATGGTAAAACAAAATCAAGATAGTTCACTTTAAGTAACATCACCTAAAACATTTACATTGATATTTATTTCATACAATTTAAACATTATGGTTTGAAAAAGTGTGATTTTCCTAGCAATAATTAATATATTGAATCAGTTAAGAAATAGCAGAATCTTAGTCAACAATGATCTAGTTTTGTGTCCGAACACATTCCCCCACCCCACCAAACAAGCAGCAGAAAGTTTGCCAGACAGCAATTTCAATAGCAAGCAATGCAGTTTTAGCTGGTTAAATTCTAGCATACCCCAAAGTAGTCTCTGGGGTCCCGAAGCCTTGGCTCTTGCTAATCTGCACCTAATACTTTCCAGAATTAGGTAAGCAAGATGCTTCCCTCCAGGGAGAGTGTGCATTCCATTCCACCAATATATCTACAAGGTTTAGGAACTCCAGAATGTGAGTTGGGATTTAACCAGCTAAATACTCACTTGCCCAGTGAGGACTAATCTACCTATTAGGGCTTTGCTTTGTAGGGTTAACAGAGCTGAGTGGGAAGAATCCCTGCTTCTAGTGACCAGTCTGCCCTTCCAGCTCCTGCTGATGCGTTAAACTGCAGGTCTGTCATCAACAATGTCAATGCAGACCCACCTGGCTCAGGAACTGGACTTCCAAGAACATCATGAGGATTGAATTGATTCTGACATTCTGTTGCCAGTTCAACTCCAAGTAGACCCCCGGTTACCTCTCCCCCAATGGTCCCCATTTGGTCATTTAACATCCAACAAACACAGGTTTGAGCCCTCACTAACGAGTGATAGCAAGTTCCAGGAACTCCCTGCAACCTTCCTGACGGGCAGGAGGGGGTGAAATTGTGTGCCATATTTAACACATGACTGAATAGTGAAGCAGTTAATCCCTAAGTTCATTTTTCAAGTGGATTTTGCAAAAGGATGTGTAATCTTGGCTAAGTTACAATCTTTCAGAATTCAGCCTGAGAATATATCAATAAATCCCCTTTAAATTACAACTTGCCAACTCCAGCATAAACATGGGTTTGCATTATATTTGTGTCTGATGCATTGCATCTCAATTATTACAGCTAATTCAGGAACACTACATAAATGTATACTCACTGGGTTCAGTATAAAGAGATTTTCCTGCAGTGCTTTGCGACATAGATTAATCTTCATGGTAATCACATTCTTCCGCCAAACTGTAAAGGCCTTCCATTTGCGAAAACGTGAAAATACCGGAATAAGAGTAAGTTGCTTATGATACAGATATTCTTGTTCCCAGCGATCTAATTCTATGAACTCAATGTCTCCATCCCACATATGCATAACTCCATGATGGCTAATGGTATAGTAGTCATTCTTGTTGATGTCTTCATATGTTACAACACTGCAATATATACATAAAATATTAACAATTCAGTTTGGTGATCTTGGTCACTGATGATTTGAAAGATATGAATTATCTTCCTTATTATTATGTTTGAGACAAACGTTAGAGCATGTATTTACAAAATCAAACACTTTTAAAATGAAATACCACACCTCAAATTATAAGAATCAAAATTAATTGAAGCTTTGGGAGAGGTATAATTCATGTACAAAAATCCTAGGTGCTTGTTCTCCCGAATTATTGCAATAATTTTCAGAACATCTGTTATTTCCTCCCTGATAACAGCATCTGCTGAGCTGTATTCCAATTCTGCAGGCAAACTCATTCTCATGCAGGAACTTGTCCTACACAATTCAAGGGGATGTTGTTTTGGTGGAGATGGAGACGATATTCTTCTTGTGTCCAGCTCAATCTGTATAGAGTATTTTAACATTAAAAAGCGTTGATGAGTTTAACTGGAAACATCACATGCTTTCCCTCCCATCATATGTTACCGATTTGTAAACACATTACATTCCTTTAAACCGACCTAGGAGGTGCAATTTATTATTAACTTATAAATTCTAGGTTCAAACCACAATCTATTTTCTGATCTTGTCAGACATTTTAACCTTTATTTGGGGTCAGTGTTAATACATTTAACTCACTAAATGTATGTGGTTAGGTCACATGAAACCAACCACCTGCTCCCTTAACCCCATCCCTACCCCTCTCCTTACCTCCCAGCTCCACCTCCTTGCCCCTCTACTCACAGACATCATAAACCACTCCCTGTCCACTGGCACCTTTCCCACCCCTTTAAAAACAGCCGTCATCACTTCTATTCCTTAAAAAGCCCTCCTTGGACCTATCCCTGCTCTCAAACTACCACCCCATCTCCAACCTTTTCAAGGTCCTGGAATGAGTCATTCAAGCTTCGCTCCTTCCTCTCCCCCCACTCCCTTCACGAACTCCTCCAATCGTGTTTCTGTGTCGCCCACAGCACAGAAACAGTTTTGGTCAAAGTCACAAAGGACATTTTGTCTATCTGCGACCAGGGATCCCTCTGCCTCCTCATCCTCCTTGACCTCTCTGTTACGTTCAATCCCTTTGAACACTCAATCCTTCTCCATCGCCTCTTCTCTCACCTCAACCTTCATTGTGCTGTCCTTGAATGGTTCAGATCCTACCTCTCACACATTCTCCACTTCATTTCGACAAACGGTTTCTCCTCTAGCCCCCGCACCATCTTGTGCGGTGTTCCTCAGGGTTCTGTCCTTGATTCCCTCCTCTTCAACATCTATATGCTCCCTCTTAGTGACATCATCTATAGACATGGGGTCAACTTCCACATATATGCGGATGACACCCAACATCACCCGGCTCCGCCACTGTCTCACACTGCAGTCCGCCGAGACCCCTTATATACGCATTCATAACATTCGGCTTGACTATACAAACACATTGCTTGTTTCTCCCCAACTCCTCCCTCCATAGGCTGCAATCATCCAGAATTCTGCAGCTCGTGTCTTTTCCCATACAGGCTCCGTGATCCTATCACCCCCATCATCGCCTGACTCCATTAGCTTCCCATCACACAGAGGATACAGTTCAAGATCCTGGTCCTCACCTTCAAAGCTCTCCATGGCCTTCCTCCCCCCTACCTCTGTGACCTCCTAACCCCCTACCAACCTGCACACTCCCTCCGCTCAGCCCGCTCCGGCCTGCTTCACGTCCCCCATCTCGCCAGCCCCACCATTGGCGGGCGGGCCTTCAGCCACTCTGCCCCACCCTCTGGAACTCCATCCCACAGTCCCTACAGTTCACCTACAAATGCAGTCACTACACAATACAATACAAAACTACATTTGTATTACGCCTTTCAAGTTGGGAACGTCCCAAGGCGATGGACATAGAATTAGTAATAATTCTGTGAAGCGCTTTGAGATGTTTTGATGACCTGATAAGGCGCTATATCAAGGATTACTATTGTTTTATTATTGGTATCCGTGACATCTTTCTGTAGAGAAAGAAAAAGGAAATCAGAGTGCATATTTTTACCTGCGCAATCCTGCCAAACTAATACAGTTGGCAGGAGCAGAATAAGCCAACTAACTACCCTCGCAGTAGCAAAGCAGTGAGGACCAAACAAATCTAAGGCAAGAGGTTGAAAATATCTAATTAAATATATATAATCGTGGAGTTCTGTAGCTCAGTGGTTAGAGCACTCGCTTTGCAAGTAAGACACCTGGGTTCAATTCCAGACAGGGCGAAACCTTGGCCAAATTTCCTTACTCCACACGCCTAATAATAATCCCTCCAAAACAAAACAATAATAAATTGGTCATTTTCAATCCACGACTGTTTGTGGGACATTGCTGTGCGCAATTGGCTGCCGTGTTTCGCCCACAAATATACAGTCAATTCACTTTACAGTCTATTCTGTGAAGCGCTTTGAGACGTCGAGAAGACGTGAAAAGCGGTATATCAAATGCAAGTATTATTATTAATATTATAATATAGCTCTGTTCAAACCTGCTTCTTCTTTAAGTCAGCTGGGAGCTCTGGTAACCACTGATGTGTTGAGATGTCTTCTGCTGTAGAAGGCAGTGAGCATTTTGGTGGCGGACTAGGAATGCCCCATCCTGCTCTTATCAATTGATCTTTACTCTTTTCGTAGAGTTGTCCTGACTTACCGAGGTCTTGCTTTTTCTTCAGGACAGGCTGTAGTTACAGAGCAGTTAAGAGTGTTTTCTCTGATATGAAAATAGATGCACCAACACATCGTAATACAGAAACAGTGACTGTAGAACAATACACGATAAATAGATTGTGTTGTAATATTTACTCAAAATTTTGATTGTGAATCAAATCTACTGTCAAAGAAATCAACTAAAAACAGATATGAATAAATAATAATAAATAAGCCAGAATCCTGACAAATTTCCACTGTTGAACCCAGAGTTGCTCTGACTAAATATAAAATTCCTAATGTCATCCCATCTGCCTCACCCTGCACAGACTGTGGATCAAAGCAAGGAACTACCACTTTACATAACTGAACTATTCACTTGATGAACTTCCCAAGGCAAAAGATAAATAACTATAAACTAAACAGTGGATAAACTATCCAAACAAACTTCTGTTTTGTAACTTGCTGGCCATCTATGATTTTACATTACATACAATCACTTTTATTTTTCATTAGCCCATTTCCATATTTCTTCTATCTATAATGTAGCATTCATTGTGTTGTTATACAGACAATCACCTTGTTGAATGTGTGCAAAATCCTGATACAAACATATTCTACACAATAGACAAAGCGATGCAAGTCGTTACCCTGTTTTAATTGTGTTCCGAACACAGCGAGTTATATGCTGTTGTA
Organism: Callorhinchus milii; assembly: GCF_018977255.1. Classification (NCBI taxonomy): domain Eukaryota; kingdom Metazoa; phylum Chordata; class Chondrichthyes; order Chimaeriformes; family Callorhinchidae; genus Callorhinchus; species Callorhinchus milii. Next base: position 78,072,109 of record NW_024704742.1, on the reverse strand, counting down.
CTTGTGCTTTGTTGAGAACCATTATCGTCCATTGTGACCAACTGTATATAAAATATGTTGTCATCAGCCATGACATCTTATAAGTAGCTTCGCAAGTGTCACTGACCAGCTGTGAGAGAAATTATGTGTCACATGTGGAGAAATTTATGATAATAAGCCTTGGGTGACCAGGGCACAACTAATTTTAAATGAATAATTTTGTAATTATTGTACTTAGAATATCATAATTTGCTATGTGTTGCTATTTGTGCTGTCCTAGCTCTTGTATTTATTTGCCTAGAATTGTCATATGATATCTTTAAATACAATACAAAGCTGATGTTTGAAATGCATAAATGGCATAAGACAATATATTGTTACCTACCAAAGGTTCCAATTTTACAGCTTGCTCCCTTTTAATTCTTTTTTCTTGTGCTCTTGTGTGTTGTTTAAAGTGGAGGGTGTTAGGAGTTGGACTGATCTGATTTGGTGCTTTATTGATCAATCTATCTTTCAAGTCAGCAGGGTCAATGTCTGTATTTGGAATGGTAAACTGATCTCTACCCCAACTTCTTTTCCTACTAGGATGTTCAAAACAGGCAGAAGTCTTGCTGCTGGACATTTTGAACTGAAAAAGATGTTCAAATTAAAGAATAGTGTAAAACAGTAACTGCAAACAATAGCACAAAATGTGTTCACTTTATTGAACCATCATGGAATGCGACAACACAGAAAGAGATTAGCCCATCCAGTCTGCATTTGTTTTTCTCCATAATCCCCATAACCTTTTAATAAACCTCCCTTTCAAGCATCTTTCAAAAAAACTCAGTTTAAATTCATCTATTACCTTTAATTTACAAATTGAAATGTAATCAAATCTAACTCCTAATGATTTTGTTTTACAAAAACGAGAGTTTTTTTTACCATATTTAGGATAATCAAAATAATGTTCTAATCAGTTGTTTCAAACTCTTATTTACCATTTATAAAATCCAAAGAATTAAAAACTCTGCCACCTGTATCCTCATACATACTAAACTATATTATATAAATTATAAATTTATATATTATATGAATATAAGTTATACGTATATATATATATATATGTAAATATATATTTGCTGTATCTACCATCCTGTTCTCTCTATTTATTTGCCTACCATCCTGTTCGCTCCCCCGACTCAGCGGGCTCTGGCCTTGCTCGCCCCACTATTGTCGGGCGGGCCTTCCGCTACTCTGCACCCACCCTCTGGAACTCCATCCCACAGTCCCTCCATCTCGCCCCCTCCCTCACCACCTTCAAGACCCATCTCATCGATCGTGCTTTCAATCTCCCTGCTTCCCCCCCTGCCCTCCCCCACCACGATCCTCAGCTCGGGTCTGAAGCTCTGTCTGTCCAGCGCCTTGGGAACGTCCTCCCGACGTGAAAGGCACTATACAAATATAATTTTGTTGTTGTTGTATCAAATCAAAGATTATTATTATAAACTCCAGAACCCCAGCACCCCAATCCTTACCAGTTTCCACTTACCCCCCAAATGCAGAACAGATCGATTTCAAGATCCTCACTCTAATCTACAAATCACATCATGCCCTGGCACCCTTCGCTCAGCTGCCTCCACCTCCTGCAAGTCCCTCGTCCTCTCCATTCCATGATCAGCAGCCATGTTCTCAGCCAATACGTCCCATAGTCTGGAACTCTCTGCCTCAATCCCTCCTTCTTGCCCCTCACCCCACCCCAATGTCCAACTTTAGATGACACCTGAAGAGCTTCCTCTTCAACCATGCTTCTTGTCCCCCCTTTCTCCCTGGCTCGGCATTAAGCTCCACGATTTTAAGACCTCCAAGACCCCACCATATGAAAGGTGCTATGTAAATGCAAGTTGTTGTAGTTGTTTAAAACAACGGCCAGCACACTTAGCTTGCACAATCTACCACCAGCGATGATTTATATATCACCTTTGTTGATTTTGATGACATAGCTTACAGAAATATTTCTGAAGGGCTTGGTCGTATCCACACAAAAAAATCTATGAAAACTATTTTCATTAAACATGATTAAAACAGTTTTTAAGTAGATGTGTTACAATACAAGTTGTTCAAAAATAGTTATCCAAACTCGTGTTCCTTATTCCTGAATGCTCTCTGTGAAGCACTCTGTTTACAATTATACAATTATACAAGTCAGCAAAAGCACAGCCATGGATACAGGGGAGCTTTCAATTAGCGCTCTCCATCTGAACCACACCAAGTTGTGTCTCAGCACCCAAAACTCTGCAGATAGATGTTCACCAAGAATTCAACAAAAAAATAATATGCAAATATCCAGGGAATTGGCTGTCAGCTAGGAGCTGTCAGTCACACAGAGAGTGGGTGGGACAAGCTCCCAGATAAGCTGACAGAACATAGGGGGTCCTGGAGTCTCAGCTGGAGGTGAAATAGATTTGTGTGTCATCCACATACATGTGGAAGTTGATCCCGTGTCTGCTGATGACATCATCAAGAGGAAGCATATAGATGAGGAAGAGGTGGGGGCCAAGGATGGAGCCCTGGGGTACTCCGCAGCTGACTGGATGAGGACGGGATGAGAAACTGTTTCAGGAGACAGAGTGAAAGTCAGATTGTTACTCTCCTCTCCCCACCTGCCCGCTCTCCTCTCCTTTGCCACCTGCCCGCTCTCCTCTCCCCACCTGCCCGCTCTCCTCTCCTCTCCCCACCTGCCCGCTCTCCTCTCCTCTGCCATCTGACCGCTCTCCTCTCCTCTGCCACCTGCCCGCTCTCTCCTCTGCCACCTGCCCGCTCTCCTCTCCTCTGCCACCTGCCCGCTCTCCTCTCCCCACCTGCCCGCTCTCCTCTCCTCTCCCCACCTGCCCGCTCTCCTCTCCTCTGCCACCTGCCCGCTCTCCTCTCCTCTGCCATCTGCCCGCTCTCCTCTCCCCACCTGCCCGCTCTCCTCTCCTCTCCCCACCTGCCCGCTCTCCTCTCCTCTGCCATCTGACCGCTCTCCTCTCCTCTCCCCACCTGCCCGCTCTCCTCTCCTTTGCCATCTGCCCGCTCTCCTCTCCTCTGCCACCTGCCCACTCTCCTCTCCCCACCTGCCCGTTCTCCTCTCCTCTGCCATCTGCCCGCTCTCCTCTCCCCACCTGCCCGCTCTCCTTTCCCCACCTGCCCGCTCTCCTCTCCTCTGCCACCTGCCCGCTCTCCTCTCCTCTGCCACCTGCCCGCTCTCCTCTCCTCTGCCATCTGCCCGCTCTCCTCTCCTCTGCCACCTGCCCACTCTCCTCTCCCCACCTGCCCGCTCTCCTCTCCTCCCACCTGCCCACTCTCCTCTCCCCACCTGCCCGCTCTCCTCTCCTCTGCCACCTGCCCACTCTCCTCTCCCCACCTGCCCGCTCTCCTCTCCCCACCTGCCCGCTCTCCTCTCCTCTGCCATCTGCCCACTCTCCTCTCCTCTGCCATCTGCCCGCTCTCCTCTCCTCTGCCCACCTGCCCGCTCTCCTCTCCCCACCTGCCCACTGTCCTCTCCTCTGCCACCTGCCCACTCTCCTCTCCTCTGCCATCTGCCCGCTCTCCTTTCCTCTGCCACCTGCCCACTCTCCTCTCCCCACCTGCCCGTTCTCCTCTCCCCACCTGCCCACTCTCCTCTCCCCACCTGCCCGCTCTCCTCTCCTCTGCCACCTGCCCACTCTCCTCTCCCCACCTGCCCGCTCTCCTCTCCTCTGCCACCTGCCCGCTCTCCTCTCCCCACCTGCCCGCTGTCCTCTCCTCTGCCACCTCCCCGCTCTCCTCTCCCCACCTGCCCGCTGTCCTCTCCTCTGCCACCTGCCCGCTCTCCTCTCCTGTCATCTGCCCGGTCTCCTCTCCTGTCACCTGCCCGCTCTCCTCTCCTCTGCCACCTCCCCGCTCTCCTCTCCCCACCTGCCCACTCTCCTCTCCTCTGCCATCTGCCCGCTCTCCTCTCCTCTGCCATCTGCCCGCTCTCCTCTCCTCTGCCATCTGCCCGCTCTCCTCTCCTCTGCCACCTGCCCACTCTCCTCTCCCCACCTGCCCGCTCTCCTCTCCTCTGCCACCTGCCCACTCTCCTCTCCCCATCTGCCCGCTCTCCTCTCCTCTGCCACCTGCCCACTCTCCTCTCCCCACCTGCCCGCTCTCCTCTCCTCTGCCATCTGCCCGCTCTCCTCTCCTCTGCCACCTGCCCGCTCTCCTCTCCTCTACCCACCTGCCCGTTCTCCTCTCCCCACCTGCCCACTCTCCTCTCCCCACCTGCCCGCTCTCCTCTCCTCTGCCATCTGCCCGCTCTCCTCTCCTCTGCCATCTGCCCGCTCTCCTCTCCTCTCCCCACCTGCCCGCTCTCCTCTCCTCTCCCCACCTGCCCACTCTCCTCTCCTCTCCCCACCTGCCCACTCTCCTCTCCTCTCCCCATCTGCCCGCTCTCCTCTCCCCATCTGCCCGCTCTCCTCTCCTCTCCCCACCTGCCCACTCTCCTCTCCTCTCCCCACCTGCCCGCTCTCCTCTCCCCACCTGCCCGCTCTCCTCTCCTCTCCCCACCTGCCCGCTCTCCTCTCCTCTCCTCCAAGAATTCAACCCAAAAATATTAATATATGTAAATATGGTGAATCTGGGAGCCAGCGGTCAGGCCCAGGGGCTGTGGGTCTCACCCAGAGAGAGAGGGTGAGGGGCCGGGATCAGGGGCTGGGATCAAGCCTCTCCTACCTGCCTGCTCGCCTTTGCTCAAATTAGCATAATTTCACAACTATTATCACAAATGAATGTACCTGCTCGGCTCTGCTCGGCTCTGCTCAGCCCCCCTGCTCGGCTCTGCTCGGCTCTGCTCAGCCCCCCTGCTCGGCTCTGCTCGGCTCTGCTCAGCCCCCCTGCTCGGCTCTGCTCGGCTCTGCTCAGCCCCCTGCTCGGCTCTGCTCGGCTCTGCTCAGCCCCCTGCTCGGCTCTGCTCGGCTCTGCTCAGCCCCCCTGCTCGGCTCTGCTCGGCTCTGCTCAGCCCCCCTGCTCGGCTCTGCTCGGCTCTGCTCAGCCCCCCTGCTCGGCTCTGCTCGGCTCTGCTCAGCCCCCCTGCTCGGCTCTGCTCGGCTCTGCTCAGCCCCCCTGCTCGGCTCTGCTCGGCTCTGCTCAGCCCCCTGCTCGGCTCTGCTCGGCTCTGCTCAGCCCCCTGCTCGGCTCTGCTCGGCTCTGCTCAGCCCCCCTGCTCAGCTCTGCTCGGCTCTGCTCAGCCCCCCTGCCCGGCTCTGCTCGGCTCTGCTCAGCCCCCCTGCTCGGCTCTGCTCGGCTCTGCTCAGCCCCCCTGCTCGGCCCCCCTGCCCTGCTCCCCTGCTCGGCCCCCTGCTCGGCTCTGCTCAGCCCCCCTGCTCGGCCCCCCTGCCCTGCTCCCCTGCTCGGCCCCCCTGCTCGGCCCCCCTACTCAGCTCTGCTCGGCCCCCCTGCCGGCTCTGCCCGGCTCTGATCGCCCCCCCTGCCGGCCCCCTGCCCAGCCTGCCCGGCCCCCCTGCCCAGCCCTGCCCGGCCCTGCTCTGCCCCCCTGCCCGGCCCCCTGCCCGGCCCTGCCCGGCCCCCCTGCCCGGCCCTGCCCGGCCCCCCTGCCCAGCCCTGCCCGGCCCCCTGCCCAGCCCTGCCCGGCCCTGCTCTGCCCCCCTGCCCGGCCCCCCTGCCCGGCCCTGCCCGGCCCCCCTGCCCGGCCCTGCTCGGCCCCTCTGCTCGGCTCGGCTCGGCTCTGCGCGGCTGTCGCAGTTCACCGTCTCTGTGTTGCTGTCTCCATGACAACGGACGCGCGGCGTCACCCCGGCCCAGACCCCACGTGACTTCCCGCCCTCCCGCCCCTCCCACACCACGTGACATTCCCGTTTATTTCAGGGCCGCGGAGCTGAGCCCAGAGTCAGGGTCTGGAGAGCAGAGGGAGGGATTTTGTGCAACCAATCCCACTCCCAATCCCACTCCCACTCCCCATCCCAATCCCACTCCCAATCCCACTCCCCATCCCAATCCCACTCCCACTCCCAATCCCACTCACCATCCCACTCCCCATCCCAATCCCTATCCCAATCCCACTCCCCCTCCCACTCCCACTCCCCATCCCAATCCCACTCCCCCTCCCAATCCCACTCCCCCTCCCAATCCCACTCCCTATCCCAATCCCCATCCCAATCCCACTCCCCATCCCAATCCCACTCCCCTCCAATCCCACTCCCCCTCCCAATCCCACTCCCCCTCCCAATCCCACTCCCCCTCCCAATCCCACTCCCTATCCCAATCCCACTCCCTATCCCACTCCCAATCCCACTCCCCATCCCAATCCCACTCCCCCTCCCAATCCCACTCCCTATCCCAATCCCACTCCCCATCCCAATCCCACTCCCCATCCCACTCCCCTTCCCAATCCCACTCCCCCTCCCAATCCCACTCCCTATCCCAATCCCACTCCCCATCCCAATCCCACTCCCCATCCCAATCCCTATCCCAATCCCACTCCCCATCCCAATCCCACTCCCTATCCCACTCCCAATCCCACTCCCCATCCCAATCCCTCTCCCACTCCCCATCCCAATCCCACTCCTCATCCCAATCCCTCTCCCAATCCCCATCCCAATCCCTCTCCCAATCCCACTCCCCATCCCAATCCCACTCCCCACTCCCCATCCCAATCCCACTCCCCATCCCAATCCCACTCCCACTCCCAATCCCACTCCCCATCCCAATCCCACTCCCCATCCCAATCCCACTCCCTATCCCAATCCCCATCCCACTCCCTATCCCAATCCCACTCCCAATCCCACTCCCACTCCCCATCCCACTCCCAATCCCACTCCCCATCCCACTCCCAATCCCACTCCCCATCCCACTCCCCATCCCAATCCCACTCCCTATCCCACTCCCAATCCCACTCCCCCTCCCAATCCCACTCCCCATCCCAATCCCACTCCCCATCCCAATCCCACTCCCCATCCCACTCCCAATCCCACTCCCCCTCCCAATCCCACTCCCTATCCCAATCCCACTCCCCATCCCACTCCCAATCCCACTCCCCCTCCCAATCCCACTCCCTATCCCAATCCCCATCCCAATCCCACTCCCCATCCCAATCCCACTCCCCCTCCCAATCCCACTCCCCATCCCAATCCCACTCCCCCTCCCAATCCCACTCCCCCTCCCAATCCCACTCCCTATCCCAATCCCACTCCCTATTCCAATCCCACTCCCCATCCCAATCCCACTCCCTATCCCAATCCCACTCCCCATCCCAATCCCACTCCCCATCCCAATCCCACTCCCTATCCCAATCCCACTCCCTATCCCAATCCCACTCCCCATCCCAATCCCACTCCCTATCCCACTCCCAATCCCACTCCCCATCCCAATCCCTCTCCCACTCCCCATCCCAATCCCACTCCCCATCCCAATCCCTCTCCCAATCCCCATCCCAATCCCTCTCCCAATCCCACTCCCCATCCCAATCCCTCTCCCAATCCCACTCCCAATCCCACTCCCCATCCCAATCCCACTCCCCATCCCAATCCCACGCCCCATCCAAAACCCACTCCCAATCCCAAACCCCATCCCAATCCCACTCCCCATCCCACTCCCAATTCCCATCCAACTCCCAAACCCCATCCCATTCCCAATTCCCATCCCACTCCCAATTCCCATCCACTCCCAATTCCCACCTCACTTCCAATTCCCACTCCCAAACCCCATCCCACACCCAATTCCCATCCCACTCCCAAACCCCATCCCACTCCCAAACCCACTCCCCATCTCACTCTCAATCCCAATCTCCATCGAATATCCATCGATATTCGCAGGATTACAATTCCCCATTTATGGGAATGCGCACACTCCCTCCCTCCGACCAGTTTGGCTTATCCTTCCTGAGTATTACTATTTGCCAAGGCTTGGGGATCCTAACGTGTGGGTTAGGGTACTGAGAGAACCGGCTAAACAACAACAACAAAATTACATTTATAAAGCGCCTTTCACGTTGGGAGGACGTCCCAAAGCGCTGAACAGTCGGGTCAGGACCCGAGCATAGGGGAGGGGTGGGGAGGGCTGAGGGAGGGGTGAGGGAAGGCAGAGAGGTGGGAGGGCGACCAAAGGCACAATTGAAGAGAAGGGTCTTGAGTCCGGCCTTGAAGGAGGCAAGGGAGGAAGCGAGGCGAAGGGACTGGGATGGAGTTCCAGAGTGTGGGAGCAGAGAGGCTGAAAGCCCGGCCACCGATGGTAGGGCGGGTCGGGTAGGAGACATGGAGCAGACCAGAGCCCGTTGGAACGGAGGAAACGGGCAGGTTGGTAGGGGCTCAGCAGGTTAGAGAGGTAGGAGGGGGCAAGTGAGGACGAGGGTCTTGAATTCGATCCTCTGGGGGATGGGGAACGAGTGGAGTCGGGTGAGGGTGGGAGTGATGGGGTCACTGAGCCTGGTGCGCGAAGGTGCAGGAGCTGCAGAGTTTTGGATGATTGGGATGAATAACAACAACCACAAAATTACATTTGTAAAGCGCCTTTCACGTCAGGAGGAGGATGTCCTGAATCGTCTCAGAATCTCCCACAACTTGAACCAGAGTCTCCCAAAATGTCCCCTGGAGTCTCACATACGGTGACCCGGAGATATCCAGTATGTAGCCTGGAAATGGAAATCAACAAAAAAACCTATACGTTGAAAAATCATTACATGTAATAATATCTGAACATGATCTAATAACACACAACAAGGTAATCCTATGTCATGGTTCCCTGGATGGGAAGTGTTTTCAGAAAACTGAACCATTTGCTTGTTTTCTTGTTGTCTGTTACTGCTTTACTGGTTGATGTTTGTGGCACTCGGATGAAATTTGACATATCAATGTCTCACTGATAAGCACTGTTTTGTCCAGTTGACAGCAGCGCAATCCTGTTTTAGAAGGTAGTGGTTTTGAGTCCTGTGCCAGGATTTGAGATGAAATTTCGATTAAATTAGATGAATGAGTAGCAGTCATATAAAGTGAATGTCACATTCTGTTGTTTGTTCAAATGTTTTGCACACCAAGATAATATTCCTCCCACATTTAAATCCACTAAAACATTATTTCCAAATACACACTGATAATTGTGGGGCATTTTGATGTGATAATACGATCTTTATATTATGTAAAACATAATGGAAAGATCAATTGCATGTTCTGTTAATTAGAACATACAAGAATAAAAGTAAACAAATTATTGAAATTTGATTTGATTTCATAAATATTTGATTTATCACCAAAGAGCATCTAAATGTGCTCTCTTCATAATAACCAATCACACATGAATCTTCAGGTCTTAATATACGTAATATACAATATAAATTTAAATTTATGTAACGCTTTTCACATCAGGAGGATGTCACAAAGCGCTTAGGAGAACTGCCTGGGCTGCTTAGCTGGGGATGGGAGTTGTGGGAAGGGGAAAATGTGACCGAAAGCTTGAATGGGGTGAGGGAATGAGTCAGCAGAATGGATCATATATTATCTGTCATTTTATGAGTCATATGTTGCATCCATCAAGCTAAGATGGTGTCACGTATATGTTACAGTGGAGTTGCACCTCTTGATTTATGAAGAACTTCAAATGGTTTTGCAATTCACCACAAAATTACTCAAACAGTTCGTGAACATAATTTCATCCCAACCTGTATCACTGCCCAGACAGGTTCTGAGGTACGTTATAACAACAACACAATTACATTTGTATAACGCCTTTCATGTCGGGAGGACGTCCCAAGGCGCTGGACTGACAGAGTTACGGACCCGAGCTGAGGGTCGGTGTGGGGGAAGGGGAGGTTGGGGGGGAAGCACGGTTGAAGTGGAGGGTTTTGAGGTGGGTCTTGGAGGTGGCGAGTGAGGGGGCGAAACGGAGGGACTGCGGGATGGAGTTCCAGAGGGTGGGTGCAAAGTGGCAGAAGGCCCACCCGCCAATAGTGGGGCAAGCAAGGCGGGGTACGTGAAGCAGGCCGGAGCCCGCTGAGCGGAGGGAGCGAACAGGGTGTTAGGGGGTTAGGAGGTCGCAGAGGTAGGGGGGAGCAAGACCGCGGAGGGCTTTGAAGGTGACGACCAGGATCTTGAACTGTATCCTCTGTGTGATGGGAAGCCAGTGGAGTCGGGCGAGGATGCGGTTGGTAGGGTTGTGGAGCCTGGTGCAGGAGAGGACACGGGCTGCAGAGTTCTGGATGATCTGCAGCCTATGGAGGGAGGAGTTGGGGAGGCCGACAAGCAGTGTGTTTGCATAGTCGAGCCTCGATGTAATGGAAGCGTGTATGAGGGTTTCGGCAGTCTGTGATGTGAGACAGTGTAGGAGCCGGGCGACGTTGCGGAGGTGGGGAAGGCAGAGCGGGTCATGGCACCGATGGGGGGTAGAAAGGATAGTTGAGGGTCAAACAAGACCTCAAGGTTCCGGACTGGCTTAGCAAGTTGGGGTGGACAACCATGGATGGTGATGCTGTCAGCACCTGCAACTGATGTCGTTTTCTTTTAGGAAATAACATTATGGGACCCCGAGCTGAGGGTCGGGTTGGGGGAGGGCAAGGGGGGAAGCAGGGAGATCGAATGCAGTAGTTTGGGACATATGTGGATGCGACCGCCACGAAGGTGGAAGGCGAACGAGATGGACTTAAGGAATAGTGTTTATTTGGATCAGTTAGTAACATTTTGTTTCTGAATCGGCAGGTAATGAGTCCAACCCCACATGTCGGGACTTGAACTCAGTCTAAGCTGGTATTCTACTGATGTGCTGGGGAGATGTTAATGCCAAAGTCCTGTCTGCCTGTTCAAGTGGATATTAAAGATCCCATGGTTATATTCAAAAAGAGAGGGGAGAAGGGGAGATCCCTCCCCCCGCCCCATCTCCCGTGCCCTGGCCAACAATCCCTCAGATAAAATTGTTTTTTCCATTGTATTTCTCCTTTAATATTGAGCATAATTGGGTGCCTGGTTCACCAACAAAATTCTACATGTTACAGTGTATGCCTATGCTCACCTCCCTCTCCCATTCTCCCTTGACCGTACAGCCATCTGAGATGTTTTCCTGAGGGCTGGCTACTAGATAAATGCAAGTTGTTGTGTTGAATTTCTTTCCTCCCCACTTTGTCTCCCCCCTCCCCTCTGTCTGTTTTTTCCTCTATCCATCTTCCTATCCAAAAAAAATCTTCCCTGCCAGAAGACTGGCTGCTGGATTTGTTACACTTTATAGAAACTTTGTGAAGTGCTTTCAGACCTTTGACAATATAGATACTATACCAAACTGCAAGGATTACTGTTATTACCATAACAATTTCAGAGCGTAAAAGATGGCCATTCGGCCTCTCATGTCTGTGCTTAAGTTTTGATAAGAAAAAATAACGAAATTTTCCTTCAAAGATGAATTGCATACGCTGTTAATTAGAACATATATACATAAAGCTGAACAAATAGTTTGGGATACGATATGTCAAGCGACTGCTAGGATGGTGGAAGGCGAACTCGACCTTGGTCTTCTTCAACCTAGCAAATTCTTATGTTGTTATGCTTGCTCATTTAAAGAGCAATCTCATTATAGCCTTGTAGTTTATTTGTTTTTGAGATATTTAGTTCTCTTTTGAAAGCTTATATGGATTCTGCATCAACCACCACTCCTAGTGTATTCCATATCCTAATAATAAAAAATCTCCTAATCTCCCCACTTGTTCATTTGCTCCCAATCTTAAATTGTTGTTCTCTAGAAATCAACTCCATAACCATATTAGATACAAATTCCACTTAGTGTTGCTCTTGTGAATTTGTCTGACATCAATGGACACAAACTTCCAGAATCAAATAACAGAAAAGGAAATCTGATTTGAGCAGCTCTGATATTGGCATTTCATTTGCTGCATGATATGGTAACATCTTGGATTTGTTTTACAAACAACCCAAAACTACGAAAAAAAATACATTTAATAACAAAAATAAACGAGAGCCAAAGAGTATGGCTTCCATCTTGTCAACGTTCAGCTGAAGGAAATTTGCGCTCATCCAGCTCCTGAGGTCTGACAGGCAGACTGACAGAACATCAGGGGACTGGGGGTCGCAAAGAGAGGTGGAAAAATAGAGTTGGGTGTCGTCTGCATACATGGGGAAGTGTACCCCATGTCTGCGGATGACATTCCCAAGAGAAAAATCAAAGTTAGTCTTGGTAATGCAGTGGAAACAACTGAAAGCCAAAGGGATATTTCATGCATAATCTCTGAATAAATCACCCACTAGAGCAAGGAACACTGAGTGTGGATGTAAAATATTTAACAGGAATAGAACCCAAAGTCCTGCAGTACACAGTAGAAGCTAAGAAGTTATTTAAAGAGTTATTTGGATTCCTGAATATATGAAAGCTATGAGGATATGGGGAAAATATGGTATTTGGCCTTGACTCTTCTGATTAGACATTGACTGGCCACAGTGCAAGCTTGATGTACAAATGAAAACAAAATTGAGTCTTGTTTTCTTGCGCTTTGATTCTTAACTCATTTTCTCTCTCTTTCTCCTACTTTTTTTTATTGTTATCAGATGTAAAGCTGTTATAATTCTAAAGCAATTTGCCTGCTGGAAACTGAAGATGTTACTGTGTAAACAAAGCAATGTATGTTTATCTCACTTAAGCCTTGCTCGCTGTGTGCATAGTAGACCCTCCTGAAGTGGACCTCATTACTGTATGTCCTTCGTCAAGTTAGAGAGTTATTTAGAGCAGGGTGGGCCAATCTTTTGGGGGCTAAGGGCTAGATACCACATTTGAAAAAAGTCCACAGGCTGCATAGACTATAGTTTTTTGTTTCCCTTCCAGAAACATAATAAAGAAGAATCATAGAGAAATCCTATGGTTTAAATTGCGTAACTGTAGATAAGCACAGTAAGAATTCACACAAATTTTAAAACAATGATAAACTTTTATCAATATAGTACATATATGCAAGAATAATCATTACATCCAGAGTGACATACACAATGAAAGTGAAAGAAATAATTAAGTGAATTAAAATACAATTAAAATGTAAATTAAAATACAACAAGATTACATTTGTATAGCACCTTTCACGTCGGGAGGACGTCCCAAGGCACTGGACAGTGTACAGTATTTCAGGTCCGGGGTGGGGTTGGGTTCAGGAAGGGAGGGGAGGGGAAGGGGGTGGCCGATGGCATGGTCGAAGAGGGGGTCTTGAGGCGGGACTTGAAGGAAGCTAAGGAGGGGGCAAGGCGGAGTGACTGGGGGATGGAATTCCAGAAGTTGGGGCAGAGTGGCTGAAGGCTCTCCCGCCAATGATGGGGCGGGTGGGTCGGGGGACATGGAGCAGACCACAGCCGGCTGAGCGGAAGGGAACGGGCGGGTTGGTAGGGGGGTAGGAGGTCGTAGAGGTAGGGTAGTGCGAGGCCATGGAGGGATTTGTATGTGAGAACCAGGATCTGGAACTGGATCCTCTGAAGGATAGGGAGCCAATGAAGTCGGGCGAGAATGGGGGAGATGTGGAGGGAGGAGTTGGGAAGGCTGACAAGCAGAGCGTTTGCAGAGTCGAGCCTGGAGGCAATGAAGGTATGAACAAGAGTTTCAGTGGCCTGAGGGGTGAGGTAGTGGCGGAGTCGGGCGCTGTTACGGAGGTGAGGGAAGGCAGAGCGGGTCATGGCTTGGATGTGGGGAAGACAGTTGAGGGTCGAACAAGACCCCTAGGTTCCTGACTGTCTTGGTGAGTTGCAGTGTGCAACCATGGAGGTTGATGTTGCCAGAGCCTGAGGTGCTGAGGCGCTGGTGTGAGCCAATCAGGAGGGCCTCAGTCTTGTTCACATTCAAACGTAGGAAATTTGCCCTCATCCAGGACTTGATGTCCGACAGACAGTCTGTCAGGACAGCAGTGGTCCTGGAGTTGAGGGTGGAGGCAGAAAGATAGAGTTGGGTGTCATCTGCATACATGTGGAAGTTGACCCCATGTCTGCGGATGATGTCACCAAGGGGGAGCATATAGATATTAAAGAGGAGAGGGCCAAGGACAGAGCCCTGGGGGACGCCAGACGTGACAGTGCGGGGGCTGGAGGAGAAACCGTTAGAGGCAACAAAGTGGAGACGGTGAGAGAGATAGGAATCGAACCAGGCAAGGGCAGGTCCGCGAAGATTGAGTAAAGCGGAGAGGCGGTGTATGAGGATGGAGTGGTCGACAGTGTCGAAGGCGGCAGAGAGGTCGAGGAGGACAAGGAGGCAGAGGGAGCCCTGATCACAGATGTTCAGAATGTGATTAGTGATTTTGACCAGGGATGTTTCCGTGCTGTGGGCAGCACAGAAGCCGGATTGGAGCGGTTCAAAGAGGGAATGGCGAGTAAGAAAGGAGTGGAACTGGGACGCGACGACTCGTTCCAGGGCCTTGGAGAGGAATGGGAGGTTAGAGATGGGGTGGTAGCTGGAGAAGGGATGGATCCAGGGAAGGTTTTTTCAGGATGGGGGTGATGACAGCTGTTTTTAGGGGGATGGGAACTGAACCGGTGGATAGGGAGAGATTGATGACATCGGACAGGAGAGGGGCCAGAAGGTGGAGCTGGAGACAATAATAATAATAATAATAATCCTTGCATTTAATATAGCGCTTTCACGTCGGGAGGATGTCCCAAAGCGCTTCACAGAACACACTGTAAAGTGAATTGACTGTATATTTGTGGGCAAGTGCGGCAGCCAATTGCGCACAGCAATGTCCCACAAACAGTCATAGATTGAATATGACCAATTTATTATTGTTTTGGGTTTTTGGAGGGATTATTATTAGGCGTGTGGAGTAAGGAAACTTGCCCAAGGAGAGAGATGGGGATGGGATCGAGGGAGCAGATGGTGGGTTTGAGTTTGCGGTCACTCGCAGTGAGGGAGGAGGGAGAGATAAGGTCGAAGGAGTATAGGGGTGGGATAGCTGGGGGGTGGGTCATGAGGGAGAGGTGATGTGAGGGTGGCTGTGGATGGGGCTGAGGTGGCTGAATGTATCCCCTCGGTTTTAGATTCGAGGAAGTCCAAATAGTTCTGTAGTTTCAAAATTGCAAAATATGCAACAATACCTTTTTAAAATACTCCCGCTCTGCCTCTCTTCCCATCACTCACCACTGTTTTTCACCAGGTTTTACGAGGCACGAGGCAGCACAAAGAGTGGCAAGATGAGGGGCAGAGTGAGAGGTACAAGTCAAACTTCCCGCTCCATCCCTCTTCTCATCATTTCCCTCACGGAGACTGACTGGAAGAGAGGCGCAGCTGGAAGGTAAATCAATAAACTCAGAAATAGTTCGAAGGCTGGATTAAATCATCCCCCAGGCCTGATGCAGCCTGTGGGCCATCAGTAGGACCACTCTGACCTTGAGTGCTACAGCATAGAAACATGCCATTCAGCCTGTGCCAGTGTTTATCACTGCGCAAACCCCCATCCTTCCTATTCTTCTCACTTATATGAGATGTCTCAGAGATGTCTTGGAGACAGCATCACCATCCATGGTTGCACACTGCAACTCACTGATCCAGTCCGGAACCTTGGCATCTTGTTTGACCCTCAACTATCCTTCATCCCCCACATCCGTGCCATGACCCGCTCTGCCTTCCCCCACCTCCGCAACATCACCCGGCTGCCACCCAACACCCATGCTTTCATAACATCCAGGCTCGACTATGCAAACTCACTGCTTGTCGCCCTCTCCAACTCCTCCCTCCACAGGGTGCAGATCATCCAGAACTCTGCAGCCCTTGTCCTCTCCCGCACTAGGCTCCATGACACTATTGCCTCCATCCTCGCCCGACTCCAATGGCTTCCCATCACACAGAGGATACAGTTCAAGATCCTGGTCCTCACCTGTAAAGCCCTTCATGGCCTTCCTCCCCACTGCTTCTGTGACCGCCTAACCCCCTACCATCCTGCTCGCTCCCTCCGCTCAGTGGGCTCCAGCCTGCTTCACCTCCCCCGCCTCGACCGCCCCACCATTGGTGGGCGGACCTTCAACCTCTCTGCCTCCACTCTCTGGAACTCCTTCGCACATTCCCTTCGCCTCACCTCCTCCCTTGCCTCCTTCAAAATCTGTCTCAAGACCCTCCTCTTCGACCGTGCGTTCGATCACCCATCTTCCCCCCCTGCCCTCAACCCTTACCGATCCGGATCCCAGCTCAAGTCCGAAACACAAAGTCTGACTGTCCAGCGCCTTGGGACATCCTCCCGACGTGAAAGGCACTATATAAATGGAATTTGTTTTGTTGTGGTTGAATATCAAATCCAAATATCATTAATGTCTAGA